>NC_056747.1:693053349-693653349 GCF_019279795.1 Protopterus annectens | reverse complement strand
ACATCGAATAACATTAAAAAAAAAATAAAAAAAATAAAAACTAAGCAAGCCCCCCTGCACCCCCCCACTTAAATATTCCAACTCCGAGACTGCACTACATTGAGGTAAATGGAAATCTCCCCCTACAGAGATTTCCGTTTACCTGCACAATGTTCTGCACTTTCGATGTGCTGCCGACAATATCAGCTTCGATATTTTCGGCTTTCGACATCATGAAGTAGACCCTCTTAAACTATCTCAGCCATGCTCTTGCAGCACTTACATTTGCATGTCTTCACCCTCTTATCATCACGTCTGCAAATCGGCCAACCTTGACCTCTTCAGCTGTAAGAGGGAGTCTTCTCCTGCAAAATCATCAGTAGGGTTCTGGCCTAGGATGCAATGGCCTCCCATCTAACTCTCAAATTCTCCACTGACATACTCTGAAAGAGGGAGAAAAATAACATTAGTGCATAGCAGGCAAGATCAGTCAGATACAGATCTATCCTGTACCCAACTACAGATGCAACCATGATGACAAACAATAAAATGGGGGACCTTAGCTAGATGCTAGCACAGTATGGATGAGCAAATTATATATTAAATCAGGCTGCGATCAATGGGGTTAACAATCTAAAATCTACAGCCCCTTCAGTACTGGTATATGTAGTAAAAGTGCTGTCTGTAGAACTGACAAAATTATTGAAAAAAATGGTCAGGCCAGAACCCCTAGACTTTTGGTGCCCAACCAGGAGCTAAAACCACAAGATAATAATGTGACTGGGAACATGTGGAGGTTATTAAACTATTGGCATCACTGGAGGAAACATGAACAAAATAAACCAATATACCATAATGCTTCCAAAGCACCTAATGTATAGTTTTTTCTTCTCTTTGCTATAAAGTAATTGACGAATTAACATGATCAAGTTACCCTAATGAGTAGCCATTAAATAATTAAGTAAAATGTGCCAGAAGCTTTAATGGGGAATCCAGAGGAAGAATTCCCTGAATGTGAATGAGAAACTTCAGACTGCTGTACTCTACATGATGCCCAAACTAGGTAAATAAAATGCTAAATCTTCATTTGCTACTTGATGAATACTTATAAATTAAGCCCTGAAGTAGTAAAAATGACAAAAGAAGTAAAAAAAAAAATTGGAAGAAAGAATCCATGTCAGGATTTATATAAAATGCAGAGCGAAGGATACAAGAATAACTTATTGTGAGAGGTCTGTGAAAGAGGTTTGTTATATCAGAACTTACTAGTGCCAGACATAAAGGCAATGGTTACCATAATCAAATAGGGGGTACACTGTGTAAAGAAAAGCAAAAGCATGTCCTGAGTGAGCATTAAAATCCCATGAGGAGAAAAGATCTGTGATCTGCAGCTGACTGGAAAAGGGGCGGGTCCTTACTGAATCAGCAGAGAAATCAACAGAAGGAAAACGACAGTAAAAAAAAAAAAAAAAAAAAAAGGCCAAACAGCAGTTTAGGAAGGTGCCAAACTGATGCTGGCAGGATCAAGGGTCTGAAACAAGGCACCCCCCCCTTTATTTTTTTTAGCTACTCTGCATGGGGTGTAACAATGGAGCACAGATCCAGCCTGGAAGAAAATAACAGTGGAGCACAGAGCCAGCATGGAGGAAAACACCCCCTAGCAATCATGAAAATTACCTTCTTTACCCACCTTTCTATTTCACATGCAAAAGTAGCACAGGAGAAGGTGCACTGATTAAGGGGCACAAGCTTTTACAGGCAACTAAGCTGACAGCAGCTAATAGTGGGAGAAGAAACGATCAACCCAATGACATGACAGAAGAAATGGATAGATAAAACACAAAACAAACCCCACACTGTAGAGGAACCTAAGTAGCAGCCCTCCCAAAATCAACCAACAAGCAAACCCACACAGATGCATAACAAATGCAGCAAGAGAAAGAGTGAAAGAAGAAGCAGAAAAAAAAAAAAAAAAAACTCTTCTGAACAGCAAGATCAAATCCGAGGCCCTAACATCACAAGGTAATGTCATAATGTCACTAGCTTTAAACCAAGCTGCCTGGGTGCAATAAAAAGGCTAAGTAATGAATAGTTATGTGACATACCCAAATTGCCAATCTAGAAATAATAAGCATTTAGACTTTTTTTGTTTTTTGTTTTGTTTTAATTAAATGGTGCTGATCTTGCAGCAATAGTATAGTATCCGTAGCCCTTGCACTGGTAGCATACTTATTCGCTCAGTTTAACAGGCTAAATAAAAGCAGTAATCGAGGTTCCTGGTGGACTTGGGGGGGCAGTAATGGTTTTGGTATTTCAGAGCGTTCAAGAGCAGAAAATGAATATTAAGGAGTGTTGCCTTCAGATATTTTAATGGTAGCCAAGTTTTATAAAGAATGCTTAGCTACTGTATCATACGTGGTGAGAAACAAGGGTGTCTAGATAACTTATTTTATGCTATTGCATGTTTAAGTCTGCAGATGTGCCAACAATGCAAAGAATTTAGGGTAGCAAAACTTTATAGACTTAAAGGTACCACTTGACTTAGTTGCAGCACAGAACAATGGAAGATGTACTTGGGAGAGTGGAATCATTTCATTTGTTCACAACTTGACTATCAATAAACAGCTATCCTCCTGTTTGGCTGCGTGATCCCAGGAGAAAACACAACAGCAGACTGTGACTGAATCAGCCTGTTTTAATTTTATTGTAATTCTTTTTTATGTGTTTGTGTTAAATATTTATTGTTATACTGTACGGCTTATTGCAATGGTTCCTTTAGATGAGCGGAATGTGTTGTTATTGTTCCTGTGTATATAATGAATTGATGCAGTAGGTCATTAAAGCTCTTGGAAGGCCTGATGAAGTGGTGTAGTAACAAAGCATATTAGGCTATTTTTTGTCAGAAAGTGTTAGGTACAGAATCCTGGCATTAGTGTATGATATATACAGACCATCTTCCATTTTTACTTAATGGTTAAAGGTTCTAATTCCTGTAAATGTTAAAGTATTTCATTAATGTCCTTATTTTCATTTAGTGCATCAAGACTTTTCTCCCAGTTTATTTAGGCTACTGTACATGTAGGCCAAAATTTTGTTTCACTATTTGAAATAGCATCATATTGGATAGTAAATGAAAGTGTTTTATTTTGGGAAATATTTCAGTCTTTTTAGATTTTATCACTTTTGAAACAGTTTCACAATAATTCTGTTAAGCCAAGGCAAAGGATATTAGCAGGGTTGTAATGTTACAGCTTGTTACCAAAGTTTTCCATTTGGGCAGAACCCTAGCAAAAAAGCATTGCTTACATATCACATTAAAGACTGAAGAAGGGAAAAGTAAGTGTTTACTGTAGAAGTGCCTAAATATGACTGGCAAGTTTGCATTTTTTCATTGCTTCAGAATTGGTTATTTGTAAAACATTGATTGCAGTGATGCTTATAAAATTATTTAGATTAATTCTTAGATGTGTTTTTTTTGCTTTACCACTTCACTGCTGATCCCTATCTGACCGCTAGGAACTCTCATTTTCTGGCCCTCAGTCTTAACTAATTGTAACAGCAGTCTTAAATGTTAGGAAAAAAGCAAAAAATATCACTTAGCAGTTCTGAGCCATTGGAGCTGCAGTAGCTAAATATAAAGTAGATCTGGCTTTATCCACAGCATTATGAGAGTATTGTTAGTGGAATGCTTATAGACACGCAGTAGCTCCCAGAAGCATAACACTCGCACTTGCCTTTCAGAAATCTGAGTACTTGTGTAAAATGATCAGCAGTACTATAGATTGTAGAAATACGCTTTGGCTTTTTTTTTTATTTTGTCATTTAACTTTTGCATAACCTTGCTCATTTTCCATTTGGACAGAACCTTAGGAAAAAGCATTGCTGGCATAACATGATTTAAGACTAGAGAGGTTAAACATAGTGTTTTAACAGTAGAAGAACTGAAATGTGGCTGGCAAGCTTGCATGAAGGTTGCACTAAAATTTGCATTATGCTTTGGCTGTTTAACAAAAATGAATAAAAATCATGCAACTTGTCCTTTGAAAGTAGTGCTTTCAACACTGATGTATGTGTGCTTTGACAGCTACAGTGTAAACCAGATAATGTTAACAAAAAAGGTTGTCATGTTTCTTCTGAATATTGATGTGTGTTCCCTTACCCATTTTGTAGTGTAGACCAGTTGATATGAGAAGTAGAGAGTAACAGTTGTTTTTTTTTTCTTGTTTGTGTGTTATAAATAAGTAATTTGCACAGTTAAGTGCAACTCCAGATTAAATGCATTTGATTCCTCAAGTCTGTACGGGGATAGATGACTGATGATGGATGAATAAAGCTGAGTTTTAGATTGAGTCACTTTGCCTTATAGATGGAAACGAGTAATGTGATTATGACAGTGTCTTTCTTATGTCTGTGGTAGTCCACTGATGATGGTTGGTGTACTTGGAAGACAAGTTTACCATCAACAAAAAACTTGGAGTAATTGATGACTTAGTATTTAATAAGACATATTGTAAGGTATTTGTAGTTCATGGAGATCCATTATTGTACTCAAACATCAGTTAAATGAAATCCTGGTTCAGTGCTACTGTAGCATGAGACTCAATCTTAACAACGCTTAGAAAGTACTTAACAGTTGTTAAATACTACCTATGCTGTTGATTCAGTCTGGAGCTGAACCCGAGGATATCTGAGCATAAATAACAGCAGCAAAATTTGAAGTGGATTAAAGTAAAGGTAATCCTACCACTTGGCCTGATGTTGTGCATGTAAACATTGTCTGGGAGTATTTCTTTTTAAATAAGCCAATTCTCCCTCATGCCTGCTGATAGTCAGGCTGCTGTCCCTGATCTGCCCATTGTTTATCTACCCCCCCCCCCCCAAACCACTCTTGGAGGACCCATCAGTTTAGAGAAGATAGCCCCTTAGCAACAACTTTTTTTTGGATCAAGTCTGGCCAGGATGACTGTTGGCGTGTGCCAGTGTGCCCCCCCCCCCAACAGGCTGACTACCCAGGACAAAGCTGCCAACTTAGGACTAAGTTGTCAAAGCATTGCATACTTCCATGCTTACACTGAAGAGACTGCTGTCTCCAGATTGGCAAAACCAGGCATATGTACTCACTGTATATAGAGATGATACTGCTTCCCTCTATCCAGTATGGGTGAACTGGCATTGGCTGATACCTGCTGTTCTGCTGGCACTTCCATTCCTTTGTAGGACCAGTATGTAGTAGTTCCAAATACATATCTGCCAGACAAGACCTACTTTTATGCACATTAGTAAATTTGGGCCATGGATGGAAGTTGCGCTGCTGCTACTTTTTCACATTACTGATAAAATGAATATATTTGGGAATTGCAGCTGGCACATTTTTATCTCTTAGCAACATATTCTCTAGTTTTGTCTTGGCTGGTGTGATTTCTGTGCAGAGTCAGCATGCCCTCACCATATTCAGATGGGTTCTCTCTGGGTACCCAAAGGTATGCATTAGGTGTATTACTCTCAGATGTGCATAGCTATCTGTGTGGAGAGTATGTGATGCAGAAGTAGGACCTGGCAGTCTACTTCCTTACCCTACTTGAATGGTAAGCTTTGTCAATGTTGGCTGTTCATGGAGTTGCTGTTGGAGTTGGATGCACCTCAGCAGCATTGGATGGATATGGGAAATGCAGAGTCATAGAAAGCCAGCTGCATTATCTGCTCTGGACTCCACAGTGTATTGCATTGGTGGAAAGGCCAAGAGAAGCAACATAGGTGGTGTCTGTAAAGTTGTGTTTATCATAAGGATCATTGCTGCATGAATTCATAGTATATTTGAGAATTGGTGGTAGATGGAGATCATCTCACATCCTTATCTTTTTTAACAGTAGTATATTCCTGTGGGTACCTGAATGCAGTGTTGCGAATATTAGGCAGCCAAGGTTTAAAAATGGGTGCAATGCATATCCTACTCGGCTTTCTTTGCTCTTTGACATGAATCGTCAACAACTGGCAGTGCAATATGTAGACATTTCTTATTGATTCATTTTAGACAAGTTATTGTTTGTGGCCTTGTGTTTTTACTAATGGTTATAGGCAAATCACATTTCTGATAACTGGGCACAGTATAGTAAATTTAACAGAAAAAAAAACACTTTAGCTAAGTATTTGTAGGCTTTGTTACAGCATAAGAATTCAGTTTCTTTACTCATGTTTTTTTCGCTTATAATTTTCCTTCACTTTGTCTGAAATCTAGTTGTTGTTGTGTCTTTCGGCTTTTCCCGGTTAGGGGTCACCACAGCGGAACTCCGGTCTGCTAATGATTGGCAGTAGATTTTTACGTGCCGAGTTGCCAGCCGTGATGCACAACCTTCAACGAAGGTACGCCCATTCACGCATGTCTCCACGCAGAAGATGCTCTAGCTGAGAATCGAACCGGACAGCGTCTTACTGTGAGGCGACAACACTGAATATATCTTTAAGGAAGAAACTTCAAAGTAAGAAAGCAGCACAGTGAGTCCTCAACTGATTGAAACTATGGAGCTGACATCAGGTGCTTTACAGGGCTTTATTCCTGTACATAATGGAGTTGGCACATGCTGTGATTTATGAAATAAACTACTATCAGCATCTTCACAGACACACATCCTTAGATCAGCTGAGCTTTTATACATGTTTAATGAGGAAAAAACTGCATCTCTATTTCAGTCTGAAATCTGATCCTGATTATTTAGCTAGCCTGATGGCTTTAGATGCTCATGTACATCCTTGGTTCCTTCAGGAATTCTCACATTTACCAGGTAAGAGTGTTTGTTGTACACTTGTGTAGAAATGGTCAGTAGTTCGATTAGTTCAGTGCTTCAGAGTACATTATTATTTAATAAATTCTCTCTAGAGTACAGTTCTATTTTCAAATCTAGGATATTGCAAAAACTTGGCAAATTCCATGGAAGAAGAGGAATTTTTTGCAGGATAAGGAATGCGGAGTCTGTACATATTCATGAATTTAAAAATGTACTTAACTCTAGCAGCACTATCCAATGCATCATTATCAGGCACAGTCATGAACAGTCTTGCCTGTTGTTATCAGAATATTTACTTGAGAGTGTAACTGCCCATATTAGAGAGTTTTTTTTGGTACTCCCATCTCTGATTGGTTCCAGACCAGAGTAAAAAAGGAAAAAAGAAATGAACAGCAATAACAGGAATAGTTTGTGTATTCCATCTTTTCCATACAAGTTTTCCATTTAATAGAAAATTCTTACAGAGCTGAAAAAGGCCTGTCCAGCATCCTTCTTCCTCTGGCTTAAGTCAAAGCATTACAAACTATTGCACTGAAAGAGCAAGTAATGTGGTGCCTATTTCAGTTACCATGTATATTGCCTTTTTAATGTGTTTTTTTTTTAAGTTGACAGGAAGCCTAACATTAAGTTTACATATTTTTATGAACATTGTTAGAAGTTGAAAATTATTTGAATGTCACATTCCATAGCTCTGGAAACATTTATATTTTTAGCAGTACTGCATTCTTTAACTTGTATATTTATTATTTATTAATTATTAATTATTAATTTTGCAGGAGGAAGGTTTATTCTGTACCTGTTAGCTCTTTGCAAGCTGTTATTTTTTTACAAGTGAGCTTTATCTTTAGTAACTATTTTGTAACACTTGGTGCATTCTTAATGTATTGGTGTGCAGAACAAAACTTTAGGTAGACTATATCTTTCACATTTCATATTACAGTATAACCGCAAACAAGTAGTTAACTTAGAAATTACATCATCCTAGTGTTTTATAGGAGTCATTACATACATAGGTAAATGACGGTAAATAAATTCTTATACATTTTTCCCTGGCTTAAGTTCAGCTGTTGAATTCTGTTCCCAGAACCTGTTTCTACTAAACTCATTTATTCCTACATCATCTCCTTAATTCCTTATTTTCCCCATTTAATTTAAGATTCATTTGGCTGTTAATAATCTTTACTCCCTTCTTAAGTTGTGCTGTATTATCACTTTTCTGCCCTTTAATGATCAAGTTTTTTAGAAAGTATTAGTACCAAACGTATTAAAGTTTTGGAGTTTTCACTCCCCTACATCAATTCAGTAGCATATTCTTTCTTTTAAGTTGTCATTCACATCATAGAGTCCGCCTAATCATATTTTGTAGCTCAGACTTAAAACTATGTAGTTTTGAACATGCCCAAAAGATAGCCTCCCAGTCCCCTGGTTGTTCAGTATTGCATCTCCAGCAAGTTGGACTGATCCTAAGAAACATTTTGTGTATTTTCACTGGAGTGCAGAAATACTTTTTAAATAGTTTGCACCCAAATTTTCAACAGTTTCTAGAATTGCTTGCATTTCTTTCTATTAGACAGAGCTCTGCTGTAGTTGTTTAATCACTTCACTGATTCCCCTAGGAAACTCATCTCTCAAAGACAACTCACAAAAAGTCCCAACAGACCCTGTTGAAAGCTTTCTCAACAGTCTTAGCAGACATAGAGGAGTGCCTTTATTCTCTGATTCATTCTGGACTGAATATGTTATAATGATGTCACTGGTCTGATGACGAGGTACAAAACCAAATTGGTCTAAGTTTATGAGGCATCACTTTCTGCCAGTCTGTTAACAATGATTAACATAAATATTTTGTGGTCATGGTTGAGGATTGATTATTAATATGTATGATGCCACCCTAATAGTATCTTACTCCTCTTTTGGAATAATTGTTAGGGATGCTTTTCCCCCAAGACTCTAGTACCTGTTTATCATTGACTAATTTGTCACCCAGGTTTCTGTTAATTTACTTTTCCCTCTTTCATAGCTCCACTGGCAAGCCAGCTGATCCTGGATATTTACCAGTGGATTTAGTTTGACTAAACTTGCTTTTATTTCCTCCACTGTAACATATTTCAGAAGGTACTCAGCGTCTTCTCTGTTGACTCTAAGTAGTCTTCCAAAAATTATACCAGTTGCACTCCCTAGTCTTCTCCTGTCTACTGCATATTACAAATCATTAGGTAAAACTTACCTAAAATATCTGTAGCCTGACTGGGGCCATTATGCATTAACCCTGCATTATGTCTCATTTGTACTATTTTCCTGTGTACTTTGTGACACCTCAGCTTGTATGCTGAGATCTTTTGCATCTTTGGGGTATTCTCCGAGAAAATTTGATTGATTGAGGCATCCTTGAATTTGCATAGTTCAGGTAGATGGTAATTTAGTTTATCTTGCAGAATATTTATCTCATCATTATATGGCTGTCCTACCACCTTACCTCTCCTCTCCTTTGTAGATCCTTCAGTTTTGCTAAGTTATCTTTGTATATCATGTCTGCTTTCCTCCCAAGCAACACATCTCTTTTTTGCAGTGAGTTCCTTAGCCCAATCTTAAGATCCTTCCCTTGCCTCACTATTAATTTCCCTGTCCTTATCCATGTTTGCTAGTGAGTTTTATAGTACAGTCATAGTAAATTGCCCATTTATTTGACATTTTAAGCAGTAGTTAGGGAATCTCCAGCATCTTAACTTGTTTATATTTCTCTGTGGCCAAAGTTCTTCACTAACTGCAACATGATCTGCTCATGTAAGTGGGTTGATTGCTCTGTCCTTGAATAAGTTAGGCATACTCCTCTTTGATGTATATCATATTAAGCCTTGCCCATGCTTTGTGCCTATATGAATATTTATTTATTTATAAAATGTAAAGTTCCTGTCCCTTGTTGTTGTTGTGAGCCACACCCTTTATCCTATATATTTTAAAATAGCCCTTTAAGAACTTCCCTTCTTGGGGGACCATATTCTTCATAGGACCCTTATTCACATCCTCTCTGCCTCTATAACCATATTACAGTCTACCACAGTTATTAGTGTTCCTGCTTTGGAAGCTCATTATCTCAATCAGCATTTTTCTTCCTATTTTCAGTGGGACATAAATACTGGCGAGTGTTGTTCCACCCCATTGTACCACTTTACCTCCTCAACCTCATGGGGAATCCTCTTTCAATAAACATTCCTATGCCTCTCCTCCTTGCCTCTTGGATTTAAGCTGTGTAGCCTTCTTTGAACCCTTTTTAATTAATGTTTGATGTTCCTTTGGGGTCAAGTGGGTGTCATTTAGTATAATTACTTGCGGTTTAACCATTCTGATATGGGCCAGTGTTTATCCAATTTAACACTGTTTAATAACCTGTTGATATTCAAGGGATATATTCTAAATTGCTTTAATCTAAATATACAGATTTCTCTCTTCTTCACCCATTTTTAGGAGCACTAAATGCACTGTGATAAAAATAAAGTATGTATCTTAAAACTCCGATAAGCAAAACTAGTTTCTTTAGAAGCCAGTTTAAACAAAATAACTTTTAAAACTATATGCATTCTTTTATAGAACTGAACCCTAGTTCTTCCCCTAATATATGCTATGCTCATCCTTGTGCCGTTGCCTTCTCTCAACAACAAAACATAGAAATAAAACATATTTAATGAGCATCCCTCCCCCAGTCCAACCCTACTACAAAATTGTTTAATCCACTTTGTGTGCTTCTTTGTTTTCTTTGTTCTTTATTTAAGAAAAGTAAGAAATGTCCCACCCCCGTGCAGTGGTTTCCTATCTTAGCACTTTTTTTCTTTCTTTTTTTTTTTTTTTTTTTTTTTTTTTTACATATCTGTCTGAATTGACCTATATTTTGTGCTATATGCACAGTGTCTTAAATCATATACCTTCACTTTAAGGGGAATGTCCTATTAAATGATTCTTCCCAAACCATTAATTGTAGACTTTCCAGATCACCAGACTGTCTCAGAAAGCATAATCATCCGTTGCTATTTGATAAATCTTAAACCAATCAGTGAGCAGAATCCTCCTGCTGAACCCTCTTCTGCTTACACTTACCCCCATATAGTGGTGCTTTACAGGCAGTTAATATCGCCAGTTAGCAATAATTTCTGCCATGAATGCACTCGGCAATACTAGCTGGAACTAATAGCTGTTGAACAGCAATAAAAAAAGGAAAATTATATCAGATTTAAACAGAAACAGATGTCTATAGATATTTGGCTCCCTGTTGAAAAGCCGTCACTCAATGCCTAGTGCCAATAAGCTGAAAAAAAAAAGGACTGAAAATCCAGGAAAAGAACAAATCTTGAAGCTCTTTAAGTTGCAGTGCTTTATAATATAGTATTTTCAAGTGGTTTCTGTGCTCTGCCTTTGTGTTTAAATCATTTCTGAGTAGGCTGTTATTTTATTGCATTTTTACTCTCTCTGTCCCTCGAATCTGACGCTACAGGTATAAATTAATTTGAGTTTACAATATCCATTATTTCTTTGAGCTCTCAAGTGGATTATCAGCATTGCTTATTTAATTCCTTGTTTTAGTCACTTTTCAAACAGTATCCATTCTTATTTTTCTGAGCTCATCAGTGGGTTATTAACATTGCTCATTTAATCCTAGGTTGTAGTAAGTTTTCACATTTGAAACAAAAAGCCTGGTCAGTTATATGAGTTGCAATTAGAGCTGGTGGCAATTAACATAGTCCCCCTGGTGCTTTAATTTGCACACAGTCAGCTGTCTTAGTCTTGGGACTGCTGGAAGCTTGGAACCTTGAAAACAAAGCGTTTGGACTACATTTGCGTCCAGGGAAGTACTTTTAAACTATATTTAAAATACTGCACTTATTTTACTGTTTAAATTAGTTTTGTGTTGTGTTTGTTCAGTAACTTAAAGTTAAGGCGATTAATTGAAGGCATTTTTATTGTTTCAGTGCTTTATAGAATATTATTTCTGAGTGCTTTGTGTGCTCTACGTAGGTGTTTAAATCATTTCTGAGTGGGCCCTCATTTTATTGCATTTTTGCTCTCTCTTCTGATTTTTCCCACACACCCCACTTTTTTCCTGTTGTGCCTTTAAACTTCTTTTGAGTGGCCTACCCCTACTGTATACATAGCCGTAGAAGCTCCATCTAGTCATATATTCTCTGTTCGTCTTACTGGGTACTGACAGATGAAACTGGGATAACCACCCCTTAGACTGTTTGTGTACTTTGATATTGCCTTAAAGTGTGTGTGTGTGTGTGTGTGTGTGTTCCTCATTGCTGATTTGTCTGCCTTTGAATCACCTTATAGATTTGTTTCTGGTACATATTAGTTTTTGCAAACTAAAGTGTGTTTTTACATTAAGAAGACTTGTACTACAGTTCTAGTGGGAGTAAAATGGTAACCCGTTCTGTCTGAGTTGGAAGAGACACAGTGGAGCTAGTTGGTACCTTCTCACTTTTGGCTAAATAAAGTGTGTTTTTACATTAAAAAGACTGGGACTGTAATTCTAGTGGCAGTAGAAAGGTAGTCTGAGCTGTCTGAGTTGGGAAACGCACAGGGAGGCTTAAAGTGAGATTGTTTCATGAGTCAGAGGGATTTTTGGGGACTTAGTTGTTTGAAGTTATTCTGTACTTGAGAGCTACTTTTGATGCGCTTTTACATTAAGAAAGTCCAGGATCATCCATTTTGTGGCAGAAGGTGTTTACCTGGTCCCTCTGAGCTGGGAGCACTCCGGAGAGCTCAAAATGTAGTTATTTGTTGGCCAGAATGCAAAGGAGTTAGTTTTCAGCTTTTTTCTATCTGCTGTAAATTAGGCAAGTTTGTGCAGTACTGCTCACTGCACAGTAGTGGTCATCAGTGTCCTGTATAGTTGCAAGCATTTCATTTGTAAAATTTACTTATAAAGCTAGTGTTTAGGACTTTAACCTGTAACACAGTAAGGCTTTGCATGAAGCTAAGCTTATGGCAGCTAATTAGACTGTCAGACAGCACTAATACCAGATCATAGCACTATGGAACAACTAGCCTTAACCATAGACACCAGTCAGGTGATCCCTGTAAAGCCAGGTCCCTAAACTATAATAGGCCAACCCTAATACAGGTTTCAACAACATGGATATGCAATTTCTTAATGTGTCTGTGGCCAGCTTGGTAAATGTGAGCATCCTGAGACTGCAGCAATTGTCCGATGTACCCAACCTTTTAATCCTTAAAGAAATTTACACAATGTATGAGAGATGTACAAAGATAACTTCCTTGGAGGCAAAAATCCCGCTTACAAACAAGGTTGTCAGGAACACACGCACTGCATCCTTCAGACATAACTGCTCACACACATACACACACACACCTTCTTATGCTGAGGTGCTTAAAAAAAACCTTCCCAAACATCAAGGACCTCCTAAGCCATCAAACAGCATCTGCAGTTCTCGTTCATCACTAAAGTACACACCAACAACAAAACCTAATACCCCAAGAACAAAATCCATAAGGCAAGCAAGCACTTTACCCTGTACTCTTGTCACAGGGAATTCTGTTGTATGAGAGACAGATGGTCCTCTTACCAAGCTGGACAAGGAGAAGATAAGTTAGTTGCCTATCTGAAGCAAGGATCCACAATGTCATACATGCACTCAAGTCACTTTATCACAGGTACCAGTATGTGCATGTAAGTGACCTGAGATCAACCTCACTGGATTATATCAAAAGAGACATTATGGATATACCAACACACAACTGAATAATTTGCAAATCCTCTTGCAAAGCACTGGATTGAATGAACCAGGTCATTCTTTTTCACTTTTCACTTTTTTAATTATGATCAAGATGGGCCTGCTCTAGGGGAACTGTAATGCCTTCTTTGAAAAAGAGCTGGAATGACCAATTCACCTTAATGCCTACAACCCACTTGGACTCGATTCTACTTGTTCATTTAACTGCATTCTTCAGCTTAAAAAACTGTATCACAAATTATTTTGTTACTAGTTTTGACATGACAATTTGCTCCTTTCTTCACTTTCCTTGGACATTTTTATACTTGTATTTTGATGGTTTCTGCTTGATAAGTTCAATATTTATTATATCCATAATCAGTGTTTAACTCACTGAAGTGCAATATTAGACAAATAACTTGGGCATTTTAAAAGTTGTTTGGTTTTACTTTAAGTAGGGTAATTAATTTAACTCAATGGAGGGTATTCTTTCCATATATAAGTGTTGGTAAATGTCTCTGCTCTTTCTTGCATGTATTGGGAGAGTAGTATTTATTTATTTCAGCTTGTTAACTGGGAAAGTCCATTGGGCCGTGGTAGCCTGTTTTCAATGGAGGCCCGAGGAGAAAAGCTCCAGACAGAAAGATAATATATACAATGTACAATGTATTAGTACAGGATATGAGAACAACAGTTTAACATTCAATATACAGCAAGGCAAGATTTTACATATCTTAAAATATATGAACTGAGTCAATTACTTATAAGATATTAGCAAAAACAGTAAATTTATATTCATTTAATACACTACATGTATTTAGGCAGAGGAATTTTAGAGAGATGAATTGAAGCAGTGGCAGAGATTAGAGTAGAATAGAATAGGGATATAGGTATCAGGAATCGGGTAGGATGGGTACAGGAGCACTCCCAGAGGGAGTAGAGGTGAGAGTGGAGTAGGGTTTTAAAGGATGGTAGGTTAGGGGGAAGAGAGTTCCATAATCTGCCAAGGGAGAATGATAGTAGAAGTTGCACTGATGCGTGTAAAGGCTTGTAAAGTTCTAAGAGGTTCTGATTTGTGGATCTAAGTGTTCTATGTGACGTTTTAGGGAAGAGGAGAGTGATGGACAGTTAGAAGGTTTGAAAATTAGCTTGTGTGCTGCAGTTAGTTGAATGAAATTTAGGTAGCTTGGGAGTTCCAACCAATTTAGAGCATGTATTGAGTTGCAGTGGTGAGTAGAGGATTTGGATCCTGTGGCAAACTTAGAAATTTTGTTATAACATGAGGAAAGTTTAGATTTTAGGGATGATTGGAGGTTAGAGAGTAGCGGAGCTCCATACAAAAGGAAGGGTAGGAGGTAGGTGGTAGATAGGAGTTGTCTAGAAGACAGAGAAAGGTAGCGCCTGTGTCGATAAAGCATACCAAGTTTTTGATGAGTCTTTTTAATATTGGTTTGTAGGTGGATATCAGATTTTAGCTGGTCATCGATAAGAACGCCCAGAAGTTTTGTATGGGGAACTATTTCAGTAGTTGTTTTGTTTAGGCTAAGTATAGAGAAGGATGCTTTGTCAGCAGCAGTATGTCTAAAAAGGGTAAAGATCATTATTTTAGATTTGGAGGCATTTAGGGCTAGGTGATTGTCAAGCATCCAGGACTCAGTGGAGGAGAAGGCTTTTTGCGTAAGGTTTGTTAGTAAAGGAAGAGTTTTGGCTGAGCAGATGATAGTGGAGTCGTCTGCATATTGCACCAGTTTAGCATTGGGGATCTTTTGGTGGAAATCATTGATGAAAATGTTAAATAGTAAAGGACCCAAAGTAAAGCCTTGGGGTACACCTGTTGGGATGTGAAGGAAAGAGGAAGTGCAGTAATTCCATTTTACAGCTTGTTCCCTGGCTGAGAGATAGCTGGAGAACCATTTGATAGACAAAGAGGAGAGATTAAGATGGGAGAGTTTAGAAAGTAGAAGCACATGAGACTCAGTGTTAAAAGCTTTCGATAAGTCGAGGAGGAGCGTAGAAACTGTGTTCCCAGAGTCACGAGCAGAGTTAATGATTTTGAGGAAGGAAAGAAGGGCAGTGGTGGTGCTATGTCCTAATATAAACCCGTGCTGGGTAGGAGTTAGGAGTTGGTTGTCCAATAGGTAGGGTAATAGTTGGAGGTGAGTACATTTTTCGAGTATGTTAGAGATAGGGGATAGGATAGCAATAGGGCGAAAGTTGGAGATTGAACAGCTTGTACCTCCTTTATGGAGGGGGATGATGAAGGCTTTTTTCCAGAGGTATGGTACATAGGACTCCTGAATGGAGCGATTGATTAGGATGCTGATTGGAAGGGCTGTGCCATCAGCAGCTAGTTGGAGAAATGTGGATGGAATGTCATCTATTAGAGCAAGGTTTTAACTTTTGTAAGAGCTTTTTTATAGTGTGGATAGGAATGGATTTGAGAGTAAAAGGGGAGGACTTAGGGTTCATTGGATGTTAAGTTTTTGTTATCAGTTAAGTTGGGGGGGATGTTGTTAGGGAAAGAAGAGGTGCGTTTGCCTATGGAGTCAGTGAAAAAGGAGTTAAATTGGGTAGCTAGGTGGAGGTCTGGTGTGTCTGAGTCAGGGCAAGGTTTCTCTTTTTTGCCTGGGGATAATATTGATGAAATACTATTCCAAAATTTTCTGGGGTTGGTTTTATGATTATTTTGAAGTTTAAGGTAGTAGGATTTGCAGTCAGTAGCTATTTGTTTTTTTACTTGATTTCGCAGTTGCTTGTATTCTGCAAGAGAGTTGGGAATTTTGCATTTTTGGTAGTATTTCCAGATTTTATCTTGTTGATGCATAAGTAGTTTTGTGTCTTTAGTTAGCCAGGGCGCTGTTTTGGATCTGAGTCTTTTGGTTCTACTGGGGGCGAAGTGGTTAAGTATATAAGTGAAAATTCTATTGAAATGTGAGACTGTGGCATCTAAAGGGAGGGACTTTAGAGGGTTCCAGTCTGTCTGTTTTAAGGTATTACAGAAAATTAGGGGGTTGAAGTTTTGCATGTTGCTGGTGGTAATGTGTCTGTGTTGAAAGAGGATGGTGGAGGGAGAATGGCATATGTAGGTAGGGAGATGGTCACTAAGGGAGTCTGCGAGAGTACCACTATCAGAAACTCTGTTTGGGTGGGAGACTAGTATCCAGTCAAGGATGCTACCTGTGGTGTAATCTTTATTTGGTCTAGTAGGGGTTTTGATTAGCTGTGTGAATTGATATAGGTTGATGCTTTGAGAAGGGGTAGATGAGTTAATGGAAGACCAGTTTATGTTGACATCGCCTAGGATTATAGTCTCACTATTTATGTTGGAAGTGAACCAGGCAATAATATCTTCCAGTATAGGGATATTCTTACCAGGAGGAATGTACTGGGAGGCAATGCATAAAGTTTTATTGTTATTTACTTTGAGAAGGGCGAGGGTTAGCTCGGTGGTGTCAAATGAGGGTATGGGCTTAGTACAGGGTGTTACTGTTAAGGAGGAGGAGGAGAAGAGTAAGGCTACTCCTCCACCTTTCTTTTGAGGTCTGACACTTCTTATAAGTTTATAGTTAGGGGGCATCATTTCGGTATCTTGCATGTGTGGTTTTAGCCAGGTTTCTGTGATAGAGACAATATCAGGTTTGTTATGAGAGATCCAGGCGTGAAAGGAAGGTGTTTTATTACAAAGGCTCCTGGCATTGAGTGTGGCAAGGAAAAGAGATTTGTAGTGCAGGGGAGAGCTATGTGAATGTGGTTTAGAGGTGGAGTTGTATGAAGGCCCTGGGTTAGGGTGTATGTCTCCAGAACGGAGGAGGAGGGTGATAAATTTTGAGTAGAGTATGGATAGGTATCTATTTTCTAATGGGTCATAGATGTAGATATTGAAACCTAATGAGGTGAGTTTGGTGGGTATGGGAAGTGGTTTACTAGGGTAAGGAAGAGCTTCCTTTGAAATAGAAAAGGTTCATTATGTTTGTAGAGGTGGGGGGGGGGGCTTGGGTTGTAAAGGGAAAGTCTTTTTTAATGTAAATCACAGTTGTATGAAAGGGAGGGGAGTGGTGAAACTGGGAGACTAGTAAGGTAGAGTAAGCAGAAGAGGATTAGGCTTAGAAATAAGGGTATTAGAGCATAGGCAGATTTTGTTTGCATGGTGGGAGACAGAGTATGAGTTGAGTGAGAAGGATGTGTAGGAAGAGAGATGGTTAATAAGTTTGAGAGGAGAGGATTAGAATGAAATGTGTGAGGGTGTATTCACAGGGATATAGAAGGGTGGAGTGGAGGGGGGAAGGGAGTTGTAGTAGTGAAGTGGATAAGGTGCAAGTGGGGGACAATATTTGGAGGGTTTGGCTACTGGCTATCCTGATGGGGTCCGTGCACTAACCACCTAGTAGGGATAAGGTACAGTCAGTTATTCAGTAATTGTTAGTTATTTTTATTCCTTTACTTGTATGTGTTGATTCACTTTCCTTTGTAATCTCAAGAATTAAGATGATACACGAAATTTCGTTTAGGCTACACGTGTGTAGTTCTAAATGACAATAAAGTTTACTTTGACTTGACTTTAACTTTGCCTTGATTTCTGTTCTGCTACAACATGTACATATTCATAGTCATTTGCATTTTTCCACAGATTTTGATTGCTTTTCCCCTTATTTTTAGTGCATTGTTTTTATGGATTCTCAGTTTTATTGGTGTTCTGATGAAACCTTATGAGTGGAAGCACTTTGTTTATTTTAAATACACTTATGATTACAGTTTTTATTTTGATTGTATTTTTATTTATGATGATTCTTTATATCTCATCTTTTCCTAGGTTACTATAGTGGATGCTTTTTTTTCTTGATTCATACACCTGTTGCCATACATGCATGTACATACATCCTCCTTCACTTCAGCTCTCTGATTTATTTGTTTGTTTTAGTTGTTTTAGTTTATCACTCCTTTTGGAAAGATCTTGTCACCTCTGTGCTAAATACCCTTTAGTGAAGGGAGTTTTATGACACTTCATACCTGTCTGAAGACAGACTAGGAGTTATTTACTAGATGATGTTCTATTTGTATGCTGCAGTATCCATAACATGAGGGAGTCTGCCTCCGGTTGACTCATACCAAAGTTAAAATTCTACTGCGAAGGTACGTGTGATAACCCGCATCACACAACATATGTCGATCACAAACGGACATCCGGTATAAAGCGGACGTCAGCATTCACCTATCTCAGAACTTTTCTGCCACCTGTTTGACTGCCAGGTCTGGTCGTCACACGCTTCGAAAAGTCACCTTTGTGGTTTGCTGGTGTTTCAGATAAGTACCCCATGGGTGTTTTTTATCTAAATTGCTGCTGTTTTGTTTCTTGTGAGTTAATATCAGTGTGGAAGGCAGATTCCACATAAAGATGCCCACAAGCTCTGTTTAGGCCCAGAACACAATCATACGTCTTTTTTGTAAAGCCTTCATCCCTAAGACCCTTAGGAGCTATCCCTCTTCCCTTAGGCTGTACTTGAAAAATTAACGACTTAAGCACCTTGCAGGGGATATGGACTCTACGTCGGGCCCTTCGGAAGAGCCACAAACCAAGAAGCCTCAGCCAGACCCTACGACTGCTCCCTCTATTGCGAGTGGCCTTTCCAAGGCTGATGAAGGCCCAGAGGCTGCATTGGAAACTACAGAATCTCCTGTGATGGCTAACTTGGAGGAAGCCATCAAGGAGTCTGTTAGCATGTTCCAGAGGGACTCTCAGACATCCGAACTGGTTGCCGGGGGTTGGGGGGACCACGGCTTTTTTCCGAAGGTCCACATGGGGTTACTCAAATATTGGTTAAAGAGGACATTCTCTCTGATGTCGTTGAATGTCGTCTGATGTCTAGCCCTCCTACTCTTCATTGTATGTCGGAGGCCCCTAAGAACAAAAAACAAAGCATATTTCTTCTGGCCAGCAGGCAGTGCCCCCCGACCGAACCCCCTGATTATCAGGCCTTTACACAAGGCCTCTTTAATGCCTTTATAGCCTTATGCCAACCTCCGGCTCCTGTCCAGGCCCTACTGGGTATGCCTTCCCAGAGGAGGAGTCTAGTGGCACAGATTCTTCCTGGGGGGGAGGCATTACATCTGGGGAGACCATTGTGCAGATAAAGGATTTTTTCAACTGGGACTGCTGTCAGGTCTCTGAGACCCAGAAGAGGTATTATGACCTCTTGCAGATGGAGTCCCCTAACCTCTCTGCCATTCCTCCTGTCCTGCCTGCTTTTTTGGATGCCTTTTCTGCGGCTTCCAAGTCCCTAGACTCCCAACCTCCAGCCCCTAAACACTCTGATAGATTCTACAAAGTGCCTGAGGATGCTTAGTTCCTATTTAAGTCTCCATCGGCTGACTCTTCTACCATTTCTGTAGCTGCAGATAAAACTTCCCAGTTGTTACCCTCCACTTCTTTGCTTCCCTCTGATAAGGAGAGTAAAATTATGGAGAGGTTGGGTAAAAAAGTTTATACATCTGCCATTCTGGCTTTCAGAGCCATGAATTACCAAACTCATATGGCTAAATATTCCCTGGCTCTTATGGCAGATACTATGAAACTCATTTCAGAACTGTCAGATACTCCTAACAAGCTGAAAATATCTAGCATTCTTAAGTCCTGCAGCCAGCTTACTAGGCAGTCCATAAAATGTAGTTAAGATGCTGTGGAGGCCTCAGCCAGAGCGGGAGCATCAGGTTCTGTCTTAAGGAGGTATTCATGCCTTAGGTTGCAGCCTTTGCCAGATGATATTAAAGCCAAGCTTATAGATGCACCTTTAGACAATGAGGCCTTATTTGGATCTGCAGCTACAGAGCTCTTTAAAGCCCTCCAGGAAAAGGGGAAGGAGCTACAAAATCTTAGGCACATTTTTGTTTCTCCTGTACCCCGCTTCCAGAGGAATCGTCCAGTTAGGACAACCTTAGTGAGAAAGGCCTCTAAGTATCACACTCCCAAGGGGAAAAAGGATGTCAGAAAACAAGCCTCCATTAGATCTTCCCCCTCCACACATTCTCAAAAGCAGTCCTTTCAGGCAAAACCCTGCTAGCCTGTGACTGCCAGGCCCTAAACCCTTCTGCCCACCCCCCCCTTCGCCTATCCTTGTCCCTCCCAGCTTGGAAACAGATAACTCAGGACTCTTGGGTCCTTACCATTATTGAACAAGGCTACTTCATGGTTTGGGAATACAGGCCAACCTTCAGACGTATCTCACAACCCACTCAGGGCAAAATGCCTTTTTTTCCTCCAGTCCTGCATTCTCTGCTATACCAGGATACCATCCAAGAGGTGCCTCCAAATCAAAAGGGAAAAGGGTTCTACTCCAAGATGTTTCTAGTCCTCAGGAAAGAAGGCCCCTGGAGGCCTATCTTAGATTTATCTCATCTAAACACCTATCTGAAGGTCCCTAGCTTTCGCATGCTAACTCTTCGTACACTCCTTCCCCTGATTCTCCCTCAGACATACATGGTGTCATTGGACATAAAAGATGCCTACCTTCGCATTCCCATCCATCTACGTTTCAGGAAATTCCTACAGTTCTCTGTGGATTCTTCTCACTTTCAGTTCTGTGCTTTGTCATTTGGTCTTTCTGTGGTCCCCAGAGTATTCACAAAATGTTTGGCCCCAGTCATAGCCTTCTGCAGAATGCAGATATTCAAAACTTTCCTTACCTGGATGACCTCTTCCAGGCTACATCCCCAAGGTTGGTGCAGGAGCACTTTGACTGCACTATGTCCCTTCTGAGGGGTCTGGGGTTTACCATCAACCTTCAGGAATCTAATCTGACCTCTTCACATGACCATGTCTTCCTGGGCTGCAGCATTCTCGTGGTCCAAATGATGGCATGCCTACCTCCATAAAAAAATCCTGTCTCTCACCACTTAGTTTTGGGAACTAATTCCATTGCAGTCTCTCACACCCAGAAAGTTCTTGCAACTCCTGAGGTTCATGACTTCCACCATCCCCATGTTACCCTTGGCAAGGCTACACATGAAATTTCAGTGGTTCCTGAGGACAGTCTGAAAACAACACCTTCACCCTCTGGAGTTTGTGGTTTCACTTTTGCCCTGCTTAACAAAAGAACTAAAGTGGTGGATTTCATAGGTTGCAAAAAATCCAGGCCTTCCCCTCCAACCAGGATTGCATCAGATGTGGACTGGGGTACAATTTTAGGAAATTGGAGGGTGAGAGATGTCTGGACCCCCTCCAGTCAAGGGAGCACATCAACATCAAAGAAATGAGGGCTATAATCTGCTCTAAAAATGTTCAAGTCCAGAATCCTACCAGGAGTGCCGAGATGGTTCACAGACAACACCACAGTCCCCTGGTACATCAATAAGCAGGGAGGTACAAAGTCCTACATCCTTTGCAGATTGACTCTGTATGTGTGGGAGATTGCTCAACAGAGTCACGTTTTTCTACAGGCTGTTTACATCCCATCAGTTCAGAATGTGATGGCAGATTCATTAAGCAGGTACATGACTGAATCCCACAAGTGGATGTTAAACAGGGATGTGTTCCTGGACCTGGTCCATCGATGGGGTACTCCACAGGTAGAGCTGTTTGCCTCCCCCATGAGCATTCCCAAATATTGTACCAGGATTCCCTCCCCTGGGACATGGAAGGTGGATGCTCTTTCCTTTCCTTGGAAGGGGATGTTTGTGTATGCATTCCCCCTTCCCTCTTATTCAGAAAGTTATGCTGAAAATTCAGAAAGAACAACCAAAAATCTTGCTGGTGACCCACTTTTGGCCAAGACAGCATTGGTTCCCCCTTCTTAATCACATAGCCAAGGGCAGTCACCACAAGTTACCCCTCAGGATGGACCTACTTACACAGGACAAGGGAACCGTAATACACACTCAAATGTCCGCCCTAAACCTAACTCTTTGGGTGGTAGAGCTTTGATTCCCTTTAGACACCTTTTCACTGAGGATGTGCAGCAAGTTCTGCAGGAGGCCAGAAAACCCACTACCAGAAAATCCTATCTGTCCAAATGGAAGAGGTTTTCTGTTTGGTGTCTAAAAAAAAATTTACAACCACTGTCTGTGGAGCTGCCAGTGGTCCTGTCTTATCTGTGTGAACTGATAAAAAGTGGCTTGTCTTACTCTTCCATCAAGGCACATTTATCTGCCATTTCAGCATGTTTACCTTCGACCCCCCCCTCCCTTGGTGGCCAGGTTGGAAGTCAAGTTGTTCCTGAAAGGAGTTCTACACATCAGACCACCAAGGTAACCAATTCCTCCCCCATGGGATCTCAACTTTGTGTTGGAAAATCTTGCTCAACTCCTTTTGAGCAAGCTAAGGCTTCATCTCTACAACATTGCATGTGAAAAACTGTTCTCCTGGTGGCCATTACCTCAGCCAGAAGGGTTTCTAAACTGCAAGCCCTCATGGCATCATCTCCTTTCACAGTTTTCCATCAGGACAGAGTATCCCTACGTACCAACCCATCCTTCATGCCCAAGGTAGTGAATGAGCTATCACTGAATCAGGCCATCAGTCTCCCTACCTTCTTCCCATCTGCGCAATCCTCTAGTGAAAGAATCCTTCACACTTTGGATGTGCACAAACAGCACAGGTACTACTTGGCAAAGACCAAGTCCATTTGTAAGTCTGATAGGTTTTTTATTTCCTATCACCCAAGAGCCATGGGACATCCCGTTTCCAAGCAAACAATTTCCTCCTGGATTTCTAAAGCCATTAACTTCTGTTACACCGTAAATGGGAAGGTTCTTCCATTTCCTGTTAAGGCGCACACTACTAGAGCTGTGTCCTCTTCTGGGGCCTTCTTTAAAGGTTTGTATACAGCTTCCATTTTGGAGGCAGCTAGATGGTCATCTGTTCACACTTTCACCAAACACTGCAAATTGGATATCATCTCCACATCCAGAGCAGGATTTGCTAGGGCTATTGGATTTGTGGAAAATGTCTCTGCTCCTCTTCCCAATCCCTCTTCTGCATGAGCTTTGCCATTCTTCCTCATGATGTCCTTCAAGGATGCATCTGCAGTCATAACATATGGGTTGTCCTACCTCAGGCAGCCCTTCGGTCAGCCGGATTCCAAAGTCTGGGTCTGGCCTCGGCTGATGTCGCACTTTCCCCGACGTCAGAGCACCTGGGGTATAAAAGCATCAGCCGACACCATTTTCCTCAGTCTTTCTTGCCACGTGGTGCCCGAAGCAGAAGCAGTTCGCAAGTGCCGGTCGGCCAGCTCCTGTGATTCAGCTACCGAAGACTTCGAAAAATCTAAGTACCCCGTTGGGGACTTTTTCTTGTCTCAGCCGATGTCAGATAAAGTAAATAATTGTTTAACTTGTGGGAAACAAATACCTCATAAGGATTTCCACTCTTACTGCCTCCCTTGCTTAGGCCCAGACCACGACGTCTCGGCCTGCTCAGCCTGTGCTTCCTTCAACCAACGAACTCTTAGATGTCGTTCGGAGTTTGCAGAGGAATTCTTTGGGGCTGATTTTGCATACAAGATGCCGTCGGAGACTCCGACTTCGCATGTGGTTAAAAAACGAAAGGATAAGGACCGACACTCGTGGCCCGCAGTTTTGGCTGAAACCACGGTCAAGCCTACCGCGAGTGTCTCGGTTTCGGCTGAAACCGAGTCCTCGGTGCTTCCTATTACCGAATCCTCTCAACCGACTACCTCGGCCCCGGAGGCCCCGGCCGAGTCGGTTATTGAATTACCTTCTGAAACCGGTGTCCAGGAAATGTCCGACACCATTCCTTTAGACAAGTCTACTCCTGCACGTGGTGCAGCCAGACCCCCTGCATCCATGTCCATTAAGGACTTTTCTAGGGCTAAAGCTGCTAAACTTGCTAAAGCTTTGCCTCCCAAGACTACCTCTCAGAGGCCTTCTACTGACTCTCAGATTCTCAGCCTAGCAGAGGATCTTATCTCTTTAATTAGAGGTTCTCAACCTCACCCTGACAGGGCCTCTCAACCACCTCCAAACAAAAGGCCCAGGGTTAAGCCCTCTGACCCCCACTCTTCAGATGACTCTACGGATGGATCTGTGTTGTCAGACCACCAGGAGGAGGCTTATTCGGCCTACGAGGATTCTGATGCTGAACAGTCTATTCCTTCGGCCTCCCCTCCTGAAGAGTTTTCTTTTGGTGAGACACTGCACTCTATGAGAGAACATTTTCAATGGCAGGGCCAGGAATTTTCTGATTCTAGAAAGAGACTAAGGGCCTTTTTACATTTACCTCAGCATAGGCCTTTAGCTATACCTCCTGTTTTGAATGTTATTGATGATGTGTACTCTGATGCTAGTTCAGCCCCTGATTCTCTCCCTCTGGCTCCTGCCAAACCTGATAGGTACTACAGGGTCCCGGATTCTCATCTACACCTGTACAAGGCCCAATCTGCAGACCCAGAAACTATTTCCCAGGGCCCAAAAGGGGTTGCAGCTGCCACTGCTAAAAATCCTCTACCTTCTGAAAGGGAGTCTAGAGCTTTGGAGAGATGGGGAAAGAAAGTATATACTTCTGCAACTCTTTCCACGAGGGCATTAAATTGTCAATTTCATATGATTCAGTACCAAGAGTATTTGTTAGATGAATTGCATAAGAAGCTTTCCTCTTCAGAACCTGTTGACCGTAAATCACTTCAGGATCTGGTACATAACTCACAGCAGGTTAGCAACCATTTTTTACAGTGTGGCTATGATGCACTGGAAGCTTCATGTAGGTCAGCTATGACAGGGGCAGTCATACGTAGGCATGCCTGGTTGAAGGAACAATCTCTACCAGACCATGTTAAAGCTAAGCTCCTGGATGCTCCAATGGAAAAACAGAAATTATTTGGTTCCACGGCTCAGGAGGTCTTAAAGAAGTTTGAAGAAAAGACAAAATCTGTGCAAACAGTCAAGGACTTTCTGCAAGTACAACCACCGAGATTCAGCAGAAATTGGCCTACTAAAAATTGGTCATTTCCGGACTCGGACAGATCCCAGAGAGGCAGGAACAGACGTGCCAGAGGTAGAGGGCAAGCTAGAGGCTCCTACAGAGGCCGTCAGTGGCAGCCTCCCAACCAGAGAGGTAGTGCAGGAACAACAACAACTACTACTGCACCAGGACAGACACAATGACTTTATTTTGACTCCGACGACCAGGGCTCAATTAGAAGCACCATTGGGTGGAAAGCTTTCTTTATTCTCAAGAAATTGGCATTACATTACAAGGGACACATGGACACTGCAAATAATAGACAAAGGATACAGGTTCCATTTCCACACATTGCCAAAAAGAAAAGGAATGCCAGACCTGCCACCAAATCAGAGGACAGAGACTTTGAAGCAAACCACCAAATTAATACAAATGAAAGCCATAGAAAAGGTACCTCTTTCAGAACAAGGCCAAGGATTTTATTCCAGATTATTCCCTGTTCCAAGAAAAGAAAATCAATGGAGGCCTTTTCTCGACCTGTCCGCACTGAATACTTACCTCATTGTGCCAGAATTCAAGATGCTGACCCTACAGCAGCTTCTTCCCATGCTGGGCAAGGAGTTTTGGCTGGTGACTCTAGATCTCAAGGAGGCATACCTGCATGTCCCTATTCGACAAAGTTGCAGAAGACACCTCAGATTTCTTGCAGGATCAGAGCATTATCAATTCTCAGCATTGCCCTTTGGCTTATCTACTGCGCCCAGAGTATTCACGAAATGCCTGGCATCAGTAATTGCACACTGCAGACTTGGGATTCAAATCTACCCATATCTGGATGACTGCCTTATACAAGCGGACAACAAGGAAAGTTTGTTAAAGGACTTGGTCTATGCAATCCACCTATTACAGGCCTTGGGATACACAGTCAACATCCAAAAATCAAGACTTGTTCCATCCCAAAGAATAACCTTTTTGGGTGCAGATCTAGACACAACCACCCAAATGGCCTTTCTCACAGAAGAAAAACAAAAACAACTTCTGGATTACTTCAAGAATCTGACAAGACAGACTCAGCTGACTGCAAGGAAAATCCTGCAGGCCCTGGGTTACATGGCATCCTGCATAATTCTAATTCCACAAGCCAGGCTGCATATGAGAAAATTGCAATGGTACCTAAGGAGTGTATGGACTCAGCACAGTCACAGCTTAGAAACTTTGATCCCACTCATTCCTTGCCTTCAAAAGGAATTCCTGTGGTGGGCTCAAGCTTGCCAGTCCAACAGAGGGTTGCCTTTCAACAAACCAAAAGCAAACCAAACCATCACCACGGACGCTTCAGACCGAGGTTGGGGAGCACACATGGAGGACAAATGTATCCAAGGGCTATGGTCTCAAGGACAGCTGCACATGCACATAAACCAAAAGGAAATGCTGGCAGTGATGCACGAAATCGAGGCCTTCAAACCTTTCCTTCATCAAGGCCACCTGCTGATAAGGACAGACAACACCACAGTTATGTGGTACATAAACAAACAAGGAGGCACGCATTCCTACCCTCTATGCAGACTGGCCATGAATCTATGGGAACTTTGCTTGAAACTCAATATACAACTACAGTCCCAGTTCATGCCAGGGAAAGACAATACACTGGCAGACAGCTTAAGCAGAACTACCATGGATGCACACGAATGGATGCTGCACCCAGACATCTTCTCACTCATAACACAATCATGGGGCAGGCCGGAGATAGATCTGTTCGCCTCTCCCCTCAGTCATCAACTGAAGACATTCTGCTCAAGGACATACCACCCACAAGCATGGAAGGTGGACACTCTTTCTTTCAGCTGGAAAGCTCGAAAAGTCTATGCTTTTCCACCACTCCCATTAATGTCCAAGGTTTTACTGAAGATCAGGGCAGAACAGCCAAGAGTGAGTCTCATAGCTCCAGACTGGCCAAGGCATCACTGGTACCCACTGTTGAAGAGCATGTCACAGACGAAACCGTGGCCTCTCCCCCTATGGCCACTTCTTCTGACGCAGAACAACTTCAAGATCCTGCATCCCAACCTGAAAACATTGCAGCTAACTGCCTGGAGAATACCATGACTCCTCCTCAGAATAGCTTATCCCAGAGAGTAAAGGACATTATTATGGAAGCTCGCCGGCCTTCCACAAGGAAGGCATACTCAGCAAAATGGAAAAGATTTCTCATTTGGAACACAACAAAAGGCCTAGATGTGACAGTGATGACCATGGCACATATACTGGAATACTTAGCAGAATTGTTCCACAATGGCCTGTCTTATTCTTCCATTAAGATACATGCCTCAGCAATTTTAGCAGAATACAATGTTAATCCACCTGTCTTCTCGCATCCTCTCTTAAGACAATTTCTGAGAGGAATCAAAAACATCAATCCTCCAAGGAAACCACCTTTACCTACTTGGGACCTTAACTTTGTGCTAGAGAAACTAACACTTCCTCCCTTTGAACCAGCAGCATCGGCAGATCTACAGTTTCTGTCTTGGAAAACTGCATTCCTTCTGGCCATAACTTCAGCAAGAAGAGAATCTGAGTTACAAGCTTTAATGGCAGTGCAGCCATTTCTTATTTTTCATCAAGACAGAGTTTCATTGAGAACCAATCCTACCTTTATGCCAAAGGTGGTATCTAGGGTATCCTTGAACCAAGCCATTCACTTGCCTACATTCTTCCCAAATCCACAAAATAAAGGGGAGAAACTTCTACACACTCTGGATATACACAGACAATTACGCTACTATTTGGACAGAACTAAAAGTTACAGAAAGACTGACCAACTGTTTGTAGCATATGCTGCTGGGGCACAAGGAAAAGCAATTTCCAAACAGACAATTTCAAAATGGATAGGAAATTGCATTCGTTTTTGTTACTCCTTTCATGGAAAGACTTTTCCTGCAAACATTAGGCCTCATTCCACGAGAGCCACAGCCACCACTACAGCATTCCTAAGAGGGGTGGCTACCAAGGACATTTTAGAAGCTGCTACATGGAGCTCCGTGCATACATTTACCAAGCATTACAATTTACCTTTATACTCCAGATCCAGAGCAGGTTTTGCTACTGCAGTCCTGCAAGGTATCTTAACTACACCATACTTTTCTTAGTACCTCCACCCCCAGATTGGCTATGGTATTCTACCCATATGTTATGACTGCAGATGCATCCTTGAAGGACATAGTACAGTTTTGTACCTACCATAAATGTAGATGTCCGATAGGTATGCATCTGCAGTCAGGTTTACCCTCCCTCCTTCCCCTCTGTGGTATTCCTAGGGTGCTTACCCCTCTATTAGTTAGCTGGGGGAATCTGTTATGGTGTATTTGTTTGTATTTATATATATATATATATATATATATATATATATATATATGTATATATATATGTATATATATATATGTATATATTTTTGCAATATGTTTGGAATTTTTTGGCATTTATCCAAATTTAGCCTTCATAGAGGGTACCTGGCATCTGGGGCAAGAAAAACTGAGGAAAATGGCGTCGGCTGATGCTTTTATACCCCAGGCGCTCTGACGTCGGGGAAAGTGCGACATCAGCCGAGGCCAGACCCAGACTTTGGAATCCGGCTGACCAAAGGGCTGCCTGAGGCAGGACAACCCATATGTTATGACTGCAGATGCATACCTATCGGACATCTACATTTATGGTAGGTACAAAACTGTACTTTATGGATACTGCAGCATGTGAATAGAAGGACATAGAGTAGTTGTGTAAAATCTTACCGTAATCATAGATGTCCTTCTCTTCTATATGCTGCAGTGTAGTTCCCCCCTGCCGTCCACTGTATACTTGCCTGACCTCTGGGTACTCGCTCTCTTCAGCCTGGTGCTTGGCTGCATTCACTTTTGAGATAGATGCATGCTGATGTCCGCTTTATACCCAAAGTTTGTTTATGGCTGACGTATGCTGTGCGATGCGGGCCGTCACACGTACCTTCGCAGCAGCATTTTAACTTTGGTATAATGGCTGGAAGTACAAGTCAACCGGAGGTGGACTCCCTCATTTATGGATACTGCAGCCTATAGAAGAGAAGGACATCTATGATTATGGTAAGATTTTACACAACTATTCTTTCTGCGCTTCAGTTCATTAGGACTTATTTTTTTTTTTAAATCTTTTCTTATTTTACTTTGGATTGTAAAAATGACTTGTGTAACATTATGCTAGCTTTTATTTGTAGGCTAGGCACATTACTATGTATGAGGTTGTCAGTCATGATTTCTAATGCTTTGTGCTTTTCATGTATATGTTAGTTTTCCATGGATTAAAGCTGTTATTGAAAAATTGATCTGATGAAGTCCATTTGGTGGACGAAAGTGCTTATTGTGAATAAAAGCTGAGTTATTCCAGTGAGTAAGACTGAGTTTGTTACTTTAGTACCCTCATAGAAGAGGAATTAACATGTGAAGTTTTGGACTGTTTACTAGTGTTGTTTAACATTGTAACATTTAAGTGTTTTTATTTTTCTTTTTTCACAAATAATACGGAAGTGAAGTTAGTCCTCTACCTTAATGCTGGGGACAGCTATCTCCTTTCATCTCTGTTGTGGTTTTTGTACTTTGTGACTTATTTTTGTGATACACTGGGTTCCTGGATGTGAGGCGGATTTACTAGAGCCATTGGTGATCTTTGTCATTTGATCTGAATATATGTCACAGGCAGGTGTGTGCCTTACAGTGAGCAGCATCTACCTTCACCAAGGATGATGCCACAGTATGAACAGAAAATGATTGATTTTAATAATTGGCTTAGTTTATTGTGTAACTGCAGAGGGGATCCAGCATCTATCAGCATTGGAGGACATGGCTAAAAGACCACATTGCTTTGCTAAGGATAGTCTGTACCTGTCACCCCTGGGCTTTTGGATATTGGCTAAAACGTTATATACCCCATTACTGCCTTTTTAAGACAGTGTCAAAATGACAAAACTACTAACACAGAAAAAAAAACTTCAAAGCAATTTTAAGATGTTACTGCTCAATACAAGGAGCCTAAATATGAAACTCCTCACCCTACAAGCTCTCCTTATTCTGGAGATTGTGGGCATATATAATGTTACCGAGACTTGGTTTAAAGCCACAGAAAGCACTCCGGCAGTGCAAAGGTACAATGCCTTCCACACATTTAGGCCAACAGTGGCACAGACAGGGGCTAAAGGAAGAGTTGTGTCAATCTACGTTAGTAACAAATAAAACTCCAGTTTGGGTAAACAGGCTGATGCTGTGGAATCCATCCACATCTAAGCCTTAATAGACAAGGTTCCTTACCATGTCCTGGCTATTTACAAGTTACCCTCTATGACTCACAAAGTTCACACCTCTTACCAAAACCTATTAGAGGTGCTCACTTTTTAACTACCCCTTTATAGTCTAGGAAATGTAAATTTCTTCTCACAGTTGCAACATTTTCCGGACTTTATCAACACCAGCACCCTGGCCCAGGCAGTGCACACTCCAACAGAGGTTCAGAAATACTGGACCTAGTAGTCACCAGCATGGGAGACATTGCGCCCTCTCTTGTTTCACATCCTTATTGGTGAGGTCGGACCCGAAAGCTGTTTATTTTGAATTAAAAATCAACCTGGAAAATCCAACTAAACCCATAACAGTCAGGAATTATTCTAAAGCAAACTGCATCCTATTAAATGATAGTTTGTCAAACTTCCTGATTTCCCCAGATCCCAAGAACACAGCTCCCTATGCAGAATTATTCACAGAAACCTTGTACAAACATGATGGCTGCTTTGAACCTGCCGTACCTAGAAGTAAGCCGAAATCTAACATCAAAAGTAAGCTTCATTGGTGAAATCCTTACCTTAGGAAGGTTTATAACAGTAGGAAAAAAAAAGTCATGGTCAAAATCAGAAAGAGCAACTCTCACAGAGACGAGCTCTGATTCAGCTAAGCAAGAAACTAAGAGATCTAATAAAATCCTACAAGGCCAGTTACAAGGTCTGGATAGCCTTCCAGGCTAAGGACAATTGTAAGGCCATCTTCAGCTATGTCAGAAACCTTAACGGTAACACTCAGCAGTGTGCAGAACAGGTCATAAGTGGCACAACCTTAATTGACCATGATGAAGTAGCAAATCTATTGGCTGATAAATTTACCTATTAACTTCATCCCTTCTCCCCCCACTATCCTCTGAAATCCCTTCTAACATATCCCCCCAACTGTAAACATGACCTAGCAGGACCACTTGAGGCAGTGTTCAACTACAGCCTCAAAATAGGCTGTGTGCCAGGTGAGTGGTGGGCTGCAGCAATCATCTCTCTTTATAAGGGTGGACCATCAACTGACCACGAGAACTACAAATCCATCAGTCTGAAAGTCTAATCAAAGCCGTGGAACAAATTATCATGTAAATAATCAGCAAGACCACTGGCAACCTATAGATACTGGACTCATCCCATTTTAGCTTTAAAGGCAGGCCTTGCCTACTCAACCTGGTAGTCTTCGAGATGGTCACCAAGGTTATGGATGAGGGGAAAATGGTGCATGCTGTTTACCTTGTCTGGCCAAGGTGTTCAATACAATACCCCACTCAGATGGTATTCACAAACTGTCAGAACTAGGTATAAAATCCTAACTTGCTGGATGGCTGGCTGGTTCACAGATAAGACCCAAGAAGTCAAGATCATTGAGACCACCTCCACCAGGAAGACCTGTCACTAGCAGAGCACCCCAGGGCTCTGTGTTGGGCCAATTCCTGTTTGGTATCTACCACTTGGAAGTTCATGCTAGTGTCTGGCTCACTAAGTTCACAGATGACTGTAAATTGGGAGCTATCATAGATCCCTTAATGATACCTGCATCCTACAAGAGGGTCTAACACAAATAAATGACTGGTGCCAAACCCACGGATTAAAACGTAATGTGAAGAAATGCATTATAGTGTCCTTTGAGAAATCATCCACCCATGCAAATTACTCTAGTGATAAAACACTCATTAGAGTTGAACCATTAGTTAGGGATCTGGGAACATATGTAGATGGCAGTCTGGCCTTTGACCAACACACAGCCAAAATAGTATGAAAATCATTCTATCTTGCCCCACTCATAAGCAAGGGTTTGTCATTCAGGTCCAAGGAAGTTATAGTATCACTCTCTACTTAGCCCTTGTCATACTCATCTTTGGGTACAGTGCCCCTTTGGCATGTACCTAATGAGGCACTTGCAACAATTGCAACACACTCAAAAGATCCTCACTAGGAGTATCCATGGTATGAATACCTTTCTCTACACAGATCGTCTTAAGGCCCTATCTCTGTACTCAGTCTTGTACAGGTTATTGATAGGCGATTTATGCCTGGTATATAAGGCATCGTGATATCAAGCTTTGAAGGATCTCTTGGACATCCGCAAAATAAACAGCAGCCGAAACACTAGACCCAAGGACTTGAACTTGGCCTGTGACATAAATGGAACATGCTGGAGAGACTGATGTGCTTCTCAAAAGATCCTTCACTGTGGAATAAGCTCCCTGTCCACAAGAAGCAGAGTTCATCCCTGACCCTATTTAAGTGAAACTTTGATCATTGGATAGGAAATCACAAATTCACTCCTGGTCTGGCCCCATTGTCTCTGATGGACAGATGTTGGCGGTAAGTAAATTCATCCCCAACTAACATACCCCACGTAACTTTTAGCTATCTCCTTACCCCACAGTATATGCGTTTAAGTTACTCTGGGACAGAACTGGGTTGGGTTGCACGGCTAGGTTTATAAAGACACTGGTGATCATTAGCCTATTATAAACCTATGAACTTATAAACTGACAGTTACATTTTGCTGAAAGCACAGTTACACAACACAGGTATATGCAGTAAAGTATTTACATAGATATGTTTACGCACATACAGTTCTGGTAGCTCTAAGTACTTGCAAGAAGTAAATGAATTTATACTTTAGAAGGGAATATGTAGCATAGGGTCTATCTGTGTAAGCATTGTAAGGAGGTACATTCATTTTTATAGTATTGCTAGAGTTTAGAGTTTGGTAGAGGAGATGAGAAGTTAGGAAAGATTTAGGTGAAGTGAAAAAAGGAAGAGAGAGGTGTAGGTGAAGGTTATTTGCTGTGCTGTGTCTGTAAGGTGCTTACAGAGAAGGCCCAGCTTCTGATTGATCTTTTTGTGGTTTGTAAGTCATGGTAGACAAATTTGAGATTTCTGTCAATGACAACTCCTAAGAATTTACTGTGTATCGGCATGCTGGACACTACTTGCATGTTGTATGGCAGTATGGTGTTTATAAAGATGTTAGAGTTTAATACTGTTCCTCTTACATTTCTTCTAGTCACTGTAGGACCAGAGCTTTAACTGCCTCTAGGGAGCCTATGATTCTACAATATGCTGTTTTCCTTTCTTTCTTTTTCCCCTCCAGTTTCTTTCTAAAGAAAGGGGATGGTTTACGGCAGAATCTCTTAACTCTTCCTGAGCTTCCCTTTGCTTTCTCTTCAGTCCCCAACCTTAGTGCATCCCTCCTGGCATTTGTTTTGATGCTAATTCTGCAAAAAGTCTATTCAGCTCCGCTTCAGCTTGCTCTGGGTCCAAAAAAAGTCTTGACCCCAGTAGGAAAAAAAGACCTTTAAGTATGTAAGGTATAGTAGTGTAAAACTTAGACCTGCATTTTCTGAATAGTGGAATGAATCTATTTCTTCTGGCTGTCATGGTGGGAAAGAAGTCATTATCCAGATATATTCTAGTGCTACCAAATTTCAAGATTTTCTCTTCATCCTTAATGTTAATAAAATAATTTTCTTTAACTAATAATTTTGGCATTTAACTAAGACTGGCTGTGAATTTTTCATTCCACCCGTGAAAGGAGTAAAAGCTGTAAGCACCCTGTCTAGGAAGATTTCAGATTCCTGTAGGCCACTCTACTTACTCAGCTGTTTCCTCATAAATGCTAAACCGTCGCTGTCTTTCTTACCTGTGGGACATTGGTAAACTTCAAATTCCTTCTCCCAGCTGTGCCTTCCAGGTCAGCAAGTTTGATATTCACCTTTTCCTAGACAGCATTTAATTCTGCCAACCTGCCGGACTTCTCTTGCAGTTTTTGAGTCCAGTATGTATCCCTCATGTCTGGTTAATGCATACTCTATGCCTTCCAGTTGTTCACTGTTAAATTTAACATAACATTCCACTCAGTTTAATAATTTCCTCATGCATTTTATGCAATTTTTCATTCAGGTTTGTCATTACTGTTTCCTCTTATTTCTTCTCTCTATAGAAACTCCTATGCTTGCTGCAGCCTTTAGTGATAGAGTGATTCATTACTGATCTTTTTTTTCCCCTCAGATTATTTGTTCTTTTTCTCCCTCTCCCTTGCAAACATGCAGATGTTCTTTGTGTTTCACTGTTGCAGTTATTACATTTGGGTAATCTGCTGGCAGGCTGCCCTCAGTCGGCCTGATTAACAAAGTCTTGGGTCCTGCGTCGGTTTCTGTCCCTTCTTCATGACGTCAGGGGTATAAAACATGCAGCCGACGCCATTACATCAGTCTTTCTTGCCACGTGGTGCCCGAAGCAGAAGTAGTTCGCAAGTGTCAGTCGGCCGACTCCTGAAATTTTCATTTTCGAATTTCAGAACCAAAGTTTTCAACTAAAAGCTAAGTACCCCACTGGGGAAACTTTTTCTTGCTCCTTGCCAGTGTCAGTAAAATTTAATAATTGTATTACTTGTGGGAAGCAAATACCTCATAAGGATTTTCATTTGTACTGTATTCCTTGCCTAGGCTCTGACCACAACGTACCTTGCTGTCGGGTTTGTGCTAAATTTAATCAACGCACTATTAAACATCAGTATATCTTTGCTTCTAAATATTTTGGCTCAAGATTTAACTATCCAGAAATGTCATCTGTTAGCAATCCGACTACCGGAATACCTAAAAACGCAAAGAAAAAGACAGACCGTCGAGGTCCAAAACAGACGACGAAGCCCCTCCTAAGCCAGTCGCAGGTTCGCTGGTACTCAGTGAGGTGCTTTCGCAGCCCCTGATACCTGCTACTTTTGATTTGCAGGCCTCTACTGAGACCCATTCAGAGTCCGGTATGCCGCGAGATAATTTAAGTATTGAACCCACGGATGTCTGTACCTTAGATGGGTCCAGAACTGCTATGCAGGCACCGGCTTCTGAGGGGGTTTTCAGGCCTAAAGATTTGTATATTAAACAGATGCCATCTTCAAAACTAAGGCAATGTCTAAAAAGCGACGCTTGGGCCACATGTACAGGCCCCAATGCCTAAAAAACAAATGATCAAAATGGCTGAAGATTTAATTACCTTGCTCAGGGGTTCCCATCCCCCTCCTGCTAATGGGCCTAGGCAAGGCACTGACTATGAATCTTCAGATCAGGTTTCTGTTTCTTCTGATTCCTCTTCTGATCAGGAATTATCTATACCCACTTATGAGGACTCTGATGCAGAAGACTCCATCCCTTCTGCTTCTCCTCCTGAGGATTTTTCTTTTGGAGAAACTTTGCATACCTTAAGGGAACACTTTCACTGGGAGAGTCAGGATTTCTCAGAATCTAAAAAGAGACTTGGGGATTTTCTTCTTCTTCCTCAGCATAGGCCTTTGGCTATACCTCTTGTTCTAGACATTGTTGATGTTTTCTCAGAATCCAGTATGACTCCTGATTCCCTGCCTCCGGCTCCTAGTAAGCCAGACAGATACTACAGGGTTCCTGATTCCCACAAATTCCTTTTTAAAAACCCCACTGCTGACCCTGAAACCATTTCTCGGTCCCAAGGGCGTTAAGGATTCTACTGCTAAAAATCCTACCCCTTCTGATAGAGATTCCAGGGCGTTGGATAGATGGGGTAAGAAGGTTTACACGTCTGCACCCTTGGCAATCAGGGCTTTAAACTGTCAATTTCATATGCTTAAATATCAACAGCATGTCATGGGTTTACTTAAATAGAAAATTATGTTGATTTCTGACTGTGGAAAATAGAGTTGCGGGATTTATTGCATTCAGCTGAACAAGTTGGAAAACATACTTTGCAATGTGGTTTTGATTCCTTGGAGGCCTCTTGCAGGGCTGCTGTAACTGGATCTGTGATAAGAAGGCATGCTTGTCTCAAGGAGCAAGTCTTCCTGACCATGTTAAAGCAAAATTGTTGGATGCTCCTTTACAACAGGGCAGTCTATTTGGTAATAAGGCTGAAGAAGTTTTGAAAAAGATGGAAGATAAAGCTAAATCTATGCAAACTGTGAAAGATTTCCTACAATTGCAGCCACCCAGGTTTAGTAAGCACTGGCCTAATAAGAATTGGTCCTTTCCAGTTCCCACTAGAGCGCTCAGGTCAAACCCAGGCATTCCAAAGGCTCCAGGCAAGGAACCTTTAGAACAAAGCAATGGGTTGCCTCCATCTCCAAATCTGGAAGCAACAGACACCTTCCTATGATAAACAGTCTCAATGACTTACCACTGCAATCACCAAGCACTTATATTTTGGCTGCCCCTTTGGGGGGAAAACTGGCACTTCATGCACAAAACTGGCAACTGATTACCCAGGACAAATGGGTTTTAAATATAGTATCCCAGGGATACAGATTTCATTTCCACACGTTGCCAATCCCAAATGGATGGCCAGATCTGCCTCCAAATCAGTGGGCAGAGGCCCAGAAACCAGTTATGTCCCTCATGAATATGGGGGCTATTCAACCAGTACCAGAAAAGAAAAGGGACAAGGTTTTTATTCAAGACTTTTCCTGGTACCCAGAAAAGACAAATAATGGCATCAAATTCTGGACTTATCCATTCTAAATACATTTCTGGACATTCCAAAATTCAAGATGCTGACTCTTCAACAGTTACTACCTATGCTAGGCAAGGATGCCTGGTTGGTAACTCTAGACTTAAGAGGCTTACCTGCATATCCCAATCAGGGAATCTTGCAGAAGATACCTCCACTTCAAAGCAGGTTACCTACATTACCAGTTCTCTGCACTGCCCTTTGGCTGATCTACTGCACCCAGGGTCTTCACAAAGTGCCTGGCACCCGTAATTGTTTTTTGCATTCAAAGAAATATTCAAATTTATCCATACCTGGACGATTGTCTAGTTCAGGCAGAAAACAAGGACACACTTCTAAAACATCTGGCATTTGTAAAAAGGCTTCTAACTTGTCTAGGGTACACCATAAACGAAAAGAAATCACAACTGGTACCCTCTCAAATAATTACATTCCTGGGTGCAAGCTTAAATACAACTGCCCAGATGACTTACCTTACGCCAGAAAAACAAATTCAGTTGATGATTTATTTCAAACAGGTGGCCACACAAACCCAGCTATCTGTAAGACGACTTCTGCAGGCCTTGGGGTTCATGGTCTCCTGCATTCTTCTAATTCCATATGCAAGACTGCATATGAGGAAACTTCAGTGGTACCTAAAAAGCTTATGGAGTCATCATTGTCACAGCCTGGAAACAATGATTCCTATCAATGTCCTTCAAGGATGCATCTGCAGTCCTAACATATGGGTTGTCCTGCCTCAGGCAGCCCTTCGGTCGGCCGGATTCCAAAGTCTGGGTCTGGCCTCGGCTGATGTCGCTCTTCACCCGACGTCATAGCTGCTGTTTATTGGGTATAAAGGCATCAGCCGACACCATTTTCCTCAGTCTTTCTTGCCGCACGGTGCCCGAAGCAGAAGCTGTTTGCAAGTGCCGGTCGGTCAGATCCAGAGATTTCTACTACCGAAGACTTCTAAAAAGCTAAGTACCCCGTTGGGGACTCTTTCTTGCCTCAGCCGATGTCAGAAAAAGTAAATGATTGTTTAACTTGTGGGAAACAAATACCTCATAAGGATTTCCACTCTTACTGCCTTCCTTGCTTAGGCCCAGACCACGACGTATCAGCTTGTCTAGCCTGTGCTTCCTTCAACCGACGGACACTTAGACGTCGGTCGGAGTTTGCAGAGGAGTTTTTCGGTCCCGCTTTTGCTTACAAAATGCCGTCGGAGACTCCGACTTCACATTTAGCTAAAAGCGAAGGAAAGGACCGACACTCGCGGTCCGCGGTTTCGGCCGAAACCACGGTTAAGCCAACCGCGAGTGTCTCGGTTTCGGCTGAAACCGAGTCCTCGGTTCTTCCTTAGGCTGAAAGCATGCCTCCGATAGCCGAGGCCTCACACAGCATGGCTGAATCCGCTACTGAAATTTCCCCTGCCGTAACAGGCACCCAGGATTTATCAGATACTATTCCTTTAGACATATCTACTCCTGCATGGAGCTGCTAGGCCCCCTGCATCTATGTCTATCAAGGCTTTTTCTAGGGCTAAAGCAGCTAAATCCTCTAAGGCCTTGCCTGCTAAACCCCCCCCCACACAGGCCTGCCTCTAGTTCCCAAATGCTCAGCCTGGCTGAGGATCTCATTTCTTTGATCAGGGGATCCCAACCTCACCCAGACAGGGCCTCTCAACCCCCTCCAGAGAAGAGGCCTAGAGCAGAGCCCCCGGATCCTGTATCTACAGACTATTCCTCGGATGATTCAGAAAATTCAGATCCTCCAGAAGGCTCATATTCACCTTATGAGGATTCTGATGCAGAAGACTCCATCCCTTCCGCCTCTCCTCCTGAGGAATTTTCTTTTGGGGAAACCTTACATGCTATGAGAGAGCATTTTCAATGGCAGGGCCAGGATTTTTCAGATTCCAGGAAAAGGCTAAGGACCTTTTTACATTTGCCACAGCATAGGCCTTTAGCCATTCCTCCAGTACTAACAGTTGTTGATGATGCATTTAATGATGCCTGTATTGCTCCTGACTCTCTTCCCCCGGCCCCTGCCAAGCCCGACAGATATTACAGGGTCCAGGACACACACTTTCACTTGTATAAGGCTCCTATTGCAGATCCTGAAACCATTTCACAGGGCCCCAAAGCTGTAGCAGCTGCCTCTGCCAAAAACCCCCTCCCCTCTGAAAGAGAATCTAGAGCATTGGAGAGATGGGGTAAAAAAGTTTATACTTCTGCCACTCTTTCGGCTAGGGCCTTAAACTGTCAATTCCACATGATTCAGTATCAGGAATTTTTGTTAGACCAGCTAAATAAAAAACTGTCCTCTCCTGAACCTATAGACTGTAAGTCCCTTCAGGATTTGGTACATAACACTCAGCAGGTCAGTAATCATTCCTTAAAATGCGGCTATGATGCACTGGAGGCTTCCTTTAGATCAGCTATGATGGGAACAGTGATCAGAAGGCATGCATGGTTAAAAGGGCAATCCTTACCAGACCATGTAAAGTCAAAGCTCCTAGATGCTCCCATGGAGAAACAAAGTTTGTTTGGCTCCCCTACACAGCAAGTGCTTAAGAAGGTGGAAGAAAAAGCAAAATCTGTCCAAACAGTCAAGGATTTCTTACAAGTCCAGCCTCCGAGGTTTAGTAGAAATTGGCCTTCGAAAAATTGGTCCTTTCCAGACACCTCCAGAGCTCAGAGAGGCAGAAATAGGCGCCCAAGTGGCAGAGGTCAATCCAGAGGTGCCTACAGGGGACGTCAGTGGCAGCCTAACAACCAGAGAAGTTCTGCCACAGATCCAGCTACTACCACTTCCACAGGACAGACACAATGACTTGACTCTGATACCGCCTACCAGGGAACAACTGGAAGCACCCTTGGGCGGAAAGCTAGCTTTATTTTCCATAAACTGGCATTACATTACAGGAGACAAATGGATTTTGCAGACAATAGACAAAGGTTACAGGTTTCACTTCCACACTCTACCAAAAAAGAGAGGAATGCCAAACCTACCACCAAACCAAAAAACAAACGCTCTAGTACAAATCAACCACTTACTAAGGATGAGAGCTATAGAAAAGGTACCACCTATGGAACAAGGGCAAGGATTTTACTCCAGACTTTTCCTAGTACCAAGGAAAGAAAACCACTGGAGACCTATTCTCGACCTGTCCGCTCTGAACACATACCTCATTGTTCCAAAATTCAAAATGCTGACCCTACAGCAACTTCTTCCCATGCTGGGCAAGGAGTCTTGGCTGGTGACTCTAGATCTCAAGGAGGCATACCTGCACGTCCCTATATGGCCAGATTGCAGAAGATACCTCAGATTTCTTGCAGGATCAGAGCATTATCAATTCTCAGCATTGCCCTTTGGCTTATCTACTGCGCCCAGAGTATTCACGAAATGCCTGGCATCAGTAATTGCTCATTGCAGGCTTCAGGGAATTCAGATTTATCTATACCTGGACGACTGCCTAATACAAGCGGACAACAAGACCAAATTAACAAAAGATTTGGAAAAGGTTATACAACTTCTGCAAGCCCTGGGATACACAGTCAACAGGAACAAGTCAAGGCTGGTACCATCCCGAAGGATAACATTCTTGGGTGCAGAACTGGACACATCAAATCAGATGGCATTTCTCACAGCAGAAAAGTAAAAGCAACTACCACTCTATTTCATGGCATTAACAACACAGAACCAGCTTACAGCAAGGAAAGTCCTGCAAGCCCTGGGTTACATGGCATCCTGCATAATATTGATTCCACATGCCAGGCTGCATATGAGGAAGTTGCAATGGTACCTAAGGAATGTATGGCCTCAACACAAGCACAGTCTAGAAGCCCAGATTCCAATAATACCATGCCTGAAGCAAGAATTTCTGTGGTGGGCTCAGGCCTGTCAGTTGAACAGAGGACTGCCTTTCCACGAGCCTCATCCCAGCCAGACTATCACCACGGATGCCTCAGACCTAGGCTGGGGGGCGCACATGGTGGGCAAGTGTATACAAGGCCTATGGACACAAGACCAGCTGAACCTACACATAAATCAAAAAGAGATGCTGGCAGTGAAACAGGCACTTCAGACATTCAGACCTTTTCTTCAACAGGGTCATTTGCTGATAAGGACGGACAACACCACAGTCATGTGGTATATCAACAAACAGGGAGGCACGCACTCATATCCTCTATGTCGGATGGCTGTGGACCTGTGGAATGTGGCTCTGAACCTCAACATTCACCTACAGGCAAAATTTGTGCCAGGAAAAGAAAATATACTAGCAGACACCTTAAGCAGAACTACCACGGATGCCCACGAATGGATGCTGCATCCAGACATCTTCAAAACCATTACAAAAAAACGGGGACTGCCAGAAATAGACCTATTCGCATCCCCACACAACCACCAATTGAGGAAATTCTGCACAAGGACATATCACCCACTTGCTTGGAAGGTGGACTCCCTATCCTTCAGTTGGGAAAACCTGACAGCATATGCATTCCCACCTCTTCCTTTGATGCACAAAGTGCTACTGAAGATCAAAGAAGAGCACCCAAGGATCATTCTGATAGCTCCAGACTGGCCGAGGCAGCATTGGTACCCGCTACTGAGGAGCATGTCTCGGACACACGCATGGCCTCTACCTCTAGTTCCTTTACTACTAACACAGAACAACTACAAGATCCTACATCCAAACTTGAAAACACTACAGCTAGCTGCTTGGAATATTACATAAAGCAAAATAACCCAGATTTATCTCAGAGGGTTAAAGACATTATCCTGGAGGCTCGCAGACCCTCCACAAGGAAGACTTATTCAGCCAAATGGAAAAGATACCTCATTTGGAGTGCAGCAAAAGGAGAAAATGTATCATTAGCAAACATAGCTAACATCCTGGAATACTTGGCAGAACTTTTCCACAATGGCCTGTCTTACTCCTCCATTAAGATTCATGCATCAGCAATTTCAGCGGAATACAACATGGACCCTCAAGTCTTCTCTCATCCTCTACTCAGGCAGTTTCTGAGAGGAATTAAAAATGTAAAACCTCCAAGGAAGCCACCTTTGCCTACATGGGATCTTAACTTTGTGTTGGAAAAGTTAACACTTCCCCCTTTCGAACCAGCAGCAACAGCAGAATTACAATTCTTATCTTGGAAAACTGCTTTCCTGCTTGCAATCACTTCAGCAAGAAGGGTTTCTGAATTACAGGCATTAATGGCAGTACAGCCCTTCCTTATCTTCCATCAGGATAGAGTGTCCTTGAGAACTAACCCTACCTTTATGCCAAAAGTGGTATCCAGGGTATTATTGAACCAAGCAATCCATCTACCAACATTCTTTCCCAACCCACAGAACAGGGGGGAAAGACTACTACATACCTTGGATGTACACAGACAATTGCGCTACTATCTGGACAGAACCAAGAACAGCAGGAAAACTGACCAGCTTCTGGTAGCATATGCAACAGGAATGGAAGGAAAAGCAATTTCAAAACAGACAATCTCAAAATGGATAGGAAATTGCATTAGATTTTGTTACTCTTTTCATGGAAAGACAACTCCAGAAAACATCAGACCTCACTCCACAAGAGCTACAGCCACTACTACAGCTTTCCTACGAGGAGTGGCTACCAAAGACATTTTAGAAGCTGCTACTTGAAGCTCCGTGCATACATTTGCCAAGCATTATAATCTACCTTTATATTCCAGATCCCGAGCAGGTTTTGCAACTGCTGTTTTGCAAGGGATCTTAGCTACACCATAAACATCTTAGTGCCTCCTCCCCCAGTTTGGCTATGGTATTCTACCCATATGTTAGGACTGCAGATGCATCCTTGAAGGACATAGTACAGTTTTGTACCTAGCATAAATGTAGATGTCCGAGAGGTATGCATCTGCAGTCAGGATTACCCACCCTCCTTCCCCTCTGTGGTACTCCTAGGGTATTTGCCCATCTTGTAGCTAGCTGGGGGAATCTATTATGGTGTATTTGTTTGTATATATGTATATACATGTTTATATTGTTTGCCCTATACTGTTTGGAATCTTTTGCATTTATCCAAACTTAGCCTTCCTAGAGGGCACCTGGCATCTGGGGCAAGAAACACTGAGGAAAATGGCGTCGGCTGATGCCTTTATACCCAGTAAACAGCAGCTATGACTTCGGGTGAAGAGCGACATCAGCCGAGGCCAGACCCAGACTTTGGAATCCGGCCGACCGAAGGGCTGCCTGAGGCAGGACAACCCATATGTTAGGACTGCAGATGCATACCTCTCGGACATCTACATTTATGGTAGGTACAAAACTGTACTTTCCTTGCCTGCAACTAGAGTTCCTATGGTGGGCAGAGGCCTGCCACCAAAACAAGGGACTGTCATTCATTCCACCCCCTGCCACCCAAACCCTGACTACAGATGCATCAGACTATGCTTGGGGGGCGCATCTGGCAGGAAGATGCATTCAGGGCCAATGGAGCCCAAATCAAATGCACCTACATATCAATCAGAAAGAGATGCTAGCTGTACAGAATACTCTGGCAGCCCTCAAGGACTATCTTTATCCAGGACAACTACTGATAAAGACAGACAACACCAGAGTCATGTGGTACATAAGCAGGGGGGTACACATTCCTACCCACTTTGCAGACTAGCCATGGCATTGGGGAATATGACCTTGACTTATCAAATACATCTACAAGCTCCATTCCTGCCAGAAAAGCAAGATACTCTGGCAGACGAACTAAGCAGTAATCTTATGGACCCACACGAATGGAAACTGGATCCACAAATCTTCAGCATGTTGACACGCAAATGGGGTAGCCCAGACATAGATCTTTTTGCCTCACCCCAAAATTATCAGTTGGACAAATTTTGCACAAGAATTCATCACAAAAAAGCTTGGAGAGTGGATGCTCTATCCTTCACCTGGAAAAACCTATCAGTCTATGCCTTTCCCCCTCTGCCTCTGCTCTCCAAGGTCTTACTGAAAGTTAGACCGGAAAACACAAAAATGATTCTAATTGCTCCAGACTGGCTGCGCCAACACTGGTAACCGCTCCTGCATAATATGTCACACCTTCCTCCATGGTACCTCCCTCAGATACCTTACCTGCTGTCTCAGCAGAACTATCAAATTCTGCACACTCAGCTCCAAACTTTGAATCTTGCAGCATGGCTAATCAACTAATTTCACCAGTTACATCTCTCAGCAAACCTGTGATGGATGTCATTTTGGAGGCTAGAAGGAAAAGTACTAGAAAATCTTATGCTGACAGATGGAAAAGATTCTGTGCCTGGAACCAAGCACAAGGAATAAGCACAGCAATGCCCAATATTCCTCAGATTCTGCAATACTTAACTGAGATGCTTCACAAGGGCCTATCTTTTTCTTCCATAAAAATCCATGCCTCTGCCATTTCAGCTCATAACAACACAGAGCCTCCCCTCTTTTCTCATCCTCTGCTAAAGCAGTACCTCAGAGGGGCCAAACATTTAAGACCTCCCAGGAGAGCACCAACTCCTTCATGGGACCTCAATTTTGTTTTGGAAAAACTCACTCTATCTCCTTTTGAGCCAGCTGCTACTGCGGACCTAATTTTTTTCTCTTGGAAATGGCTTTTCTTTTAGCAGTCACTTCAGCTAGAAGGATTTCAGAACTACAGGCTCTTATGGCAATGGAGCCTTTCATTATTTTTTACCCAGACAGGGTGGCTGTCAGGACCAATCCATCCTTTATGCCTACAGTGGTATCTAGTGTGGCCCTTAATAAGACCATTCTTTTGCCAACTTTCTTCCCAAATCCACAGAACAAGGGTGAGCGGATTCTGCATTCATTGGATGTACAGAGACAACTAAGATTCTACTTAAACAGGACTAAATCTCTAAGAAAATCTGAATGGTTACTGGTGGCATTTGCTGCAGGGGCAGAGGGAAAGGCTATTTCAAAGCAGACTATTTCCAAATGGATAAGTCATTGTATTCGTTTCTGCTATATGCAACATGGTAAACCTGTCCCCAAGGGGGTCAGATCTCATTCCACCAGGGCTGCTTCTACTTCTGCAGCCTTTCTCAGAGGGGTTCCTACCAGAGACATTCTAGAAGCTGCTACCTGGAGCTCAGTTCATACGTTCACCAAACATTACCATTACCTCTCTTCTCTAAATCCAGAGCAGGCTTTGCCACTGCTGTCCTGCAGGGCCTTATAGCTGCTCCTAATGCTGTATAAATCCATCCTCCCAACTATAGCTTTGGGATTCTACCCAAATGTAATGACTGCAACAGTGAAACATGAAGAACATAGTACCATTGTGTACACTTACCATAAATGTAGATGTTCGAGTGTATTCACTGTTGCAGTCCTAGTTACCCTCCCTCTAGCCCCCTGTTTTAATCTAACTTTACCTCTCATTTCTGTTACTATGTTTAAAAGCCTTTTTGGTGTATTTGCTTTTATTTGGAGGTATATGTTTTGTGTTTTTATTCTGTGTGTGTGTGTATATATATATATATATATATATATATATATATATATATATATATATATATATATATATTTTGCTTCCCATTTGGGGGGGGGGGGCACCTGACATCTGGAGCAAGAAAAACTGATGTAATGGCATCGGCTGCATGTTTTATACTCCTGACGACCTGACGTCATGGAAGAAGGGACAGCAACCAACGCAGGACCCAAGACGTTGTTAATCAGGCTGACTGAGGGCAATGTGCCAGCAGATTACCCAAATGTAATGACTGCAACAGTGAATACACTCGAACATCTACATTTGTGGTAAGTGTACACAACTGTACTTTCCAGTGTTGGTATTTGTTATAATTAACACATGGAGCTGGTAATTTTCAGTGTTATTGGGTTGTACACTTGGAAGATTCAGAATTTAACATGTAGTAAGCTTGCTCCATACCAGCAGTCCTCATTGCAAGCTGTTATTAAAAAGAAGTTGGAACCATGCATTTATTTTAGTTATTGCTTACATACTCTGTTATAAAATAAAGACTTGTGAAACTTTGTCTGTTTTTTGCAATACAGCCTGCTTACTTGTTTTATATGTTTGAACATATATTTATTCCTGATGTATCTGTCGGGGCTTGATTACAATCCAGAGAGTTCTGAGTGAGCGATATATTAGCCTTGTGATGCAGTGTTATCTGTGGTTGACTTGTAAGGATTGCATATTTTGTTTGCAGTTTTGTACTTTATCTAACACTTGCAGCACTGAGTTTATGTAATGTTTTGACTAAGATTTAATGAATTTCAAAAAAAAATTTTTAGCTGTGGGGGGGGGGGGGGGGGATTAGACATGTAATGCTATGCCATGGTTATTTATCAACTACTGTAAAGGAACAGTAACATAAGGTTAACATGTAGTGCTTTTGTCTCATTCCTTCAGAAAAGTATGATAAGATTCAGAGTTACTGGCTTTATGCATTGTTTTTTTGTGGTACCTAAGTTGGCCCTTCTTAGGTACATTCAGTGAGAAATTTTTATGGTTACAGATTTACAGGAAATTAGGATGTTGCTTTTGATCTGTTAGTGTTTTCAGGGATTTACAGTGGTGCATGATTGCTGCTTTCTTTATGGCATAAATTACAATTTTGTTATAGCAGTATATTAGTTTAATGTATGCTGGAAGTACGCATATGAAAACTAAAAGGGCATTCAGGAGTGTTTAGCAGACCGTGTTTCATATATTGATACTTGTGAATTTCATTCTTGATTCACGTTACCACCTCACAGTAAGAATGCTGTGTTGCTTTGGGAATCTTACCAATGTTATGTATATAATAAGCATATGTAACATAATTAGGTATTTTTTATATAGGTGTTAGTTAATGGCATTTGTGAATTATGTGATCTTCTGTCTTGGCCAGTTTCATAAAAATTCTTGATGAATTCACCTCATTTACTAGATTCCAGAAGAGTTTACTGTCTGGTTGGCATGCTACCCCAAAGTCTTCAGGCTCTTACAGTTCCAGAACAGGCCTCTGCAGTTCCCCTGGTTACATGGGCTAATGCCTTTTGCTGAACATTAACTTGGGTATGTAACGGCAAGAGAACATGTAACAAAATTAAGAAAATCCTAAATGGAAAACTACAGGCCTAGATGCAGTATTTACCTTCTGGCTTAAAGTATTAACATCTTTACATGAAGGTTTATCCCTGAGTAAGAACTACTTATACATGCCTCCTGAACAGATACCAACATAGTTAACAGGAAAAATGACACTTCTTAAGAGTGATCCTGCAAGCTATCCTAAAAACTATAGATCAATAACTTGCCTTCTGACTATGTGTACACTATATTCCTGGAATTGATGTAGACACAATTTATAGTCACTTAGAAGAAAAATCAACCATGGCAATAGAATAGAAGGGTAACAAAAAAAAGTCATATGGAGCAAAGGATCATTTGTTGTTAAATAGTCATAATGGAGAGTTGTAAAAATGGGAAGAATCTAAGTATGGCATGGATAGATTACAAAAAGGCATTTGACAGTATCCCACATTCATGGATAAAGGAATGCTTACAGATGTATAAAGATGCTCCTTACATTGATCATTTATATTACAATGATCATGTAACATTGGCAAACCACTTTGTAGGTAACCTGTGATAAAGGACATATTATTATTCCAGGTATATACATTCAAAGGGGGATATTCCATGGTGACTCTTTGTTACCACTGCTTGTTTGTCTTGCCCTTAACCCATTAAGCTGTCTACTTAACAAATTAGGTCATGGTTGTAGTTTGGCTCCTAGAAAACAACAAAGTGTAAAGACTTCTTATTTTTTGTGGATAATTTAAAACTGTATATCTCATTAGATGAAGAGCTGAAAGCCAAGAATGTGATGTAAAGGAATTTGAGCAGGAGTAAATTTGTAAATATTTGGAAATTGTTGAAGGATCGACAATAAAACATGGGCAAATGCAAACAAAACTCAGTAGGGAATATTTTAGAAGATTAAAATTAATACTGAAAACAGCCCTGACATCTAGGAACAAAGTCCAAGTTATAAACCAATTTATCTCTTCCTAATCTAACTTACAGTTTTGGGGTGACTGAGTGTCCCCAAATGGTATTGATCCATTAGACAGGAAACAAGAAAAATGCTTCACGCTTATGAAGTGATACATAAAAATCAGTGTATACCAAGATTATATATTCATCATTCTGTGGGAGGTATGGGCCTTCTCGAAATTGATTACATATATAAAACTCGAGTCATAGGACTGAATGCATATCTGCTGATCTCGCTAGATCCAGACATCATGAAAATTTTAAAACATGAGGAGAACAAGTCCAACACTCTTCAAGAGAAACCTTGACGGGTGGATGGGAAACAGAAAATTTGCTCCGGGGATCACTGTACTGGCTCTGCTGGACAGTGGCGCAGGGAACTAATGGCTCTGCTGGGCAGTGGTGCAGGGAACTAATGGCTCTGCTGGGCAGTGGTGCAGGGAACTAATGGCTCTGCTGGACAGAGGCACAGGGAACTAATCTAAGGGGGTGGCGAAAGCCAACACATTCTGGCTAGGCTTATAAATGCCCTTGGGCAGATAGCCTAGTACTTACCTATGAACCTAGGATGACTTCCCTGTTTAGTTTAGCAGAAGCATATCAATTTCAAGCAGGAATGGAAATAAAACCAGAAATAAACAAAAATCTGACAGCAACTGAATGTGCCAAAAAACAAAAAGAATATAAGGGGAAGGATCCAATGACAAGACAAGAAATGTGGAAAAGCCATAAATATAGTTGCAAGTACAGAAAACTCCTGGAACAGCCTAATGTTGATCAGGATCTGAAGCAAGAATGGTTAAGGACAGGTGAATTTAAACCAAAATATGAAAGATTAATATTGGTGGCTCAGGATAGGCATGTTGGTTTACAACAGACAACTGCAGGTGCTGTAAAACAGAACTGGAAACAGTCGAACATCTTGTTGGTGGATGTGATGTCTAATGGCAGATGGCCTGTATACTTACTAAAAGGCATTATTAATATATCAAGATTGTTACAGTGGGAATTGTGCAAACAATGCAATGTTGAAGTAGCTGAGAAGCAGTAGAAACATGAGCCACAAAGCATTGTAGAGAATGATGAAGTTTAAATCACATGGAATCACCCATTACCAACATGTTCAAAAAAATAGATGCGAGAAAACTACATATAGTAATCCATGAAAAAAAAAAGCAAAAGTCGTATTGATCATTGAAATTGCTTCACCCACTGATTTGCAGTGGTTCACATAGAGAGAGAGAGAGACAAAGTCATAAAATGTCAAGATTTGCAGGCAGAAACAAGGGTTTAGTTATTTTCCTGTGGGCTACCAAGCAACTAAAATAAGATAAAATAATGCTTTTCTGTAGAATATAACTGATGTAATCTGATTATCTCTGGACTTTCAGAACAGATGTAATGGCCTTAAATGTGTTTAAAAATATAAGACTGATTTTAGTTTTAGCCTGTCTTGTTATGGCATAAGAGACCCCAATCCATTCATGAAAGCACTATGAAAATCTGAATCTGCCTGTGAATTTTTTAAAAATATTTCTTTAACATTAAGTAGTTAGGCCCAGTACTACTACTGTAAGATGCAGTTAGGATCCTTAGTTAGCTTTAGATCAGATTCTTCTTTGCTTATTCTGTTTGTATAACTGTTTTGATATTCCTTGTGCACATTCTTATTCCTTTAGGTTCATAGGTTTATACTAGGCTTATCTGCCCTAAGGCATTTATAAGCCTAGCCCAAATTATTGTGGCTTACGCCACCCCTTATATGAAAAAATACTGTGCCCATTAGTTTGTTGTGCCTCTGTCCAGCAGTGACACAGAGTTGATTCCTGGGGTAAACCTACGATCTCCCATCCACAGGTCTAGATTTCTCTTGAACAGAGTCAGTGAAGTGCTCTGCCTCACATGGACCGGGATTTTATTCCACAGCATAGGGAGTCTCTGAGTGATAAATCTATCCCTCCAGCACGTCCTATTTATATCCGTGCTAAGGTTTAAGTCGCTTGCTCTAGTGGTTTTGGTGGATTTGGATTTTTGAGGTGGAGCATGTCCATTAATTCGGGTTGGACATGGCCTTGTATGTCAGGCACATGTCACCTCTGAGCAGACGGTATGCGACTGAATAGAGCTGGAGTTTCTTCAATCTGGCAGCATATGACAGATTTTGGAGTCCCTTTATCCTTTTGGTGAGGAACTTTTGGGGTCTCTCCAATTGCTGCAGATGTCAGGTGAGATACATCCCGAATGGGGCATTGTACTCGATCATTGGTCTGATAAGTGAAGAGTACAGGGGAACAATGACCTCACTAGATCTGGATGTGAATCCCTTCATGATCAGGTGGGCAATGTAGAAGGTCTTTCTAACCACTTTGCAATGTGAGTGTCAAAAGAAAGGCCACTGTCAACCTGGGTCCCCAGGTCCCTGATAACCTCTTCTGTGCTTAGTGGATTGCCACCTATATGGTAGCTTGGGGTTACCTTGTTTTTCCCGAAGGGTATGACTATACATTTTTTGACGTTTAACTTCAGGCCATGGCTCTGGCACCAGCTATCTGTTTCCGTGAGTCCCTTCTGAAGGATATCCGTGTCCGATGCACTTTCCACTATGGCCCAGTTTGCAGTCGTCTGCAAACTTTGTCAGCCAAAGTCCTCCCATGTTGGCCTGTACTTCTGAGAAGTAGATGCCAAACAATAGGGGGCCAAGGACCGAGCCCTGTGGGACACCACTTGTGACCGGCTTGGAGTCTGACACAGCGCCAGCAACTCTAACCCTGTGGGTTCTGTCCTTAAGCCAGTTTGCAACCCATCTTGTGACATATGGGTTTACATTTAAGCTGGTAAGTTTTTCTACAATACCCGAGTGGGGTATTGTGTCGAAAGCCTTTGCAAGGTCAAGGTAGGCTGTATGGACTGCCTTTCCTCATCAATGGCCTTGGTGACTGTTTCAAGAAGTCAACCAAGTTCAAAAGGCATGATCTTCCCTTGACAAAGCCAAACTGGGTCGGGTCCAATGTCTGCAAGTCCCCTATATCTTTGTTTATGAGCTCCATTATGATCCTCTCCATAGCTTTGCAGACTAGACTTGTTAAGCTTATGGGGCGGTAATTACCAGGGTCCGTGAGGCACCGCCTTTGTGGAGTGGGACCACAGTTGCCGTGACGCCACTCCTTGGGCACGTATCCTGTGGTAAGGCTGAGATTAAACAGCTGCCTTATGTGCGGGTTTAATTCCTCATTTAGCTCGTAGCACACAGCCGGGGACACCATCCGGTCCCATTGATGCTGTGTTTTTAGCTTTAGAGAGAGCAGCTTTCACCTGCGCATTTGAGATGTCCGGGAGGCTACACTCGGCTGGGATAGTTATCTCTCCTTTAGGGGAGAGGGGTGAAGTTTGCACTGAACCTGTCTGCCAGTATGTTGGCAATGTCTGTGGGTTCAGTGATTTTTGTATCATTTTGGACTAATTCTGAGCATATCTGGGAGTTTCCACCCAGGTTCCTAACATAGCTGAAAAGGCCTTATGATTGTCCTTTGAATCCATGGCAATTTTTCTCTCAAAATTGGCCTTAGTTGATTTTATGAGTGCTCGATTTTTTACTAATAATGATCAGGGGTGACTTCCCTTTTATGGATTTTGTTCTATCATGTAATAGCTTTCTCCTCTTATTGTAAAGTTTGTTAATGGCTGGGGTCCACCAGACTGGACGCTTGCCCTTTGTGGAAAGAGTCTTGGTTTTATTTGGGATTGCCTGATCCATGCAGTCCTGGAGGTGTTCATAGAAGGCATTTGTAAGGGCTTCAGAGCTTGGGTTGTGGTTTCCTCTGGCTCAGGGGCCTTGAAGGATACCACACCAGTCTTGAGTAGTGTGAAGTTTGCTTTAGAGAAGTTCTTCACTATGGTCTTTTTGCTTGGGGTGGGGGGATGTGGATTTCCAGTGAGATTAGTTTATGATCAGATCTCACCAATGAGGGATATACTTCCGGTGTGGAGCATTTTGTCCCCATGTTTGTGACAATGAGATCTAGTATATTTTCTCCTCTCGTGGGAACAGTGACTAGCTGTTCCATGGCATTTGAATTTATGAACTCCAGGAACCGTTGGGCTAGAAAGTTAGGGCTTGAGTAATGTTCCCAGTCTATATTCGGGTAGTTGAAGTCACCCAATATGATGGTGTTTGGAGATACATTTATACCCTCCAGTGTCTTCAGGAAGGCTGTGTGGGGTTCCTGAGTTTGAGAGGGTGGCCTGTAGCATGCTACAATTTGTAGAGCAGTTTTGCCTATGGTTAGTTGCACCTGGATGGTTTCCGAGCTTCGTGCTGTTACCAACCTGGAGGTGTGATTATCCTTTATGAATTTGGATACACCCCCTCCTTTTGTGATCTGGTCCGGGTTTTGGGGCCGGAACGCATGATATGAGGTAAAACCTAATAGTGCCGGGTGCTCTCTGGAGCCTTGAACCAGGTTTCAGTTACAGCACAGACATCGATGTTCTCCATACTGAGAAGGGCCTCGAAAAGTGCATTTTGAGATTTAGACTTCTGGCATTGAGCAGCATTACCCTCAGTTTCTTCCCATTTTGTTTTCTAGGGTGGTAGGTTTAGAATTTGAGCCTTGCCTAAAAAGGCACTATGGGGTGGCAAGAGCCTTAGCCAATATCCGAATCCCAGGGTGACAGGTGCAAGCCGTCCCTTGCGAAGCAGCGTGGCTTGTCAAGCATGTCATCCCAGGCAGACAGACACTGGATCCCCTTTGAATGACACCAGACATTAAGCCAATTGTTAAAGCTGATCATCTTGTCTCTATATTGTGGCATCATTCTTGGTGAAGGAAGGATACTGCTCAGGGTTAGGGTCATACCTGCCTGGGCTACATAATCAGAGAGCTCCTCTATGTCTCTTTTCATGTAGTCCAGGGAGGTACGTCTCAGGTCGTTCACACCAGCATGGACAATGACTGTGTCATATTTGTACTTGCCATGGAGTGACCCAAGTGCTTGTGTTATGTTTAATCTATATCGTCACTGTTTTGCTTTATTAAATGAAGCTTATTTATACATTTAAGCTTTTTTATGTATTACTGTTTGTCAGGAAGGGGTTTTGAACACTCTAGGTGCAAGATGTAGCTTTCATCTCTGGTTAGCTAGATCACATGAACCTACTAACAATGAAAGATTTTTTTTTTTATTGATATATTTTTAATTGACAAATTTAATAGTAATCCAGTAGCTACAGTTTCTAGGCTTCAAACCATGTCTGAAATGGTGGCAGTGCTGTAGTGTCTGAAAAAAAGCTGTGGGAAATTGGAGAATGCTGGCAGTTTACTGTGGAAATTTGGAGAATGCTGCCAGTCTTCCCTAGGAATTTTGTGTGTGTGTGTTTGTGTTTGACAAAAAGTTACCTTGGATTAGAGCCACTGAAGACACTCTGGTCACGTAGAGTGGTCAGAAAGGGACCTGGGGTGCTAGGCCAAAGACTCAGTTCTTTTAGTCTCTTGTGCAGTCTAGTGTAGATGTGGATATTGGAAGCCCATACCTAGAACAGCAGAACATATTCCTTTTAAAGTTTGAGGATAAGTTACGTTTTGTGAGCTGATAACCGAGTCGGACTGTTGTGCACTTTCGTTTACTTTAAACTGCTGAGCACCAGTAGTGTGCCATGGGATAGCATCTCTCTACTGCCAGCATGGTCTTACCTTTACAACTGGCAGACAGTGGTGGAATGCAAACTCCATCTATGCCAACCAGTTATCACATTAATTGACAGCAGTGGTGAGTTTCAACCCCACATCTTTGCCATCCAGGTCATGACATTTTTTGGAGGACCATGGTGGGATTCTGGCCAAGACAGTAAATATATTATGCATCCTGTTTGATCTCCATTAATTTTACTTGGTCATTTTAAACATATGAAAAATGTATAGTGTGTATTATGAAATAAAATAGCTCAGTTTAAATAACATTAGTGTTTGAGAGTTTTCATTAAAACAAAGTTTTGTAAGGTTTGACATAGGTTCAAATGGCTATGACAAGAAACAATTGTAGAAGAGATCAACCTGCCAAGCATTAGTGTAGACATGTAACCCAGAAGCTGAAACACTTTACATATTTTGGAACACTTTCTTTTTATTTTTTTATTTGGTTTTAAAACAATAAATAAGTCAGTTATAAAACAAATAACTATTTACATAGGTCCATAGCTGATCAATACATTAAAGTTTTACTTATCAACAATAATTAATATTTTTCAAACAAGTCTTTAAATTTAAGTCAAGATTTATATGAATGTGTAATGTTAGATGTTCTCATCTTTATAGTATGCAGTTCACTACTACAAACAAGTTTTGCCAAACTAATAAATTCAACACTAAAGGGGTAAGTTTACATTTCCAATTTTTAATGATTACTTTTCTGGCTGTGGCATTTTCTGGCTATAGCAAGAATAGACCAAAAAACAGGAATCGTGGCTTTAAATAAAACTATAAGATTTAGAAATATTACATCTATCTGACCATAGAGCTTGAATGAAGATGTTCATTTCTTTCCAAAAAGGGGAGAGGACTTCACATTCATATACCATATGCATCTAATCAGCTATTATTTCAAATTCACTTCTCCAGCATTTCATTCTATTTGATTTATATGTAATTGTAATTTTGTTAGGAGTGACAAAAGCTCTGTTTAAGAATTTCCAAGTGAAAAATTCCAGTATAATCAATATGCTGTTTTATCCATAGATTTTAAAATTATTTTCTTGTATTCTTCTGAGAAGTCTTCATTATTAATTTTTGAGGAGTAGATCCAATAGGAATTGTCTAAATATGTGAAATCTAACTTAAGAATTTTATGTTTGTGACAAATATGATTTGTTTTTCATTGCATTGTTATTGATATTTATTAAAAATCCCAGCAATTTGGGGAACAATTTCTTATGTAGGCTAAATGTCTTATTAATCCCTGTGTTCACAAATTGTCTAGATATTTGTAAAATTAACCAATTCTCAGAGTCTTGATTGTATTTGAGCCTTACATTTTCAACTATATATATATATATATATATATATATATATATATATATATATATATATATTAGTGCCATTTAAGAATTGATGCAAACAAATTACTTTGTTTTAATACTAGCATTTTGTTGAAGTTATGAGTTTCTAAGCAATCATTTGTATGTGCAATTGGAAACACAGAAAATATGAATCATAAGATGAATTTATCTGCAACGCTGCAACTTTTTACAATTGTTGAAGTAGCATACAATTGAATGTCATGGAATTGTATTCCACCATTATCTCAACCTTTTCTTTACCAGTCCAAGGAAACTCTTTGTTTATTAGGATGTCAAAAACAATTTAAGTTGAATATTATTTATCTTCATTTTTTTGTGGAGATGTTAGTAAAGATTGTAAGACAATATTTTAGGGAGACTTGCCATCCTAATAAGCATTATTAATCATTCTTCCATAGTAAAGAAGAATTTGTTCAAATCTGTGACTAAACTTAAAATTTTATCAGCAAGCTGTTGGAAGTTTGTATCTTTTCTTTACTATTACACATGATAGTTATACCTTGGTATTTCATTTGATTGGTATTCCAATTGAAGTTAGAATATTTTTGTATCAGTTTTTTAATGTTTTATTAATATTGTACTTGTTTTATTATGATTAAATCTTAAGTGTGAGATTGCTTCAAAATGACTCGAATTATATGTTATAATGAATTCTCTGTTTTTCTTATTGTTAGTAAAATATCAGCAAAGAGTTGAATCTTTAGTTCAAAATCTTCTTTTATTTTGATACCATTAGTGTGTTAGTAAAATATCAGCAAAGAGTTAAATCTCTAGTTCGAAATCTTCTTTTATTTTGATACCATTAGTGTCCTTATTGGAAATCCGTGGTGGTGGTGCTGTGGTAGCGTTGTCGCCTCACAGTAAGATGCTGACCGGTTCGACTCTCAGCTAGAGCATCTTCTGTGTGGAGAAATGCGTAAATGGGCGTACCTTCCTTGATGGCTGTGTGTCAGGGCTGGCAACTCGGCACGTAAAAATCAACTGTCAATCATTAGTAGACCGGAGTTCCGCTGTGGCAACCCCTTACCGGGAAAAGCCGAAAGACACAACAAGTGTCCTTATTGGATCTAGTACTATTAGCACAGGGTTCTGTAACTAATGCAAAAAGTAAAGGTGATAATGGACAGCCTTGTATGCTTTTTTGTAATTTAAAGGAATTAGAATTAGAAAAGAACCTATTTTAACATAAGCAGAAGAGTTGCTGTGTAACTTAGAAATCAATGCAATTAGCTCAGGTGAGAAAATATATACTTTAAGTGTTTTAAACAGGTACAACCAATTAACTGAGTCAAAAGCCTTATCTAAATCAAAACTGATGACAGCAAGTTCTTTTTTATTTGTATTTGAATAGTCGATTAATGTATGTATTCTTATTATATTTTCCTGTACGTGTCTATTTAAAATAAACAGCTTGATTATTGTTAGTTTAGGTATAAGTAGATTAATTCTGTTAGCTAAAATGGACATACACATCTTATAGTCTACATTTAAAAGTGAAATGGGTCTATATGATGAACCCTTTGCAGGATCCTCACCTTGTTTTAAAATAAGTGACATAAAGGAATATTTACATGCTGGGGGGCACTTCAGCAGTTGTTTTTATTTCTCTGTATACCTTGTCTAATATTTTAACTGCATTATCTGGTAGTATTTTATATATTTCTGGTACAAGACCATTTAAGCCTGGCACCTTATTTTTTAACTTTATTTGATCTTTTATTTCTGTTAAAGTGGTCTATCATTTGTTTAGTTGTTCTCTTTTTATTTTATTATTTATATTTTCCCATAGAAAACTTTTAACTGTAATAATAAAATAACCTAGGTGATATTTACATTTTTCATAAAATGTTTTAAAGCCCCCAGGAATACCTTTAATATCTGTTCTTTTCTTTATTTGTGTTATAATTTATTTGATATGATTTATTCATTTTCTTTGATGTAAGAGCAAGTTTATGTAAGCTTAAAGGGTTTATTGATGGTTTGTTTTTCCAGGTTTATTAAAACTTTATTATTTAGAATTGCAACATATTTTGTATTTAGGTTTTTAAGTTCAGACTGACTGATAATGTCATTTGGTTTTAGATTTAACTTTAGTGTATTTATTTTGGCCTGGAATGCATTCAATTATTTGTCCAATTCTCTTGTTTTACTAATATACCAGCTTGTAACTCTTCCATTTAAGTAAGCCTTTAGTGAATCCCACAGGACAATGTCAGATACTTCATCATTCGTGTTTATTTCTAGGAAATTTTTGATTTCTTTAACATACCAATCCTTGAATCCTTTTATTTTGATGATGTATGCTTGTAATCTCCTGTGACGCATTAAGTTGTCAGTTTTTACAATAATAAAGATTATAGCATTATGGTCCGATAATGGACGTGAAGCTGTTGAAACTTCTCTGATATGTGATAACACTTTGAGACAAAAATGTTATTAATATTTGATGTTCATCGTGTTACCCTGCTGCAGTCATCACACTTGGGTTATCCTGTCGTCAGGCGGTCCCGGAGTCGGTCGGAATTCCAAAGTCTTGGTCCGGCATCGGTTGCTGTCGCTTGTTCCCTGATGTCAGTGCGCCAGGGGTATATATAATGCAACCGACACCATTTTCTTCAGTCTTTCTTGCTGCGTGGTGCCCGAAGCAGAAGTAGTTCGCAAGTGCCGGTCGGCCGACTCCTGAGATTTTCGAATTCGAATTTCAGACCGAAGTCTTCTATAAAGCTAAGTACCCAGTTGGGGAAACTTTTCTTGCCTCAGACCGATGTTAGAAAAAGTTAACAATTGTATTTCTTGTGGGAAGCGAATACCTCATAAGGATTTTCATTCTTATTGCATACCTTGCCTAGGCCCAGACCACGACATCACAAGTTGTCATTTTTGAGCTAGGTTTAATAAGCGTACTATTAAAAGATGTTTTGATTTCGCACGACACTACTTCGGTAGGAAATTTAACTACACCATGCCGTTGGAGCAGCTGACTACCAGCATGCACAAAAAACGCAAGGATAAGGACAGACAGCCCAGGCCTAAGCCAGATTCCGAGGCCTCGGCTGATCCGGTCTCCGGTCCTCAGTGAGGCTCCAACGCAGCCCCTGACTACCGCAGATCTGGAACCCGAGACCGCTATGGAAATTTTGGCGGAATGCACCAGGCCGACGCAGTCATTTAGTTCAGGCCCTACCGACATTGCTGCAAAAGACGGTGGTGCTACAGAAACGCCATCGGTTTCTGAAGGCATTTTCAGACCAACGACTCTCACCATTAAAACATTTTCTAAGATGAAGACTTCTACTAAATCTAAAAGGACTGCACTTCAGTCTCCTGTTCAAGGCTCCATGCCTAAGAAACAGATGCTCAGAATGGCTGAAGATTTGATTTCTTTAATCAGGGGTTCCCAGCCCCCTCCTGACAAAAGGCCTAGACAAGAGGAAGATTATGCATCCTCTGAACAAGTCCATTTCTTCAGACTCCTCTGAGGACCAAGATTACTCCTTCTCCCCTTATGAAGATTCTGATGCTGAGGATTCCATTCCCTCAGCTTCTCCTCCTGAAGACTACTCCTTTGGGGAAACTTTACACACTGTGAGGGAACATTTTCACTGGGAAGGTCAGGGCTACTCTGACTCGAAGAGAAGGCTCAGAGAGTTTCCTTTACTCCCCCAACACAGACCACTTGCCATCCCACCAGTTTTGGACATTGTGGATGATGTTTATTTAGAATCCAGTTTGAACCCAGACTCTCTACCTCCTGCTCCGGCTAAGCCTGACAGATACTATAGAGTGCCTGATTCCCACAAATTTCTTTACAAAAGCCCTGTAGCTGACCCAGAGACTATCTCCCAGGGTCCCAAGGGGGCTAAGGCTTCTATGGCTAAAAGCCCTGTACCTTCTGAGAGGGATTCCAGAGCACTAGACAGGTGGGGGAAAAAGGTTTACACCTCAGCCACACTAGCTATGAGGGCACTGAATTGCCAATTTCACATGCTTAAGTATCAGCAATTCCTAATCTCTCAGTTAAAGCAGAATAACCACTCTCCCTCAACAATCTGAATTGAAAGAAGTACAGGATCTGTTGCACGCCACTGAACAGGTGGGCAAACATACCTTACAATGTGGGTTTGATTCTTTGGAGGCCTCCTGCAGAGCAGCTGTCACTGGGTCTGTTATATGTAGGCATGCTTGGTTAAAGGAACAAACTCTGCCTGATCATGTTAAAGCAAAACTTCTAGATGCTCCCTTACAGCAGGATGTTCTTTTTGGAGTTAAAGCAGAAGTTGTCTTAAAGAAAATGGAGGATAAGGCAAAATCTATGCAGACAGTCAAAGATTTCCTACAGGTACAACCCCTCGCTTCAGCAGAAACTGGCCAACAAAAAATTGTTTTTTTCCCAGCTACTGACAGACCACAGAGGGGTAAATACAGACGTCCAAGGGGCAGAGGACAACCACAAGCCCAGTATAAACCTCGCCAATGGGGCACTACAACACAAGGGAGGAGAAGACAGGTCCCAATCCACCAGAAGGCAAACTCAATGACTTGCACCTCATCTGGCCAAGCAACACTCTCTTGGCAGCCCCCTTGGGAGGAAAACTCGCACTTTTTTCAGACAACTGGCACATTGTCACAAAGGACAAATGGGTCCTAGACATAATTTTACAAGGATACAGATTCCATTTCCACACCTTGCCAATGAAAAGAGGAATGCCAAATCTGTCACAAAATCAATGGGCAGAGGCACAAAAGCAAATTACAGCTCTCATGGACATGAGAGCCATTCAACTGGTACCTACTCAAGAGCAAGGCCAAGGATTTTACTAAAGACTCATTATAGTGGCCAGAAAGGACAATGCCTGGAGACCAATTCTGGACCTTTCAATTCTAAACACTTACTTACGAGTACCCAAATTCAAGATGCTAACACTACAGCAGCTTCTTCCCATGTTGGGCAAGGAAGCATGGCTAGTAACGTTGGACCTCAAGGAGGCATACCTGCATGTCCCTATCAGACAAAGTTGCAAAAGATATCTCAGTTTCATTGCAGGTTCAACCCATTACCAATTCTCTGCACTGCCCTTTGACTTATCTACTGTGCCCAGAGTCTTCACAAAATGCCTGGCACCAGTAATTGCATACTGCAGACAAAGAGGAATTCAAATATACCCATACCTGGACGACTGCCTCATCCAAGCAGAAAGCAAAGACATTCTCTTACATCATCTGGCCTTTGTAAAACATCTACTAAACTGCCTGGGGTACACAGTAAACGAAAAGAAGTCAAAACTAGTACCCTCACAAAAAATGACAGTCCTGGGTGCCAGCTTGAATACAACGGCCCAGAAGGCTTATCTTACGCCAGACAAGCAACTACAAGTGACTCAATATTTCAAGACAATGGCAACAAAGACCCAATTAACTGCAAGAAAAATTCTACAGGCCTTGGGCTTCATGGCATCTTGCATACTAATAATGCCATTTGCAAAGCTGTATCTGAGGAAATTACAGTGGTACCTAAAAAGCGTATGGTCTCAACACAGCCACAGCTTGGACACAATGATATCTCTCATTCCCTGCCTACAACAGGAATTTCTATGGTGGTCGCAGGCATGTCACCTCAACAAGGGTCAGCCTTTCACCTTGCCCCCAGCCGGGCAAACTATCACAACAGATGCATCAGATTACGCCTGGGGGGCACACATGGCAGGACAGTGTGTTCAAGGTGTATGGACTGCAGATCAAAGGAATCTGCACATAAATCAAAGAGAGATGCTAGCTGTACAGAAAGCTCTGACAGCCTTCAAGGATCTATTACATCCAGGACAACTTACAATAAAGACGGACAACACCACAGTAATGTGGTACATAAACAAACAAGGGGGTACACATTCCTACCCTCTATGCAGGCAAGCAATGATCTTATGGAACACAGCTCTGGCTTACCAAGTTCAGTTGCAAGCTCAATTCCTACCAGGACAGAAGAAACACATTGGCAGGCGACCTCAGCAGAAACATCAAGGATCCCCACGAGTGGAAACTAGATCCACAAATATTTGCAATGATAACTCAAAAATGGGGCCTTCCAGACATAGACCTGTTTGCCAGTCCTCAAAACTATCAAGTAAAATTTTGTACAAGGACACTTCACCGTCAAGCTTGGAAAGTGAACACGCTCTCTTTCAGTTGGAAAAACCTGACAGTGTATGCCTTCCCTCCATTGCCTCTCCTCACAAAGGTACTTCTGAAAGTCAAAAAGGAGAGACCACGACTGATTCTCATAGCCCCAGACTGGCCACGCCAGCACTGGTACCCGCTATTGAGGAATATGGCCCACGGCCCACCATGGATATTGCCACAAATTCCCCATTTGCTCACACAACAAAACAATCAGATTCTTCACAGCCAGCTCAAAACCTTAAATCTGGCTGCATGGCAAATCAACTAAGCATCCAGCCCGCTCCACTTTCCCAAACAGTTCTGGATGTTATTCTGGAAGCCAGGAGGCCAAGCACCAGGAAGGCTTATTCGGACAAATGGAAAAGGTTTTGTGCCTGCAACCAAGCTAAAGGCCAAGGCACAATTCAGCCTCACATGCCTCACACTCTACAATATTTAACTGAGATGTTGCACAAAGGACTTTCTTTTTCCTCCATTAAAATCCATGCTTCAGCTATTTCAGCCCAGTACAACATGGATCCACCTTTATTTTCACGTCCACTTCTAAGGCAGTTCCTCAAAGGGGCAAAAAACATTAGACCACCCAGGGAGCTCCTACACCAACATGGGACCTCAATTTTGTTTGGAAAAACTAACGCTACCTCCCTTTAAACCAGCTTTCTCTGCAGATTTTCAGTTCCTATCATGGAAGACTGCACTGCTGCTAGCAATAACTTCAGCTAGAAGAGTCTCAGAGCTACAGGCACTAATGGCAGTGGGACCTTTCCTCATTTTTCATCAAGACAGTTTCTCTACGAACTAATCCTTCCTTTATGCCTAAGGTGGTTTCCAGTGTGGCTTTAAATCAAACCAGCCACTTACCCACCTTCTTCCCAAATTCACAGAACAAAGGTGAGAGACTCCTGCATTCCTTGGACATTCACAGGCAACTTCGTTGCTACTTGGACAAAACTAAGACTTTCAGAAAATCTGACCAGCTCTTTGTATCCTGTGCTACAGCTTCTCAAGGGAAGGCTATATCATAGCAAACCATTTCTAAATGGATAGGTCATTGCATATGTTTCTGCTATACCCATCATGGAAAACCAGTTCCTGCTACCATTAGGTCCCACTCTACCAGGGCAACAGCTACTTCGACAGCCTTTCTTAGGGGGGTTCCAAGCAAGAAGATTTTAGAAGCTGCAACTTGGAGTTCTGTACACACCTTTACCAAACACGGTCACTTACCTTTTCATTCTAAGACTAGGGCGGGCTTCGCCACTGCAGTTCTGCAGGGCCTTATAGCCTCCACTAACCCTCTATGATACCTCCTCCCATCCTTAGCTTTGGGATTCAACATAAGTGTGATGACTGCAGCAGGGTAACACGATGAACATAGTACAGTTTTGTACCTACCATAAATGTAGATGTTCGAGTGTTCACCCTGCTGCAGTCCAGGTTACCCTCCCTCCATCCCCTCTGATCTACTGGCTAAATCTCTTCAATACCTTACTGATGTATTTGCTTATAGCTGATGGGATTTTGTGTTTGTGCAGAGGTTACTCAATTTGGTACTAATTACTGACCACCTTTTTGGGGGCACCTGACATCTGGGGCAAGAAAACTGAAGAAAATGGCGTCAGTTGCATTATATATATACCCCTGGCGCACTGACGTCAGGGAAGAAGTGACAGCAACCGACGCCGGACCAAGACTTTGGAATTCCGGCCGACTGCGGGACCACCTGACGACAGGATAACCCAAGTGTGATGACTGCAGCAGGGTGAACAATCGAACATCTACATTTATGGTAGGTACAAAACTGTACTTTTGTGTTCCATGTCTATATGAATAATGAGTAAATTGAAGTTTGTTTTCCTTAACTTATATATATATATATATATATATATATATATATATATATATATATATATATATATATATATATATGATATATATATATATATATATATGATATATATCTCCTTTAAATTCATTAGTTTTACAAAATGTGTTAAGTGTTTGGCTGAAGATGTGATTCTCAGCTTTCTTTGCCTGATAAAATACAGTTAAAATCACCAGCCATTATAACTTCACCATTCACGTAATAGGCTGTAGTGTCTATTTTTTTGCACCTTTAGCTTCAACCCCCTGGAATCCAATAAGAGTTCATCAATGTATATAGTTTTATATTCCACTCATTTATAATAATGCTTAACATACCATTTTTATCAACACAGAAATCTTTTACTTTAGGCATTACTGTTGAGTTTTTCCATAAAATGAAGGTGCCTCTTCTTTTACCTTGAAAGCCAGAACCTGCTAAAACCAAATAATTCATTAATGAAAGTTTATTTATATCTTTATTTAGTTAATGTGTTTCCTGTAGAAATATTGTTTGACCTTTATGTAATTGCAAGTATTTGAACAGACTCCCCCCCCCCCCCTCATTACTGGACTATTAATATTAATAAATATGCATTTAAAGTCAGACATTTATAAAAAAAACACCGGTATAATGAAATCACTTTTATGTACAGAACCTATTATATACTTTATCTATAACAATATGAAATCTTAAGCTATGAACAAAACTTTTGAAACAAATAAAAAATGACCTAATGATATAACCCTAAAACATTCCACCATGGAATAATGTATACCTAGTTGGTTGAAAAAGACAAACAAGCTACCTCTTAAACTCTGGATTAGACTAACAATGCTTAGCTCATGTTTCTGATTCATATTAATGTGTCTTATATTTTTAGTATACATCATCTTAAAAAAGCTGGTCAGTTAGTTGTTATGAATGAGAACAGTAAAACAGTTGTTGAGAATCTTTATTATAAGCTGACCCAACTGAATATCGCTACGTCACTTTATCTCCCTGGTCTATAGGGAGGAAGTCAGTTCTTTTCATATTTAGTAATTTACAGGTCAGGTGATTTAATACTTTTCTCTTGTATTTACTGTGTGTAAAGTTGTTCGTAGGAGCATAAGATGTTCTTCGTGTTTCACTGTTGCAGTCATCACCTGTGGGTTATCCCTGCTGTGGTAGCCCTCGGCCAGCCCAGATACCAAAGTCAGTTTTTTTCACATTGGCTGCTGCCGCCTCGTCAGGTTGTCAGTGCTATAAAGCAAGGCAGCCAACGCCATCTCCATCAGTCTTTCTTGCCATGGAGCCCATAGAAGCAGTTCAAAAGTGTGCCAGTCAGTCACTACCAGAGTTTGAATTTCAGCTGAAAATGTCTAAAGCTAAGTTCCCCATTGGGGATCCTTTTTTCTTGCATTAACCGATGTCCGAAAAAGTTAATTATCTTGCATGTGGAAACCAGATCCCACACTGAGACTTCCCTGTATACAATGTCACTTGTTTAGGCCCAGACCACGACATCTCTCATTGCCAGTTCTGTGCCCTCTCTAACACGAGGACTATTCGCCGCACAGCTCTTATTTTAGATGGATATTTTCGTCTTCCGTTTTTGCATTCCGAAATGGCGTCCATCAGCCAGCATTCCGTGGACATTCCGAAAAAACGCAGAGATAAAGATAGAGACAGATTACACAAGGCTAAGCCTTCTGATGACTCTTCCGCTAAGCAGGTCTTCAGTTGGTCTTCAGTTGCCCGGAATTCTGTGAGGCGCTTTTGCAACCCCTGATGCCTGATTCGATATCTACTCAGGCCTCTACCGAGACCCTTTCAGAGTTCGGCATGCCGCAGAAATCCTCTTGATCTTTCAAGCCTTTGGCTGTCTCTACCTCAGTTGGGTCCGGAGCTGCGACACAGGCACCAGCTTCCGAGGAGACCTCTTGCACTACCAAATCTAGATAAAAACCGACGTCTTCTCATCCAACTACCATTTCTCTCAGACCGATGGATATCCTTAGGCCTAGAAGCCAGGCCACTCCTAAAAAATCTGCCACTGGCCACCATCTTGCTCTTGCTCCACCACCCCAAGCACAAATGCTTAAAATGGCGGAGGACATCATCTCCCTTATCAGGGGTAGTCAGGCCACAACTTCTAAAAGGAAAAGACACCCTTCTTCAGAAATTGACAGAAGAGGATTCTGAGGAATCAGACTATTCAGATTTTGAAGAGGAACAACAACCTCTGACTGCTTATGAGGATTCAGATGCAGAGGAATCCTTTCCTTCTGCCTCCCCACCAGAAGACCTTTCCTTTGAGGGAACATTTCCAATGGGAATCTCAGGATTTCCCCCAGTCTAAGAAAAGCAGACCCTTGGCCATCCCCCCTATTTTAGAAGTGGTGGATGATGTTTTCCATGAATGCAGCTTCACCACTTGACGCCCTCCCCACCTGCTCCCAGTAAACCTGACAGGTATTGCAGAGAAACAGGTTCTCACAAGTGCCTGTACAGAAATCCTGCTGCAGACCCAGAGGTCATTGCACAGGGACCTAAAGGACCTAAGACTAATTCTGCCAAATATCCTATTCCTTCTGACAAGGATTCCAGAGCTCTGGACAGATTGGGTAAAAAAGTATACACCTCTGCAACCTTAGCTGTCAGAACACTCAACTGTCAACTCCATATGTTAAAATATCAACAAAACACTTTGGAACTTTTAAAACAAAAGATTTCAACCTTTCCTGACTGTGCCAATTCGAAAGAGTTAGCAGATTTACTGCACTCTATTTGTCAAGTGGCCAAACACACTTTACACTGCGGATATGATGCCCTAGGAGCCTCAAGCAGGGCAGTAGTCTCAGGATCTGTCATTGGGAGACATGCATGTTTGAAGGAACAACCTCTCCCTGATCATGTCAAGTCTAAACTAAATGATGCACCCCTGGATAAGGACTGCTTATTTGGAGTAAAAGCAGAAGAGGTGCTTAAAAAGATGGAAGACAAAGTAAAATCTATGCAAACAGTAAAAGATTTCTTTCACTTTCAACCTCCCAGGTTCGTTCAGCAGGAACTTTCCCTCTAAGCACTAGTCCTTCCCTGCACCTAGCAGACAGGGCCAGGGTAAGCCCCGCAGGGTCAGACCACCCAGGCCCCTTTCCCAGGGGCAGCACATTACCAAACATTTGACCACTTCCACAACAAAGACAGGGAGTTCTAAGCCACCCTTCTATGGCAAAAGCTGTCAGTGACTCCCTCTGCCTCCTTTTCACTCACCAAAAGCTAGGAGGAAGGCTCTCCCTCTGCAAAGAAAATTGGCTTTCTCTAACAAAGGACCAGTGGTTCCTAAAGATCATTTTTCAGGGATACAAATTCTCTTTCAGCGAACTCCCAGTTCCAAGAGGGTACCCAGACTTGCCTCCAAATCAGTGGGCAGAGGCATTGAAACGGGTACAAATTCTTATACCCCAGGGGGCAGTAGAACCTGTCCCCTCAGATCAAACACGTAAAGGCTTTTATTCCAGACTATTCCTTGTTCCCAGAAAAGAGGGCACTTGGGACCTCATCCTGGATCTTTCCATTCTGAACACCTCCCTGGTGGTCCCCAAATTCAAAATGCTAACTTTGCAGCAGCTGCTGCCTATGCTGACAAAAAAATGCCTGGCTAGTGACCCTAGACCTAAAAGATGCCTACCTCCACATCCCCATAAGGGAATCCTGCAGGAAATTCTTGCACTTTAGCGCAGGCTTACAACACTTTCACATCTCAGCTTATCTGCTGCACCCAGAGTATTCACCAAATGCTTAGCCCCGGCCATAGCATTTTGCAGACAGAGAAATATACAGATTTACCCTTATCTGGACGACTGCCTCATTCGGACAGAGTGCAAAGAAAAGCTGCTCCAGGACCTTCTCTTTGTCAAAACCCTCCTAACTTCCCTAGGGTTCACCATCAACGAGAAGAAATCAAAGCAAGCAGCCACCAGGAAGATAATTTTCTTGTGAGCACTGCTGGATGCAGCATCCCAAATGGCCTTCCTACCCCCAGAAAAGCAGAGCTTCCTGCCTCTCTACTTTACCCAGCTGGCTTCAAGAAGTCACCTCATTGCAAGGAAGTTCCTGCAATCCTTGGGGTACATGGTATTTTGCATCCTTCTAATTCCTCTGGCCAGGCTTCACATGAGGAAACTTTAGTGGTATCTAAAGAACCTTTGGTGTCAATGCTCTCAGCCTCTAGAGACCTCTCTCTCTCTCACTGATCCCCTGTATAAGGGCCAAGGTTCTCTGGTGGGCAGGGGCCTGTCCCAAGAACAAGCGTCTTCCCTTCATCCTCTGCCGTACCAGCCGGACCATCACCACCAAAGCCTCAGACATTGCTTGGGGTGCTCACCTAGCAGGCAGGTGCACCCAAGGCCTTTGGGATACCCAGCAGCTTCCCTTGCACATCAATCAGAAGGAAATGATGGCAGTACAAAAGGCTCTGACATCCTTCAAACCCCATCTCAGGCCAGGGGTTCTCCTTATCAAAACAGACAACACAGTAATGTGGTATATCAACAAACAGGGAGGGACTCTATCTTACTCTCTGTGCAGGCTAGCCATGAACCTCTGGCTGACCACCTCCTCCATGGGATTACACCTAATCGCCCAATACCTACCAGGGGTCAACAACACCCTGGAAGACCACCTAAGCAGAATCTTACTAGACCCCCAGGAATGGCAGCTCCAAACCTTTTTGCAAGTCATTCAGGAGTAGGAAACTCCGAAGGTGGATCTCTCTGCTTTGCACCTCAAACACCAGCTGGAAAAATTCTGTACCAGGGAGTATCACCACCTAACGTGGAAGGTGGATGCCTTGACCTTCCCTTGGAACTCCCTCTTTGTGTATGCATTCCCTCCTCTGTCTCTTATTCCCAAGGTACTGATCAAGATAAGGGAGGAGAGACCAAAGGCCATTCTCATTGCTCCAGATTGGCCCAGACAGCATTGGTGCCCCTTACTGCGCAGCCTGACATTACAGTCTCCCAGGCAGCTTCCCCTGATCTCAGACCTCTTGACCCAAGTGGGAGGGTGGAATGCTGCACCCAGACTTGCAGACTCTCAAACTGTCAGCATGGCTAATACTTTAAAAGCAAACAAGGGCTCCCTGTTTAGCAAACAGGTCCTAGACATTATCACAGAGGCCAGAAGGCCCAGCACCAGAAAATTTTACGCAAGGAAATGGAAAAGATTCTGTTCCTGGAGCCAGTCCAGATGGGCAGTACCTCACAATCTTCCATCCCTCTTATCCTGGACTACCTAGCCGAGTTACTAAGTAGTGGCCTCTCCTCCTCTTCTGTTAAAATCCATGTCTCAGCCTTTTCACCTCATTTCGATTCAGACCAGCCCCTCTTCTCACATCCTTTGATTAAACATTTCCTCAGAGCGGCTTCTAATATCAGACCTCCTAGAAGGCCATCCATGCCACCCTGGGACCTGAATTATGTTTTAGAAAAAATAACCTTACCACCATTCGAACCTGGTGCTTCAGTAAAATTAAGATACCTCTCCTGGAAGACTGCCTTCCTACTAGCTGTCACCTCAGACAGAAGGGTTTCAGAACTTCAGGCACTAATGGCCGTTGAGCCCTTCATCATTTTCCATGCAGACAGGGTCTCCCTGAGGACTAACCTCTCCTTCATGCCCAAGGTGTGGTATCTGATGTGACCCTCAGCCAGGCCATACATCTACCCACCTTCTTTCCTAACCCTCAAAACAAGGGGGAAAGAATTCTACACTCGCTAGACATGCACAGACAGCTTAGATACTACGTGGACTGTACTAAACCCTTTAGAAAAACAGTCCAGCTTCTTGTCAGCTTTGCCCCAGTGGCAGAGGGTAAGCCCATTTCCAAACCATTTCCAAATGGATATCACACTGTATCCATTTCTGCTACAGACCACATGGGAAACCACCCCCTAAATCTGATCGTACCCATTCCAGTAGGGCAGCCTTCAATTCCACAGTATTCCTCAGAAGAGTTCCCACCAGGGACATCTTGGAAGCTGTCTCCTGGAGATCTGTCCATACCTTTACAAAGCATTACCACCTACCTCTTTTCTCTAAGGCTAGGGCAGGATTTGCATCTGCAGTTCTGCAGGACTTGCTGACCCATGCTTCCACCCCTCTCCTCAGCTTTGGGAATCCTCCTACAGGTGATGACTGCAACAGTGAAACATGAACATAGTACAGTTGTGTACACTTACCATAAATGTAGATGTTAGAGTGTATTCACTGTTGCAGTCCTGGTTTCCCTCCCTCCTTCCCCCTTATATCCTCTTTCCCTAGGGGGACATAAGCTTCCCACGGTGGCTTTTAGCCACCAGGACCACTTTACCATATTTCCTTGTGCTTCTGACGGGTTAGGGAAAGAAAAACTGATGAAATGGCGTCAGCCCCCTTGCTTTATAGCACCGAAGACCTGACGTCAGACTACAGGCGACAGCAGCCGACGCAGCGAAACATTGAGTCTGGTATTCAGGCCGGCCGAGGGCTACCACAGCAGGGATAAGCAACAGGTGATGACTGCAGCAGTGAATACACTCTAACACCTACATTTATGCTAAGTGTACACAACTGTACTTTCATACATTTTTACCAGGCTAACTATCCTTGTGGGCCATTTCAAGCCCAGCCAGTTGCCCCATGTGAGAATCATGTGAGTGTATTCACTGCTGACTTGAAACTGTAGTTTTATTGGCCATTTTGGGTCAATTCCAAAACTCCTTCATCTTCCTCTCTTAAAACCCTCTTTTGCGTGGTTTTGCGCATTTTTGAGCATAGCGCAACAGCGGACAGCGCCACCTAATTGGGTTTAAACTATTCCTGGCTCCACAAAGTCTGCTCTTCACTTTTTCCCTTAGAACTGCTCTATCTCTCAATTTAAACACCATATTCTCATTCTAAGGCCCTTCACTGGTCCAATTAAGTAATCCTACAAGTTAGCACTATTAAACCATAAGCACTACTTACTCTTATACTCTGTACGATTACCCTGTCCTCTATTGGTCCGTCTTAAATTCAGTTTCCCTATATTACTCTAGCATGTCCAAAGGTCAGTCAATGGTTTCCTCTCCAGTCCAGTTGTGGGAATTTTGAGGCAATGTTACAACTGTCTCATGTACATGGACAACCCTCTCCTCCTCCAAACAGGTTCAAATATATGTGAGAAATGTAACTATTTAGCCAAACTGGAGGCTGAGCTCTCTCATCTCAAAAGTGGTGTAACCAGTCAGGAGGAGAAGGTAACCTCACACAACACAATTCCAGTATCAAATAGTCCCACCACATCAGCGAACCAAACACATAAATACACAAAAACATACTTGGAGGCTCTAAATAAAAATCTTCCTAAGCAACAGAGACCTCCAAAGCAGACATCCAAGCAAACGCTACCTCAAAACAAAACACGCACAACACATAACCCACAAAGTCAGTGTGCCAAGCAGCCACAGCCCTTAAGGCTGAATAACACACCTGATACTCTTGTAATAGGTGACTCTATTGTCAGACACACTGATGTCCCACTCACCAGGCTGAATAAAGAGAAGGTCACGGTGAGCTGCCTGTCGGGTGCTAGGATCCGCCACATAACGCAAGCACGCAGGTCACTCCAAAGCAAATACAAATATGACACGGTCATTGTACATGCTGGTGTGAATGACCTGAGACGTACCTCCCTGGTCTACATGAAAAGAGACATAGAGGAGCTCTCTGATCATGTAGCCCAGGCTGGTATGACCCTGACCTTGAGCAGCATCTTACCCTCACCTAGAATGATGCCACAGTACAAAGACAAAATGATCGATTTTAACAACTGGCTAAAATTTTGGTGTCATTCAAAGGGGATCCAGTGTCTGTCAGCCTGGGATGACATGCTCGACAAGCCACATTGCTTCTCTAGGGATGGCTTGCACCTGTCACCACTGGGCTTTCGGATATTAGCAAAGGCTCTTGCCACCCCATAGTGCCTTTTTTAGGCAAGGCTCAAAAGTCAAACCCACCCCCATAGACAGCACAAGGAACAAGAATCTAAGGGTAATGCTGCTAAATGCCAGAAGTCTTAACCTCAAGATGCACACACTCGAAGCTCTCCTCAGTATGGAGAACATCGATATCTGTGCAGTGACAGAAACCTGGTTCAAGGCTCCAGAGAGCACCCCAGCACTACCAGGCTATACCTCATATCATGCTTTTCGGCCCCAAAACTCAGACCGAACCACAAAAGGAGGGGGAGTTTCCATATTTATCAAGGATATCCACACCTCCAGGTTAGTGGCATTGCACGAAGTATCGGAGACCATCCATGTGCAACTAACAGTGGGCAAGACTGCTTTTCAGTTTATAGCATCCTACAGACCACCCTCTCAAAGTCAGGAATCCCACTCGGCTTTCCTGAAAACATTGGAGAACATGAAGATCTTTCCAAACACCATTATATTGGGCGACTTCAACTACCCAAACATTGACTGGGAGCACTACTCAAGCCCCAGCACCTTAGCCCAAAGGTTCCTGGAAATTATAAACTCAAATGCTATGGAACAACTAGTCACCACTCCCACAAGAGGGGACAAACATACTAGACCTGATCATTACCAACATGGGGACTCTATGCTCCACACCAGAAGTATATTCCTCATTGGTAAGATCAGACCATAAATTAATTTCACTGGATGTCCACATCCCGACCCCACCCCCAGCCCAGAAAACCACATTGAAAAACTTCTCAAAAGCGAACTTCTCACTTCTCAAAACCGAAGTGGAATTCTTCAAGGCCCCAGGGCCAGTGGAAACTACAGCCCAAACTGCAGAATCCTATATAAATGCATTCTACGGACATCTCCAGGAATGCATGGATCATGCTATCCCAAACAAAACCAAGACCCAATCATCCAAAGGCAGGCGTCCAGTCTGGTGGACCCCTGCCATAAATAAACTGTACAACAGAAGGAGGAAGCTACTACATGATAGAGCAAAATCCCTAATAGGGAAGGCATCTCTGATCAGTACTAGCAAAAATTACGATCCCTTATAAAGTCCTCCAAGGCCAGCTTCGAGAGAAAAATTGCACAGGACACCAAAGACAATCATAAGGCTTTTTTCAGTTATGTTAGAAACCTGGGATGCAACTCCCAGACTTGTTCTGAGTTGATTCTAAATGACAAAAAATACACTGAACCCACAGACATCGGCAATATCCTGGCAGACAGGTTCAATGCAAACCCCCCCCCCCCCAAAAGAGCAAGTATCTATCCCGGCAGAGGGCTGCCTCCCAAACATCTCTGATGCTCAGGTGAAGGCTGCCCTCTCCAAAGCAAAAAACACTGCTTCCGTGGGACCAGATGGTGTCCCAGGTTGCATCCTACATGAACTCCAAGAGGAACTAATCCCTCAAATAAAACAGCTATACAATCTCAGCCTCACTACAGGATATGTGCCCACAGAATGGCGTACAGCAACAGTGGTCCCACTCCACAAAGGTGGAGCCTCTACGGACCCTGGAAACTATCGCCCCATAAGCCTGACTAGCTTAGTCTGCAAGGCTATGGAGAGGATCATCATGGAGCTCATAAACAAAGACATTGGGGACCTACAGACCCTAGATCCTACCCAGGTTGGCTTTGTCAAGGGCAGAGCCTGCCTTTTGAACCTGGTTGACTTCTTTGAAACAGTCACCAAAGCCATAGATGAAGGAAAGGTAGTCTACACAGCCTATCTGGACCTTGCAAAGGCATTTGACACAATACCCCACTCGGGCATCATAGATAAGCTATCCAGCTTAAATATAAACCCCTATGTCACAAGATGGGTCGCAAACTGGCTCAAAGACAGAACCCACAGAGTGAGAGTTGCTGGAGCCATGTCAGACTCGAAACCGGTCACAAGTGGCGTCCCCCAGGGTTCTGTCCTGGGACCACTCTTGTTTTGTATATACTTTTCCAAGGTACAGGCAAACGTGGGAGGACTATGGCTCACCAAGTTGGCAGACGACTGCAAACTGGGCGCCATAATCAACTCTCCAGCTGACACAAACATCCTTCAAAAAGGTCTCAGAGACAGATAACTGGTGCAAGCGCCATGGTTTAAAGCTAAATGCCAAAAAATGTATAGTCATACCCTTTGGCAGAAACAATGTGCCCACAAATGACCACATAGGCGGAAACCCATTAAGTACAGAGAAAGTTATTAGGGACCTGGGGACCCAAGTTGATAGCAATCTCTCCTTTGAAAACCACATTGCCAAAGTGGTTAGAAAGACCTTCTACATAGCCCACCTCATCACAAAGGGTTTCACATCTAGATCAAGAGAGGTAATCGTGCCCCTTTATTCATCCCTCATCAGGCCCATCATAGAATACAATGCCCCTTTTGGGATGTACCTTACCCGACACCTGCAGCAATTAGAAAGACCCCAAATGTATCTCACCAAGAGGATCAAGGGTCTCAAACAGATGCCATATGCTGCTCGGTTAAAAAAACTCCAGCTCTACTCAGTTGCATACCGCCTACTTAGAGGCGATCTATGCCTGACATACAAAGCTATGTCAAATCCAGAATTAATGGACATGCTCCACCTCAGTAAATCTAAATCCCTTAGAGCCACATGCTCGAGCGACTTGAACCTCAGCACAGAAATAAATAGAACTTGCTGGAGGGACAGGTTCATAACCCAGAGGCTCCCTTTGCTCTGGAATAGAATTCCAGTTCATGTGAGGCAGAGCACCTCACTGAATCTCTTCAAGAAGAATCTCGATAGGTGGATGGGGGATCGTAAACGGCACAGTATACTCAAATCAAGGGGTGGCGTAAGCCATACAGAATCAGGCTAGGCTTATAATTGCCCCAGGGCAGATAGCCTAGTATGAACCTATGAACCTATGCACCTTGTGCCTATAAGGTGAACACCTTAACCACTATTTCATCCTCCCACCCTTGTAGATATATTTATAAATCAGCGAATGCTGATTTATCAACCCTTTAAGAGCGAAAGCTGACAATCTCGATGACACGGAACAGTGAAAAAAGTAAGTTCAAAACACAAAATGGGGGGGCTTCGCCCCCTCGCCCCCTGATGTGTGGGGGCTTGTAAATATACTAACTCTGAGATTGCAGCACAGTGGAGGAAATGACAAAGTCCCAAAAATGGCCCAGCAATTTTTTTCCCTGGGAAAAAAAATCGCTGTTCTGTTTTCGGGATTGTCAGCTTTCGCTCTTAAAGGGTCGATAAATCAGCGTTTGCTATTTTAAGTGTTCACTGTTTAATGTAGACCCTATTTATATACTTTGACTATATACATAATTACTTATTCTGATCTCTGTGTTTCTGTTCGAATACAATATTAGCAAAAGACATAGTTTACGTAGGTTTTATGATCTGGCTATAATCCTAGTGTTGAGTATCATATAATAGAACATTTTTATTTACCCTTATAATCTAGTAAGTACTGTTCAGTCCTATGTTTTCCTTAAATGTTATGTCTAATAGTATCTGAACAAACATCTGAAAAATCTTCCCTTTTAAGATTCAAACTTTCCGTAATAAATTGAGATATTAAGTGTTGTTATCATTAAAAAGAGTTAACAGAGAAACACAGTTCTAAATTTTTATCAGAAGTGTCATTCTGTAGGCTAGTATATAAACTGTCCTTTTGATGTACTGAAAGCATTCAGAACTGTTTAATAACTGACAGTGCTTTAGAATGCAAGTTACTGTCTTTTGCTTATTTGTATAACTTGTATCCATTGACATTTTAGCATATGATTCAAAATATTATGATTTTATTTACTTTTAGACAGGAAGTAGTAACCTGGACAGTGCTTTGAATTTTCAGAACTCCCGCAGCATCACAAAGGTAAAGTGCTCATGACTCTAAGTTGTTTCAAGCTGGCTTTCACAGTAAGGGCTTGAAAATGAACAGTCCATCGGTTATAATTCACATAAAAACACTCACAAGCGTGTCCATGCCACCTCCATATCACACATCAACCCCTCAAATCCCTCCAAACCACCAAAAACAAAAAATAAAAAAAAATCATCTTAAAGTATCCCAACCACTAAAAAGCCATTGCACTCAAACAAAATAACATTTAACGATTCAGCAAGCACTATTTGTATGAGGTGTTTAATATAAAGTAGACTGTCATTTTTTTAAGAGACATATCATGTAAACTTGCATTAAAAGAATAACTGTTATGTCTGAATGTTACTCTCATTATTTGATATAACAATAGTAACTTTTATATATGTAAAAAACTATATTTTTTATACTTTTATAATATAATATAACATCTTTCCTAGGTGCTACTGCATGTCAAGTATAGCACATTACTGGACCATTTTAACCCAGAATGTAACTTAACATGCCTCTTTAATGTCATTTGTTGCATCTTCTATTATATTTAATAGTATATTACTCAACTAGGTGAAGATAGCTGAAAAAAGTGTACCATCTAATGTAAGTTTCATCATAATAATGATTAACTTTTAATAAAATTAATATTTTAACCTTTTAATCTCTAAATGGAAATAAGTGGCATTAATTTCATATTTAGCAAAAGGAATCGTACTCTAACATTTAAAAACATAATTAGTAACCATTTGAAGTAATGCAAGACATGATTTACTTTGTAAAAAGTAATATTCAGCACCTTTTCATAAGTATTCAAGCACTTCTTTAAATTAATGAGAATTTCTAACCATGAAATACATTGATTTTCATTTGTCCTTCATGTTTTTATATGTTGTCTTTTATTAACCAACCATCTCTTGTTGCATTTCTCTTCAAAGAAGTTGATAGATTCCTGTACATTTCTTCTTTTTTCTAGGATTTTATTTTTCTGTGTAAAGTCCATTGCATCTTCCAAGGTTTTAAAAATCCTCTTTTCTTCTGGAAGTTAAATCCATATTTTTGCTGGAAACAAGATTTGTGTTTAATATTGTTTTTCTTTTACCAAGTGGGACACATGCTTTTCACTTTGACATCACCAGTGTTGAATAGTCATTTTCAATCTTATAATATTTTCTTTAATTTTAACTGGATAATTAGTCATGCAGCTTTTAAGATTAAATCCTTATGTTGATTTGAGAAAAAATCTTATGATCACTGACCTTGGTGAAGATATATTTTTTAAGATGTGTTAGAAAGTGTCTGTGTGCCCTTTTGATGCCAAAGGAAAAAGCTTCAGGCAGGTTCAAAGTTTTAGGCAGCCTGGTATTCAGGAATTGAATCATACTGTCTCCCTCTTCTTTTTCTGGAATCCAGTAAATCCTGAATGTTATTCCTTCTAGATCTGTTCTCTAAGTATTCTATTTTTTCCAGAATAAATTTTGTTTCAGAAGAAATTCAATGATGTTCTCATTTTCAAGTAATCTCCCCTCAAAATCAGACATCCCCTCTTCTATACTCAAGATTTGTGGTGATTGTTTAAGAGATTCACTTAGCACTTCAACTTTTTTTTTTTTTGCATTCCTCTTTAAAATTGTCCATTTTGCTTTCTAATTCATCTGTCTTTACAGATAACTCACTGATGTTACTTAGAATGGCCTGTATATCTTTTTTCATAGAACTATCCTGTATCTAGTCTTAGAATGGCTCATTCTGAGGCAATTAATTCTTTCTAGTTTTCTTGACAGGAAAATGCAATTAAAAGTTTCAAACTTGTTGTTTTTTGTAGTAAATCTTTCAGCAGATGTTTAACTGTAAATCCATCAAGTTTTGAAACATTGCATTTGAGTTTTTTTGTAGTACAAATCCTGTCAGAGTTGTTAAAAGGAAGCAGAGCTCAAAAAAAAAAATAGCCCTGTTAAGTGCGCACTGTCTTGGCCACACCCCTGAGGAACACTTTCCATATTATCTTTGTGAATGGTTTCACTGGTATATACTAATACTTTGAGAGTAAATGCAGGGTGCAAGTAGCTGTGCAACATGAGATGCATTTGAAAAGAATGAAGCATGTGAAGTTGAAAGAATTTCAGGATGGTTGTTCAACAGAATACTTGGAACAAAAGAAAAGGGGAGTACTTGTATTAATTGCTGCAGGAGCTCCAGTAGTGATAGAAGAGAGGAAAATAAAGGATTATGATGGTAGATTTGTAGTAGTAAGGGGTTACTGGCAAGGGAGGAGGATTGTGTTGGCATACATTTATATTCCAGCTAACACTGGTACAATGGATCTTAATGAAATTCATGGAGGAAATAATCAGCTTTCAGCAGGGAATATTACTTATAGGTAGGGGCTGGAATTTGATTTGCAGCAGTGAGGATGTATATAGGGTGTCTAGAAGGTAAAATGTAACCAAAAAGAGGGTATGTTTTGTAGAAATTTATGAAAATATTTTGTATGGAAGATTTGAATTCAGTAGTAGGCGCTCGGAGAGACTTTACATATTATTCCTCAAGGTCCAAAACTGGGCTAGGCTAGACAGAAATTATATTTCACAAGAACGTATGTATTAAATCGAAAGTTTTGACTCCTAACGTCTAATAACCAAAACCTAATAGAACTGTACAAACCCCTTCACTCTCCAGGACAAAACCTCCTATCCTATGCCCTGGCACGCATATGGAACTCACTTCCTCCCTCTATCCGTACCACCACCAACATCCCTGCCTTTAAAAAATCACTGCACTCACATTTAACATCCTCATGGGAATGCTCCTGCACCCACCCCTCATTGCCTATTCCCCACCTCTTACAAACAACTATATCATATATTACAAGACACCAATTTAGCCAACTGTAACAACATCTTATCATTTGACAATCCCTACAATTCCACTCATGGAACTATATATTTACACAACAGCAATGCTTGCTCCTATTCAGAACTTAACCTAAGGATCTTTATTTCATCTACTTATATCTTAATTTTCCTACAAAATAAAACCCATAACTTATCACTGTAACTGCTTAACCTTTGTTTTGTTTTCTCTGTAACCCACAAATGACTAAAATTTTAAACTGCTGTAATCTTTTTGTTACCATTGTTTAAAGATTTGTCTCTAATCTACAAATGATTGAAATTGTAAACTAATGTAATCTTTTTGTAATGTTTGTTTTGGAGCTTTTCTCCCCAGGACTCCATTGAAAATGGGTTCTTTTTGGCCCAATGGACTATCCTGGTAAACTAACTGCAAATAAATAAATAAAAATAAATAAATTGATACACATCCAAACAATTTGAGATCACACTCTAATAGTGAAAATAAAAATGCAGGATGATGAAATAAAAATGAGCCACTGGTGCTTACCCTCCTATCTGTTAAACAGAGGGTTTTAAGGAATGCATAGTGGAAATTATTCGGGAGTTATTAGGGGTGATACAAACTTCTTCAGAAAATATCTTCAGAAACTATAGCTAGGGAGTCAGATAAAATGAAAGTGGAGGTTAAAAATAGAGCAGAAATAAAAGAAAAAGAGAGATGGTTAAGAAGTAGCAAGAATTATTTAGAGGGATTGACAAATGTTAAACTGTTGCAGAATAGGGGGACTCTTACAGGGCAAGAAGAGGTGCAACTGCAGACTGAGAAAATAAGGGATTACCTCAATAAAAATATGCATGAGTTTAGAAAGTTTGCTGTTAAGTAATTGTTGTTTGATAATAACTCCAAAGCATAAACACTTTTAGCACAGTGGCTTAGTAGAATGTAAAAAGGGTTGTTACCAAATTTAAGGAGCCTGTAACAAGGAAAATAACCAGAGATCCTGTAGAGATATTAGAAATATTTCAGAAATTGTATGAAAATGGAAATCTGTATAAAGCAGAGAAATGTCGAAGTCAAGAAAAAGTACAAATGCAAGTGTTTATTGAAGAATTAGTTATGCTAAGGGTAGAGGTAGGCAAGGGTCCATTATTAGCAGTTAGGATAAGAGGAGATGAGATAAAAATGGTGTTCTATGACCGATCTACAGGCAAGTCCCCAGGAATAGATGGTATTCCTGTGGAAGGTTGGAAGCTACGAAGGAAAGAAATGATAAATATGTGGAAGGTTTTAACAGTATTTTAAAAGGGGAGGAAGCACCAGCATCCTGGAAGAAAGCTGTGGTGGCTGTAATACCTAAAGATGGTAAAGACCCATTAGATCCCAACTTCATATATGCCCATTTTGATTCTAAACCATTGGTTATAGAGTGTTTGTATCTAAAGTGGCTAAATTAATGGCAAAGGTGATAGATATGTACCACTGTGATTTTGTGGAGGGGAGGCAAACATTTGACAACATTAATAGAATAGTGATGATTCAGGTGGAAGCAGAATGTAAGAAAATACCTTTGCTGTCGGTAGGTTTTGATTTATTGAAAACATTTGGCAGAGCAAGCTGAGAAACATTTGCATTCACTGACATAATAAAGTTAACTAGGAGGATATATGAGGGATTAGAGGTGAAAATTAAAGTGGGGTGAGGGGTTCCTCACTGATAGGTTCTGTTTGAACATCGGAACCAGGCATAGGTGTCCTCTTTCCCCTTTGTTTGCATTATATTTAGAACTGCTGGCAAGGAAAATAAGGGACTCAGAATTTCAAGGATATATTTATTATAGTGTTCAAGAAAAGTTGGCTTTATTTGCAGATGATATTTTGTACCTGACCAGAAAGGGATATTTCAGTGTTGTCAAACATTCTGAGACTCTTTCAAGTCTGTTTGGGCTACAACATTAATGAAGATAAAACAAAGACAATGGATGTAAACTATGTACCCAGACAGACATGAATTGGTTCAGCATTACGATAACCAAGAACCAGTTTGGTTCAGCATTATGATAACCAAGAACCAGTCCAGACTTCACGAAAAAAGAGCAGCTCTGGAAGACCCAACACAGGGAAATGGCACCAGTAAAAATAACTGTTTTATTGAACGCTTTCATTTGTATATAAGAAATGACTTTTTCTACATCCAAATAGTTTATAACCTCGAAGCGGGATCTTTACAAAAGGGTAGGAGCAAATTGTATAGAAAAATGGAAATTGTGGATATAATGCATGCAGAATAGTTGGAAGAGGAATGAGGTTTAAGAGAAGGCAAGAATTAATTGAACCATGTAATGTTCGATTGGCAATGACTGTGTAGAAGATTATGTGAGATTTAATAATGTTTGCAACTGAAAATATGTCAATATGGCTTGTTTTCAGTTATATAAACATGATTGCATGTGTCATAAGTGATAATTCAGTAAAGATGTTTCTTGTTTAAAAAATATGAATAACTTTAGGATGGATTCTTATCCTGTTTTAAAAATTATTGTGGCTAATGACTATTTCTATGAAAACAGAATAAAATTAATGGTTAGTACTGACATAAAACCCTTTTTCAGTAAAAGAAGAATATTTTTTGGAAAAATGTCATGCTTCTCATGTGTGATGCTATCCATTACAGGAGCTTTATCTTCAGTTTCTTAATTTGATCTTTTATTTCAACTAAATATGTTGATTTTGTTAGTTAATGTAATATTTTCATAGATAATTTGTTATATTGCATAGGGAAGAATATAGATGACTTTCACCTACTGTATCATTATTTTATTTGTTAATTTTAGCATTGTATTCTTTAAAAGCAGAAAGAATATTACCTGTGTCAGTTAATTTCCTGCTATTGCCAGGCATATTCATACATAATTTTGGATCCTGCAAACCAGACTGTGTAATTTCATAGGTATAACAGAATGTCATTGCTTAATATTTACTAATGTAATAGCAACTTTCTAACTTAAAATTATTTGGTATTTTATGCAGTGTTTTCACTAAATCTAGAAAGATGGCTTCACTTCTGAGTTTCTAAATTGAATTTAATTGTCTTGTTAATTTATCAGTTTTTTGTCCTTGTATTTCTTGTTGTTACACTACCAGGAGGCAGTTTTACCATATAAAAGAGTTTTCAACATGTCCCATTAAATCAAGCCATTTGCATTCTTGCTGTTGTTAATAATAGTATAATCTTTTATTAACCATTATTTAAAGTTATGAGAATTAGTCATAGGTGATTGTTTTGGTTTAGTGTTATACGTTTCCCTGTAGGACATTAACTTAAAAGTCATTGCATTATGATAAAGACAAAGGGGTACTGATATTTCTTTAACCAAACCAGTTTAGAGCTCAGATTATTAGACAGGCTGATAAATTGGCTGTAGTCTGGGTTCCTAAAATGATAGTGAGTGGAATATAGGTAATTAGAAATTGGTTCAATGCATTTGCTGAATTTACGTACCTTGGCTGAAGCAAAAATTCTCTGTTGGGTACTTAAACTAGTGTCATCTTTGTTTAATACACATTTAAAGTCCGTTAGGAAAAATAGGCTGCTTTTCATATTATACAGTATTTCACACCTCAAGTCATTGTAATCCTGCATGTAATTGCTAAAGTTATGACCCTGTTTTGTTACTTGATTACAGTTATTGAAAACACACTCTTTCATGAATAGAAATCCTAGGCATAGCTGTTTTCCCACCAAAATAGTGGCACCGCTTCTTTTCTGTTTAAAGGAAGTATTTACAAGAGTAGAATACTCTTTAGAATATAGACTATGCACATCACATCCCAAAAGACGGGTTTGTTGTAGAAAGATAACCTGATTTTTATTTAGTTTACGATGTTTGAATAAGTATCTTCCCACTTTTGAGGCCATAATTGTGTAATAATGTTAAATGTTTACAGAGAAAACAGGTGCTGACTTTGTGGGAACATGGGTGAAATTCTTGGCTAAGCTTATAAGGGCCTCCAGGCCAATAGCCTAGTATCGTCCTATGAAACTATGAATAAAAGAACATTTATGTTGTTAAGGAAACAAAAATATATTCTATTCTTTTGCATGTACAAACATTTCCACCACTAACAGTTATATTTCCTTCACAGATAATACAGAAGTAGTATATATTTTTTCATAGTTACAGATGCATCTGAAGAATGAAAACCGATACTACAGAAAATGTAAATAAAACTCATTCATTTGCCTGCCATTGAAACATAAGGTTCTTAGTATGAATTAAAAAAACAGTACAGACTACCAGCTGGCCTAACCCACACAGGCTGGTAATTAAGTTATTTAAACAGCATTAAGTGTCACTGCAGGAAAAAAAATGGATTTGATCTTAAGAGAAAGACTAAGCAGGAAATATAAGTAAACTACCCTAACAACAATAAAGCTTCCAAACTTACTTTTATATAAAACTATTTACAATTACCTTAATCCACAAGAGGAAGATGAAATATAAGTTGAGGAGGAAAACTCTGATAAATGGTATTTATCAACATGTGCACCAGAAGGTATAGCTCCCAAATATGCAACAGAGGCTAGAAGATTTAGGATTGTTGCTTGGAAATGTTTGCATAGGTATTGTTATACCCCAACCAGACTCCAAATAATTTTTCCTCAGGTAGATTGCAAATGTTAGAGGTGTGATGGCGAAGAAAGAGATAATTAGAAACATATTTTTTGGGAGTGTAATGAGTTGGCAGACTTAAAATTCCTGCCAATTACTCTGTCAGAAATACTGGGAGAACAAATTTTTGCAACTAAGGAAATTATTTTTTGAGCTGTGATACAGAATCAGAATTGCATAGACATTGTAAGTCCTTGCGGAGTTTAATTCTGGTGGGTGCAAAGAAAGAAAATGGAAATCAAAATCTAAAGCAACCGTACTAGAATCAGTAAATGTAGTAACTAAGATAAATGAACTTGGAAGTAGGAGCAAATTACATAAAAAATGGAAATTGTGGGAACAATACATGCAGAATAATGTTTTGAAAGAGGGAATAAGGTTTAAGGGAAGGCAGGAATTGAATGAGCTCTGTAATGTTTGACTGACATTGACCATACAGAAGATCATAATTGAAGTATAATGTTTTAACTGAAAATATGTCAATGTGGTTTGCTTTCATTTATATAAATGTATGATTGTGAATGTTTATTGTTTAAAAAAATGTACCTAAAGGAGATAATGAGGAGAGCAGGCAGCAGTTCAAGAATATACTTATTGAATATATGAGTACTAGAAAAATGTACAAACTCCACTAGCACAAAGACATATTTCTAAGTAGAACAATTCAGACTTTACGTACGTTTGTCAATAAACACAGTGCATCAAGTAGTGGAAGTGCACTCCTAATTCAGGAAAAATATAGCTTTGTTAAGCATCTTTCTCATTTGAGAAAGCTGCTAACAAGGTTTTGTTAAGCATTTTTTGCATTGTTAAGCTGTTGTCTCATGCTAAAGCATTACAGCTGCCACCACTGAACAGGTTCTGAAGCATTTTCTTAGCTTTAAGAGATGTTATAGGCTTCCCTGTCACAACAAAATGTGGCAGAATGAAATGTCTAGCATCTTTTAAAGCTGCTCATTAATCAAGTGGACACCACATCTTGTTGTTTGAGTGGTTGCACCATTTTTCAGTTTTCAAAGCTATAAAACACTGTGCTTCTGTACTTGTTTTTTTTTGTAACAGGTAGTATGTGGAACAAATAAAGCACCATATATTGCAAAGAATTGTGATTGGCTGTCTCTCATAACTTTTTGTGTGTTTTAGATATGACTTCCAAGATTATCCTCTTTGAGTTTGTTACACTCCATTCTTAATGTAAGTTTCTTGACGTCCTTGTCTCAAACATGTAAGCTGGCTATCATCAAATACCTGATGGTAATCCTCTGTCTCCTACCTTGTGATCACTTCTACTTTTTTCATAGATTACTAGGCTTACGACCTGGGTAGGCTTTCTAAACATAGCCAATTTTTCTGAAATAATGATGACGTTTTGTATCCTAATAGGACATTATGGGCCAGGCATTTATAAGCTACCTCTGTCCATAAGGGATATGGGTGCAATGACCCAGTGTAAATTTCCTATTCCGCATCCACTATTGTAGGCTGCACTTATATTGGGTAACAGACAAACTCAGCTTCACTTGGATGGGGAAGCCTGTTCCATGGGAGGGACAGCCTCTGGGACATATATCTTTCTTTCCAGCAAGTTCTGTTTAAGTCGCAGACAAAATTCAGGTCACTAGACCTTGTATTATTGGTACTGTTTGACTTACAAATAAACAGGAGATTCATAAGTGTGACATTTGTGAATGCCTTATAAGCCAGACATAGATCACACCTCAGCAAGTATAGGAGACTGAGTAGAGGTAAAAGGCTTTTAAGGTGCTCTGTGTGAGGCAAGTTTGTTAAGGAACCTCTGAGGTCCACTGTAGTTGCTGCATATGCCTGCTCAGGTATGTACTTAAGGAAGCATTGTACTCTGGTCTGATAAGGGCAGAGTACAGTGAGATAATGATCTCTTTGGATCTAGATTCCATGCCCTTACTAATAAGTTAGGCGTCATAAAAGTATTTCTTCACCACTTTGACCATGAGGTGGTCGCATGTAAGGCTACTGTCTATGTGCATACCCAGAATCCTGACCACTGGGTAACCTCTTGGGGGCTAATGGTAATTAGCTGGGATGGTTGACTTACTAAAGGATACAATTACTTCTTCTTTCGGCTGTTCCCGTTAGGGGTCACCACAACGGATCATCTGTTACCATTTCTTCCTGTCCTCTGCATCTTGCTGTGTCACATCAGCCACCTGCATGTCCTCTCTCACCACATCCATAAACCTTATCTTAGGCCTTCCTCTTTTCCTGTTACCTGGCAGCTTCATGCTTCACATCTTTTTCCCAATATACTCTGCATCCCTTCTCATGTCCAAACCAACATAATCTTGCCTCTCTGGCTTTGTCTCCAAACCTTCCAACCTGGGCTGACCCTCTAATATACTTGTTCCTAATCCTGTCCGCCCTTGTCACACCCAGTGCAAATCTTAACATCTTTAACTCTGCCACGTCCAGCTCTGACTCCTGCCTTTTTGTCAGTGCCACTGTCTCCAACCCATATAACATAGCTGGTCTCACTACCCTCTTGTAGACCTTCCCTTTCACTCTTACTGGTACTCGTCTGTCACAAATCACTCCTGACACTCTTCTCCACCCACTCCATCCTGCCTGTACTCTCTTCTTCACCTCTCTTCCATACTCACCATTACTCTGAACTGTTGAGCCCAAGTATTTAAACTCATCCACCTTCGCCACCTCTACTCCTTGCATCCTCACCATTCCTCTATCCTCCCTCTCATTCACACACACATATTCTGTATTAGTTCTGCTGACCTTCATTCCTCTTCTCTCTAGAGCATATCTCCACCTCTCCAGGGTAGTCTCCACCTGTTCCCTACTCTCACTACAGATCAGAATGTCATCGACAAACATCATAGTCCACGGGGACTCCTGTCTGATCTCGTCTGTCAACCTGTCCATCACCATTGCAAATAAGAAAGGGCTCAGAGCTGATCCTTGATGTAATCCCACCTCCACCTTAAACGCGTCCGGCACTCCCACCACAGACCTCACTGCTGTCACACTACCCTCGTACATATCCTGTACCACTCTTACATACTTCTCTGACACTCCCGACTTCCTCATACAATACCACAACTCCTCTCTAGGCACCCTGTCATATGCTTTCTCTAAGTCCACAACGACACAATGCAACGCCTTCTGACCTTCTCTGTACTTCTCCATCAACACTCTCAGAGCAAACATCGCATCTGTAGTGCTCTTTCCTGGCATGAAGCCATACTGCTGATCACTAATCATCACCTAGCTTCCACTACTCTTTCCCATAGCTTCATGCTGTGACTGATCAATTTAATCCCTCTGTAGTTAATACAGCTCTGCACATCACCCTTATTTTTAAAAATCGGTACCAAAACACTTTTTCTCCATTCCTCAGGCATCCTCACACTTTCCAAGATTTCATTAAACAATTTAGTTAAAAACTCCACTGCCATTTCACCTAAACACAATTACTGAACAGGTAAAAAGTGGTCCTAGTAAAGGTAGTAGCAAGTTTGGATCTTCAGTAACTTTGGGAGTCACTGGGGGGTAAAAACATAAAAAGTATTATCCACTTGCCTGTGTATGAGGAGAAGCTTCTGGGGGAGATTCTCCTGCGGTGGTAGATGATTCTTTCTCTCATGGTCCTGGAATGCTTCTTGTTTGGTTAGTCCAGCTGCCTGTGGGAGGTAATTCAGTAGTCCTCCTTTATGGAAAAATAATTCAGTAGTCCTCTGTTATGGAAAAGTACAGACAAGTACTGCATTCTGTTCAAAGTGTAGGTTCCTTTATTAGAAGATGTGTACTGCTTAATCTTCTAAGCAGCACTCTTATACTAATAAAGGAACCTACACTCTGAAAGGGTACAGTTATGTATTTCTTAACATTAAGTTTAAGACCATGACTTTGGCACCATTTGCTAGTCACAGATGGACCTTCTTGAGAAATGCTAGTGTCTGCAGTGGAGTCTGTGCTATCTCCCAGCGTGCAATCATCTGCAAACTTAGTCTGCCATAAACCTTATGCGTTTTCTTCCACTTCAGAGTAATAGATTCCAAAAAGGAGTGGGCCAAATACAGAGTCCTGGAGGACTCTGCTAATGACTGACCTCTTCAGTGGTGGTGGCCTCATCTGTTTTGACCTCTTGGATCCTATCAGTGGGCCAATTGACTACCCAGTGGGTGATAAAAGGGTTTATTCTAAATTTAGTGAACTTGTCTATAATGTCTGAGTGGGATATTGTATCAAATGCCTGGCCTGATCAAGACAAGCTGTGTGCATGGTCTTACCCTCATCCATTGCTTCGGTGACCTTCCCAGAGAAGTCCACCAGATTTAATAAGCATGACCTTCCTTTAACAAAGCCAAACCGTGGTGGGTCCAGCATTTACAGTTTACTTATGTCCTAGTTTTTCATGTCCGTGATGATGATTCTTTCCATGGCCTTGTATATGAAGCTGGTCAGATTTATATGCCTTTAGTTACCCAGAGGGATGGCTGGAACTCTGTTGTGCAAGGAAATAACTGTAGACATCTTCCATTCCTTGGGCACAAAACCTGACTGTAGGCACCATTTGAAAAGAGATTTAAGAGTTCCTTGTGAAAACTTATCCCCCTTTTAATATTGACAGATAATGAAAGTAAATAAGACTATCCTTTCTAATAATGCATTTGTATTCAGTAAATAGTTATGATAAAGTAAATTATGATGTAACACTATGCATCTGTCAGGATTAGATAGCTAATTATCTGATGTCATTTTCATTAGTTCCTCAACTGATTGGTTTGGATCCGAGACACCAATCAGCTGGGGGGGGGGGGTCAACCAAGAAGTAGGTGGGCCACACCTGAAAGACTCCAGGAACACAGATTCCTCCTCGGCAGGGATATCGGAAGACCAGCCACCTTTTTGTTTCAAGAGCTCCATTTCCAAAGGTGATGTCATCAGGTGGTAATCTGAGGGACCCCTCCTGCTCATTAAAATCATTGCCCTCTTTGAGAGATTCCTGGTGGGAAACTAAGTGCCTCCTCTTACACATCCTCATTCAAGGGACTTCCTTAGCGGGGTGTTTTGGGGAAGTGTTGGAAGAGATAATGTCCTGACAGTCTGACTGGAGGCTTGTTCAGATTGGCTGTCCTAGCGGAAGAGGTGATCAAGGTTCAGAGCAAAGAACAGTATGAGACAAAGTTGTGTGATCCGAGGGGGACAGGAATATCTTTTCTTAAGCCATGGAGAAAACCCTCTTCACAACCTTAAAGGCAGAATGAAAAAAAAAACACACACACAATATAAACTAATGAGTAAAGAACAGCGCACACAGAGCTAGAGAGTAGCTGATGCAGGTGAAAAAAGTTAAATGATGTCACCAAGTAGATTTCAAGAACAAAGATTTATTCCACACAAAAAATCCAGTTTATGTGCACAAGCTTTCGTCCGTGCTCAGTCAGGAACTTCTTCAAAGTGATTTAGTTAGTAGGATACACTTCATTTAAATACTTGAATAGCATATAATCAATCCTAAAAACATGACTCCCTTATTTACATAAATAATAGGATATATCCTATTAAAGTAATGAATACATGAATAAATTTACTCTGTCTCATACATAAATACAACGACTAAAACATACTATTTAATGTTAATAAAAAACATATAAAACCACTTCTTAAGTTCATCTTTCTAGAGCTTTTAGTTTTAAAAACCATGCAAGTGAAAAACTGTCATTCAGTCTTGGCCATTGTAGGGAGTTCATCCTTAGTTGCCATAGGGCTTCTTGTTTTTCTAGTATTAATGCCGATGATCCACTCTTTATATCTGGTGTGATTACCTCCAATATTGCAAATTTAAAACTATGGTCAGGGTAATCCATATTATGCCTAGCTAAGGCATTTGTTTCCTTTTTGTTCCTTATATCTCTTACATGTTCATAAATTCTGCTTTTTAGTTTCCACTCTGATGTCCTTCAAGGATGCATCTGCAGTCATAACATATGGGTTGTCCTGCCTCAGGCAGCCCTTCGGTCGGCCGGATTCCAAAGTCTGGGTCTGGCCTCGGCTGATGTCGCACTTTCCCCGACGTCAGAGCTTCTGGGGTATAAAGGCATCAGCCGACGCCATTTTCCTCAGTCTTTCTTGCCGCGCGGTGCCCGAAGCAGAAGCAGTTCGCAAGTGCCGGTCGGTCAGATCCAGAGATTTCAGCTACCGAAGACTTCGAAAAAAGCTAAGTACCCCGTTGGGGACTCTTTCTTGCCTCAGCCGATGTCAGACAAAGTAAATAATTGTTTAACTTGTGGGAAACAAATACCTCATAAGGATTTCCATTCTTACTGCCTTCCTTGCTTAGGCCCAGACCACGACGTATCAGCTTGTTTAGCCTGTGCCTCCTTCAACCGACGGACTCTTAGACGTCGGTCGGAGTTTGCAGAAGAATTTTTCGGAACCGCTTTTGCATATAAAATGCCGTCGGAGACTCCGACTACGCATATAGCCAAAAAACGCAGGGAAAAGGACCAACACTCGCGGCCCGCGGTTTCGGCTGAAACCACGGTTAGGCCTACCGCGAGTGTCTTTCGGCTGAAACCGAGTCCTCGGTTCTTACTACGACCGAAACCATACCTCCGACAACCGAGGCCAGAGAGGCCCCGGCTGAGTCTGCTTCAGAAATCCCTACCGAAGCTAGCGCTCAAGAATTGTCCGACACCATTCCATTGGACATTTCTACACCTGCACGTTGGGCAGCTAGGCCCCCAGCTTCTATGTCTGTTAAGGCCTTCTCCAGGGCTAAAGCTGCCAAACTTTCAAAAGCTTTACCTGCCAAATCTACTTCACAGAGGCCTTCCTCAAGTTCTCAGATTCTCAGTCTTGCTGAGGACCTTATATCCTTAATTAGGGGTTCCCAACCTCACCCTGACAGGGCCTCCCAACCTCCACCTGACAAAAGGCCTAGGACTGAACCCTCTGAACCTCTCTCCTCTGATTACTCCACGGATGGATCTGATTTGTCAGACCATCAGGAAGGGGCCTATTCGCCTTATGAGGATTCAGATGCAGAAGACTCTATTCCTTGCCTCCCTCCTGAAGAATTTTCCTTTGGGGAGACTTTGCACTCAATGAGGGAACACTTTCAATGGCAGGGTCAGGATTTTTCTGATTCTAGAAAAAGATTAAGGACATTTTTACATTTGCCCCAGCATAGGCCCTTAGCCATACCACCAGTGCTAACTGTAATTGATGTGTATAATGATGTCAGTTCTGCACCTGATTCTCTTCCCCCGGCCCCTGCCAAACCTGACAGATATTACAGGGTCCCGGATTCTCACTTCCACCTGTATAAAGCCCATGCTGCAGACCCAGAAACTATTTCTCAGGGCCCAAAAGGTGTTGCAGCTGCCACTGCCAAAAATCCCCTACCCTCTGAAAGAGAGTCTAGAGCATTAGAGAGATGGGGTAAGAAGGTTTATACATCTGCTACTCTTTCTGCCAGGGCATTAAACTGTCAATTCCATATGATACAGTACCAAGAATATTTGTTAGATCAGCTGAATAGAAAGCTTTCTTCTCCTGAACCTTTAGACCGTAAATCCCTTCAGGATTTGGTACACAACTCTCAGCAGGTCAATAATCATTTCTTAAAATGTGGCTATGATGCAATGGAGGCTTCATTTAGATCAGCTATGACTGGGGCAGTAATTCGTAGGCATGCCTGGCTAAAAGAGCAATCCTTGCCAGACCATGTCAAGGCTAAACTCCTAGATGCTCCAATGGAGAAACAAAGTTTATTTGGCTCCCCTGCACAGGAGATTCTAAAGAAAGTGGAAGAAAAAGCGAAATCTGTGCAAACAGTAAAGGAATTTCTGCAGGTCCAACCTCCGAGGTTCAGCAGAAACTGGCCTTCAAAGAATTGGTCCTTTCCAGACACCTCCAGAGCACAGAGGGGCAGGAATAGACGCCCTAGAGGCAGAGGTCAATCAAAGGGTGCCTACAGGGGCCGTCAGTGGCAGCCTGCCAACCAGAGGAGTAGTGCCACAGCTGCAACTACAACCACTACCACAGGACAGACACAATGACTTGACTCTGATTCCGCCTACCAGGGAACAACTGGAAGCTCCCTTGGGCGGAAAGCTGGCTTTATTCTCAAAAAACTGGCATTGCATTACAAAGGACACATGGACATTGCAAACAATAGACAAAGGATACAGGTTTCACTTCCACACTTTACCAAAAAGGAGCGGAATGCCAAACCTTCCACCAAACCAGAAGCCAGAGGCTTTAAGACAAATCAACAATTTACTTCAGATGAAAGCGATAGAAAGGGTACCATCTATGGAACAAGGCCAAGGATTTTACTCCAGACTATTCCTTGTACCAAGAAAAGAAAACCAATGGAGGCCTATTCTCGACTTGTCCGCACTGAACACATATCTCATTGTGCCAAAATTCAAAATGCTGACCCTACAGCAACTTCTTCCCATGTTGGGCAAGGAGTCTTGGCTGGTGACTCTAGATCTCAAGGAGGCATACCTGCACGTCCCTATCCGACCAGATTGCAGAAGACACCTCAGATTTCTTGCAGGATGAGAGCATTATCAATTCTCAGCATTACCCTTTGGCTTATATACTGCGCCCAGAGTATTCACGAAATGCCTGGCATCAGTAATTGCACATTGCAGATTTCAGGGAATTCAAATCTACCCATACCTGGACGACTGCCTAATACAAGCGGACAACAAGACAAATTTGATAAAGGATTTGGCCTATGTCATACACCTGTTACAGGTCTTGGGATACACAGTCAACATCCAAAAGTCAAGACTAGTGCCATCCCAAGGGATAACCTTTTTGGGTGCGGATCTGGACACAATAACTCAGATGGCTTTTCTCACAGAAGAAAAACAAAAACAACTTCCAGATTACTTCATGACTTTGACAAGACAAGCTCAACTTACTGCAAGGAAAGTCCTGCAGGCCCTGGGTTACATGGCATCCTGCATAATCTTGATCCCACATGCCAGGCTGCATATGAGGAAATTACAATGGCACCTAAGGAATGTATGGTCTCAACACAGGCACAGTCTAGAAACCATGATACCAATCATTCCATGCCTTCAAAAGGAATTCCTGTGGTGGGCTCAGGCCTGCCAGTCCAACAGAGGGTTGCCTTTCAACAAACCAAAACCAAGGCAGACCATCACCACGGACGCCTCAGACCTAGGATGGGGAGCACACATGGAGGACAAATGTATCCAAGGCCTATGGTCTCAAGGCCAGCTAAACTTGCACATAAACCAAAAGGAGATGCTGGCAGTGAAGCATGCAATCGAGGCATTCAAACCATTCCTCCAGCAAGGATATCTGCTGATAAGGACAGACAACACCACGGTCATGTGGTACATAAACAGGGAGGCACGCATTCCTACCCTCTATGCCGGATGGCAATGGATCTGTGGAACCTAGGCCTGAATCTCAATATCCAGCTGCAGGCCAAATTCATACCAGGAAAAGAGAATTCACTAGCAGACAGCTTAAGGAGAACTACCACGGATGCTCACGAATGGATGCTGCATCCAGACATCTTCAAGCTCATAACAAAGAAATGGGGAATGCCAGAGATAGATCTGTTCGCCTCCCCACTCAACCACCAACTGAAGAAAGTCTGCTCAAGGACATACCACCCACAAACCTGGAGGGTGGACTCTCTCTCTTTCAGCTGGAATGCCCTAACAGTGTATGCATTTCCACCTCTTCCATTGATGTACAAGGTTCTACTGAAAATCAGGGAGGAACAGCCAAAGGTGATACTAATAGCTCCGGACTGGCCAAGACAGCACTGGTATCCGCTACTGAGAAGCATGTCTCAGGCGAACTCATGGCCTCTACCCCTATGGCCTCTTCTTCTAACGCAGAACAATTTCAAGACCCTGCATCCAAACTTGAAAACACTGCAACTAACTGCCTGGAAAATTGCTTAAAACCAAACCAAACTGTCTTATCTCAGAGGGTCAAGGACATTATCCTGGAGGCTCGCAGACCCTCCACAAGGAAGACATACTCAGCTAAATGGAAGAGATTCCTCATTTGGAGCACATCAAAGGGCACAGATGTCACAGTGGCAAACCTAGCACACATCCTAGAATACTTAGCAGAATTGTTCCACAATAGCCTGTCCTACTCTTCCATTAAGATTCATGCTTCAGCAATTTCAGCAGAATACAATATGGATCCTCCTATCTTCTCTCACCCTCTTCTCAGACAATTTTTGAGAGGGATCAAAAATGTTAAACCTCCAAGGAGACCCCCTCTGCCTGCATGAGATCTCACTTTTGTGCTGGAAAAATTAACACTACCTCCTTTTGAACCAGCAGCATCAGCAGACTTACAGTTTTTATCTTGGAAAACTGCTTTCCTTCTGGCAATCTCTTCAGCAAGAAGAGTATCCGAGTTACAGGCATTAATGGCAGTGCAGCCTTTCCTTATTTTTCACCAGGATAGAGTGTCTCTGAGAACCAATCCTACTTTCATGCCAAAGGTGGTATCCAGGGTATCCTTGAACCAAGCTATTCATTTGCCTACGTTCTTCCCTAACCCGCAGAACAAAGGAGAAAAACTTTTGCACACCTTGGATATACACAGACAACTACGCTACTATCTGGACAGAACTAAAACCAGCAGGAAAACTGACCACTTTTTGTAGCATATGCAACTGGGGTGCAAGGAAAAGCAATTTCCAAACAGACAATTTCTAAATGGATAGGCAATTGCATTCGCTTTTGCCACTCTTTTCATGGAAAGACAGCTCCTGAAAATATCAGGCCTCATTCCACAAGGGCCACAGCCACCACTACAGCTTTCCTACGAGGGGTGGCTACCAAGGACATTTTAGAAGCTGCTACTTGGAGCTCCGTGCATACATTTGCCAAGCATTACAATCTACCTTTATACTCCAGATCCCGAGCAGGCTTTGCAACTGCAGTTTTACAGGGGATCTTAACTACACCAGCCTTATCTTAGTACCTCCTCCCCCAGTTTGGCTATGGTATTCTACCCATATGTTATGACTGCAGATGCATCCTTGAAGGACATAGTACAGTTTTGTACCTACCATAAATGTAGATGTCCGATAGGTATGCATCTGCAGTCAGGATTACCCACCCTCTTTCCCCTCTGTGGTATTCCTAGGGTGCTTACCCCTCTTTCAGCTAGCTGGGGGAATCTATTATGGTGTATTTGTTTGTTTGTATATTTGTATATATATATATATATATATATATATATATATATATATATATATATATTTTGCTACTGTTTGGAACATTCAACATTTATCCAAATTTAGCCTTCCTAGAGGGCACCTGGCATCTGGGGCAAGAAACACTGAGGAAAATGGCGTCGGCTGATGCCTTTATACCCCAGAAGCTCTGACGTCGGGGAAAGTGCGACATCAGCCGAGGCCAGACCCAGACTTTGGAATCTGGCCGACCGAAGGGCTGCCTGAGGCAGGACAACCCATATGTTATGACTGCAGATGCATACCTATCGGACATCTACATTTATGGTAGGTACACAACTGTACTTTTTCCCTATGTAAAAACATGGACATTTTGTGCAAACTGCGCGATATACCACTTTCTGTGTCGTGCATGTACATCTACTGGTAATTTTTACTATGGTATTGTTAATGTTAAGTGAACAACTACCCTCATGAATATAACAACAATAATTACATGCACCACATTTTTTCATGTATCCATTTTGTGGGTTCACTTGTGTATATTCTAAAAAGTTTTTCATAGTTCTACCCTTTTTATATACGATGGTTTGGAGATTTACCTACTATATTCCTGGTGTCTCTGTTATTAGTTAATACCACCCAATTTTTAAACAAAATGTTAGCTACACTCTTACTGCTTTTGTTAAAAATTGTAATTAATACACTGTTAAATTTCCTCTCCTCAGATCTCAAAACTTTGGCCGGTTTCTCGAACCTGGGGTTGCATAACATTTGTTATTCACAACCTCCCTATCATTCCCTCTTATTTCTTCTTCTTGTTTTTGGTATAATAAAGGCTTAAAGTGTCCCCTCTCTCTTTTATTTATATCTGACCACAAACTAATCACCCTGGAAATCCACATCCCCATCCCCACAAAGGTAACCACCATGAAAAACCTATCCAAAGCTAACTTTGGGCTCCTAAAAAGAGAGGTGGATAACTTCACGGCACCCATGCAAATGGAGAATAGTTGCATGACCGCCGAGTCATACACCAGTGTACTGTACAAACACATAGTCAAACTCTACAACAGAAGGAGGAAACTGATGCAGAATAAGGTGAAGTCCCAAGACTGGAAAAAACCCTTAGCCTCAACAAAAAGTTGAGATCCCTCATCAAATCCTCTAAACCTAGCTCTGAAAACAGAATTGCAGCAGATAGTAAAGACAACCACAAGGCCTTCTATAATTATGTAAAGAATCTCCATGGCAATACCCAGATTTGCTCTGAGCTACTGCACAATGGTACCTCCTTTACCAAGCCAACATATATTGCCAGTATACTGGCCGACAGATTCAGTGCCAACTTTACCCCAGTCTCCCCCCAAAGGACCAATCACAATACAAGTAGATTGCCAGGCACCCAGTATTACTGCTGTACAGGTTAAAACAGCACTGTCCAAGGCCAAGAATGCAGCTTCCATGGGACCTGACAACATCCCTGGCTGTGTTCTACATGAACTACAGAGTGAACTGGCACCTCACCTGTGTGCCTTGTTCAATCACAGCCTCACTACAAAGCTATGGAACGCATCATCATGGACCTAATAAACAAGGATATAGGGAATCTCCAAACTCTGGATCCCACACAGTTTGGTTTTGTGAAGCGTAGATCATGCCTGCTCAACTTGGTTGACTTCTTTGAGTCGGTCACCAGAGCTGTGGATGAAGGCAAGGTGGTTCATACAGCCTACCTTGATCTGGCCAAGGCATTTGATACCATTCCCAATTCAGGAATCATAGAAAAACTCACTACGCTAGGCATCAACCCCTATATCACTAGGTGGGTTTCAAACTGAACTCACAGTGTGAAAGTCGCGGACTCCAAGTCAGACTGCTGACCAGTCACAAGTGGAGTCCCATAGGGTTCGGCCCTGGGTCCTCTCCTGTTTGGTATCTACGTCTCTGAAGTCCAGGCCAACACAAAAGGTCTCTGGCTGACAAAGTTCACAGACGATTGCAAGTTGGGAGCTCTTATTAACTCCCCAAGTGATGCTGACATCCTACAGAAAGTCCTCACTGAGACCAACGACTGGTGTCAGAACCATGGCCTTAAACTCAGTGCCAAAAAATGTGTCGTCATCTCCTTTGGGAAAAACCAAATTCCTATGAATTACCACATTGATGGTAGTCCACTGAACACAGAAGGTGTTATAAGAGATCTGGGAACACAGGTTGACAGCAGCCTCTCTTTTGACCATCACATTGCCACTGTGGTCAGAAAGTCCTTCTCTGTGGCACATCTCATTAATAAGGGTTTTGCATCCAGGAAGAAAGAGGTCATTGTCTCCCTCTACTCTTCACTCTTTAAGCCAATCATCGAGTACAGTGCCCCATTTGGCATGTACCTCACTAGACACCTGCAACACCTGGAGAAGCCGCAAAAGTACCTCGCAAAGAGTATCCTAGGCCTTAAACACTTGTCCTATATGGACAGACTCAAAAAACTCCAACTATGCTCTGTCGCATATCACCTACTTAGAGGCGATCTCTGCTTGACATACAAAGCCATGTTTGATCCAGCTCTTTTAGAAATGCTACATCTAAAGAAATCCCAATCCCTCCGCACACAGTGACCTCAACCTCATTACCGCAATCAACAGAACATGCTGGAGGGACAGGTTCATAACCTAGAGGGTGCCCTTGCTATGGACTAGACTTCCCATACATGCAAACAGAACATCTCACTGGCCCTCTTCAAGAGAAACCTTGACGAGTGGATGAGAAATAGAAAATTCACCTCGGGGATCACTGCAGTGGCTCAGCTCGACAGAGGCACTGGGAACTAATATCAGGTGGCACAATGTCAGGGTAATCCTATGGGTTCGGTTTGTAAAGGCTCCAGGGCCATTAGCCTACTACACACCTATGAACCTGTGTGTCCCTATGCACCTGATTGATCACATCATAATATGTGATAGGGTTTCTAATTGGCTGCTGTAGCATAATTCCGTGCCCTGCTGTGCTCTTCTTTCATAGAGTCCTAGTTTTCTTGCCTTAAGAATGAATCACCACTATGTTGTGACCTCCAAGGTATCTGGAGCACACTAGTAAGGAGCATTTGAACTCTTGGGGTTGAGAAGAAGGGCCCGGGAAATGAGCTGGAAGGTGGTAACAATCACTTGGGGTAATGAGAATAGCATTAAAAAAACAAGAAATGAAGTCCTGTTTAGTCCACTCCATCTTCATGTTGTTCATTTGTTGAAAGGTGGATGCCATCTTGAAGCTTTTAAAGTACATGGTGCCTGCTTCCAAGACTTTTCCCCTGAGAGTACTACTGTGGCTTTATTGGTTCAGTGAGATGCCCCTTTAAAGTTATTGGAAGATATCAGAAGGGCATTTCTGTGGTGTCTGGTCCAGGAAAGCTTAAGTATGGCAAAAAGTTTTGTTCCATTCTGGTCAGTACCTGAATCTGTCAGAAATGTTTCCCATAATGAATGAAGGGTACATTTCCAGAGCTTTATCAAATGAAAAGCATGAACATGACAGTAAACAAAGCTGCATACAAATACACTGGAATGTGTTGCTATATCATCAGCATGTGTTCAGTTTATAAGTTGTCTTTTTTGTTGAGTCAGTTTTAGGGTGTTTTTAGATCATTCCATTGCATTTTGGCTATAAGTTAACAAAGCAGTACATACAGTGCATGTGGCATTGAGCCATGATTAGAAGTAGTTTATTCATGGTGCTCAACCTCCTTAGAAGCCAGAATGCTTCAATTAGTGCCACAAAGTGATACCTCAGGACCTTGAAAGAAAATTTTTTCAGTCAGTCCTGAAAGAAGTGTTGTCATTGGAGTCTCAATGAGGGATCTGTATTTCTTTTGTAATGATTCTTACTTCCTATCAGGTAAGGGTACTTTAGACTTATCTGTGCACTTTTCCTTTTCCTGTTATACAGAGGACAATTCTGAAAGTGCAGCAGGACAGGGATCACTTATTTATTCACTGAGGTGTTGCCCAGACATGCTTGGTTTGCACATTTTTTGCTTATCTCGTTGCTTCCATTCATTCCCTTTAACAATTTAGAGTATGAATAGTCTCATTATAAGGGAAATGTTTGGCACCCCATCCTTTTATCTCATTGGTATTCTTGATTCATTCTACTTGTCTGATTTTTCTGTTACCAGGGTTGTGCAGAGCTGGATAAAAAAAAAACTTGTACAGAAGATGTTCTCAATTAAATGAAACAGATGTTTTATTTGAATATGTCTGACAGACATTTATCATGCCTAAGCTGAATTTGGATACATTCTTAAGTACTTGAGACATTTGTTCAGCGTTTGTGTTAATCTGCCAGGAAAGTGCACATCTCTGCTGTTTTCACATCTGCACAAGAGACTAAATCACTGATTTTAGCACCACAGTTTGACTTTTCTGTGAGGTATGTCTTAACTACATCCACCAGAGTGGTTTCCCTCTTCAGTAACATAACTTTCTTGTTGGAAAAAAACACTTCTTTTGAAGTGTTTGTCCTGGAATATGTAATGTATTTAGCTAATAATCGGAGAGAGGACTTCAGTGCTAGATGCTAAGACTTTACAACAGTATCTTGTTAATTTTTCCGTATGTAATTATTCTCCCCTTGTGCATCCCAGCAACTGCTCAAGGGTGGAGCATGGAGGCATAACTTGCTCATGCAAGTGGTTGTTCCCTGACATAGCCACTTAGCAAGCCAATATTCCTACTGGGTTTCTTAGTCTTCCTTGGAGAGGTCTTGTAGTAAGACTTTTGCCCATGAGAAAGATATGCACACACCTCCGCCCTATTCCCACCCTTTAGATTGGGCAAGCCAACAGCAGCTATTTCTTTGTCACTCACTCCCTTTGGCTTGTCTAGTTGTCTGGCTACTGCCTGAACCTCAGTGAAGCTGTGTTGTAGCCAGGGCTCCGACCATCTCTGCTATGGTCTTGGCTAACTGTAAATTGCACAGACAGTAGTAACTCCTTTTAATCCCATACAGTTCCTGTTTTCTTGCTGTAGCATTAAGTATGGTCACATACATTGACAGCTTCACTTTTACTTTCTAAGAACTGCTTCCTTCAGGAAAGTGACTTAATACTCTTATCTATATCAAAAAAAAAGAGAGGTCAGAGAAGTTGTTGAGCGCTATTTGACAAAATAGCATAGCAGAGATGCCATGACATTTTGTCACTTAATGCACTGGAGATATATAGTACGTAGAAAAGTTGTGTAAAATCTTACCATAAGTATAGATGTCCTTCTCTTCCATATTGCAGTATTCCTTCCCACCCACCTAACCCTCCTGTTATATGGCTTTTCCTTTTTTGGATGGCACAGGACTGGTATTAACCTTCTTAGGACTGGTTCCAACTGGGCCTTAACAGTTCTGAGAGCTGGTGCGTGCAGACGTCACTTTTATGGCACACATACTGCTAGTCACGTCAGACATTCCACGCACCACACAGTGACTGAAATCTTTTGTATACTGGCCGGATGTTCAGGTAGCAAGAGGAGTAAACCCTTATGTACTTAATACTGCAACATGGAAGAGAAGGACATCTATGGTTATGATAAGATTTTACACAGCTTTTCTTTCTGCAGGATATCCTGGCTTTAGGTTCTCACAAAATCAAATTTTCTTTCCAACTCTTGATTGCTTACTCCTGCTCAATAGAAGATATTCTGGGGACCCAGTCTGTTCTTTAATGTTTGCTTCAAGAATAATTTTAATGCGTACTCCTTATATACAGTTTTGATTTTCAACACCATTACTTCTCCACACATAGGAGGTCCCTGTGGCTCCTTAGCAGTTATTCTTGGACGTAGTAGTTTTATTGAACGGCCTCCATGAGTTTTTTGTTTCATCTTTAATAGCTACCTGCATTACGGGCTTGAGAAATTAGCTCTATTGGAGCAATACCTAGAGGTCTTCATTATTTTGGGCAAGTTGATTAACGTCTGAGTTAGGTGGAGCAGTATGCAGTGGTACGTAACATTCACAGCGTACACCTGCATGTGACTTTTTTCGCCTAGCCATACAGGCTTTCCCATACGAGTTCTACAGCTAGGCCCTAAAATCATGCAAGGCCTTTTGCAGGTGATGTTTGTTATACCTCTGTCTTGTCTAAGAGAGTAGCCCATAGGCTGTTCCTCCTGCCCTTTCCACCCAAGCCTTGTGGCAGTCCATGATCATTCTGTGACTCTGGTTGCTGATTGTGTCAGTAAGAGACTGTCTGCAGTGCAGTGCCACTGAGACAGTTTATAATAAAATGCAGCTCACTGAATTGAGATGCACAATATAATAACAGATCTTAGACATGTGGTCTTATAGCGGGTGGTTTGCCTTTCTTCATTACTCTGTAATTTATAGAGATTTGTTGCACTTGAGTATTGGTTTTCTGAGTAGAGAGCGATTAATCCAAGAGTAGTCTTGACTGACTGAATGGTGCTTCAACGCAACTTTCAATCTTATCTTTTTGTGTGTGTGTGTGTGTGTGTGTGTGTGTGTGTGTGTGTGTGTGTGTGTGTGTGTGTATACACTTGGTCACACTCCTGTGTTCTTTGTGTTTCACTGTTGCAGTCATCACATTTGGGTTATCCCTGCCAGGGTAGCCCTCGGCCGGCCCGAATACCAGAGACTTAGTATTTCTGCGTCAGTTGCTTTCACTTGAGGACTGACGTCAGGTCGTCAGTGGTATAAAGTAAGGCAGCCAACGCCATTACATCAGTCTTTCTTGCCATGGAGCCTGAAGCAGAAGCAATTCGCACGAGTGCCGGTCGGCCGCTACCTGAGTTTCGTCTACTGAATTGAAGTCTTCTAAAGCCAAGTACCCCATTGGGGATCCTTTTTTCCTTGCACTAACCGATGTCAGAAAAAGTTAATAATTGTCTCACCTGTGGAAAGCAAACACCACACTAAGACTTCCACTCTTACTGCGTCACTTGTATAGGCCCAGATGATGTCCCCTGTTGTCGGTTCTGTGTTTGTTCAATGCCAGAAATATCCATCTTCGGGCCCTTATTGTAGCCAGATATTTTCGTTTACCGTCCTCTAATTCCAATATGACTTCAGTAAGCCATCTGACAGCAGATCATCTGAAAAATCGTAAAGATGAAGACGGAGACAAGACCGCACATGTCCAAAACTACCGACGACGCTTCTGTTAAGCTAGTAGTCAGTCCTCCAGTACACAGTGAGGGGCTTTCGCAGCCCCTGATGCCCACTTCAGTTGATTCGCAGGCCGCTACCGAGACCCTTTTGGAGTCCGGTATGCTGCAAAACTCTTCTTTGTCTAAGGATCTTGCGGTCGTCTCTACCTTGGATGGGTCCGGAGCCACTCAGCAGGTACCAGCTTCCAAGGAAGTTCTTCGCACTACCCAATCTCGACACAAACCAATGTCTTCTTTCGTGACTACCGTTCTTTCGAAAACAACTGAGTTCCTTAGGCCCAGGATTAAAACCACTCCCAAGAAACCAACTACCCACTCTCAGGCGCCTGCTACCTTGCCTCAGTCTAAAATGCTTAAAATGGCGGAAGAACTTATCATGCTGATCATGGGAAGCCAAGCTACCCCCTCAAAAATGAAAAGGGATCTGTCCCCAGTAGTTTTGTCTGAGCAAGAGTCAGAGAAATCTGATGCATCTGACCATGAAGACATGCAACTCTCTCTCCACTTATGAGGATTCTGATGCAGAGGAATCCATTCATTTAGCCTCTCTCCAGAGTATTTTTCCTTTGGAGAAACCGTAAATACTTTAAGGGAGCATTTCCAATGGGAGAGTCAGGACTACCCTCAGTCTAAAAAGAGACTCGGGGAATTCCTAGATCTTCCACAACACAGACCTGCGGCCATCCCCCCAGTCCTGGATGTGGTGGATGATGTTTTCCTTGAATCCAGCTGGACTACTGACTCCTTGCCTCCTGCTCCCAGAAAACCAGACGGGTACTACAGAGTCCCTGACTCGCACACACATTGTTTTTAAAAATCCAGCAGCTGACCCCTGAGGGCCAAAAGGGATTAAAGCAACCTCTGCTAAGAATCCCACTGCCTCAGACAGGAATTTCCGAGCATTGGACAGATGGGGTAAAAAATTATATACCTCCGCTACTCTTGCTATCAGGGCGCTAAATTGTCAGTTCCATATGCTTAAATATCAGCAACGTACCTTGGAACTCCTTAACAAAAAATGTCTTCCTTTCCTGCTTGGGCAGAATCTAAAGATTTACAAGACTTAATGCATTCTGCAAGTCAGGTAACTAAACACACTTTGCAATGTGATTTTGACACCCCAGAAGCTTCTTGCAGGGCAGCAAGTCACTGGATCTGTCATCAGAAGACATGCATGGCTTAAGGAACAACCTCTGCCAAACCATGTCAAATCTAAATTGTTGGATGCAGCCTTGCACAAAGATAACTTATTTGGCACTAAGGCAGAAGAGGTCTTAAACAAGATGGAAGAAAAAGCAAAATCTATGCAAACAGTTAAAGATTTCTTACAGGTCCAGCCCCCTAGGTTCAGCAGGTATTTTTCCTCCAAGCACTGGTCCATTCCTGCTCCGTGTAAACAGGCCCGTCCTAGGCCCCGTGGAAACAGACCCCCCCCCCCAGACAGCAGCCCCAGGGAATGCAGAGATCTAAGTAGTGGACTACCTCCACTTCAAAACCAGCGAGTTCTAAGCCACCCCTTATGGTAAGAATTTACAATGACCCACCTTCACTTACCCCTAGGAGAAAAACTCTCCTTTCACTCAAGCACCTGGGCCACCATTGCCAATAACCAGTGGGTTCTGAACATTGTGTCTCAGGGATACAAATTCTCCTTCCACACCCTTCCAACCCCAAAAGGGTTCCCAGATCTACACCAAATCAGTGGGCAGAGGCTCAAAAGCAAATCCTTTCCCTGCTCTCTCTCTGAGGGCAGTAGAGCACATTCCTGCAGAACAGATAGGCCAAGGCTTCTACTCCAGACCTTTTCTAGTGTCCAGAAAAGCGGGCACCTGGCGTGTCCCATTCTTGATCTATCCATTCTAAACACCTTCCTGATGAACCCAAAATTCAAAATGGTCACCCTCCAGCAGATGCTACCAATGTTCTACAAGGACGCTTGGCTAGCCACCCCAGATCTAAAAGAGGCCTACCTCCACATTCCTATCAGGGAATCATGCAAAAAATATCTCCGCTTCAGGGAAGCATCTCAACACTTTCAGTTCTCTGCACTTCCCTTTGGCTTATCTACTGCTCCCAAAGTTTTCACAAAATGTCTGGCTCCGGCCATTGCCTTTTGCAGACAAAGAAATATTCAGATTTACCCCTACTTAGACTGCCTTATTCAGGCAGACAGCCAGGAAAAGCTGCTCAAGCACCTAGCCTTTGTAAAGACCCTACTAACCTCCCTAGGGTACACAGTCAAAGAAAAGAAATCAAAACAGGTGCCCACCTAAAGGATAATCTTCCTGGGAGCAAGTCTGGACACAGCATCCCAGATGGCATGCCTTACACCGTAGAAACAAATTTTCCTGAGAGCCTACTTCTCTCAACTGGCCACCAGGCCCAAGCTTTCCTGCAAGAAAAATCCTGCAAGCTCTGGGGTTCATGGCATCTTGCATATTCCTCATTCCATATGCTAGACTGCATTGGAGGAAACTTTAATGGTACCTAAAGAGCCTTTGGTGTCAACACTCTCAAGACCTGGAAACTCTTCTACCTATAATTCCTTGCCTCAGAAAGGATTTTTTTTTGTGGGCAATAACATGTTCCCACAACAAGGGACTGCCCTTCTTCCTGCACCCTGCCGCCCAGACCCACACCACAGACGCATCAGACTACGCTTGGGGTGCACACCTGGATGGCAGGTGCATACAGGGCCAATGGAGCCCACAGCAAATCCCCCTGCACATCAGTCAAAAAGAGATGATGGCTGTGTAGCATGCCTTGATGTCTTTCAAGCCCCTTCTCTCTCCAGGGGTGGTTCTGATCAAAACAGACAACACCACTGTGATGTGGTATGTCAACAAGCAGGGAGGGACTCATTGCTACCCTCTATGCAGGCTAGCCATGACCTTTTGGCTCACAGCCTCTTCCATGCAACTACACCTGTTAACACAATACCTACCAGGCTCTCTCAACTCCCTGGCAGACCAATTAAGCAGAAACCTTCTGGACCCACACAAGTGGCAGCTCAACAGAAGTACCTTCACCCTAATAACTCAGAAGTGGGAAACCCCGAAGGTCAACCTCTTTGCCTCCCATACTAACCATCAGCTCAGCAAATTCTGCATCTGGGAGCATCACTGCATGGCTTGGAAAGTGGATGCCCTGTGTCCTTCCAATGCGTCAACCTCTCAGTCTATGCCTTTCCTCCCCTACCTCTCATTCCAAGAATACTGCTCAAAATAAGGGAGGAAAAACCAAGGACCATTCTTATACCTCCAGACTGGCCCCGACAACACTGGTACCCCTTGCTGTGCAGCCTGTCCCCGCTGCCTCCATGGCATCTTCCTCAGATTCCAAACCTCCTAACCCAGAGGGAAGGGGAATTCATACATCCCCAATTGCAGACATTCAGTTTGGCAGCTTGGCTTATTCCCTAACCCCGAACCAATCTGCCATCCTCAGTAAACAGGTTCTGGTTGTTATCCGTGAGGCCAAACGCCCTAGCACCAGAAAGTCTTATGCAGATAAATGGAAAAGGTTCTGCACCTGGATTCAGGCTAAGGGGGCCAATATGGCACAGCCCTCCATCCCTCTGATCCTGAATTACTTAGCTGACCTACTGCACTGTGGTGTCTCTTTCTCCTCTATAAAAATTCATGCCTCTGCTATTTTTGCTCATTTTCCCACTGATCAGCCTCTTTTCTCACACCCTTTGATCAAACACTTCCTCTGAGGTGCTAACAACTTGAGGCCCCCCAGAAGGGCACCAACACCAGCTTGGGATCTTAACTTTGTCTTGGAAAAGGTCACCCTGCCTTCTTTCGAATCAGCTTCTTCTGCAGAGCTAAAATTTCTGTCCTGGAATACAACATTCCTTCTGGCCATCACTTCAGCCAGACGAGTCTCTGAGCTGCAAGCACTCATGGCTGTGGAACTCTTAATCATCTTCCATGCAGACTGGGTATCCCTCAGAACTATCCCATCCTTCATGCCCAAGGTGGTGTCCAGTGTGGCTCTGTCAATCCATTCATTTGCCCACCTACTTTCCTAATCCCCAGAACAAAGGGGAAAGGAATCGTCACTCTCTAGATGTGCACAGACAGCTCAGATACTATCTGGACAGGACTAAATCTGTGTGTGTGTGTGTGTGTGTGTGTGTGTGTGTGTGTGTGTGTGTGTGTGTGTATATTTATCATGCATGTAATCGAAACATCTTAGGTTGTCAGCACACTTTGGTCGACAGGCTTGTGAGATGGACAGTCCCTGGGGGTTGGACATTATGCCTCTATCCTGGGAATTGTGCGATCTTGGTGTTAGTATATGTAATTAGAAGGGGTGGGTTTTGGGTGGGAGGGGGTGCAGCTTGTCCAGTTGCAAAACAGTAGTTTTGTTTTGCATGATTTGGGATTGCACCTTGGAGCATGCACATAACAGTCCTGCATTTTTTTTTTTTTTCACCTTTTCCAATCAACATTTTTAGTCGAGCTGGGTAAGCACTGCAGGTAACCGAGATAATACCCTGATACTACAGTGTTTGGCTACTGAGTAGGAGTGAAGGAGGACCAGCAAGAGTTATAAGCTTAAAGAAAGAGGGTGAGAGATTGGGTAGAACATTTGGGGAGCTCACTGAATATGACTCTTAATAAAATGTGTTGTTTTTGCAGATGTCTTAAATAGTGGATTTGGAATGTACAGACTAGTTTCGTGGAGGATGCAGTCATAGACTGCTAGTGGAAATATCAGCTTTGTGGCCTGCACTGAGAAGGTGGCATGTGTGGTTACTGATAATACAGTAGGTAATACAGAACTGGTAAAACCCATCCTTTCCAAAACTAGTAACTTTTGTTGGAAGGCAAGTGTGTATTTGTAGGTTTGAGTAGGAAAGCATGCACATTGTAATATATTACTTCCATTTCTAATGCAGTTAACGGTGTATTTATTACATAATGTTACATTATTTATTCCCATATGCCATGATTTGCCAGCCTTTGGTACTGCATTTTGTACCACTGATTACATATTTAAGCACTGTGTTTGAACCATTATTAGCAGGAAGAGGTGGTAATTCAGACTGTTTATGTGTGTGCGCACACATCTGTGTATACAAATCGACGAGATGATTTTTCTTTTTTTTTAGTGTACTTCAAACATTTGCAGTGTTTCTTTAAGTAGGGACTGGAAGTGATGCTGTAAAATCCATCTGCATTTGAGTTGCAGAGGGCGAGCCAGACGCAGTGCAGCTGGTGCGAGGCCCTGGTGGTTTGTAGAGCTGCAGTCTGCTGGGGTTACGTCTGTCTGCCTTGAAACATGGCTTGGGAATGGCATCATGCCAGCCCTGGTTAGCCTCCCCCACCCACTCCTTCTGACTTGTTCTCATATTCTCCCCCCACCCCCTGTTGCATCGTCAGGCCAGACATGGAATCAATCTCCTGTCCAAACTCTGGGCACTTCGCTTCATTGGCAGCCCAAGGCAGGATGTGGGATTGCTTTTTTTCTTCTGTGTCTTGGCTGACTTTTTTACCTCTCGAAGAATTTGGAAGGCCGTGAGATTTTTTTTCCTTGTTGTCCCTTTCCCCTCCCCACTTGAGCACTGTGCAGTTTTTCAGCACACTGAGGCGCTCGGCTGCGGCTTTGCCTTAATGCATTTCAGATGTTGACGCAGTTGACCTCAGTATTAAACTATTTTACATGTGAGTGGCTGTGTTTCCTGAGGAAATCTGTAAGATATTTATTAAGAACTAATAAAATAGAAAAAGGATCTCTTGAGTCTTTAGGTAGTGTTTCATTGTTCTTGTGTCTCTTGTTTCCTCTGCAGAGCAGATATGTAGTTTTCCATTCTACTTTTTGCTCTGTGTTTGTATTTGTGTACTTGGTTCTGTGAGATGCTACTTTTCCTTTTAGTACTTAATTAACTACAGGTTCACTAGACTTCATAAACAAATTTTTGATGGAGTCCTCCTGTGCAGAGCATTTATGGAAAACACACTGAACAGTGTTGTGGCCAGATACATTTTGAACTGAAACATGGGTTATTTTAATCCATTTCTAACATTTATTCCTTCAGGAATACAACCTGACATTCTAATGTGAGAACTGGCAGCTAAATATTTGTGGTGCTAAGAGAATAAAATGTTAACCTTTTAAGTAGTGCTGTTTTTTTTTTTTTTTTTTTTTTTTTTTTTTTTTTTTTTTTTTAAGTATGCATTTTGTTTGCTTGCTTCTGTGTTTTCTTCTGTGTGACTTTGACTTAGCATACACATTGCTCATTCTAATGCACAACCTGATGTGTAAGCGAGAGTTTAGATTATCTGAAGTTGCATGCTAATTTTATTTTGTCATGCGTGTTCTTTACTGCAGATGTAATAGTTATCTATTTAATAGGCTAGTAGTTATCTCTGTGATAAAGCATGCTGTTTTGAAGGCATAACATACCCTGTGATAGCAGTTCTGGTCTTTTACATAGGGTTCTAGGCTGCAAGGGCCATGGTCTAGTATCATAAAAGATGATATGAAAAACTGAAAAATCCAGCACATTGTATCCAGAGGACATAGCACTGCATCAGAGAGGATGACATGGCATAGTGCTTTGCGGGTATGTCACTCTACATCTGAGATGATTCATTATAGTATTACATCTAGAACTATTCTAAAGAATGATGCACAGAGAATAGGAGTGTCATGGACTAGTTTTGCAAGTTTAGCATAACCTGACAATATATGGTTGACACCGGCATGGCTTGACATTATGTGAGAGCTGTATTAATGAAGGTAGTGCATCTTTACTCTGTGGGTGAGGTTGCATAGCTTAGAAGCAGATTCCTACAGCTGTTTGTATTTTGGGTTTCGAGAACCGTTCTTGGACAGGCCCGTGCAGCAACCCTGAGGGGTTGCCCGACTGCTCTGGAGGCTGTCTGGAGTCGCCTGTTGTTGCACCTGGTGGCATGGGAGTCCATGTCATCATACGTTTGGGCGTTTCAGATAATTTCCAGAGGCTGTTCAATCCCGTTTGTGGTTCTCCCTACACCTTACAAACACCTCCCAGACATACCACCTGTGAAAAGGGAGGCAGCAGCGCTAGAAGTTTCCAAGCAGCTAAAGAAACAAGCCATCTAACCCATCCCCCCAGATCAGTCCGGATCGGGCATCTACTCCAGGCTCTTTTTGGTGTCATAAAAGACAGGGGACTTGAGGCCCATTCTGGACCTGTCTACTCTGAACCTGTCAGTTGCCAAAGAGAATTTCCGGGTGGTCACTTTACAGTCCATCCTGCCATACCTGCAAGAGAGCAACTGGATGTGTTTGTTCAACCTCCAGGATGCCTACTATCAGATAAAGATGCACAGAAGCTCCAGGAGCTTTCTCCGCTTCTGGGTAGGAGCCAATCATTATCAGTTTCGAGCCCTACCCTTTGGTCTCACCACAGCCCCCACGATGTTCAAAGTGATGGCAGTAGTAGCAGCTCACCTGAGGCTTCAGGGAATTCAGGTCTACTCTTACCTGGACGATTGGGTCCTTACTGCTCCCACCAAGCATCTACTTTGTCGGACCAGAGACTATTTCCTACATCTTGCACACTATCTAGGGATTACAATAAACACAGCCAAATCTCTTCTGAACCCTGTCCAGGTTATAGAATACATAGGAGCACGGATAGACACGTTACATACAAAAGTTTTCCTGACCTCGGAGAGAGTTCAAAATTTAAGAATTCATGACGCCTTCATTTACAGATCTCATCTTCCCTCAGCAGAGTCGGTTTTAAGGGCCCTAGGTTCTATGGCAGTGACAATAACACTTCTACCATGTGCTCGCTTACATATGCAAGTATTACAGTGGACTCTAGCGGTGCAATGGTCTTAGATGGATCTTCCGTTGTCGCACCCGATACAAGTCCGCAGAATCTGCAGGTTGTCCCTTCTATGGTGGATGCAGTCTTCGGAAATCTTGGAAGGATGAACTTTTGTTCCAGCCGCTGCCCAAGCCACAGTGACCATGGATGCCTCCCAGCTAGGGTGGGGAGGGCATTGTTCAGAAAGGACAATCCAAGGCATATGTGGTTCCCGATCGAGACCAATTTGCATATAAATGTTCTGGAGATGAAGGCGGTCCTTTTAACGTTGCAGGCCATTCATGCCTTTCTACCTCTGGGAACCATTGCAATCCAGTCAGACAACATGTCGGTGGTCTGGTATATGAACAAACAGGGAGGGACCAGATCTTACCCCCTTTGTTGCGAGGCCATGAGAGTTTGGGAATGGGTGATCTCCACCAGTCGTTTTCTTGTAGCAGCGCATATTCCGGGGTGGTCCAACATTCTGGTGGACAGACTAAGCTGGACTATTCTGATGACTTACGAGTGGTCTCTGAATCCTTCAGTAGTGGAGCAGATCTTTCTAGAGTGGGGTTGGCCTTGCTGTGATCTCTTCACATCTCCTTTCAACGTGAAGTGCACCGAGTTTTTCGCTCTGAACCCCCCACCGGGGGAGTCCCCCTGAGATGCTTTAGTCCATGTTTGGCCTCCCGGTCTTCTTTATTCTTATCCTCCTGTACCCCTTATTCTGAAGTTCCTACAGAAGGCTTGCGACTGGAGAGCAAAGTGATCCTCATTGCCCCATTTTGGCCTCGCCGGGTATGGTTTCCCTTCATTTGGTCTCATCTTCTAGCTCCTCCTTGGATCCCATTCAGGATCTCATTTCACACTCTTCGAGGGTCCCTCATCCGAATCTGGACAGTCTGAGGCTCACAGCTTGGCTGTGCCAGTTCCCTTAATTGCTAGGACTCCTGGATTGTCTTCCTAAATCAGGTCTGTTCTAGTGGAAGCTCATAAGTTGTCCACCAGGAAGATTTATCGCAGCAAATGGAAGCATTTTTCCTTTTGGGCCTTTTGAAGGAGTTTAGATTCTTTCACTGCTCCCATTCTGGCTATCCTGGACTTTTTGGCAAATATTTTTCAACAATGGGCTAGCTCGTCTATGGTCAAGGTTCATCTAGCTACCATTTCTCATTTTCATGTGAGTGAGAACTCTGCTTCTTTGGCCTCTTCCAGATTGTGCAGAGCCTTTATCAAAGGTACCTTCCTCTTACATCCTCCGGTCCAAGATCCCATTCCCCCGTGGGACCTTGCTATGGTACTTCAAGCATTGGTTGCTCCTCCATCTGAACCTGCAGCAACTGCAGATCTTAAGTTTTTGTCTTGGAAGACAGCTTTTCTAGAGGCTATCACTTCTGCTAGGAGGGTTTCAGAACTTCAGGCATTGTCTGTCAAGGTTCCATACATGATTTTCCACAAGGACAGGGTTTCTCTCACCAGTCCTTCTTTTCTCCCAAAAGTAGCATCGGAGGTTAATATCAAACTATTAGTTTACCTGTTTTCTTTCTAAATTTTACAAACAGAATTTAATACAAGTTGCATTTGTTGGATGTTCATAGACAGTTAGATTCTATTTGCACAGGACCATAACTTTTCGTAAATCTGACCAGTTTGTGTCCTTTTTCTAAACCTTTTTTGGGTAAACCTATTTCCAAGGTGACCATTGCCAGGTGGATCTCAGTATGTATCCTTCAGATCTACAAGGATAAAGGTTTGTCTCCTCCGGGTCAATTTAGTGCTCACTTGACAAGGTCCATGGCTACTTCTGCGGCCTTTTGGTCGAGAGTATCTTTAGACGACATTTGTTCTGTGGCTACCTGGTCCTCATCTCATACCTTTATTTCTCACTATAAATTGGATTTGATTTCTCAAAGGAGAGCATCCTTTGGTTCTGTGGTGCTCTGGAATATCCTTCCATGAGGGCCACCCAGGTGTTTAGTAGCTGGGAACTCTGTCCCACAGGTTGAAGATCAAATGAAGTAAACTACTTCAGATAAAGAAGTTATGTACTCACCATAACGTTCCATCTGAGTAGTTCTACTTCATTCGTCTTCAGCCGTCCCTCCCAGCTTCCCCCTAGCCTTACCATATGGACAGTGCTCATAGCTGTTTTTTTGTGTGTGTGTAAGGTGTTTTGGGATTGGGTTGATGTTCATCATGTTTCACTGTTGCAGTCATTACACTTGGGTTATCCTGTTGGCAGGCTACTCGCAGTCGGCCTGAATTCCAAAGTCCTGGTCCGGCGTCAGTTGCTGTCGCCTCTTCACTGACATCAGTGCACCAGGGGTATAAAAGTTGCAGCCGATACCATTTTCTTCAGTCTTTCTTGCCGCATGGTGCCCGAAGCAAAAGCAGTTCGCAAGTGACGGTCGGTCGACTCCTGAGATTTTCAGATCCGAAGTGTTCCTTAAAGCTAAGTACCCCGTTGGGGAAACTTTTTTCTTGCTGCAGACCGATGTCAGAAAAAGTTAACCATTGTATTTCTTGTGAGAAGCAAATACCTCATAAGGATTTTCATTCTTACTGTATTCCTTGCCTAGGCCCTGACCACGACGTTGCTAGTTGTTGGTTTTGTGCTAGATTTAACCAACGCACTATTAAGCGTCGGTACGATTTTGCCTTTCATTACTTTGGCCGAAGATTTAATTGTATAATGCCGTTGGAACAGCCGATGACTGGAGTTTATAAAAAGCGCAAGGAAAAGGACAGGCATCAGAGGTCCAAAACAGACGAGGCCTCCGCTAGGCCAGTCGCCGGTTCTCAGTGAGGTGCTTTTGCAGCCCCTGACGCCCGCTACCTCAGACCCACAGGCTGCTTCCGACTCCCACGTGGAGCCGACTAGGCCTCTGGATGCTCAAGGTATTGGACACTCAGAAACTATTCCCTCAGATGGGTCTGGAGCCGCTGAGCAGGCATCGGCTTCTGAAGGTGTTTTCAGACCTACACAGTTATATGTTAAGCCAACCTCAGCTTCAAAGGCAAAGACTAAAGCAACTCTAAAGACAAAGAAACAAGTGCAGCATTCACCTGCACAGACTTCCATGCCTAAAAAACACATGCTTAAAATGGCCGAAGACCTAATTACTTTGATCAGGGGTTCCCATCCCCCTCCTGATAAGAGGCCTGGACAAGAGACAGAATATGAATCTTCAGATCAGGTTTCCATTTCCTCTGACTCCTCTTCTGAGCAGGGATACTCCCTTCCTCCCTATGAGGATTCTGATGCTGAAGAGTCTATTCCTTCAGCCTCTCCTCCTGAGGATTATTCTTTTGGGGAAACCCTTCACACCATGAAGGGAGCACGTTCACTGGGAGAGCCAAGATTACTCAGAATCTAAGAAAAGGCTCAGAGACTTTCTTTTACTACTTCAGCACAAGCCTCTTGCTATTCCACCTGTTCTAGACATAGTAGATGATGTATTTTCAGAGTCCAGCCTGTCTCCTGACTCTTTACCCCCTGCTGTTAAGCCAGACAGATACTACAAGGTTCCAGATTCCCACAAATTTCTATATAAAAACCCTGCTGCTGACCCATAACCTATATCTCAGGGTCCCAAAGGGGTCAATACTTCCACTGCGAAAAACCCTGTCCCCTCTGATAGGGATTCTAGGGCACTGGACAGATGGGGGAAAAGTTTACACTTCTGCTACCTTGGCTGTAAGGGCTTTAAATTGTCAGTTTCATATGCTTAGATATCAGCAATATTTAATGTCACTGCTAAAACAGAAAATGTTGACAAATTCCAAATGTCCAGATAACAAGGAAATGCAGGATTTATTGCATACAGCTGAACAAGTGGGAAAGCATACTTTGCAATGTGGTTTTGATTCACTGGAGGCCTCTTGCAGGGCCGCTGTTACGGGTACTGTCATTAGAAGGCACGCTTGGTTAAAGGAACAAAATCTGCCTGATCATGTTAAAGCAAAATTATTGGATGCTCCTTTACAGCATGATACTTAGTTTGGTGGTAAGGCAGAAGAGGTGTTGAAGAAAATGGAGGATAAAGCGAAATCTATGCAGACAGTTAAAGATTTCTTACAGGTACAACCACCTAGATTTAGCAGGAACTGGCCTTCAAAGAATTGGTTCTTTCCAGTGTCAGACAGGCCACAAAGAGGCAGATACAGATGCCCTAGAGGCAGATCCCAGCCCCAAGGCTCATACAGGCCTAAACAATGGGGTGCTTCTACCTCCAAAAGTGGAGAAGACAAATCACAGCCATATAGAAAACAGTCCCAATGACTTTCCTCTGCCAATACCAAGCACTTATCTTCTGGCAGCCCCCTTAGGTGGAAAACTAGCACTTTTTTCACAAAATTGGCATATAATCACCCAGGACAAATGGGTCTTGAATATAGTGTCCCAGGGCTACAGGTTCCACTTTCACACACTGCCAAAGGCAAAAGGTATGCCAGACCTGCCACAAAATCAATGGGCAGAGGCCCAAAAGCAAGTTACATCCCTCATGGACATGAGGGCCATTCAGCGAGTACCACAGCAAGGATTTTACTCAAGACTATTCCTGGTACCCAGAAAGGACAAAGCCTGGAGACCAATACTGGACCTGTCTATTCTAAACACTTTTCTGGACGTTCCAAAATTCAAAATGTTGACTCTGCAGCAGCTTCTGCCCATGCTGGGCAAGAAGGCTTGGCTTGTAACTTTGGACCTAAAAGAGGCATACCTGCATGTCCCAATCAGACAATCTTGCAGACGATACCTCAGATTCATAGCTTGATCAATGCACTACCAATTCTCTGCACTGCCCTTTGGCTTATCTACTGCGCCCAGGGTCTTCACAAAATGCCTGGCACCAGTAATTGCTTTCTGCAGACAAAGGAGAATTTAAATATACCCTTACTTGGATGATTGCCTTATTCAAGCAGAGAACAAAGATATTCTACTGAGGCATCTGGCGTTTGTAAAAAGATTACTAATTTGCCTAGGGTACATGGTAAACAAAAAGAAATCAAAACTAGTACCCTCTCAAGAGATAATATTCCTGGGTGCAAGCTTAAATACAACTGCCCAGATGGCTTATCTCACGCCAGACAAACTAAGGCAACTGACTTCTTACTTCGAAATGTTTGCAACAAAGACCCAGTTATCTGCAAGAAAAATTCTGCAGGCTTTGGGCTTCATGGCATCCTGCATTCTACTAATTCCATATGCAAGACTGCATATGAGGAAACTACAATGGTATCTAAAAAGTGTTTGGACTCCACATTGCCACAGCCTGGAAACATTAATTACCCTCATTCCCTGCCTGCAACAGGAGTTTCGATGGTGGGCACAGGCCTGTCACCACAACAAGGGACAGCCATTCACTCTACCCACGGCCAGGCAGACATTAACAACAGATGCATCAGATTATGCCTGGGGGGGGCCCACATGGCAGGAAAATGTATTCAGGGAGCATGGCCAGCAAGCCAAATGCATCTTCATATCAATCAAAAAGAGATGCTAGCTGTTCAGAATGCCCTGACAGCCTTCATGGATCTACTTCATCCAGGACAACTGCTGGTAAAGCCGGACAATACTACAGTCATGTGGTACATAAACAAGCAGGGAGGCACACATTCCTACCCCCTCTGCAGACAAGCCATGACTTTGTGGAACACAGCATTGATTTATCAAGTACACCTGCAAGCACAATTCCTGCCAGGAAAGGCAAATACTCTGGCAGACGAACTAAGCAGAAATCTCAAGGATTCTCACGAGTGGAAACTAGATCCACAAATCTTCAGCATGATAACAAGGAAATGGGGAAGGCCAGACCTAGATCTATTTGCCTCCCCTCACAACTGCCAACTACAGAGATTCTGTACAAGGACTTATCACAAACAAGTATGGAAAGTGGATGCCCTATCATTCAGCTGGAAAACCCTTACAGTATATGCCTTTCCTCCTTTGCCTCTCCTCCCCAAGGTACTCCTAAAGGTCAGACAAGAGAAGCCAGAAATGATACTGATTGCCCCAGACTGGTACCCAATCCTAAAGAGCTTGTCTCAAGGCCCAGCCTGGACATTACCCCAAATTCTTAATTTGCTGACCCAACAAAACAATCCGATCCTGCACAGCCAACTCAGAATCCTAAATCTGGCTGCATGGCTGATAATGTAACCATTCAGAACTCACCTCTTTCTAAAGCAGTTATGGATGTTATTTTGGAGGCCAGGAGGCCCAGCACCATAAAATCTTATACAGAAAAATGGAAGAGATTCTGTGCTTGGAACCAGGCACAAGGAATGGACACGCTTGTACCAAATATTCCTCAGATTTTACAATGCCTAACTGAGATACTGGACAAAGGCCTATCCTTCTCATCAATTAAGATCCATGCCTCTGCCATTTCAGCTCATTACAGTACGGATCCACCTATTTTTTCACATCCACTCCTAAGGCAGTACCTCAGAGGGGCCAAGAACATAAGACCTCCAAGGAGAGCTCCAACACCTGCATGGAACCTCAACTTTGTCTTGGAAAAACTCACACTGCCTCCTTTTACAATACAGCTGACATAAAATACTTATCATGGAAAACAGCTCTGCTCCTAGCAATAACCTCAGCAAGAAGAGTCTCAGAGGTACAGGCACGAATGGCTGTGGAATCTTTTATTATTTTCCATCCAGACAGGGTTTCTCTAAGGACAAACCCAACATTTATGCCTAAGGTAGTGTCCAGTGTGGCTCTTAACCAAACCATTCATTTGCCTACCTTTTATCCAAACCCACAGAATAAGGGGGAGAGACTTCTGCATTTTTTGGACATACACAGACAGCTACGCTTCTACTTGGACAAAACTAAAGCCTTCAGAAAGACTGAGCAGCTCTTAGTGGCATGTGCTGCATGATTTCAAGAAAAAGCTATTTCAAAGCAGACTATTTCAAAATGGATAGGCCACTGCATTCGTTTCTGCTATTCGCAACATGGCAAATCAGTGCCTAAGGGCATTAGGCCACATTCAACCAGAGCAGCAGCCTTCCTCAGAGGAGTACCAACTAAGGACATTTTGGAGGCTGCAACTTGGACTTCAGTGCACACTTTTACAAAGCACTACCACTTACCTCTTTACTCTAAATCCAGAGCAGGCTTCATCACTGCAGTTCTGCAGGGCCTCATAGCCACTCCTAATTCTATCTAGGCCCAGCCACCCAACCTCAGCTTTGGGATTCAACCCAAGTGTAATGACTGCAACAGTGAAACACGATGAACATAGTACAGTTGTGTACCTACCGTAAATGTAGATGTTCGAGTGTATTCACTGTTGCAGTCCAGGTTACCCTCCCTCCATCCCCCTTTCATTGCTGGGACTTATCTGTACTTCTCTATTCTATACAACCTATGTGGTGTATTTGCTTTCAGATGAAGGTAATGTTTGTTAGTGCATGCTTTTTTATGAGCAAGAATTTTTAGCCTACCCTTTTGGGGGGCACCTGACATCTGGGGCAAGAAAAACTGAAGAAAATGGCGTCGGCTGCATCTTTTATACCCCTAGCGCACTGACGTCAGGGAAGAGGCGACAGCAACAGACGCTGGACCAGGACTGCGGGTAGCTTGCCAGCAGGATAACCCAAGTGTAATGACTGCAACAGTGAATACACTCGAACATCTACATTTATGGTAGGTACACAACTGTACTTTCGGTGTAGAGTGCAGCAAAGTCGATCTGAGGGTTGGAAGGTAGTGGTGGTGTATTATAGGTAGGGGGAAGAGCTTGGCGCTCGGAGCAGATGCTTGTGAAGTTGCCGGCTCGGATCCGATACCCACAGGTTGAAGACAAATGAAGTAGAACTACTCAGATGGAACGTTATGGTGAGTACATGACTTCTTTTTTGTTTTTAAAAGGAACCCCACATCCCACAGCATTACATAGACTCATCTGAAAACAGCACTGGAGACATCAGAAACCACCAACCTCCACTGCAATAATACTGGTAACTGCAAACCTATTAGAATACTTCCATGATATCCTTTTAAGTATTTGCTGAAGTACTGTCTTAGTGGATTGCTGCTGTTGTGATTGCTGTTTTGCAGGGTGGGAGGGCAAGCCTCTTTGCACCCTCATGCCACTGCAACTTTAATACACTAACTCTGAAGTCACACAACAGCATCCTTACCCTATCAGTGATCTTGCTAAAACATAGAACGAGACATTCCATGTAAGTGAATGGCTGGGTACAATGTAAGTGAATGGTACTCACAGTACTACACAGTATGGATATACATAACATTGACTGAATAGGGGGTTGGGAGTTTGTATAATGGTTAAGGTATTTCCTTCACAGTCCCAAAGTATAGAGTTTGATTCACACCTTTGAAAGGGAAATTGACTAGGCTTAGAAGGGCCCACAAGGGCAACTAGCCTAGTACTTGACCTGTGAACATCTGATTAATTGAAAGCATTATTTAGAAGATATGTAGTACATATCAACTAAATGCATATCATTGTGTGTGTGTATATCCATTATAAAAATCAAACCGCAGTTCAGAATGGGAGCAGTACATTACTGCTCCTTGACTGTGGGATTTTTTATTTTTTTGTTTTGTTCTCCTTATGTGTATATATAGATATAGATAAACACAAATTAAATAATGAAAAGAGTCACACAAGACTGTAAGATCTGCAAGAAAGACCTAGCCAAGCTAAAATCTTCATTGTGTAATGCTTAAACCTCCATTGGTGACCCTTAAGGACAAGCCAGTGTTTCAGCTACATGACATCTGAATGCCCATGACTTTATACTTTTTAAGTTTGTATATGGGTACTTTCAGGCCAGACAAAACCATTCAGTAAAAAAAATTGCAAGAAAGACCCAGCCAAGCTAAAATGTTCACTGTTAATATCTTAAACCTCCTGTAGGGAAGGCCCTTGGCCTATATATGCATATTATCCTTAAGGACATACCTGTGCTTCAGCTATATGGCTTCTGAATGCCATGGCTTTTTACTTTTTAAAAGTCTTTATAAGTACAGAACATATAAATGTAGAAGTAAATCACACACAAATATGTATGGACAAATTAGTGTAGCCATTCAACTACCATATTTTTGAGAGGTGGGAAGGAGGAGAATTACGTGGGCTAACCCATGTTAAACATGAGGAAAAGATGCAGAATTCTACACACTAAAGGCAGAGGTCAGGATTAAACCCAGACCCTTGAGCAATGAGGTATGTCTTGCACTGAACTATGCTTTGCTGATTGATTCTAGAAAGCTTTGAATTTCCATATCACCATTTCACAGGAGGGTATTTTACAAAGGCATTTCCAAGCGCATCCTTTTGAGAAGGAGAAAGCGTTATTCTCAATGATTAGGAAACAGTTAGCCTTCTGTATTAGAAGTAACGGTACTTAAGTATTATCGCAACCAGATTTTTCACACTTGCATACTTCCTAATGTTTCTCAGACAAGATGTGTGGTAACCTAAGCAGGGTTTGTTAAAGTCTTAACTACTATTCTTGCCGATTGTTTTTCACATGTGAACAGGCAGAACGACAGATTTCCTGTTCCCATGGTGCATCCTTTCCCGACATCTAAACAGGACTGCTGCTTGGCAGTGTTAGAATTCCTGACACTCGCCATGGACTAGTGGCCCATTTTAAATGCCATTACGTGTACAGACTGTAATGTCTGATTCATACTTTTGTAACATTTGTGTGCGAATCACTGACCATTTCCAGTACCTGTTGGCAGTACTGTAACTGGGTGCTGTGAGTAAACAACTTCACATTTACCAAAGTGTGTGTGAGTGGGAAGCGGGATAACGTTCAACTCCCTGGTCACAGGAGTAAGGCAGGTGAGAAAAGCAGGCAGTCCCTGAGGAATCAGTGTCCCCTTACTGACTACTTTGGATGAGTACTGGCCATGAAGAGTCAGACAGTGTATTATGCATTAAATTGCCTTTGCCGCACTTGCAGTCAGCCAGGCAGGATTTGTGATGCGCTGGGGCACTGCCAAGTTCACCGCAAAAGTGAGACACCAGGCAGGAGTCGAGAAATTGGCAGTTAATCCTCTCCCTGCCTCCTAACCTGTGACACACAGTAAAACTGACTTGCGTACACACCGCTTTCCAGGTTAATAAACTTTTTCTGTCAGAAACATTAAGAACTATGCAAGTGGGAAAAATCTGGTTGCGATAATACGCAAGTACCAAAGTAACCAATTGCATGATGTCTTAAAATCCTTCTGACACAGTACGTTACAGTATACTATGACCTCTTGAGATTTGTCAGACAAATTGTACTGTAAGACAGTATAGTAAATGTAGGATTTTCATTGTGCTTTAGTTAAGCTTATTTACCTGCTGAATATGATGGAGCAGGGGCAGCATAGTAATGGCATTATAGACTCCAAAGGGTGGGGACAATGCCATGCTGAAGGAGAATGGAGCTTCCTCAGGAAACTGGACAGGATAAGGTAGATACTGTTTGGTATTAAGTCTGCAGAATGGTATTGGAAAATGAATGAATGTAGCTGTGGTGAAACAGTCACCCAGACAGCTATGGTAGAGCAGAGGATTGGTAGAAGAATGTGTGTTTGTAGAAGCTGTAAGGTGAGGTTATTTAGGAGTATGGTAAAGAGGAGCAAGTCAGGAATAGAAAAACTAGGAAATGTGCAACTGAATGCACTTGCATCTTTAAGGGGCAGGTTCTGTAACAGCATAATATGTTTTAGTTTGTCTAAAACAGATTTAGATGGCCAGGAGGGAGAGCAGTTTCAAAGTCTCTCCTTTTGAGCCAAAAAGAATAGATTTATTTATTTGATTGTTGTATCTATTCACCTGCATCTTTTTTTTCCCCCCAGACTCGGCACTGATTGTTTCAGTGACTTTTTCAGAGTTACACATTAAAAACTGGAGATCAAACCCTGGACTACAGTAAGTGTGACATTAACAGCTTAAAGCCTCAAGTCTCTGTGCCTTTTATCAGATTATTTCTTCAAAATATCACAGTGGAAAGGAACTGTGCTGGCAGTCATGACACATATTGTGTGTAACAAAAAATGCAATCCTTACTGGTAGGATTATCCTTGATAAGCTAAACCAGGAAGCACAGGAAAGAAAAGGGAATATTCTTTACTCACTTATATAAGCAAGTTAGTGTTAGTGGTACATACAAATCTGTCAACATCAGTAGAGATTTAACCCTTTACTTTCAGAGAGCAGTGAGGGACATTTCTTAAGGATGTCATCACTATCACTAAGCAGTGAAACTGAGATGGCATACTTTGTTTTTGGCAAAATAGGCAACTATACTGGTAGGAATATCTTTGGTAAACCCCACCAGAAGGCTCCTGAATAATAGTATTCATTGCTTACTGAAAGCAAAGTTAATAATGGTTATGGCACAGACAAGTCTGGGAACTTCAGGAGTGAGTCAGTTTTTTACTTTCAGAGGGTGGTCACAAATATTCTTGGATCTATATTACCTTTTCAAAAGGGCTGTTCATCGAACGCCCTTTCATCGATACATATCCACCAAAGTACCAAAACTCCGAATGGCTGCATAAGCAAATTTTTTTCCCAGGGGAAAAAAATCGCTTGGCCGTTGTTGGGAATTTGCCCTTTTCTCCACAGTAGTGTGATCTTAGAGTAGGTATATTTAAGTAGGGGGGGATGTTGGGGGCAGAGCCTCCCACTTCATTGTGTCTGTCGGTTTGTTTTGTTTATTGTTGGGCCAGTGATTTTTTTTCCCTGGGAAAAAAATCGCTTTTGTGGCTGTTTGAAGTTTTGGTATTTCAGTGGATATGTCGATGTAAAGATGTTCAATGAACAGCCCTATTGACATCGTAATATAGACCCATTCACAATTTTATTTCCTTTTAGTGTGACATGCTCCTAGATCTATGAAACATTAGGTTCTTACGCAGAGCTTGTATTTTATATGGGGAAGTCACTCTTAGAAGTCTAAGAAACATGTTTTATGAAGTTTGTATTTGATACAAGAATGACTGTCTTGGGCATCTGAGTTTACCCATGATATTTTATTTCAGCTTTTATTGTACTTGAGTGCAGATTACTTGCGGAGTCCTTTTTCTTATATCTGCTCGAAAGCTACAGTGCAGAACTGTGTAGTACTCTTTTGAGATCGAGAAATTTTGGAAATGAAGGTGTTTGTCTTGCTAGGAGTATTTCTGATGGTAACAGCCATTTTCAGACCTTTTGTCCCAGCTGGGGTGGTGTAGCGGGACAAAGCCCTGTTTGCATTCCAGATGACACCAGGTTCGTATAGCAGTTTAGGCACTGGTAGAGATGAGATGAAGAAGATGGGAGATGAGCAGTGATCCATCCTCGGGAGGGGATGCAATATCTTCTTGCCTTGCTCTCCTGCTATTGCAGTGCTAAGGGAAGAGGTTTGGGAGCATGGAAAGTAGGAACCAGTACTGGGAGAGATGTAAGCTGCTGCTACCCAAGCCATTGACAGTAGCCCTGGTCAGAGCATGCAAAGGAGCACAAATTTTCATACTGGGGGCATTGGTAGTCCCTGCTTTGATTTTTCAGTACTTTTTACATGCTGGTTAATATGTATGATAGACTATTCAGTTTAGGGAATGGGCAAAATGTATATTGTCACCATATTGGGGAAAGAACAGTTCTGTACCAGAGTATTAATGTACAGGTAAAGCCCAGTGAAAAACAAGTCTGTGGCTTTGCTGTTTATTAAGTGTGGGGGAAAAAAAGAGAGCATACATCAACTTCTTTCAGCTGACTGTAATCCTCTGAGATTTACCAACAATTCAAAGATTCTACAAGGGATGAGAGACAAAACTGTGCAGCAAAAATCAGAGTAGTTCTGCAAAAGCAAGGACGTTTTGAGAAGCATTGGGGGGGGGGGGGGGGGTTACAGTTCCTTGAATTGTATGATTTTTTTCCATTCATTTGATAACAGTGAAACTAACATATACTAAAGCAAGTTTGAAACGGGCAGAAAAACAGCTTTACATCAAAAATATAAATAACAAAAAGTATATAGTAATTAAAAAAATACAAAGCAGTTTAACAGATAGCTCATTCTCTAAGTGCAGTAATATCTTCCAAGGTGGGAGTTATCAAGGAAATAATGCCCTTTCAGGGGGTGGTACATGCCTGGGCAGGCATTAATTCCCTTATGATGGCTACCCTGTATTGCATTATTGCTTGCATTCTACACACACACACCTAAGTTGTGCTGCATGTACGTGTATTGTTTGGACAGTACAGTGATAAAGTGATTCAAGTTACATTTGTGTGTGTGTTCACTTTTAGACTTTAGAGCTTTCAGAAGAGTTAGAAACTTTTTTGTGGGGGGGGGGGCATGTAGGTTACACTGTACAGCAGTTTAACCTGCGGTTAAGTTGATGCTAATATAACAATGAAACATTGGAAGGCTTCGTGCCCACTGAGTGGCGCACAGCTACAGTTGTCCCACTCCACAAGGGGGGATCCACCTTGGATCCCGGGAACTACCGTCCCATCAGTCTGACGAGCCTGATCTGCAAGGGCATGGAACTTATAAACAAAGACATTGCAACCTTCAAACACTGGACCCCACCCAGTTTGGGTTCGTGAAGGGCCGATCTTGTCTCCTGAACCTGATTGACTTCTTTGAATCAGTCTCCAGAGCTGTGGATGAGGGTAAGGTGGTCCACACAGCCTATCTGGACCTCGCCAAGGCCTTTGACACCAAGCCCCCAGTCTGGAATCATAGATAAACTTACTAAGCTGCGCATAAATCCCTACGTCACTCGATGGGTTGCCAACTGGCTTACTGACAGAACCCAGACTGTAAAAGTAGCTGGCTCCAAATCCATCTCCAGACAAAGTGACATGTGGAGTACCTCAGGGTTCAGTCCTGGGACCACTCTTGTTTGGCATATACTTCTCTGAAGTACAGGCCAACACTAAGGGACTCTGGCTAACAAAGTTCGCAGATGACTGCAAACTGGGAGCCATTATTAAATCCCCAAATGATGTGGATATTCTACAAAACTGCCTTACAGAAACAGATGCTTGGTGCCAGAGCCATGGGCTCAAGCTTAAGGCTAAGAAATGTATAGTTATCCCCTTTGGGAAAAAACATGTACCCATGAATTACCACATAGGTGGCAGTACACTAAACACTGAAAGTGTGATGAGAGACTTAGGGACACAGGTGGACAGTGGTCTCACCTTCGATAACCACATCTCCACAACAGTCAGGAAATCCTTCTATGTGGCACACCTCATCACTAAGGGCTTTTCATCCAGAAAAAAGGAGGTCATTGTCCCACTGTACTCATCCCTCATTAGACCCATTATAGAGTACAGTGGCCTATTTGGTATGTACCTCACAAGACATCTGCAACAGCTGGAGAGGTCGCAGAAATACCTCACTAAAAGAATCACAGGCTTAAAGCAGATGCCCTATGCTGGCCTTCTAAAAAAAAAAACTCCAGCTATACTCTGTGGCATATCATCTACTCATAGGCGATCTCTGCTTAACATACAAGGCCATGTCAAACCCTGAGCTGTTGGACATGCTTCCACTTAAAGAAATTCCAATCCCTCAGAGCCACACACTCCAGGGATCTAAACCTTGTCATCACAATGAACAAAACATGCTGGAGGGATCGGTACCTGACCCAGAGACTCCCCATACTCTGGAATAGACTGCCCATACATGTCAAACAGAGCACCTCCTTGGCCCTCTTCAAAAGGAACCTTGATGATTGGATGGGAGATAGGAAATTCACCCCGGAGATCACGTCAGTTGCCCTGCTAAACAGGGGTCCAGGGAAGTAAATATTTTGGGAAGAAATATCCAGGGAATTGTTATGGCTAGGCTTGTATAGGCCCTAGGGCCGATAGCCTAGTACCAACCTATGAAGGATGTGAAAGACTGGCTTATTATTGTGTTGTAGGCTATCTAATTTGGAAGGATGAGAACTACAGGGAAACCTACCTAAATAAGTGGGAAACATTAGTGGCTCTCATTTTTTTAAATACTTAATACTTAAACTATATGGATGTAATGTTTTAAATGTAGGATGCAAGCTTGATGGAGTTGTGTATCTGAGACCAGTTTATGTATTTTGTAGCCATGAGAATGTTTGTGACCTACCCGCAGCTCAGAAAGTTAATACAAGCTGAATAGTATGTTGAAGTTATGTCAATAAAATCTCTATGTGGAAAAGCCTGTGCAGAAATAGGCCTTTTTATTGGAAAGAGTTGGTTGATATAGAGTAAGGTTAGAAACTGAGGCAGTGTGTAATGTATCTTGAAAGGAAACATTTCTGGGTGACTAGGAAGGGAGAAGTTTAATGCCCTGCTAACTGTTTTTTCTCAACTGAGAACTTTTTTCTGTTGGAGGAACTTAGTGCTTACTACCCGTTTTTGCTCTATATTTTGGGTTGTGTAGGAGGTCTCTTTGAAGACTTGGACTGAGAATTAACAGGAGATAGCATCCATCTTAGCACATCCTTTTTATGTCAATCTTGTAAATGTAAGGAAGAAGTTAAGGGATGCAAGAGATATTGTCCTTGAGTTATAATTCACTACCCACATCTCATGCAGCTCTAGATATGACTAACCCTGCACATCATGGCTCTGAGTAACAGAATCCATCCGCTTTTGATTTTTCCTCTTTTTTTTTTTGGTCACCTTCAAACCTCATTTGTACCCATCTTGTCTACCAGCCTGTGGTAGCAAGCCAGTAAGGTGGTATGTAAATAGATAAAAAGGGAATAATGTGAAGTAAGACTACTACAGTGGTTATTGTGTGATTAGTCCCAGGCGACAGTAAAGACAGTTTTGTATTTTTGTTTTTGAGGTGATGAGTTGTATAGTTCTGCTTTAAAGGGGAAAAGATAGAGAATGGTGGCTATGGGTGATGAGAGACTGTCTTCTCTGTGGCTTGTGGAATATGAGGATGGACAGCTTGAAGTAATGTTATTGGTATCATCCACTTGGTTCAGAAACTATTTAGCAAAATGTAAGTTTAAATTAAAAAAAAAAAAAAAAAAAAAAGGCAGAGCACTGTAAGGAGTGACCTAGGTCAAACCTCAAGAGTTGCACAATGAATGTGATCTTTCCACTGTCTTTGTCAGTTTCTTAGAAATAGCTCTAAACTGTGGTGAAATATTGAGAGGTGTTTGACTGGCAGTCTCTCTGGTTATAGTGCCTCATTTAGACTTGTGAACTCTTAAAGGTCAGAGAGCTTTCACTGAATGTTAAGGGAGGAACTGTCTAGTCTTGAGCTAATTATGCTGCAGGCATTAGTTTGTATTAAGTATGCAGTCATCCAAGACCGCAGTTATGCTACAGTGAGACAGGCACTCCTGATGGTGAAAGTATGCCTGTACTGTAGTTAACTGTGATTGCACTTTCTGAGATCTTACCCAGGCAGTAACACTTCATAAAGTAACACTTTATATTGTAATAGAACATTTCTAATTGATAGTCTGGATTCTCTACTTTTTTTCTTTAAACATCTTCTTTTCCATTTTTCATTTCATTCCACATGAAGGGCTTCATCTTTGGTGTCACTGAATCAGAGAATGCAGAGCTTGACGGCTGGGGTGCACAGAAGGTGGATGCATTCTCTTAGTCATCTCTGTGCTTCACATGAGAATGAGTTGATGAATGGGGAATGTTTTACTGAGTCATAAATGGTCAGCAAATTTAAAATTTAGCTCAGATGAAATCAAGTATGTGGCTGGCTGGCAAGCCGAAGACTTAAGGCTGGATTCTAAAAGGTTTGGAAAGTGCTGCTGAAGGCCTTTGCTTTTGAAGTAGCACATTGACAAGTAGATTATAGCTCAGAATACCAAGAAAAGTCAGCAGTTTTTGAAGCTAGTCTTTTGAAATCTCCCAAACTATAACTTGAAGTCCACACCTGACACTGTGAAAGACACCTAAAATAACAGTTCATAGAGGTGGCTCATAGCAAGCACAAAGACAAGAATGCAGGCCAACGCAGCCCCCCCCCCCCCACACACACACACACACATACACATTATAGTCTTTACAAATGGTAGTCAGGCACAACAGTCAAAAAACATATTGATATGTGTGACCCTAACAGGTCAGGTAACAGCAAGGTGACCATTTTGTTACAGGGCCTAAACTAGGACACTTGAGGGCTGCCCCGGGAAGCCAGGTCTGCAGTCCCATTCTCCCAGCCCCCATGGAAGTGGAGATAAGGCAGCCATGTCATCTCGCACCAGGGCAGGCAGGTTGGCCTTCCGTCCTTCACCAGGCACTATGGGGATGCCACTCTGTGAATAGCACCACCCAGGAGGCAAGAGGCCACATGCCAGGAGGCTTGAAGCAATACACATTCATCGGCGCTTGGCACAGTGGGGGTGAGAGACTGAGGTGTGCTGCAAAAAGTGAAGAGTTGAGGGGACCCAGTGCCATCTCCCCTGTGAGTTTGAAAGCCCTAAGTGCAAGGCAAAATGGAGAACCGGTGTCATGGAAGTCTGGATGAGGGGGACTGTCTGAGGCTTCGTGGCCCAGCAGAGTTCCATGAGGCTGGGAAGATCACCTGAGAGGCTCCAAGAGCATGCATGACACTGCATAATTTGGCAGCAGTAAGGAGATGTAACCCTGGAAAAGAGCTCTCTCTCCTGAGTACAAGTGGAAGCCCAGAGTGGGTCAGTCCCGATGGAAGTCTGCAAGGGAGAGAGAGGTGGAAAGTGACTGGTACAGGACATCTCTCACCTGGGTGAGGGGGTATGGGCCCATCCATGCCCCCTCTGGGACGGAAGTCTGGAAGGGGGAGAGAGGCAGATAGAGGCAGGGCTGGGTGAATTCCTGCCTGGGTGAGGGGGGGGGGTCGGGTAGAGTTCCCCACAATGGAAGTCCATAAGCGAGCACTAGGGTAGACAGCAGTGGGGCCTGAAGAGCTCCTGCCTGGGTGAGCGGGGTCAGGCACAGACCCCCCCCCCCGATGAAAGTCCTTAAGGGAGCAGCTGACAGACAGTGGTGGGGCCTGGTGAGCTTCTGCCTGGGTGCATGCGGTCAGGCAGAGCTCCCCATGATGGAAGTCCTTGAGGAAGCACCAGGGTGGATGACAGAGGGTCCTGGAGAGCTCCTGCCGGGACAAAGGCATCAACTTCACCCCATAACTGACAGCATCCTTGAAAAATCATTAAGTCCCCGAGCTGCTCTGGATGGGAAAGCAGGGGGACTCTGAAGCCTTCATGAGAGTGGATCTGCCCCTCAGCGGCCGAGGGGAGTTCCGGAGGAGCGAACGGGATTGAAAGGAAGCTCCCCTGAGAGGGCCCGAGGGCATGAGCGATCTGGGCCGATTTGGCAGCCTGCAGGAGACATGCAGATGGCAGAGTCCACTGACATAGGGTGCCATGGCTGGGGAAGATCTCTTGGCCAGGTCAAAGGGGAGGGACTGTAGGGGATGGCCCTGACAGAAGTCAGTATGGGAGTGCCAGGCAGATGAGTGTAGGGCCTGGAGAGCTTCTGCCTGGGTGAGTGAGGTCAAGCAGAACCCCCATGATGGAAGTCCTTGAGGGAGGGAGTGACTGATGGCGGCAGGGCCTGGAAGGTTCCTGCCAGGGCAAAGGCATCTGACCTTACTCCATACCCAATGGCATCCCCAAAAAATCACAGTGTCCCCAGAGCTGCTTAGGATGGGAAAGCAGAGGGACTGGCCACCCTGGGAAGCCAAGTCACCATTCAGACTGAGTGGTCTAAACTGGGACATTTGTGTCCCAAAGATAATGTTTGTTAGGATTCCAGGACAGAGACTTTCAAACTGGGACTGTCCTGGAAAAATAGGACTGTTGGTCACCTTGGGTAACAGTAGCCTAATAATACTGCCATTAATATATGCTTATGTTGGTAGTGGAGAGGTCAGGCACAGCTGGGGAGCATCCTGTGCAATACTTGGTCACCACCAGTAGCAGGAACTTTGGAAAGAATAAGGAAGAATGTTTGATTAGCAAACAGAGAAACACACAGAATACTGAGGAAGAATGTCCCAGGGAAAGTCATCGGGGTAAAGATGATAAGCGTTTTCTGAAGTGAAGCCCCAATTTTCATCATTGAAAACAGGAATGGGTTTAGAAAGTCAGGCAGCGAAGGGGAAGGATGCACACAATCAAGTCAGAGAAGCACAAGTCAAGCTATCAGAACAAGTGCAACACGTAGGAGTAAGTCGTTTTGACAGAAATTTAAAACAAAAAAGGTAGAGTACAGACAGGGGATGGATGTTTGTCAGAGCTGGATTGGATACAACATGTGGAATGTGTATGTGCCATGACCATGAATGAGCATTACATTTAATCTGTCTCGTGAAGGTAACAGCCATGGCCCCATTGCAATAGACATACACCCACACATGTATCTGGCATATAGAGAAGGCATTTACAAGATGCAAAACATAGCAGTGATCTTGCAAAGACACAACCCATCTCTGACAGGCACATACTGATTTATAAATCATGTGCAGTACACAGCTGTCCATGATGTGCCTTCACCACAACCACCAAGTCATTCAGAAGCACACATACCAACTTATGTACCGTATGCAAGTGTGTAGCTCTCTAAATTCATGCCAGTTAATGTCCTGAGCTCGCATTGATGCCCCCCCACAGTACACAAAGGAGATGTGTGTAGGTACCATGTCTAGTACACAGCCATCCAAGCCCACACTGGCCCCCTTAAGACATCCAAACGTAAAAGAATTTTGAACAAATTTCAAACTTTTTTGTGTTAATACATTTTGGCAGGGTTTAGTTGTGTGGGGACATACTTATTACTAGAAACTTTGTGTTTATTGTGATACATATTCAGTATGGTCATTTTCGTATTCTGGCTGGTGTTCTCTTCCCTGATTCGATAGATCCTAACTATGGTATCACCCCCTCAACTGTCAAATCCAGTTGCACCTAAAATGGAAAAAAGCAAAATAAAAATGTACCTCAGTATAGTTAGTGTTTCTGTCAGGGCCATTGCTCAGCTTTAGACCATTTACCTTTTGCCCCTTATCCCTCAAGTGTAGCTTTGCTGACCACTATGGAGTAGGTGTTTTAGATATCCTCCAGGACTCTTCCAGTACGTGGCACAGATATGGGAGAACTAGACCCCTTAGGTATTATGCCTGGCAATAGGTTTCCTGTGTATAGAGACCCCTTGCCAGACATAATACCTTGTCTCCAGGTATTTCGTCTAGTGGTGAAATTCACAAGAAAAAGAAATAGACGCTGGATCATACAGCTGATAGTCAGATTATAACTGGCTGACATGGTTTCCTCGACTAAGAGAGGAAGCTAATTCTGCTGGTTGTGTTCCTGTGTGATATATATATATATATATATATATATATATATATATATATATATGGACTTGAAGTGGGAATCCAGTGTGGAGTCCAACGTAAAAGAGGCACAATAGTAAATGTACTTTCTGCGACAGCTGAGGAAGTTCACCCTCCCACAGGAACTGTTGATTCAGTTCTATACAGCAGTCTTTGAGTCTGTTCTCAGCTAAATCATGACAAAAAAAATAGGTTACGTCGAATAGTCAGGTCTGCCAAAAATATCATTGGTGCTAGTTTGCCCTCCTTACAGGACCTATACTATTCCAGAGTCATGCAAAGGGCAGGATAGATCATCACTGATCCTTCACATCCAGGCCACCATCTTTTGGAACTATTTTCATCAGCCAGGCATTATAGATTAATATGCACGAAAACAAGCAGATATAAGAACATTTTTTCCCCCACAGACCCATCAAGTTCATAAATGGTTAACTCAGCTTATTAGGTTGGGGTGTTCTTTTTGCCAAGCCTTCCAGGATTTTACAGTATTGTTTACATTTTTACTAACCTATCAAAAAATAATCTTAACAAATTGGAAATGTCCTACAATAATATTGCCAGATTTGCAGCAGGCAACCCATTTAGAACCCATCACTGCCTCAATTTAAAGCAGCTAGGATGGCTTGAATTACAAAATCTAATTTAAATTTCATCAGCTAACTATAGCCCACAGCACTCTTTACAAACCATCCAAAACACCTATTCTTTCCACAGTAATCACTCCCTTTAAAAACCTGAAATCCTTAAGGTCTTCTCAGAAACTTCTAGTACATACAACTAAAACAAACAATAAAGCTGGTGACTCCCTTTTTTCTAATATAGTTGAAAAAGCCTGGAACCTCCTTCCAAATGAACTCTCCACACTTCCTTCACTACCCCGTTTTAAAAACAAATTGAAAGTACTCCTCAAACCTCATTGATTATGCCCATGCTCTAAACCTGACTAGTCTAACTGTCCTAATATACTCTGATCTTCCAAACCCGTTAACACATTAAAAGCAACTCCTTCCTTATTAAACAATGTTACTAATTATCTCTTGAAAACCTTGATTGTATTTGCATTCCTTTATTATGCCTGTATCTCTGCATTGTAAACTATAGATTGTACTTGCATCCTTTATTATGCCTGTATTCTGCACTGTAAATTTTATGGTGATAACCTGTTATACATACTGTAAATAGCTTTTTTTGTTTTATCTATCTCATGTTAATTGTATATTGTTAATTGCATTGTCCTAGCTTTGGAGCTTAACTCCTCGGGCCTCTACTGAAAATGGACATGTATCCAGTTGGACTAGCCCGGTCAACAAATGTAAAATAAAATAAAATAAATGTAAAATAAATAAAATAATACTTGTTTCTTTCAGAGTTTATTTCAGTAGTTCTGCACTGAGTTGCACTTTGCTCCTTGTATGTATATGTATATTTACTTTTTTGTCTTGTTCTTAATAGTTGCATGTATGTTGCTTGTCTTGTTCTTAATAGCTGTATGTATGTCATTTATGTAATTCATACTTGGAGAGTCACTGAAACCAGAGTCATATTCCTTGTATGCTTGCATACTTGGCCATAAATGTGTTTCTTATTCTGATTCTGATAATGCTAGTGTGGCTAAAGGACTTTCTTGTTTTAGAGAATGATGAATAATGTAATAAGGACAGTGGGGATTTCCTAGATGACACCAAGTCCAGTCACTCTTATTCTTTGGAAGGTGAACCTGACCTTGAGTCCAAATAAGTGTTCACTTTTCGTCATATGATGTCAGCTTTGTTCTTGAAAAATTTACCTTACCTCCTTTTGAACCTGCCTCTCAGGCTAATTTGCAGTTCACTACTTGGAAGACTGTTTTGCTCATTGTTCTGGCATCTGCAAGGCAAGTCTCTGAGCTGCATGCTTTCATGGTGGCAAACCCAATCTGTTTTTTCTCAAGGACAGGGTGTGTTACGTACTAATCCATCACTCATGCCTAAAATTGTTTCTGAATTTACCTTGAATCAAGCCATAAATTTTCTAGCATTCTATCCTGATTCAAAAAACAAGGGAGAAAAAATTAAATATAACTTTGATCTAACAAAGTCCTTTAGGAATGCTGAACAAGCTGTTTGTCTCCTATGGGGGGAAAAGAAGGGTCAGCTTGTCTCTAACTTAACCGTTCCACACTGGTTATCCTGTGTTTTCTGTTGCTCCCACCATGGTAAATCTCTCCAGGCATGATTAAGGCTCGCAGAACAGGGTCTTATCCTCTTCAGTGGCATATTTGGAAAGGAATGAACTCTAGATGCATTCTAAAAGAAGAAACCTGGTCCTCTGTACATAGCTTCACAAAACACTACAAACAAGAATCCTTTTCAAGATCCACAGCAGGCTTAGCTGGGACCATTCTCCAAGGGGCTCCTAGATCCTTATGCATCCACCTCCCAGGTAGGGTAAGCTTTGAGAGTCTAGTCAAAGTGCTACTGGAGCAGTGTGAATGCAGAACATAATGTAGTTGAGTAGGTCCTACTTACCTGTAACCATAGATGTTCAAATTCCTCTGCCTCTGTGACAGCACCCACCAGCTATACCCCAGATTGTGCATAGCTGAAGTGGGTTTCAGCATCTTTGATTTGGTTGCTGTTGGATTTGGTTTTTATATGGTGGTGTGATTGGCTGTGAATTTACTCTCTGACTTAAACTACTTTCCTCTCCTTTGTGGAAGAAAAAAATCCTGAACACTTACTGTGACAGCTGGAGGCTTCCCTGTGATGATATGGTAAGCCACTTGGTGGTGACAGAAAGGGAGAGGAAGGGTAGTCTGAGCTTTTGAAGGCTGGCCAGTACAAGGTTATCTTGGTATATGCCTGGTGTCCAAGCCCCCTTGTCTGTGGATCCTGCTGCTGCTGTGTCCCCACTGATATCTTCCAACAGTGATGGTCTTCATCAAACCCAGTCAATTCAGGTAGTGGATAGAACTTCAGGGAAGGAAGCTGGCACTATCCAGCATATGGAAGCTTCTGCTGAAGTGTATGTATAGGTTAGACACATTTGCTACATAGCTGCTGTGCAAAAAGTCTCTGTCACATATATTGTGTCCAGTGTTTCTCAAGTGTTTAAACATGCTTCAAAGACTGCCTTGGAAGGGGCTGATACTGTTTCTAGAAATACAGGGATGTATGTGGTGATAATGAGGTATGGCTTGTTGCACAGTCCATTTTTTTCTGATAAGTTAAAAAGTGAGATTAAGAATGCTGCACTTGATTCTGATTTTTTGTTTGGTATAGCAGCTGTTCAGATCCTTAAACACTAGGATAACAGAAGTTAATTGATTCAAGGGGTGTCTAAAATGTTCCATATTCACAAATTTCCCTCCATTAAACAGAATAATTCTCATTGACCCAACAGACAGAAGTCCCAGCCAAACAAAAGTGAAGGCATCAAAAGGAAATAGCAGGAAGAGAACTCCAAGCCGAGCAGGAGAGGTTCCTTTCTCAAAAAGGGTACCCCCCCTTCCAACCTATGGTAATGCCAAGGCACAGCACCTGTTTTCCCAAGTCACCCTCTGGGTGCCCAATCTCAAAAGCTAGCTCGCAACGAGGCAGCTTGGCTGTTAGTAGTTTCTGACAAATGGGTGATCAACATTGTTGGCAAGGGTTGCAAGTGGCAGTGGAAGGAACCTCCTCTTAGTTTAAGGATGTGCCCCCCTCACCTGCCGGACCAAACCTTGTTACTACAGCAAATGCTGGACTTTGAGATCATAAAACCCATCCCTCCGTCAGAAAGAATGAAAAGTTTCTGCTCCAGAATTTTCCAGGTTCCCAAAACAGAGCTGTCATGGAGACTGGTGCTGGACCTATCCTTTCTGAATAACTTTGTTAAGGTCCATAAGTTTAAGATGCTCAGCTTACAGACGGTGCTTCCTCTCTTGCCTGACCATTGCTTCATTGTGACCCTGGAATTGAAAGATGTATATCACCATGTCCTTATTGCTCATCACTTCAGGAGATATCCTGGGGAGGAGGAGAGAATGTTGGTATAATAGTTATTTTGAAGAAGTCACATTATTTTAGTGACGAAAGCTCTCAGTCTGTACAATCTATACAATGAAAGCGTCTTCTGATTTCCAGGCAGTGGATTATTGTTTGAGTTTATATAATGGTTAAGGTGGTTTTAACCTCACAGATTCAAGGTACAGGGTTTGATTCTGACCTCTGGTTATTGCCTAGGCTTGTAATAGTCTGCATACTAATAGTCTAGTACTTGTCTATGAACGTATATCTGAGATGTGTTGTGTCCGATTCTCTGCATTGCTCACTGGGTGTCGTGTTTACTAAACACCTTACTCTGGTAGTAGCTCACTAATGGACTCTTAGCATTCACATCTTTCCTTACTTGGAGGATTTGCTGATCTGTGCAGAGTCTCTATCCAGATGTTTGGAATTACTAGAGATGGACTCAATCTTACTGTCCCATCTAGGGTTCAAGTTGAATCTTTGGAAGTTCTGCCTGATGCCCTCGCAAAGACTCTCCTTCCTGGGGTGGTTAATTGACTCCAACAAAAAATGGCCTTATTTCCTAAAGACAAGGTCTTGTCTTACTAGATGGCTTTTCAAGAATTCTCCAGGAAGAATTCCTAACAATTTTAGGCGTTATGGCATCCATGATTCTCATGGTACCACTGGCACATCTCAATATGAAATTTCAATGGTATGTCTGGAATTGTTGGACCCAGCACAATACAGTCTCTGGAATCAGATGAGACTTATAGTAGTGGAGAGCACAGCGGAGTATCAGCACAGGATTTCTCTTCTTCCCTCCTGTTCCATCAAAATTTGTCCAGACAGATTTGTCCAGCCTTGCTTGAAGAGCTGTGTCAGTGGGAGTGCAAATGCAGGTCACTTGGGGTTCCAATGATGTACAGAAGCACATTGATATTAAAGAAATGTTGGCAGTGATGCATGCCTTGAAAGCTTCACCACTTATGGACTCCAGGTTCTCTTCTGGTGGTTACTGGCAACACCACAGTGATGTGGTACCTCAGCAAACAAGGATGTACAAGCTCATACCCTCTGTGCTGATTGGCAGTCATGGCCAGGGGACTGGCTTTGCAGTATTCTCTGATTCTTCAGACATCATACATCCTGTCAGAGCAAAATGTCATGGCAGACAGACTAAGCAGATCCTAGGGAGATTCGCATACGTGGCAGCTCAAGGCAGTGGTGTTCCAGGATCTAGTCCAGACATGGGGAAGGCCTCAAATAGACAGACAATTGGAGAAATTCTGTTCCAAACATCCTTGCAGTGATGCTTGTAGGACAGATACATTCTTGCTCCTTTGGATGGGAATGTTCCTGTATACATTTCCACCCTGCTGACCGATTCACAAAATACTTCTGGAGGTTCAGAAAGAAATGCCAAAAATCATTGTGGTGACCTCCTACTGGCCCAGGCAAACTTGGTTCTCCCTTCTAATGATATTGACCAAGGGAATTACCAAAGACCCTCACATTCTAGATTTGCTCGCACAGTCTCAGCGGCGACTGGTGCACCCCAGTTTGGTGCAACTACAACTGACTGCCTGGATGATTGAATCTCGACTCTGTTTAGACACTTGTTTCATGAGGATTTGCAGCAGGTGTTAAAGGAGGCCAGAAAACCTGTAACTAGAAAATCATGTATTTAGAAATGGATGAGATTTTCTAAGTGGTACCTAAATGGGAGCAGAAGGTCCCTATAGGTAATATTCCCTTGATCCTGAAATATTTGAGAGAGCTATTTCAGGATGGCTTATTGTATGCATCCATTAAGGTGCATTTAGCGGCCATCTCTGCTTATTTGCCGATGGATCCCCCCCCTTTCTTTCTTCTCTTTTGGTAAAAGTTTATGAAAGGACTATTGCATATTAGACCTTCTTGCAAGCAAATTCCTCCTTTGTGGGACCTCAACTATTATGTTTATTATATCCATAACTGCTGCAGTAGGCTTTGCTATATGGGATTAAATCGTGCCAAGGGTATAACAGCTGGCCATCTTCCAATGCTTCAGAACATCTTCTATGCACCCAAGCTGTCAGGCAATTTGAGCTGAGCTGACTGAAAGACAAGTTTGGGCGTGAGGCCCTTCAGAGCTTTATTGCTGCCGAGTATGCTCCATTGAGGCTTTTGAGGATTGATGGTCGGCTTCTGCTTTTCTTTGTTGGGCAGAAAAGTTTCCTTTGGGGGAAAACAATTCCATTTTCTTAATTTTGTTGTTGATGTAATACATTTCTCTTCAGGAAAGTTATTTTAAAGCTATGAGTGTTGTGTTTTAACAGATTATTTTGAGAATGTAATGTACTTGTAAATGGATCACTTTTTTTTCTGTCAGATCAAAAGTGGTGTAAAGTAACTGAAAACATTTTTTCTAGGGTGAAATTGTGTTTATTTTACTTTTGTGGGGCTGGCATAGTGTTTTGTCATGCTTTTTACTGTGTTTTAGTGTGGACTGGTAGTGTTTACTGGCAATTGCTGCTTGTCATCCTGAGAACGAGGCACCATTTTTGGCTTGACCATGGAATAGACCATCATTTTCACAGTTGGTCTTTCTTCCAGCCACAAAATGAAAAAAATAAGCAAACAGCATTTGCCACCTTAGCAGGCTAGCAGTTTTCCTCAGCTGCAGGTGGTTGAGTCTGCTGTGGCCATTTGTTGTACCTCAAACCCCACTCATCATTTACCCTGGGTCTTTTTGGTGTAGCACCTACACCCACGATTTACCAAAAGTTAGCCACGTCCTCTGCAGCTGTTGGGGTGCCCTCAGTGGGCAAGGGAGGACCACTGTTGTTGATCCTGGGAGAGGAAACAGGGAAGTTTTCCCTGTTGTCAGAATGCTCAGCCCCTCGCCGGGGAAGCTGCTGCTGCCGCCATTAGTTCCCATTTTTCCTTTCAAAAAGGAACCAAAAACCAAGCATGTAACTACTACTCCAATTTCGTTTGAGAGAAGTAGATAACTATGTCTGGCTGAAGCAGTAATTTAGGCTGTTGATTCTTCTCATTAGGTGTTGCTGGTAAATGAAAGAGGCATGCCTCTCTTCAAAGTTCCGAATCTAGACAGGAAGATGAAGGGAGAAATACAGGGATGTTAAGTTGTCTATCTCGCCTTCATTCTTGCTGGATGGGTTCGGAGCCGACCTCGGCTCTGACTCGGCCACTCTAAAAGCTCGAGAGTTGGTTCCACCGGCTCGAGGCTCCCCCTATATCCCACAATGCTAGGCGTGAGTTACCCCAGATCTCATTTGCCGCTACAGCGATCGAGGTGTGTTTTCTACCGGCTCCAGGTTAGTGAAAGTTTAGACTAGTTTAAAATTCTTTAAACTTAGGCTAGTTAGTGTAAAATTTTTTCACACTTAGTGTAGTGGACTTGTTTATCCCTTACTATCTTTCCAGCCCCCTTCTTTTTAAAGAACACTTAGTTCTTCCCTAAGGCCTTCGGGCCCTTCCTTCCCTTTCCTTAGAAGTGTGTATGTGTTACTTAGGGAATTTTATTAACTTACCTTTAGTTTTAAATAATTCCCTTTTTAATCCTATCAGTGTAATCTGTGTGTGTGTGTGTTTTTGTGTGTGATTACACTTCAGGTTCCTTGAGTATGTCCAAGGATACAAAGGTCTCAGGCTTCAAGAAGTGTGACTCGTGCTGTCAGAAAATGTCTCTGACAGACGGTCACACTTCTTGTGTGTATTGCCTGGGACCTTTACACCTGCAGGACTCTTGTGCTGTATGCCATGGCTTCAGCCCTAGAGTCCTGCAGGAGAGAAAAAATAAACTCATTTTGAGGGGTTTAATTAAGCCTGAAGGTTCCCTTCCTGTGTCTTCTGGGAAACCTTCCAAGGCTTCTAGGACCTCGGCTCCAGCTTCAGAGTCGAGGCCTAAGGCTTTGAAGCCTACTGCTTCATCAGCTCCGGCTGGAGCCGATGAGTCTGTGACTGCTGTTTCAGTGGTTTCTCGGCTCCGCCGGAGCCGAGGCATTAGAGAGTCATGGGTCGGCTCCGATCATACCATCGGAGCCGACATCTAGAAAGAGATCGAGGTCACCGTCCCTTGGCTCCGTTCATTCGGCTCTAGCGTCTCCCCTGCTGTCTGAACGGAGCCATAGATCTCACTCCTCCAGGTCATCGAGGCCATCAGATCACGACCTACAGAGGGTAGTGAGTAGACTTTTGAAGTCCGAGGCACTGGCCCAAATGCTCCAGAGTCCGACTCATCAATCGATGCCTCAGCTTGTTCCAATTAATATTCCTCCTCTGACTCCTTTGAGCTCGGAGCCGGGGCGTCTCGGAACTGAGACTGTGGTAGCGTCGGAGCCGATACATTTGTCTTCAGCTCCGTCGTCGGCTCCGATTTCTTCCTTTGAAGAATCTCGGCGCCGGACTTCCCTCATCGGCTCCGAGGGGGTGAGTGGCATCGGACCCTTGTCCGACCCCCCTCTCCCTCTCGGTGCTTCGGCGCTGGTGAGTTCGGCTCCGACATCGGCCTCGGAGCCATCTCTGTCGGTGCCGAGGGAGGTTCTCAGCTTCTCGGAGCGGGGACCTCTGGCTCTGCCTGACAGGGGTGCATTCGAGGTCATGCGGAGTGTGTTGGAACCTTGTTCGACTCCACAGTCGGCTCCGTCCGCCCCTCCCACTTCGGTGCCTTTGGTTATGTCGACTCACTCCCTCATCCCAGACCGCAGAGAGCAAGCTCCTCAAGAATCCCCTGTGGGGATCTCATCCTCTTCCGAGGCCTCTCCTGAATTGGCAGGGGAGCCCCCTAGGAAGAGAAAGTGTAAGAGGAAGTACTTAGACTCACCTGAGTCTGTCACCTCTGACACAGATTTAGAGGATTCCGAGGGTTCCCCACGTTCCCCTTCTGAAGATGTCTCTTTCGCAGACATTCTAGAGACCCTGAAACAGAGGGGAAATTGGCCAGCCCTTAACCCTTCGGAGGATGAATCTGTGTATCTTGAGGCGTTTGGCTCTCGTCCTTCCACCTCCTGGGTGTCCCCCCCCCTTTGATCCCTTCATGCAGGTGGTTGCAAAGAAGGCCTGGACGGCTCCTGATTCAGTGGACCCTACTCCCAGGAGACCCTCCAAATTTATAACAGCACCAACTGACAAGCAATTTCTCACAAAAGGTGTTTCTGTGGATGCTATGGTGGTAGCTGCTGCCACCAAGAAGGAACTAGCTGATCCTTCGGTACCTGTCCATCCACCTAACAAGGAATCCAGGTCTATGGACAGGTACGGGAAGCGGATGTTCTCATCAGCGACCTTTGCAATGCGTTCGCTGAACTACCTATGCCATTTTACTCGTCTTCAAAGGGACTTGATCAAGGAAGCGAGTGATATGTTGAAGGATCCTACAGCTGCGGGTTTTCAGGACAAGATGAACACTCAGCTGGCTACCCTGAACTCCATAGCTAACTCCTCCATGCGCCTCCTTTCTTATGCGGCTGATGGAGCGAGCAGGGCCGCAGGGACAGGTGTGGCCTTACGCAGGCACGCCTGGATGCGGTTATGCAACTTTGCGGACCCCTTTAAAACGTCTTTCAGTAATTCCCCGTTTGATGGATCATCTCTTTTTGGTCCTCAAGTGAAAGAAACCTTGACTAGGTGCGAGACAGATGGCAAGACTCTTTCTGCCGTCGGAGTCCGTTTTTCTACTCCTTCTAGGCCTTACCCCAAAGGCCAGAAAAGTGGAAAAATGTGGTTCCGTAAACAATCTCAAGGGACTTCGCCTGACGCACAGAGTCGGTTCCCCGCCAGAGGCAGAGGGGGGAACAACAATGGTAGACGTCGCCCTAGAGGCAGGGGGGGTCCGCAGAACCAGGGCAATCGTGAAGTCTTCTCTGATAAGCCCTTTCAGCATCCATGAGGTGTTGCCCGACTGCCTACCTTCGGAGGCAGTTGGGGGAAGATTGTCACTGTACCCAAAAGCCTGGCTATCCCTGACTCAAGACAAATGGGTACAGTCCATCATTTCCGAGGGTTATTCCATTCCCTTCTTTCGCATTCCAAACCAATCAAAAAAATCCCTTCCAGATGTTCCACCCACTCAAAGGGATCTTGCAGCTTTGGAAATTTCAAAGCTGCTTGCAAAAAGAGCAATTCAGCCAGTTCCAGCAGACCAGCAAGGATCCGGAATCTACTCCAGGTTCTTTTTAGTTCCAAAGAAAACAGGGGACTGGAGACCAATTTTGGATCTCAGTATCTTGAACAAGTCAGTCAAGAAAACAAGATTTCGGATGGTCACGCTGCAGTCCATCCTTCCCCTTTTGGGAAAGGGAAGCTGGATGTGCTCTATAGATCTTCAGGATGCGTACTATCACATAAAATGAAAAGACGCTCCAGAAGATTCCTCCGCTTCAGGCTGGGAACCAGTCATTTTCAATTCAGGGCCCTGCCCTTTGGTCTCACCACTGCCCCGGTGTTTACCAAATGCATGGCAGTGGTAGCTTCTCACCTGAGACGACAAGGATTCCAGGTGTTTCCATATTTGGACGACTGGCTCCTTACAGCCCCCACCAAGCATCTTCTTCTAATGGCCAGGGACTACACCTTTCGCACTTGTCGAAATTTAGGCATTTCAATAAATTTCGAAAAGTCTGTTTTGTCGCCTTGTCGCACTATTACCTTCATAGGCAAATCTAGACACAATCAACATGTCTGCGAGGCTAACAGATCAGAGAATAACAGACATACACAAAATGGTCTCGCTCCTCTTCAGCAGCAACAGAATCAAAGCCAGGTTAGTTCTGAAAGTGTTGGGGATTATGGCGGCTGCCATACCTCTGCTTCCATTAGCCAGATTCCACATGAGAATCCTTCAATGGATGCTCTTCACGCAATGGTCGTACCAGCAACTTCCTATGTCTCACACCATTATAATCACACAAACATGCAGAAATCATCTTCTGTGGTGGATGTCTTCCTCAGCTCTTATTGGGAAGACCCTTTGTTCCTTCCCTCCGGTTGCTACTCTGACAACGGACGCCTCCTGATCGGGTGGGTGCACTATCAGGGCAGAACTGTCCAGGGCACTTGGCAACCAGACGAATGCCACTTGCACATAAATGTTCTAGAGATGAGAGCAGTGCTTTTAGCGTTGCAAGCCCTTCAAGACTCTCTTCCCTTGGGAACGATAGCAATCCAGACGGACAATATGTCTGTAGTGTGGTATATCAACAAACAAGGCGGAACCAGGTCCTACCCCCTGTGTCGAGAAGCACTCAGACTGTGGCAATGGGCGATTTCTTCTCAGCGGTTTCTGATAGCAACGCACATTCCCGGGAAGTCCAATCAAATTATGGACAAGTTGAGCAGAGCTATCCTCATGCCTCACGAGTGGTCTCTGAAAGACTCTGTAGTGAGAGAAATTTTTCTCAAGTGGGGTCAGCCTTGCTGCGATCTTTTTGCTACTCCCCAAAACAGCAAGTGCAGAGATTATTTCACCCTATTCCCGCTACCAGGCCAACCCAGCAGAGACGCTCTAGTCCAAGTTTGGCCCCGGGGACTTCTGTATGCATTTCCTCCCTTCCCACTAATCTCTCAAGTGATACAGATAGCTATCGCTCAGAAGGCCTCCTTGATCCTCATTGCTCCTTACTGGCCTCGACAGGTTTGGTTCCCCTTTCTACATCAGTTTCTGTTGGAGCGACCTTGGCATCTGGACCTAGTTCCAGATCTTTTGATCCATCAGTCGGGTCAGTTTCATCGCTCCCTTCCCTCTCTGAACCTCACTGCTTGGTTCCTCCAATTCCAACTTTAGCCAGGCTTCCTCAAATATCTCACTCTGTTCGAGATATTTTGATAGCTTCCCATAAATCTTCCACTCGAAAGATTTATTTGAGTAAGTGGAAACGTTTAGCCTATTGGGCTCAAGGAAGGGAAATAGATCCTTTCACTGCTTCCATCCAAATGGTCCTTGATTTTCTAGCTGAACTCTTCCATGCAGGTTCATCTCCTTCTACTCTTAAAGTTCAATTGGCAGCTATTTCTAATTTTCATGTGGGCATTTCAGATTCTGCCATCATGTCCCACAAGCTTTGCAAAGCTTTTTTGAAGGGAGTTTTTCTACTCAGACCTCCGGTAAGAAATCCTCCTCCTCCTTGGGACCTAAATTTAGTTCTCAGTTCTTTAATTCTCTCCCCTTTCGAACCTGCATCCTCCTGTTCTTTAAAATTACTATCATGGAAGACTCTCTTTCTAGTAGCTATTACTTCAGCTAGAAGAGTTTCAGAACTTCATGCACTCAGCTGTCGACCTCCTTATCTGTTGTTCCATAAGGACAGGGTATCTTTACGAACCAACCCGTCCTTTTTACCTAAAATAGCCTCCACGGCTAACCTAAATCAAAGCATTGACCTCCCGGTGTTTTTTCCAGAATATTCTAACAGATCTGAACAAAGATTACATTGGCTAGATGTTCATCGTCAGTTAAGGTACTATTTGGATAGAACAAAACAATTCAGAAAATCTGACCAGCTGTTCGTCTCTTATGCAGAAGGCAGAAAGGGACTTTCAGTTTCAAAGGTATCATTATCCAGATGGCCAACATCCCTGATTTCCCTTGTGTATGAAATTAGACACCAAAAGCTGCCTAGCAAACCTAAAGCCCATTCTACCAGAGCCTTGGCTACTTCTATAGCCTTCCAAGATAGACTGCCTACTGACACCATTTGTGCAGCGGCTACTTGGGCTACTCCTCACACTTTCATTTCTCATTATAAGTTGGATTTAGCCTCTAGACATAGAGCTAACTTTGGTTCCACTGTTCTCAAGAGTCTGTTCCGTTAGGCCACCCGGGACAAGGTGCTAGGGACGCGGTCCCATCCAGCAAGAATGAAGGCGAGATAGACAACATATAGAAGTTATGTTCTTACCATAACGTTCCATGTTAGTTGTCTTCTTCTCGCCTTCTTCTTAAGGCCCCACCCTCCTTCCCCTGGCCTGGACAGACCTAGAGGAGTTTTGATTGTGACCTCTCTTTCTACCACCTCTTTACTTTAGGTATATGCTCTGCTGTGCATATTTCCTGGATCAGGATGTAGGTCACCCTTCTCCCTTGTTTATAGAGGTGGACTTTGTTACTAGTTATTTTACTACTATTATAGGCAGTGCCTAGCTTACAAACGAGATCTGAGGTAACTCACGCCTAGCATTGTGGGATATAGGGGGAGCCTCGAGCCGGTGGAACCAACTCTCGAGCTTTTAGAGTGGCCGAGTCGGAGCCGAGGTCGGCTCCGAACCCATCCAGCAAGAAGAAGGCGAGAAGAAGACAACTAACATGGAACGTTATGGTAAGAACATAACTTCTGTTTTTCTCTTCAGCTTTCCGATTCAGACTCCAAGGAGAGCTGAATTCCTGATTCTAGTTGTGGGGTTTACTCTTTCTCTGAGACTATTTCTAGAACATGCCAACATTTTCATTGGAAGAACACTGAGATTTCTCAGTCCCTCAGAAAAAAAAATACTGTGAGTGGTTACATAAGGAATTTCCAGAACCTTCATCCATTTCTCCAGTTCTGTCAGCTTTGGAGGATGTTTTTGTCAGTCTGCAGTTTTCCTGATAGCCTCTTTCCCCTTAAAAGGCAGATGGAGTGTATAAAGTTCCTCAGTCTTTTAAGTTTTTATATACTCATCCCAAACCTGACCCAGCTGCTGTAGCTTTAGTTAATCCTTCTGCTGCTAAACAGTTAGTTAATTCTAATACTATTTCTGACCAGGATGGGAGAATATTGATAAGTATGGGAAAATGTATGTCTCTGTTACTTGGATTTTTAGAATTTTGAATTGTCAAGCTTATATGTTAAAGTTTATTGTAATTGTAAGATTGAGAAATGTTTAATCTGCAGTTTCTTCAAGGAAGAAATCTTCTTTAAATGGTCTAATTAATTACTTGTTTACAGTGTGTGTATGACTCATTTGATAGTTTGTCCACTGGTACTAATTTGAGGAGGTTTGCCTGGCTACATTCTCACAACATCCAAGATGATGTGAAAAATGAGTTTTTAAGTTGACCTTATAAAGATTTAGTTTTTAGTCTCTGCTGCAGAGGCTATCATCAAGTCTGACAAAAAGGGTAAGCTATTGCAGAAAATCTAAGACTTTTCATCCCTCCTTTCCAATTTTTCTAAGGGATTCTCTAACCCTTTATCGGATTTTGGCAAGAAATAAAATAAATAGTCTCAGCAAAATGCAGGTCAATAAACAAAGTTTAAGAAGAAATGGCAGGGGTTTCCAAAACGAGTACAGGAATCTCCCAAAACAAGAACAGTCCAACAAGTCAGAGTGACTGTTTAAGTAGCCTTCCCTCCCTCCCTGGCAGTCCCTTTTCCCTTCTAGAAAGTCTGAATCTCCATGTTTCTCTTTGATAACAGTTTCAGAGACATGGGGTCCTGAAGATCAGTCATCAAGGTTACAGATAGCAGTGGGAGGAAATTCTTGCTTTCCATGGGGTAATTCCTCATTCACCAGGCTCCTCTATTGCCCCCGTTCTTTAACACATGCTGCTTCAGGTAGTTATTGAGACATTACCTCCTTCCCAGGTTGGGAAGGATTTTATTCAAGGATGTTTTAATGCCGGAGAAAGAAAATGCTTTGAGATCAGTTACATACATAAAAATATTTCAGACATAAGCAGTAATGCGCTTTTAGCCTGCTAATATACCAAAACAGTTATTTCCATAGTAAGTGTCCAGGGTGTTATAAATATCTAAGCTAGTACTTGCTTTAATATAATTTGTTAGCCTATTCCATGCATCGGCTGCTTTGTCAGAGGACCAATTAATACACTTTTCATTCCTATAGAATCTTCTACATAGGTTGTCTTAAGATTCTTGATAACCCCAAACATTCCCAGAGGTAGTTGCCTCTAAATGCCCTGTATATCTGAATAAGGTCTTCTTTTAAATATCTGTATGAGACGCTGTACAAGTTCAGATATTTTAGTCTTTCATAATTGAACTTTTCACATCCATGGCTGCCCATGGTACATTTCTTCTGCACACTTTAAAGTTTATTCATGCTTGTTTTCTTATAAGGTTTCCATATTGTTATTCCATACTCAGTTTTTGGGTTTAATGTAACTAACAAACAGAGATTTCATCATTTTTGATTTCCTAGACATTATATATCTTTTCATACAACCTGTAGTTCTATAACTAGCATTGACCACTTGGTTGATGCTGATCGGAAAAACTCAAAAATGTATCTACCCGTATACCCAGGTCCTTTAATGAATCTACAGATGTGATGTTATCTCATCTTCATTCTTCACTGGTTGGGTTCAGAACCAAACCTCGGTTCAGACTCTGCCATTTACAAAAGCTCGAGGTCTTCCACCGGTTCGTGGCTGTCTCCCTACCCCATCATGCTCTAGGAGAGTTCCTCAGATCTCATTTGCCGCTAACTAGATCGGGTGCTTCCATTTTGGCTCTGGCTAAGTGTTTATTTTTTATTTGCTAAACATTTTATAGTGTTAGTACATAGTTCTTCAATTATTTAGTGTGTTTGATCCTTTGCTGCTGTTAGGATTGGCTGTCATTTTTTCTCTAGGCCTTTTTACCTTTCCCTATCCAGGCTTTATTTGAAGTATTTTATTTGAATTATTTTGTTATATTTACTTGTTTAATATAAGCTTGTTTAAGTTAGGGAGCTTTAAAAATAAACTTGTTTAAGCTTGAATCCTTAATATATATTGTTATTTCCTTTTCCTGGTAAGCTCATTTTAGTTAGAGAGCTACTGCTGGTCCATTTAAATTAGAGGACCTTTCATCCCTTTCCTAACCTTTCTTCAGTTTCACTGCTTGGATTGTTTGTTGCAAAAAAAAAATGTTGTTAGTAGTAGTAGTAGTTTTTTTTCTTGCCTTGTTACTGTTAGTTGCCATTGATATAGCTATATCTAAGGATACTAAAGAATCTAAACCTTCAGAGTTTAAAAAATGTGTTAAATGTAATCAAAAAATGACTTTAACTGATGGCCACACAATTTGTGTGTATTGTCTGGGTGCAGTCTGTCTCCAAGAATCGTGTGCCATTTGCCATACATTCAGTAGTAGAGTGTTAGAGAGAAAAAATAATATTGAGAGGATTACTAAAGACTCCATTTTCAGAGACTGTTGAAGAGGGTCAGAGTACATCCAAATTACCAAAATCTCCATCTTCCACAATAGAGAAGTTGGGGAAAAAGATCTTCTTCTTCTTATGCTCATTCGGAGCCTTCAAAGAAATTGGCAAAAGAGTCATCCTCGGACCCGAAGAATGTCGGGCCCAAAAAATCCTTCCTCCTCGGCTCCTACTGTGGTTTCAGTGCCAATGGAGTTTTCAATACAGTCCCCAGAACTTGAACTGGTCTCTCCAACTCTGAGACCACCATTGCTCCAGAGAGTCAGATCTCATACTCCCTCCTCTAAATCATCAAGAAGCCTCTCCAATGATGATGTGAATCGTGTGGTGCAGAGACTTTTGAGAACACCGGCACTGGCCAAACTTTTGTCTACTCCAACCCAGAGGGATTTGGAGCCAAACCAAGACCCTCCCCCCCCCCCCCCATCGATTCCTCCTCCAGTCTAGTCTGGGACCTCGGAGCCGGAGTGTCACCAGAGTGGAACCAGTTGTAGTGGAACTATCAAACCCGAGACCTGCACCAGGATCTTCTGGCCCGACTACTGCTCTGACATCCTCAGTTCCATCTGAACTCTAGGGGTCTGGGAGCCGACACTCTCCAGGCAGGTTGGACAGTTGTCGGATCCGAACTTGCCTCTTGGGGCTTTGGCATGGGGGAGCTCGGCTCCTACATCGGCCTCGGAGCCAACCAGCTTGGATCTGTGGGTGCCTTCTGATTCTTCAGAGAAAGGAGCTTCCTCGGATTAGGGGTGGGGGGCCTTTGAGGTGATGAGGAGACTGCTGTCACCAGTTCCACTCCCAGGTACAGGCATTCTTCCCCCAAAGGCACCAGTGTCTGTCTTGGTACCATCACATCCACACAGATGTGGAGACCCAGAGTCTCAGGATGCCCCATTGGGTGAAGCCCTCTCTTCCGAAACCTCTCCGGAATACCCTTCTGAAGAGGTCCCTCGAAAAAGATTATGCAAGAGGAAGCATTTAGACTCCCCAGAGGAGTCCATCACCTCAGATATGGACCTCAATGAGTTGGAAGGGTCCCTGCGGTCACCCTCTGAGGATGTCTCCTTCTTGGACATCCTAGAAATCCTAAAGCAGAGAGGTGGCTGGAAGTCCATCAACCCTTCTGAGGAGGAGTCTGTATCCCTGGAGGCTTTCGGGTCTCACCCTTCCACCACTTGAGTTTCTCCACCTTTTGATGAACTCATAAATGTAGTTAGTCAAAAGGCGTGGGAGTCTCCAGATTCAGTGGAACCTGATCCTCAGAGGCCAAATAAGTTTATTACAGAACCTTCAGGCAAGGAATTTCTTACAAAGGGTGTCCCAGTAGATGCTATGGTAGTGGCAGTGGCCACCAAAGCGGAACTTTCAGAGGCATCCTCATCTGTCCATCCACCAAAGAAGGAGTCTCATACGATGGACAGATACGAGAAGCGCATGTTTTCTTCAGTGACATTTGCACTCAGATCGTTGAATTATCTGACTCATTTCACTAGGTTGCAGAGAGATCTGAAAGAGCAAGGAGATACTCTACAAGGTTCAGTAATTGCAGGGGTTTCAGACGTTTCCTCTCAGTTCTCCACATTAAACTCAGTGGTTAACTCCTCCAAGAAGCTTATTTCCTACACAGCAGATGGAGCGAGCAGGGAAGCAGGTTCAGGAGTTTCCTTGAAGAGACATTCCTGAATTCGCTTGTGTGACTTTGTGGAGCCCTTTAAGTCTACCTTTGCTAATGCCCCCTTCGATGGCTCATTCCTCTTTGGGCCAAAAGTTAAGGATACACTCACCAGGTGCAAACAAGAAGAAAAAACTCTCCCTGCCATAGGAGACCGTTTTTCACTACCTTCTAGACCTTATCCAAAAGGGAGGAAAGATGTGGTTCCGAAAATCCCGGAGAGCTTTTCAGGACACACGTGGTGACTCTTCCCCCAGAGGCAGAGGGGGAAGTTGTAATGGGAGATGCCATCCACGGGGCAGAGGGGGGGTCCGCAAAACCAGGGTGACAGGGATTTATTCCATAGGTAAAACATTTTCTTACACTGTGAAGGACACCAATGAGGAAGAGAAAAGGCAAACACTACTAAAAACTGAGATCTGAGGAAGGCTTATTTGCCGAAAGCGCTTATCGGAAGACTGAGGACTGCTTATTTTATGTTATATTCTTTTTATTAAAGTTTTGATTTTACTATAAGTTTCACTGCTGTGGTGGACATCAGGAGTTTTTAGTAGGAATTCATTCCATGGTAGGCCCTTTCAGCGCTCCTGAAGGGTGGCCCACCTGTCCATTTCTGGAGGCAGTCGGGGGTCGCTTATCTTTATATCCATAAGCCTGGGTAGAAATAACAAAAGACAAATGGGTACAAAGCATCGTATCTAAAGGGTACTCCATACCCTTTTCCTTCCCCGTCCCAAACATAAAGAACATCCTGGACATTCCACCCAGTCAAAGGGAACAGGCAACTCTAGAAATTCAAAAGTTGCTACACAAAAGAGTCATCCAAACATTCCCTGCAGTCCAAATAGGATTCGGAACTTACTCCAGATTCTTTTTAGTTCCAAAGAAAACAGGGGACTGGAAACCCATACTGGATCTCAGAAGATTAAACAAATCAGTAAGGAAAACGAAATTCTGGATTTTAACACTACAGTGTATATTCCCCTTTCTGGGAAAAGATGATTGGATGTGCTCTGTAGACCTGCAGGATGCGTGCTACTACATAAAACAGGCCATTGAGGAGTCATCTGCGCTTCCGGCTGGGAGCCAGTCACTATCAGATGTTCATCATGTTTTACTGTTGCAGTCCTAACCAATGGGTTATCCGGCTCCCGGTAGCCCTCGATCGGCCAGAATACCAAAGGTAACTAAAAATGACGACTGTAAAGGACATCAGGGCGTCCAATACAAAAGGCGACAGCTGACGTCACTTTCTCAGTCTTCCTTGCCGCGGAGCCCATAGTAGAAGCATTTCTTGCATGAGTGCCAGTCTGCAGTTTACCTTTTGTGTTTCCGACTACGAAGTTGAAGTCAACTACAGCTAAGTACCCCATTGGGGATCCTCTCTTCTTGCGTTAACGAACGTCAGAAAAGGTTAATAATTGTCTTACCTGTGGAAAGCAGATTCCCCATAGAGATTTTCATTCCTATTGTATTATTTGTTTAGGCCTTGACCACAATGTTCCTAATTGTGATCTTTGTGCTTCCTTTAATCCACATACTGTTCATCGTCGGGCTAAGCTTTTAGCTAAGCATTTTGAAGTTTGGCCTCAGTTTGTCGGTATGTCGTCCGCTGGTCTTCAGGCTTCGGATATCCCCAAGAAGCGCAAGGATAAGGACCGCGACAGGCTTCCAAAGGTCAAGTCCTCGGATGATGTTAAGTTGGTAGTCAGTCATGCGGTGGCCAGTGAGGCACCTTTGCAGCCCCTGCATCCCGCAGATTTTCAAACGCAGGCCTCAGTTGAGACCATTTCTGCGGTCCCCAGGCCTTCGGCATCCATTTTGCTTTCTGACCTTCTGCCTGTTGCCTCTTCAGCTGGGTGCGGAGCCGCGAAGCTGACTTCGATGTCCGAGACCTCAGTTCTTCGTTCAGACAGCAAGCACATACCGACGACTTCGGCTGCAACTTCAGCAGTTGCCAGGCCTCCCGAGTCTCTTAGACTTGCAGGTAAATCTTCTAGTCGTAAGCCTGTGAAGAAGCAGGCTCCAGTTTCCTCTCGTTCCCCTCATTCTCAAATGGTTAAAGTGGCTGATGACCGTTTGACTTTTATTAGGGTTTCACAGCCTCCTCCTTCAAAAAGGGGTAGGGATGCCTCTCCTGAGGCTTTGTCCTTTTTAGGTTCGGATACTTCTAGTATTTCTGTGGATGAAGAAGTTGTTTCTCAAGCTTTCTCTCCTTTTGAGAATTCAGACGCAGAGGAGTCCATCCCTTCTGCTTCTCCTCCAGAAGATTTCTGTTTTGGTGATACTTTAAATACTCTCAGGGAACATTTTAAATGGGAAAGTCAGGATTAACCCCCTTTCTAAGAAAAGGATTAGGGTGTTTTTGGACTTGCCTCAGCATAAACCTTTGGCTATTACTCCTGTGTTGGAAGTGGTTGATGTTGTGTTTCTGGAAAATTTCTTGACTCCAAATTCAGATGTTCTTCGTGTTTCACTTTTGCAGTCATTACATTTGGGTAATCTGCTGGCAGGTTGCCCTCAGTCGGCCTGATTAGCAAAGTCTTAGGTCGTGTGTCGGTTGCTGTCCCTTCTTCTATGACGTCAGGGGTATAAAACATGCAGCCGATGCCATTACATCAGTCTTTCTTGCCGCGCGGTGCCCGAAGCAGAAGCAGTTCGCAAGTGCCGGTTGGCCGACTCCTGAAATTTTCATTTTCAAGTTGCAAATCCGAAGTCTTCTACTAAAAAGCCAAGTACCCTGTTGGGGAAACTTTTTCTTGCTCCTTACCGATGTCAGTAAAAGTTAATAATTGCATTACTTGTGGGAAGCAAATACCTCATAAGGATTTCCATTTGTACTGTATTCCTTGCCTAGGCCCTGACCATGACGTACCTTGCTGTCGGTTCTGTGCTAGATTTAATCAATGCACTATTAAATGTTGGTACATTTTTGCTTCTAAATATTTTGGCTCACACTTTAATTATCCAGAAATGTCGTCAGTTAGCAATCCCTGATGCCATCATCAAAACTAAGGCCAAAATCTAGAACTATGTCTGAAAAACCGACACCTAGGCCACATGTACAGACCCCTATGCCTAAGAAACAAATGATCAAAATGGCTGAAGATTTAATTACTCTGATCAGGGGTAGTCAACCCCCCACCCCTTCTAAGAGGCCTAGGCAAGATATTGACTATGAATCTTCTGAACAGGATTATGTTTCTTCTGATTCTTCTAATGAACAGGAATTGTCTATACCTACTTATGAGGACTCGAAGATTCCATTCCTTCTGCTTCTCCCCCCTGAGGATTTTTCTTTTGGGGAAACTTTACATACCTTAAGGGAACATTTCCAGTGGGAAAGTCAGGATTTTTCTGAATCTAAAAAGAGACTTAGGGATTTTCTTCTTCTTCCTCAGCATAGGCCTTTGGTTATATCTCATGTTCTAGACATTGTTGATGATGTTTTTTCAGAATCTAGTATGGCTCCTGATTCTCTGCCTCCGACTCCTTGTAAGCCAGACAGATACTACAGGGTTCCTGACTCCCACAAATTCCTTTTCAAAAATCCTGTTGCGGATCCTGAAACCATTTCTCAGGGTCTCAAGGGCATTAAGGCTTCTACTGCTAAAAATCCTACCCCTTCTGATAGAGATTCCCGGGCGCTGGATAGATGGGGTAAGAAGGTTTACACTTCTGCAACCTTGGCAATCGGGGCTTTAAACTGTCAATTTCATATGCTAAAATATCAACAGCATATCATGGGACTGATTAAACAGAAAATTATGTTAATTTCTGACTGTGTGGAAAATAAAGATTTACAAGATCTATTGCATTCAGCTGAACAAGTTGGAAAACATACTTTGCAATGTGTTTTTGATTCTTTGGAGGCCTCTTGCAAGGCTGCTGTAACTGGGTCTGTGCTAAGAAGGCATGCTTGGCTCAAAGAGCAAACTCTGCCTGATCATGTTAAAGCAAAATTGTTGGATGCTCCTTTACAACAGGACCATCTCTTTGGTAATAAGGCTGAAGAAGTACTAAAAATGATGGAAGATAAAGCTAAATCTATGCAAACTGTGAAAGATTTCTTACAAGTACAACCTCCAAGATTTAGTAGGCACTGGCCTACTAAGAACTGGTCCTTTCCAGTTCCTTCGAGAGACACTCAAGTCAAACGCAGACATTCCAGAGGCACCAAATTTCAGTCCCAAGAGACTTTCAGAACAAAACAATGGGGTGCCTCCTCTTCCAAATCTGTAAACAACAAGACACCTCCCTATGGTAAGCAGTCTCAATGACTTCCCTTTACACTTACCAAGCACTTACCTTTTAGCCGCCCCTTTGGAGGAGAAACTGGCTCTTCATGCAAGAAACTGGCAACTTATAACCCTGGACAAATGGGTTTTAAATATAGTATCCTAGGGATACAGATTTCATTTCCATACGTTGCCGATTCCAAACGGATAGCCAGACCTGCCCCCAAATCAGTGGGCAGAGGCCCAGAAACAAGTACTTTCCCTCATGAGCATGGGGGCTATTCAACTAGTACCAGAAGAGGAAAAGGGACAAGGTTACTATTAAAGACTTTTCCTGGTACCGAGAAAAGACAAATCTTGGCGTCCAATTCTGGACTTGTCTACTCTAAACACCTTTCTGGACATCCCAAAATTCAAGATGCTGACTCTTCAACAGTTACTTCTTATGCTAGGCAAAGATGCCTGGTTGGCAACTCTAGATTTAAAAGAGGCTTACTTGCATATCCTAGTCATGGAATCTTGCAGAAGATACCTCCGCTTCAAAGTAGGCTATTTGCATTACCAGTTCTGTGCACTGCTTTTTGGCTTATCTACTGCGCCCAGGGTCTTTACAAAGTGCCTGGCTCCAGTAATTGCATTTTGCAGGCAAAGAAATATTCAAATATATCCATACCTGTACGACTGTCTAATTCAGGCAGAAAACAGACATTCTTCTAAAACATCTGGCGTTTGTAAAAAGGGTTCTAACTTGTCTAGGGTACACTATAAATGAAAATAAATCACAACTGGTACCCTCTCAAAAAATTACATTCCTAGGTGCAAGCTTGAATACAACTGCCCAGATGGCTTTCCTTACACCAGAAAAGCAAATTCATTTGGTGACTTACTTCAAATAGGTGGCCACAAAAACCCTGCTATCTGCAAGGCAAATTCTGCAAGCCTTGGGGTTCATGGCCTCCTGCATTCTCTAATTCCATATGCAAGACTGCATATGAGGAAACCTTCGTGGTACTTAAAAAGTTTATGGAGTCAACATTGTCACAGCCTGGAAACAATGATTCCTATCATACCTTACCTGCAACTAGAGTTCCTATGGTGGGCAGAGGCCTGCCACCAAAACAAGGGACTGTCATTCACACCACCCCTTGCCGCCCAAACCCTAACTACAGACACATCAGACTATGCTTGGGGGGGCTCATCTGGCAGGGAAGTGCATTCAGGGCAAATGGAGCCCAAATCAAATGCACCTTCATATCAATCAAAAAGAAATGCTAGCTGTACAGAATACACTGACAGCCTTCAAGGACTACCTTCATCCAGGACAATTACTGATAAAGACGGACAATACCATGGTTCTATGGTACATAAACAAGCAGGGGGGGTGCACACTCCTACCCCCTTTGCAGACTAGCAATGGCATTGTGGAACATGGCCTTGACCTATCAAGTACAACTACATGCTCAGTTCCTGCCAGGAAAGCTGAATACTCTGGCAGACGAACTAAGCAGAAATCTCATGAACTCTCATAAATGGAAACTGGAAACACGGATTTTCAACATGTTGACACGCAAATGGGGGAGCCCAGACATAGATCTTCTTACCTCACTCCAGAACTATCAGTTGGACAAATTTTGCACAAGAACTCCTCACAAAACAGCCTGGAAAGTGGATGCTGTGTCCTTCAGCTGGAAAAACCTATCAGTCTGTGCTTTTCCCCCTCTGCCTTTGCTCTCCAAAGTTCTACTAAAAGTCAAACAGGACAAACCAAAAATGATTTTGATTGCTCCAGACTGGCCTCGCCAACACTGGTAACAACTCCTGCGCAGTGTGTCACACCTTCATCCGTGGCACCTGCCGCAGACACCTTACTTATTGTCTCAGCAGAACAACCAAACTCTGCACACTTAGCTCCAAACTTTGAATCTTGCAGCGTGGCTAATCACCTAAATTCACCCTTAGCATCCCTCAGCAAACCTGTGATGGATGTCATTTTAGAGGCGAGAAGACCTAGTACTAAAAAATCTTATGCTGACAAATGGAAAAGACTCTGTGCCTGGGATCAATCTCAAGGGGATAAGCACAGCAGTGCCCAACATTCCTCAGAGTTTGCAATACTTAACTGAGATGCTTCACAAGGGCCTGTCCTTTTCTTCCATAAAAATCCATGCCTTAGCCATTTCAGCTCATTACAACACAGAACCTCCACTCTTCTGTCATCCTCTACTAAAGCAGTATCTCAGAGGGGCCAAAAACATAAGACCACCCAGGAGAGCTCCAACCCCTGCCTGGGACCTCAGTTTTGTTTTGGAGAAACTCACTCTCCCTCCTTTCGAGCCAGCTGCTACTGCAGACTTAAAATTTCTATCCTGGAAAACAGCTTTCCTTTTAGCAGTCACTTCAGCTAGAAGGATTTCCGAATTACAGGCTCTTATGGCACTGGAGCCTTTCATCATTTTTCATGTGGACAGGGTATCTCTCAGGACCAGTCCATCCTTTATGCCTAAGGTGGTATCCAGTGTGGCTCTTAATCAGACCATTCATTTGCCAACTTTCTTTCCCAATCCACAGAACAAGGGGGGGGATTCTGCATTCATTGGATGTACACAGACAGCTTAGATTTTACTTAAACAGGACAAAATCTCAAAGAAAATCTGAACAACTGCTGGTAGCATTTGCTGCAGGGGCAGAGGGAAAGGCTATTTCAAAGCAAACCATTTCCATATGGATAAGCCATTGTAGTCATTTTTGCTACAAGCACTGTGGAAAAACTATCCCCCAGGGGATCAGATACCATTCCACCAGGGCTGCATCTACTTCCAACAGCCTTTCTTAGAGGTGTTCCTACCAGGGACATTCTAGAAGCTGCTACCTGGAGCTCAGTTCATACTTTCACCAAACATTATCATTTACCACTTTTCTCTAAATCCAGAGCTGGCTTTGCCACTGCTGTCCTGCAGGGCCTTATAGCTGGTCTTAATGCTGTATCATTCCCTCCACCCGACCATAGCTTTGGGAATCTACCCAAATGTGATGACTGCAACAGTGAAACATGAAGAACATAGTACAGTTGTGTACACTTATCATAAATGTAGATGTTTGAATGTATTCACTGTTGCAGTCCTGGTTACCCTCTCCCCAGTCCACTGTTTTTTCTCTTACTATGCCTCTCCTTTCTTTTACTACACTTAAAAGCATTTTTGGTGTATTTGCTTTTGTTTGGAGGTATATATTTTTGTGTTTTAAATTATTTATATATTTTGCTCCCCATTTGGGGGGCACCTGACATCTGGAGCAAGAAAACTGATGTAATGGCGTCGGCTGCATGTTTTATGACGTCATGGAAGAAGGGACCGCAACCGACGCAGGACCCAAGACTTTGTTAATCAGGCCGACTGAGGGCAACCTGCCAGCAGATTACCCAAATGTAATGACTGCAACAGTGAATACACTTGAACATCTACATTTATGGTAAGTGTACACAACTGTACTTTCCTCCTGCTCCCAGGAAACCTGACAGGTACTGTAGAGTTCCTGATTCTCGTTTGTTTCTTTTCAGGAATCCGTTGGCTGATCCAGAGGTTATTTCTCAAGCCCTAAAGGAGTTAAGGCCACTGTTACTAAAAATCCTGTTCCTTCTGACAGGGAATCCAGGAACCTAGATAGGTGGGGTAAAAAGGTTTATATCTCTGCCACTCTTGCTATTAGGCCTACAAATTGTCTTTTTCATATGCTGAAGTACCAGCAGCACACCTTGGATGCTATTAAATCTAGGATAGCAGGTGTGCCTTAGTTGGCGGAGAGTAAGGATATGCAGGATTTGCTGAAGTCTGCCAGTCTAGTCAATAAGTATTCTTTACATTGTGGCTTTGACATTCTAGAAGCTTCCTGTAGGGCTACAGCTACCGACTCTGTTATTAGAAGGCACGCTTGGCTCAGGGAGCAGCCCCTACCAGAGCCTGTTAAGGCTAGGCTTTTGGATGTACCTTTGCATAAGGACAGTCTTTTTGGCAGCAAAGCAGAGGAAGTGCTCAAGAAGATGGAAGACAAGGCCAAGTCTATGCAGACAGTTAGACTTTCTGCAAGTTCAGCCTCCTCGCTTTAGCAGGAATTACCCTTTTAAGAGTTGGACGTTCCCCGATACTAGCAGACAGAGCCGTTCTAGGACTAAGGGTTACAAATCTTCTAGGGGGCAGGGGGTTACCCCTCAAAGGTCTAAGCGTTGGCAGGCTTCCTCTTCCAAGGTGGGAAGTTCTAAACCTGCATCTCAATCTAAACATTCTCAATGACTCTGTCCAACTTCTGCCTGTTCTTGCCTGCCCGGAGAGTTGTTAGGGGAAAGGTTGGCCCTGTTTGCAAATGTTTGGGTCACCATCACGGACAACAAATGGGTACTCAGAACTGTATCCCTAGGGCACAAGTTTTCTTTCCACACCTTTCCAGTACCCAAAGGATTCCCGAATGCTTCTCCAAACCAAAGGGCATTAGTACAAAAGCAAATTTTGTCTCTGTTACATCTGGGAGCAATAGAATCAGTTCCTGCTCGGCAGGTAGGCCAGGGATTCTATTCCAGACTTTTCCTAGTTCCAAAAAAAGAAGGCAGCTGGTGTCGTGTCCTGGATCTATCCATCCTGGGCACTTTCTTAATAATTCCAAAGTTCAAAATGCTCACCCTGCATCAGTTACTGCCAATATTAGAAAAGGATTCCTGGCTAATTACATTGGATCTCAAAGAAGCTTATCTACACATTCCTGTCAGGGACAGTTGCAGGAAACACCTTTGTTTCAGGGTGGGCAAGCAACATTATCAGTTCTCTGCGCTGCCCTTTGGCTTTTCTACTGGTCCCAGAGTTTTCACAAAGTGCCTGGCTCCAGTCATTGTTTTTTGCAGGCAAAAAAAATTAAAATTTATCCACTGTCTAATTCAAGCAAATTCTCAGGAACAATTGCTGAATGATCTAGAATTTGTAAAGACTCTTCTCTCTTCCCTGGGTTACACTCTCAACATAGAAAAATCAAAAATGGTACTGTTCAAAGAGATTACATTCCTGGGAGCGAGTCTAAACACAGCCACCCAGGTGATATATCTCACCCAGGAGAAGCAGACAACTCCTTCAATTTACTTCAAGGATTTGGCAAGCCTGTCCCAGCTCCCTGCAAGGAAATACCTGCAAGCTCTGGGATTCATGGCGTTTCGCATTCTTATGATTCCATATGCAAAACTGCATATGAGGAAATTACCATGGTACTCAAGAACACTTGGTATCAACACACACAGGACCTGGATGTGATAATTCCTCTGCTTCCATGTCTGTGGACAGAGTTTCTCTGGAGGGCAACAGCCTGTCTACAGAACAAAGGCATGCCTTTTCGCCCACCCCTGGCCACTCATGTTCTTACCACAGACGCATCGGACTATGCCTGGGGAGCTCACCTGGATGGCAAATGCATACAGGGAAGTTGGAATGCCCAGCAGATGCACCTGCACATAAATTTAAAGGAGTTGATGGCAGTCCAGCAGGCTTTACTAGCTTTCTGCAGGGCCCCTTCTTGTCAGGACAACAACACCACAGTCATGTTGTACATCAACAAACAGGGAGGGACTCATTCTTACCTCCTGTGCAGACAGAGCATGAGTCTTTGGTCCATAGCAGCATCCATGGGCCTGCATCTCTTAGCTCAGTTTCTTCCAGGAAGGCTCATTGTTTTGGCAGACCAGTTGAGCAGACAGACCTTGGATCCTCACAAGTGGCAGCTGAACAGAGCAGTTTTTCACAGCATCATTCAATGTTGGGGCACTCCTCAAGTGGATCTCTTCTCTTCGCCAGACAACCATCTTCTATCTCTTTTTTGCACCAGACAGCATCACAGCAGAGCCTGGAGAGTGGGTGCCCTGTCCTTTGGACGCTGCTGTCAGTTTATGCCTTCCCTCCTCTTCCCAGAGTATTATTGAAGTTCAGGGATGAACGACCATGGACTATTCTCATAGCTCAGGACTGGCCCAGGCAGCATTGGTATCCACTGCTTCGCAGTCTCTCCCAATTTCCTCCTTGGCATCTTCCTCTGAGGCCAGATCTTTTGGTTTAGGAAGGGGGAAGCATTCTACATCCTCCTCTTCAGTCTCTCCATTTGGCAGCTTGGCTCGTTGTATGACTCCATCCTATTCTTCCTTCCTATCCCATCAGGTGGTTGACATGCTGAAGAAGGCCAGGAGGCCTAGCACTAGGAAGTCTTATGCTGGCAAATGGGAAAGATTCTCTCTTTGGATGCAGGCTAGAGGGGAATCTTCTTCTCAGCCTACCCTTCCTCTGATCCTGGAATACCTGGCTGATTTGCTTCAGGATGGTCTTTCTTTATCCTCTATCAAGATCCATGCTTCAGCCATTTCTGCTCATTGTTCTTTTGGGCAACCCATTTTCTCTCATCCTCTGATAAAAATGTTTCTCGGACGTGCTTGCAACCTAAAACCTCCCAGAAGGGCGCCTACTCCAGCCCTGGGATCTTAATTTTGTTCTAGAGAAACTCACTCTTCTTTCTTTTGAGCCAGCTGCCACTGCGGATTTAAAGTTACTCTCGTGGAAGACTGCCTTCCTCTTGGCTATAACTTCAGCAAGGAGGGTTTCGGAGCTGCAGGCTTTGATGGCTGTGGAGCCTTTTCTTATTTTCCATGCAGATATGGTCTCTCTGAGAACCAACCCCTCCTTTATGCCTAAGGTGGTTTCTAGCCTGACTCTTAATCAATCCATACACCTTCCTACCTTTTTTCCTAATCCTCTAAATAGAGGATAGACAGCCCAGGTTTTACCTGGACATGACTAAAGACCTTCGGAAATCAGCTCAGCTATTGGTCAGCTTTATCCCTGGAGCCCAGGGCAGGGCTATTTCTAAGCAAACCATTTCTAAATGGATCGCTCATTGTATTACTTTTTGTTATTCCTTTCATGGCAAGGTTCCTTCTCAAGGGATTAGGATCCACTCAACTAGAGCAACTTCCACTTCTGCAGCCCTTTTAACGGGTGTCCCTATTAAAGACATTTTGGAAGCTGCCACATGGTGGTCTGTTCACACTTTCACAAAGCATTATAATTTGCCTTTGTTTTCGAAGGCCATGTCAGGGTTTGCTAGTGCTGTTCTGCAGGGAATTATCTCCAATCCTTGATTCTGTTGGTTCCTCCTCCCTTTTCTGTGGGCTTTGGTAATCAACCCATTGGTTAGGACTGCAACAGTGAAACACGATGAACATAGTACAGTTGTGTACACTTACCATAAATGTAGATGTTCGAATGTATTCACTGTTGCAGTCCTGCTTTCCCTCCCTCTTTACCCCCTTTTTTCTCTTTTCCTACGGTACAGGCTAAATTTAGCTTAAGCATTGTTTTCTGGGGGCTTCTGACTGTTATGGCAAGAAAGACTGAGGAAGTGACATCGGCTGTCTCCTTTTGTATCAGGTGCCCTGACATCCTTTACACCCGACGTCATTTTTACTTACCTTTGGTATTCTGGCTGATCGAGGGCTACCGGGAGCCGAGGGTGGCCTAATGGTTAAGGTGTTTGACTTACAAACACAAGGTGCAGGGTTTGAGTCTCACAAGGGATAATTGGCTAGGCTTAAAATGGCTTGCAAAGGCAGTTAGCTTAGTACTAATCTATGAACCTATGAACCCATTGGTTAGGACTGCAACAGTGAATACACTCGAACATCTACATTTATGGTAAGTGTACACAACTGTACTTTTTGAGCTCTGCCCTTTGGTCTCACTACAGCCCCCAGAGTGTTCATCAAGTGTATGGCAGTGGTCATGGCTCACTTGAGACATCTAGGATTCCTAGTGTATCTAGACTGGCTCCTGATCACCATCACTAAGCATCTGCTGCAAAAAGCAAGAGACACCACATTACAACTCTGCTCTCATGTAGGAATCACGATAAATTACAAAAAATGTGTCTTGTTGCCATCTCAACATATCGTCTTTATAGGGGCAGATCTGGACACGACAAATTTGATGGCAAAACTTCCTCCAGAAAGAGTTTTAGTTCTGTGACATCAGGTCTCAAATCTTCTTTCGAAGAAAAGGGTACAAGCAAGAACAGTTCTGAAAGTCTTGGGAACCATGGCAGCAGCAATAAACTTAGTTCCATTAGCACGCATGCACATGACAATTCTGCAGTGGCTACTGTTCACTCAGTAGTCATTACAGGAACTACCCATGTCTCACCAAATTCTGATAACTGACTCCTGCAAGAATGACCTTTGCTGGTGGCTTCACTCCACTCACATGATATCAGGTCGTCCCTTTGTCCTCACACAGCCTTTAGCCACAGTGACCACGGATGCCTCCCAGTTGGGGGTGGGGCATTATCAGGGCAGGACAGTCCAAGGCACTTGGCAGGAACACAAGGCCCAGTTGCATATCAATATCCTAGAGATGTTTGCGGTGCTGTTAGTGTTGCAGGCACTTCAGGACTCTCTTCCTGTGGGGACTGTTGCAGTTCAGACAGACAGCATGTCAGTTGTTTGATACATAAACAAACAAGGAGGAACCAGATCCTACCCCCTTTTTTGAGAGGCCCTAAGAGTATGGCAGTGGGTGACCTCTTCCCATTGATTTCTGATAGCAATGCACATCCTGGGGAAGTTTCACATGATAGCAGACAAACTCAGCAGAGCGATTCTAATGCCTCACGAGTGGTCCCTAAAACAAGAAGTAGCGGAGATGATTTTCTGCAAATGGGGCCAGTCTTGCTGCGACCTTTTTGCCACATCCATGAATGCCAAATTCAGCAGCTATTTTGCCTTGATTCCCTCCCCCGGGGGAGTCACCAAGGGATGCACTTGTACACAATTGGCCCCCAGGTCTCCTCTATGGCTTCCCTTGATACCCAAACTTCTTCAGCAAGCCAGAACATTGGGAAGCAATCTAATTCTGGTCGCCCTATACTGGCTTCATCAAATGTGGTTTCCCTTCCTGTGGCCTCATCTTCAGGAGGAGCCATGGGTTCTGGACCCATTTCCAGACCTTCTAACGCATGTGTTGGGAACGGTCCACCACTCTCTTCAGACCCTCCAATTGACAGCTTGGCTGCTCCGATTCCACTTATAGCCAGGCTCCCTATACTCTCTCCTGCTGTCAAACATATGTTGATCTCATCTCATAAGGCTTCAACGAGAAAACTATATGAGCAAATGGAAAAGATTTTCTTCCTGGGCATTACATAATCACATTGATCCCTTTTCTGCGCCATTAGGCTCTGTTCTTGAATTTCTAACTAAACCCTTTAATGAAGATGCAGCTGCAGCTATCATTCAAGTCCAGTTAGCAGCAATATCTAATTTTCATACAAGCCATTTAGCTCCAAATCTGATGTCTCACAGACTATGCAAAGCCTTCCTGAAAGGCACTGTTTTGCTAAGACCACCCTTTAAAACCCCTCTACCACCATGGGACCTGAACTATGTCTTTTCCTGTTTGATTCTTTCCCCCTTTGAACTGGCAGCATCCTGTGATCTAAAGTTCTTGACATGGAAAACAATTGTTTTGATTGCCATCACTTCTGCGAGAAGGGTTTCAGAGCTGCAAGCATTATTGATAAAGCCCCCTACATGCTTTTCCACAAAGACAGAGTATCCCTTCGAACGAACCCATCCTTCTTACCAAAAGTATGCTCGTAATTTAATTTGAATCTGTCCATAGAACTGCCAGTGTTCTTTCCCAGCTATGGCAACAAGGCAGAATATATGCTGCACCAGCTAGATGTACACAGACAATTACATTTCTACTTACATAGGACAAAGGACTTCAGAAAATCTGACCAATGATTTGTTTCTTTTTCGGAAGCTAAGAAAGGTGCCCCTGTATCTAAGATCACACTTTCAAAATAGCTATCAGATTATATTACCTTTACATACCAATCTAACAACAAAAACCTTCCCTGTAAAGTCAAGGGTCACTCTACAAGAGCCATAGCAGCATCTTCTGCTTTTCGTGCTAGGCTGTGCCAATTAATGCCATTTGTACTGCTGCAACATGGGCAAGCCCTCATACCTTTATCACTCATTACAAAGTGGTTTTGGCCTCCAGGAACAGGGCCTCCTTTGGGTCCACTCTTCTGAAGAATATTCTCCTGTGAGCCACCCAAGAAATATGGTGCTATGGACGCTGTCCCAACCAGTGAAGAATGAAGGTGAGATAATACAACATCACATAAAGAAGTTATGTACTCACCATAATGTTCCATGTGTGTTGTCCATCTCGCCTTCATTCTTGCATCCCACCTGCCTTTGGCTTCTGGAGGACCGAGTAGTCCCATTTGGTATATAATGTTCTTTGACCTTCTTCTTTGTTCTAAAGTGTCAAAATAGTTCATGGTGAGACTGTTATCAGGAAACAAGATCTAAGGAACTCTCCTAGGGCATGATGGGATAGGGATACAGCCACGAGCCAGTGGAAAACCTAGAGCTTTTGTAAATAGCCGAGTCGGAACCGAGGATCGTTTCCGAACCCAACCAGTGAAGAATGAAGGCGAGATGGACAATACACATGGAACGTTATGGTGAGTACATAACTTATTTTTTCAGTGACTGTGTGCTGTATTAAATGTTCACCTTTAAATTTAGGTCTCCCAAATCTCGTATGGTTAGTTTTCAATGTATTTATCAACATATTATTATCCTGTGTTTAAATGGTCAATTTAGTCAGGTTCTTTTGTAGGCATGCCCTATTTGTAACTCATGTAATCAGTTTACCCATTTTCAAGTCATCTGCACACAGACTGTAGAACACCTCAGATGAAAAAGATCTGAAAGATACAATTTAAACAAGTATGGACCTAAGATAGAGCCCTGTGGGACACACTGTGACCTCTGATTTCACCTGTCCATTTGCTGTATGGTACTTGCCATGTCGTATTTGTAAGTCATGCAACTATCCATCTTATCATGAGTACATTAGTACCTTGTTTGTTTGTGTCTTTCAGCTTTTCCCGGTTAGGGGTCGCCACAGTGGAACTCTGGTCCGCTAATGATTGGTAGTTGATTTTTACATGCCGAGTTACCAGCCCCTGACGCACAACCTTCAACGAAGGTACGCCCATTCACGCATGTCTCCATGCAGAAGACGCTCTAGCTGAGAATCAAACCGGACAGCGTCTTACTATGAGGTGACAATGCTACCGCAGCACCACCACCGCGGATTTTAGTTGTTCTAATTTATTGATCAGTGCTTTGTATATAACCCTATCAAAAGCTGATGTTAAATCTGTATAAATTACATCACAGTACAATTTTTCATTTGTAGCTATTATTCTGTTGTTATAGAACATGATGTTACAGGTGGTAATAGATCTGTTTTCAGCATATGCATGCTGATATACGGTTTCAAGTCCCAATCGTTCCAAGTCTGACAATAGTTTATCCAGTATCACCTTCTCCATGATTTTCTGCAACAAGAAAGTAAACTTACGGGTCTGTATGACTCTGAGTCTGTCCTACTTCCTATTCTCTTAAAGATAGGTTTAACAAATGTATGTCTCCAATCTTCAGGAATCTTCCCATATTTATACAACCTAGTGAATAACAAATGTAATGGTACTGTAAGTTCATGTTGGAGTGTTCTCATTTCCGGAGCCTTGGACTTTGCTTAGGGAGCAGTTTCAAGAGGGATAAAAGTGCAAGGTGAGTCATATATCAAGGACAGATGCAATCATATGAATATAAATATAAATGTGGTACTTTCCCTGAGCAAGACATTCAACTCTCTGTGTCATCTCTGATCCCCAAGGACCTCTTCAGGTTGTTATAGACAGTGCCACAGTTGTGGTATATCAACAGGCAAGGGGAACCAAGCTTTATCCCTTTTGCAGACTAGCCACATTAAGCTTGGGCTGTAAGTTCACAGCACGGTCTCACTCTAACAGCATTGTACATCCTGTCAGAGGAAAATTGTTCAGCCTTGTAGCTCAGGGGTTAGAGTTAGAGCATTAATCTAGTAAACCGGGGATCATGAGTTCAAATCTTAGGTTTGGGGGGGGTGGCATAATAGTTAAGGTGTTTACTTCACAGACAAACGGTATAGGGTTTGATTCTCACCATTGCAGGAACATTGGCTAGTCTTAAAATGGCCTGCAAAGGCAGCTATCCTGGTACTTACCTATGAACAAGTTAACAAGTTGAGCAGGACAAGGGCAGACCCTCATGAATGAAAACTAGATTGGAGGTCTTCCATGATTTGATCAGTCCTTGGGGACATCCTTAAGTAGACCTCTTTGCCTCTTCTCTGAACAATCAGCTGGCAAAATTTTGCTCCAGGACCCCATGCAAGGAGGACTTGCTTGCACAAGAGTTCACTTGTATGCTTTTCTACCCATTACACTGATATCCAGGGTAAATCTGAAGATTCAGAAGGAATCACCCAAGAACATTGCTGTGAATCCATTCTGTCCCAGACCACCTTGATTCTTCCTTATTTTGGAAATGGGAAGGGGCAATTACCACAAGCTTTCTCACAGCATGTATCAACTCACACAAGAACAGTGATGTTTGATACACCCCAACCCCAATCAACTTCAGCTGACTGTCTTTATGATATGGTCTTAATTCCCTTTAGGCACCTGTTTACTGAGGATGTATAGCTAATACTAATGGAGGCAAGAAAGCCTGCTACTAGAAATCATGTATTAACAAATGGAAAAGGTTTTCTAGTTGGTGCCAACAACATAACCAGTACTCATTCAGGGCTAGTTGTTCAGAACTTGTGTGAGTTACTATCCTGTGGATTTTTTTACTCTTCTGTCAAGGTTCATTTATTGTCCATTTCAGCATGTCCTGCCCATGGTTCCTCCTCTTTCCATGCATTTTCATGTGAAAATGTTTTTAAAAGTGGTTTTGCATAAGATGCCCCCAAGGAAACCAGTGGCCCCTCATTGGGATTGTTGTTTTATGTTAGAGAAGTTAGCACTTGCTCCATTTGAACAAGCTAATCTAGCTGAGTTGAGGCTGTTAACATGTAAAACTGCTGTACTGATTGCTCTGACCTCTGCATAAGTGTGTCAGAGTTGAAAGCTCTTAAGGAAAGTCAGTCCTATCCCATTTTCCACGGAGACAGGATTTCTTTGATGCCTGAAATGGTATTCGAGTGTACTTTTAGTCAAACAATCCATCTCCCTGTTTTTTTTATCCTGAACCTAAAACTCTGGGAGAAAGGATACTGCAATCCTTGAATGTCTGCAGACAACTCAGAGTACTTTCTTGACGGAACTAAATTTTTCGGAATTTCAGCTTTTGAGAATAAAAAGAGGGGGGGAAATCTCTGTCAAAACAGACTATTTCCAAATGGTAGTCTCAAGCTGCTGTTGTTACTACAACAGTCTCAAGCTATTATCTTTTACTATTCTCACCATAAGAGAACTATTCCAGGCAGGGACAAGGCCCATTGCATCTGTGCTTTTTGGAAAGGTTTGGATTCTAAAAGTATTTTAGAAACATTAATTTTGGTCCTTTGTTCATACTTTAACAAAGCATTTATCCTAGAAGCAGCAGCTTTGGTTCTTTGTACATGCTTCTACAAAGCACTCAAACTTTGATTCTTTCTTTAGGCCTAGATCATGTTTTGCTAGGAACATGTTCCAGGGGCACCTGAACCCTTTCCCTTCCACCTCCCAAATGTTGTAAGCTAGGATAATCTTCCTATATATCTAAGGCTACCACAGCAGTGATCAGTATGATGAACACAGTACAGTAAATAAACTTACCATAACAGTCGATGTTGGAATGTTCGCTGCTGCAGTAGCCTCTCCCCCAACACACACATTTTTTGGGATTTTGATAGGGTTTGCGTGTGCGTATATATATATATGTGTGTGTATATATATTTGTTTATTTATGGGTCTATTATGTATGACTGAACTACCCTAAATGTCAAATGTAAAATACCAACAAAATAAGTTTGATCATACACAATAACGAACATAAAACCGAAAACAATAATATTGAGAGAGGAAAACTATTTCCCCTCCCAATGTTAAAACTAAAACACCCTGTAACACTAGCCTACACTTGTTTGTATAGTGGCCGTGTTACAGGAAGTTTTAATGATGTTAAGGTGTAGGGTTAGTTTTGGGGAAAGGGGCAGCATTGGGGTTACCACCATTACTAAGGTGGTGCAGGTTGGTTTTGGAAGGAATCACCCAAAAGTGTGCTTGTATGTGTAAATTCACAAACACCCTAGCTTCAGAAACTGGCTCTTTAAAAGCAGCATAAATTAAAGCAGTCCTGAATGTTTGCTTTCTGAATCCAACTTAGAATTTCTCAATGTGCTCCTCTGTGGTATATATTTTTTTGATGGTTTAAACCCACTGCTGAAATTGACCCTTTTCAAGGGTGACCGGGGGGGGGGGGCATGGCCTGACTGAATAACTTGCTCAGAGTAGGCAAATGATTACCCTGAACACAGGAAACAGCTCATAAGAGCTCAGAGTTTTAGTCCTCAGAACTTTATTCATGGGGTAAGTGACTGACAGCCTAAAGTTTCCCCAGTGAATTTTTGTGTTGAGTATTCTTGGCTTTTCCCATAGTAATTTCACCTGACTTGCCTTTTTTTTCCTGCCTGGGCTGAAGGGCATCAGTTTGTAATCTTAACCTGTTTCATGTACTGTTTGCAACAAACTATAAAAAGAGGCTTGTGTAGCTGGAATTTTTCCCTTTACCATGTTAAGCAGTCAACATATACTGTTTTTGCTGCAGAAAGTAGATTGATTTTGTGTTGATGTTCATTTTTGTTCCTTGCAGTATTCTTAGCATTGCAACTGGCCCCGTATGACAGTATGGGGGATGAAGTCAAAATAGAAAGACCATTTTCTTGTGACACCAGGACATCTTGATACCTACATTAGAATGCAGGTTACTGTATGTATTTGCTGGCCCAAGACCTAGATGACTAGTCTCTGTGAAACCATATTGACAGCTGGATATTTCAAGTAATCTTAGTATAACACTGCATTAGACTTTATAAGATAATGTAGTGTAGGAACAGCAACATAAATGCTTTTGCATCTTTAGAAGTGACTTTTTGTTTACCCACCATACTACTGTATGCAATTTTTTAAGAGTAGTGTGTGTCATGATAAAACATGGCATACAGTTGAAAATAAACATAATACAGACTTTATTATGCAGAATAAATTGTAACTTTGTCATCTGTAGTACATCTGCTAATTAAATATGTCACACAAGTGTGACAATGAAGATGTCACAAGCTCTTCAGCATAAGGTAACTCTCCTCAAGTCTTTTAAGCTCAATGTTTTTGACCAAGGCAGAGTTGCTGTAGTTCTCTGCTTCATAGCTTTAGATAGGAATATGCTTTGGCCCACAGTTCTGATAAATCTACTGACTGCCTGCCTTTGACATATTTATTGGTGCCCATAAGCTAAGACAGAAAATGATTCAGTGCCAGGTATGCTAATGGCAGTACCACATGCATCTTGTTTTGTTATGTCTTGTATTTATGGAATATGATACATATGCATTCTATAGATAAATGCAGTTTATTTGGCAAAGTTTGAGAACTGGGTGTATATGATTTCCTGGCAGCTGGCCAAGGATGTTACTGCTGTTTTAAATCTTGGAAGGCTGCAGTTGGTGTTTGGTGGTTTATGCTAATTAAACATTCTTGTGGTTGCAGTGTACTGATAGGTTGCCATTTTGTTGTTTTTTTTTTCTTTTTAAGTACTTTGAGGCATAGCTGGAGATGAGTTTAGTGCTGACAAATTTCTTGCTCAAATTCGACATGTTCAGTGGCATACAAATTCACAGTGAAATGCATCAGACTAAGAAAAGGTTATCCCTAATAAAACACCTTTGTTATTTTTTGTAACGCAAGAGCTTTATTAGTTTATCAGTACAAAATTCCATTCTGTGCAGTCGTCATGCATGTGCACATAGATAGCAAACCCGTAAGACTTATAAGCCACCAGAGCCCAAATGCTGTTTGTAAGCAATATTATAAAAACATAGCGCAGAGTCCACATAGAGGTCTAACATAACTGCTCTTATGTCCTTCACATACATCTGCCCACATCATACTATTGTCTGCCCATTCCCATATAAAACCTTAAGTATGTAGATCTTCCTCCATTAATTGATTCCACTTAGCCATTTACTTTGACATCTTCCATTTAATTTACCATTGCCATTTTCCAGTTCTGTCTTATCATTTGTTCGTGATATTATATAATTCTTTAAGTTATAGCACTTTATCAGTTTTCCAACAATTAGTTAATTTCTTATGTACCAGCAGAAAGAAGCACGCTTATCAAAGCATTCCTTCTGACCTATAAGCCGTCCCAGGAGTATATGTTCACTCTTTATACTCATCGCCTTTCCAGAATTACTCGTTAAGTTTTTTTTGTCCATCTTAAGTTGATCTAACCTTGAGCATGTCTAGAATATATGATACCAGTTCTCCCACCTGATCATTAGTGCATCTTCAAACAAATTGGATTTAAACCCTGAAAACATTCTGTATAACCTCTCTGCAATGTAAAAATATTTGTGCACTCATTTCCAACCAAATATCCTACATTTCCTGGCTTTAGAGCCCCCTTAGGGTGTAAGACATATGTTTTGACATTCTTCTTTAGAGTATTTCTGCCCCAGCTGAACTTCCCAATTCTGTTCTTGTCCCTTTCTGCCAGTCCTCTGTATATCCTACTTATTGAACTTTTAACATTTTCTTTCTCGGTAAGGTCTCAATCAAAATCTTAACTGCTACAGGCATTGGATTTACTCCTTCACTGCAATTCACTTGCATGTCATTCGAGTGGTAGTATTAATGTTAGGTATCCCATATATTTGGTTTCTGTAAAATGTACTATCTGTAGAACTTGATTCAACTGTGAAATCCTCTCTCTCTCCCTGATTTGTTCAAAGTAAAACAGGCACTGCCTTCTTTTAGACAATTTTTCAAAGTTCAATTTATATTTTCATCTGTTGCACCCATTACAGTAGGAATTAGTTCCAGCTTCCATTTTTGAACCTCCTGTATCCTGCCCCTTTGTGGGTAGCTTTGGGAATATCCCTTAATATATGCTTACATATTGCTCCCCCATGATACCGTAACCAGATGTTTAGCTTTCTCATGTCTGATTATCTCGTCCTTGTAGGAGCACCATTTGCTTCCAGCCTGAAGAAAAAAATTTTCATTTTGCAGTAAATGCTAACCTCAGCTGCTTAGCTCTGAAGTATTGACATTGCCTTTGCTCTCTTGGGAAAATCATTTCATCCCAGCTTTTTTGTCATTCCCGGAGAAATGTTTTGATTCCTTTCTCAACAACCCCACCCCCCACTCCTTATCCCCAACTTTGTATAAAAAGGCTTGCCCTCCATAAATTATAAGGGTAACTAGAAACATTTTACTGCTTTCTCCAGCTCTTAGTAAAGGTAAATTTCTTTCTCCTGGTGTCTTTCTCTGTCTGTTTTGGTGTAGTTTCACTCCCCCTCCTGATCAGCCACACCCCTAAGTACCTAATTTTAAAATGTCCTCATAAATATAAGGATGCTGTTGAAATAATTTCCCAGTAGGGGTAGAGTTTATTAAAATGGCTATGATTTTATATTCATTTCCTTTATAACTAACTATGTTTGTGAAGGGCAGTGATGTGGGTGTCTTTGTCTGTCTCTCTCTCTTTCTGTCAGTCAAGTATAGTATTGTATTGTCGGCAAATAATGCTGTTTTTTGTGCCTGTCACCCCATTGAAATCCCTGAATGGTGCACTGTGGGGTTTTTTTCTGTGCTAATGGTTCTGGATAGAGGGCAAATAGGAGCAGCGGCCTTGTACCCCTTTTCCAGGGATTCACATTTAATTCTGCTACAGCCCCGTGATATGTCTGGATCAACACCTTGCTGAATCTTTCAGGAAAACCAAGTCTTTTGTAAACTTGACAGTTTGCAATCTGGTATTAAACAAATCACTAACATTTGGCACCCATTAAGACACCCTTTTACATTATCTTTCCTATGGCATTGCATTGTGTAAATGCAAATATTTTTAATTCATGAAATGATTATTGTTCTTCAGCTTGCCTGACTACCTTCATTGCCCTCACTGAGCTTACTCATTAGGAAGCCATGGTGAATTTGGTTGATTTTTCAGTTGAGGTACCCAGTTTAGTGTACACACTCCATTACTCTGAGTCACTGTCCTGGAGAAGTATGAGTTAGCTGGTGTCCTGGGACTTACTTTGGTTAGAGTTGCACGTAGCTGTAGCACTCACTGTTATGGTATGTATATAGTGGATGTGCAAAGTCATATGGTGTACCATTGTCAACCTGAAGCCTCAGATTGACTGATGTCCTTGGTCAGCAGGTTAGATCTGGGTCAAGGTATCTGTAATAACTAGAAGAAAGTAAGACATAAAGACACTGTGGATATTGCAGAGGTGCTGACAACAGTAGAGTAGCTGCTTGCTCCATGTGCAGCAATCTTGAAAATCCTTGATCAAGACAATTTTGTTGTTCAAATCAAGCTGATTTGGGAAGAATTGCATTCACTGTTTCTCTCAATGTATTTGATGCAGACTTGTGAATTCAAAATGCATTAGTGCTATGACAATTATAACTCAGTGTGTGTGTGCTGACTCCCTTTCAGTCACAATCCAGGGCAGTTGCAGGTACAGTGGGGGACAGGTTTAAAAAGGGAAGAGAAAAAAATGTACATGGCAATAGTGACTTGAGCAGTGTAACACAGGTTTAAATAATGCAAAGGCAGATCTGTAGTGAGCAGGAATTTACATGAATAATATTCAGGCATTGAGAAGAGCAGCTCAGCACTAAATATTTACAATAGTAAATTATTTGGTGTAGGGTAGAGATGGACTTCTGAGTCACTGAACTACAAGTGCAGCTGTACTCTGACAAGACAATATAGAGTATACTAAGTTATCCTCAATGTCAGAAGCAAATGCCTGTAAACTCTTGAATGCAAATGTTTAAATTTCTTTTTGAGCAATTTTAGTGCTTAGCTTTGAATGTCTTTGTTAAAGAATTGTAAAACCCAAAAACTCCAAGCGACCACCACAGCTAAAAGCATTCGTAGTTTATTAAAAATACGACAGGATAAGCACTTTGTTCAAGAATTAGTGACAGAGCCAAAAGTTAAGGGGCAAAGGTCCAAAATCAGAGGGAGTTTTTAAATGTTATTGTATTCACTTAAATATTAACAGAACAGCAAGATTTGCATCATCATCGTCATCACTCATTTTCTGAGCAGTAAGTATAGCAGTCTAGTGTCTGGCATCACTGACTGTAGTCTTTGGTAATTTACAAGCAAATCAAATATTTTACAAGGGACAGAGCAAAAATGTGAGGGAAAATCAGGGAGAGTTGAGAGGCATGCTTTTGTATGAATTGCAGTTAGCTATTGGGATTTACTATTCTAGGTGGCAAAGACAAGTTTGTTGAAGTTTTTTTCACACACTGCTAAGGATAACGGAGGTCTTTGCACTTTAAGGCAGTAATTTCCCGAGAAGAATGAAGGCTCACAAAGCCTTAATTTGTTTGCAGGAAGGAAGCAGTATATGTCTTTTAGTAATCTGAACACTGGTGTTTAGCAAGTAGGTGAATCTGGCTGTAATGGGAAGCCAGTTAGCTTTCTGCATTGTGAGGCAGTAAAGTACTTTTATTGCCAGATTTTGTTTTCAGCAGTTTGTAGTACGTGCTGTTTACTGATAGGGCTGCTATAGTAGGGACTGCATATTCTAATCTAGGAATTAAAACATTGACTGCTGTAGCATGATAAGCTTCTGTTTTAAGCAGTTGAGCTATATCATAAAGCTACTTTACTTTCAGTACAGCTGCCAGTCTGAATGCAGGTTGCATATCCATTGGACTGATCATCTTTTGCTTGTTGGTACTGTAGCATCTTAAAAACAGATGTTCCTTGCTAGGGAGGCTTTCTTTACTTATCATAGAACATAAGATGTTACTAAGCTAACGGCACAAGGGCCCTTACAAGCCTAGCCAAGTTCAAACTGTGTTCCAAGGGTGTCTGGTTCAAGCAGACACTGAAATCAGCACTTCTTGCCTCTGTCCAAGAGGGACACAGGTGAAAATCTTGTGGTGAATTTCTGGTTACCAATCCAATCATCCAAGTTACACTTAAATAGGGCCAATGAGAGGCTTTGTGTAACATGAATAGGAAGCTTGTTCCAAAGATGGGGCACCCTCTGTGAGACAAATCTATCTCTTCAGCAAGTTCTGTTGATGTCACATACCACGTTAAAGTCCTTCAAGCGAGTGACCCTTGTGCCATTTGACTTGTGAATGTGCAGGATTTCCATTAAAGCTGGGTAAGAGATTGCTTTATATGTAAGGCACAGGTTGTCTGTGAGCAGGTTGTACGACACAGAGTAAAATGACAAAGATTTCAGTCTGTCTGCATAAGACAGATCTTGAGGACCCTGAATTTTATTTGTAAGGAACCTTTGTGGTCTCCAGTTGTTGTAGGTATTGGAAATATACATACCAAAGGGAGCATTGTACTCTGTTATTGGCTTGATGAAGGAAGAGTATAAAGGGGATATAACCTCATTTTTTTCTGGAGGCAATGCCCTTATTTGTGAGATGAACAATGTAAAATGCCCTTCTTCCCTCTGTGGAGACATGGTGCTTGAAGTTAAGGTTACGATCGACCTGTGTGCCCAGGTCTCTCACCACTGACTTTGTGTGGTTAAGGTATTGCTGCTGATCTGGTAGTTTGCAGGAACATCCCCTTGCCAAAGTGGATGATGATGCATTTTGTTTGCATTAAGTTTATGATTTTGGCACCAGTCATTAGTCTGTGTAAGACCTTGCGGGATGTTGACATCGCAACAGGGTTTCAATGATCGCTCCCAGTTTGTAGTCCTCAGCAAACTTTGTCAGCCACAGTCCTTTAGATTTAGCCTGTACTTTGGATATGTAGATTCAGAATAGTAGGGGTCCCAGAACCAATCCCTTTGGAACACTACTGGTTATGGGTCTGCTGGAGGAGGTAGAGTCTCCTGTTTTGACCGTATGAGTTCTGTCAGTGAGCCAGTTTGCAACTCACCTGACAATATATGAGTTGATATCCAGCTGGGTGAGTTTATCAATGATCAAATAGATAAAAACTCAGTTTGTCCACCAAGACTCTAGAAATAAAAATCCACAAGCAGGAAGTAAAAATAAAACACATGTTTATTGTAAAACAGGATAAGTGCTTTCACAAATGTGCTTATTGTAAAACAGGATAAGAGTGTTCACAAATGTGCTTATTGTAAAACAGGATAAGTGCTTTCACATTTGTGAACGCGCTTATCCTGTTTTACAATAAACCTGTGTTTTTATTTTTACTTCCTGCCTGCGGATTTTTATGCCTAGAGTCTTGGAGACCAAACTGAGTTTTTATCTGTTTGCTGTTTTCGTTGCTACAGTTTGTCCTTTAATCATTGGTTTGGTGTTGTTTTTTCACAGTTTATCAAGGATGCCTGAGTGGGAGATTGTGTCAAAGGCCTTGACTAAGTCAAGGTAGGCCGTATGCACAGATTTGCCCTCGTCTAGGGCAGTGGCGACTTTCTAGAAGTCCATCAGGTTCAACAGGCATGATCTCGCCTTGACAAAGCCAAACTGGGTGGGGTCGAGCATTTGGAGATTTCCTGATGTCCTTCAAGGATGCATCTGCAGTCCTTGCATATGGGTTGTCCTGCCTCAGGCACAGCCCTTCGGTCGGCCGGATTCCAAAGTCTGGGTCCGGCGTCGGCTGATGTCGCTCTTTCCCCGACATCAGAGTGCCTGGGGTATAAAAGCGTCAGCCGACGCCATCTTCCTCGGTCTTTCTTGCCGCACCGTGCCCGAAGCAGAAGCAGTTCGCAAGTGCCGGTCGGCCAGCTCCTGTGATTTCAGCTACCGAAGTCTTCAAAAAAGCTAAGTACCCCATTGGGGACTCTTTCTTGCCTCAGCCGATGTCAGATCAAACGGTTAAAGTTAATAATTGTTTAAAATGTGGGAAACAAATACCTCATAAGGATTTCCACTCTTACTGCTTACCATGCCTAGGCCTAGACCACGACGTCTCGGCCTGTACAGCCTGTGCTTCCTTCAATAGACACACTCTTAGGCGTCGGGCAGAGTTTGCAGAGGAATATTTTGGGCATATTTGCTGTTATAAAATGCCGTCGGAGCTTCCGACAGCTCATTTACCCAAAAAACGTAAGGAGAAGGACCGACACACGCGGTCCGCGGTTCCGGCCGACTCCACGCCCAGGCCTACCGCTAGTGTCTCGGTCTCTGCTGAAACCGAATCTCTACCGATTCCGACCGACGACACCGCACAACTGGTACCTACGGTACCGGAGGCTTCCACTGGGTCGGTCTTAGAATTACCTTCTGAAACCAGTGCTCCGGAGATATCCGACACCATTTCTGTGGACAAAACTACCCCAGCATGTTGGGCAGCCAGGCCTCCTGTATCCATGTCCATTAAGGCTTTTACTCGTGCTAAAGATGCTAAACAGCCAAAATCTCTCCCTCCCAAGGCTATTCCTCAGGGATCTTCTACAGGTTCACAAATTTTAAGCTTAGCTGAGGACCTTATCTCCTTAATCAGGGGCTCTCAGCCACACCCAGACAGGGGCTCTCAACCTCCTCCAGACAATAGGCCCAGGGTTGAGCAGACAGATCCCCAGTCCTCTGATGAGGCCTCAGATGACTCTGCCCTTTCAGATTACCAGGAGGAGGCCTTTCCGGCCTACGAGGATTCTGATGCAGAGGAATCTATTCCCTCTGCCTCCCCCCCGAAGAGTTGTCTTTTGGGGAGACCCTTCACTCCATGAGAGAGCATTTTAAATGGCAGGGCCAGGAATTCTCTGATTCCAGGTAAAGGTTAAGGACTTTTTTGCATTTGCCTCAGCATAGACCTTTGGCTATTCCTCCTGTTTTAAATGTCATAGAGGATGTGTACTCCGAGTCTAGTATTTCCCCAGACTCCCTCCCTCCGGCTCCTGCCAAACCCGACAGGTACTACAGGGTCCCGGACACACATCTATTCCTTTACAAGGGCCACTTAGCTGACCCAGAAACTATTTCCCAGGGGCCTAAAGGGGTTGCAACCTCCACTACTAAGAACACACTTCCTTCTGAAAGGGAATCCAGGGCCTTAGAGAGATGGGGTAAAAAAGTGTACACTTCTTCTACTCTTTCTATGAGAGCATTGAATTGTCAATTCCATATGATACAGTATCAAGAATATCTGTTAGATGAATTGCATAAAAAACTATCCTCTCCTGAACCCCTAGATCGCAAGGCACTTCAGGATCTGGTGCATAACTCCCAGCAGGTTAGCAACCATTTTTTACAGTGTGGTTATGATGCATTGGAAGCTTCATGTAGGTCAGCAATGACAGGTGCAGTCATACGTAGACATGCTTGGCTGAAGGAACAAACACTGCCAGATCATGTTAAAGCAAAGCTTCTGGATGCACCCCTGGAAAAACAAAAGTTATTTGGTTCCACGGCTCAAGAGGTCTTAAAGAAATTTGAGGAAAAGGCTAAGTCAGTACAGACAGTCAAAGATTTTCTCCAGGTCCAACCACCAAGATTCAGCAGAAATTGGCCTTCTAAGAATTGGTCCTTTCCAGACACAGACAGATTTCAAAGAGGCAAAAATAGGCGTGCCAGAGGTAGAGGGCAAGCTAGAGGCTCCTACAGAGGACGTCAATGGCAGCCTCCTAACCAAAGAGGTAGTGCAGGACCTACACCTGCTGCACAAGGACAAACTCAATGACTTGAATCTGACCCCGCCAACCAGGGCTCAATTGGAAGCACCTTTGGGCGGAAAGCTATCTTTATTCTCAGAAAATTGGTACATTATTACAAGGGACAAATGGATACTGCAAATAATAGACAAAGGATACAGATTCCATTTTCATACATTACCAAAAAGACAAGGCATGCCAAATCTGCCACCGAATCAAAGGACAGAGGCTTTCAAGCAAATTTCCAACCTACTGCAAATGAAAGCAATAGAAAAGGTTCCTCTCATAGAACAAGGCCAAGGATTTTATTCCAGACTATTCCTTGTCCCAAGAAAAGAAAAGCAATGGAGGCCTATTCTGGACTTGTCCGCACTAAATACTTACCTCATTGTGCCAAAATTCAAAATGCTGACCTTACAGCAACTCCTTCCCATGCTGGGCAAGGGGTCCTGGCTGGTAACTCTAGACCTCAAGGAGGCATACCTGCATGTCCCTATCAGACAAAGTTGCAGAAGACACCTCAGATTTCTTGCAGGTTCAGAGCATTATCAATTCTCAGCATTGCCCTTTGGCTTATCTACTGCGCCCAGAGTATTCATGAAATGCCTGGCATCAGTAATTGCACATTGCAGACTTCAGGGGATTCAAATATACCCATACCTGGACGACTGCCTTATACAAGCAGACAGCCAACAGACATTGGTAAAACACTTGAATTATGCCATCCGCCTACTTCAGGCTTTGGGATACACAGTCAACATTCAGAAATCAAGACTTGTTCCATCCCAAAGAATAACACTTCTGGGTGCAAAACTAGATACAATCACCCAAATGGCTTTTCTCACAGAAGAAAAACAAGAACTACCACTGGATTATTTCAGAAACCTGACAAAACAAACCCAACTGACTGCAAGGAAAATCCTGCAGGCCCTGGGTTTCATGGCATCTTGCATTCTTCTGATTCCACAAGCAAGGCTGCATATGAGGAAACTGCAGTGGTACCTAAGGAGTCTGTGGTCTCAACACAGTCACAGCCTAGAAGTTTTGATCCCCGTTATTCCATGCCTTCAAAAGGAATTTCTGTGGTGGGCTCAAGCAAGCCAGTCAAACATGGGTCTGCCTTTCAGCAAACCAAATATCAGCCAAACCATTACAACGGATGCCTCAGACCATGGATGGGGAGCGCACATGGAGGGCAGATGCATTCAAGGACAATGGACACAAACAGAATTTCGCCTACACATAAACCAAAAGGAAATGCTGGCAGTGATACATTCAATCGAGGCCTTCAAGCACTTCCTACATCAAGGCCACCTGCTAATAAAGACAGACAATACCACAGTTATGTGGTACATAAACAAGCAAGGAGGTACCCATTCTTACCCACTTTGCAGGCTGGCAATGAATCTTTGGGAACTTTCCCTAAAACTCAATATAGAGCTGCAATCCCAGTATGTACCAGGCAAAGACAATGTACTGGCGGACAGCCTAAGCAGAAACATCATGGACCCACACGAATGGATGCTGCACCCAGACACCTTTCTTCAAATAACACAATCATGGGGAATGCCGGACATAGATCTTTTTGCCTCCCACCACAACCATCAACTGAAGAAATTCTGCACAAGGACATACCACCCACAAGCATGGAAAGTGGACGCCCTCTCTTTCAGCTGGAATACTCTAACAGTATATGCATTTCCACCTCTTCCGTTAATGACCAAGGTCTTACTGAAGATCAGGACAGGACAACCAAAGGTGATTCTGATAGCTCTGGACTGGCCAAGACAACACTGGTACCCACTCTTAAGGAGCTTGTCACTTACGAAACCATGGCCTCTACCACAATGGCCACTTCTTCTGACACAGCACAATTACAAAACTCTGCACTCCAGCCTAGAAACCTTGCAGCTGTCAGCCTGGAAAATACCTTGACTCCTCGCCTGGATAAACTATCCAAGAAGGTAAAGGATATCATCAAGGAAGCTCGGCGGCCTTCCACAAGAAAGGCATATTCAGCAAAATGGAAAAGATTTCGCACTTGGAACTCCACAAAGGGCCAAGATCCGACAATAATGAGCATTCCACATATCCTGGAATACTTGGCAGAAATGCTCCATAATGGCCTTTCTTACTCTTCCATAAAAATTCATGCTTCAGCAATTTCAGCAGAGTACAACACTGATCCACCTGTATTTTCTCATCCGCTGCTAAAACAGTTTCTAAGAGGGATAAAAAACATCAACCCTCCAAGGAAACCACCAGTGCCTACATGGGACCTTAACTTCATGTTGGAAAAATTAACTCTACCTCCCTTTGAACCAGCAGCATCTGCAGAACTACAGTACCTATCTTGGAAGACTGCTTTCCTTCTGGCCATAACCTCAGCAAGAAGAGTATCTGAGTTACAGGCCCTTATGGCAGTACAACCATTTCTTACTTTTCATCAGGACAGAGTCTCATTGAGAACCAATCCTTCATTCATGCCAAAGGTGGTATCCAGGGTCTCACTGAACCAAGCTATTCACCTGCCTACCTTCTTTCCAAATCCACAAAATAAAGGAGAGAAACTTCTTCATACCCCGGACATTCACAGACAGTTGCGCTACTACTTGGACAGAACTAAGACTTACAGGAAAATTGACCAGCTTTTTGTAGCATATGCTGCTGGTGTACAAGGAAAAGCAATTTCCAAACAGACAATTTCAAAATGGATAGGGAATTGCATTTGATTCTGTTACTCTTTTCATGGCAAATCTGTGCCAGCCAACATTAGATCTCATTCCACCAGAGCCACAGCCACCTCCACAGCCTTCTTAAGAGGGGTGGCTACAAAGGACATCTTAGAAGCTGCTACATGGAGCTCCGTGCATACATTTTCCAAGCATTACAACTTACTTTTATATTCCAGATCCAGAGCAGGCTTTACTACTGCAGTCCTGCAGGGTATTTTAGCTACACCATCCTTTTCTTAGGTCCTACCACCCCCAGCTTTGCTGTGGTATTCTACCCATATGTAAGGACTGCAGATGCATCCTTGAAGGACATAGTACAGTTTTGTACCTACCATAAATGTAGATGTCCGATTGGTATGCATCTGCAATCAGGTTTTCCCTCCCTCCTACCCCTCTGTGGTATTACTTGAGTATTTATCCCTCTTCTAGCTAGCTGGGGTTATCTATTATGGTGTATTTGTTTTATATTACTGTGCATGTTTGGAATTTTTTGCATCTCTCCAAATTTAGCCTTCATTAGAGGGCACCTGGCATCTGGGGCAAGAAAAACTGAGGAAGATGGCGTCGGCTGACGCTTTTATACCCCAGGCGCTCTGACGTCAGGGAAAGGGCGACATCAGCCGACGCCGGACCCAGACTTTGGAATCCGGCCGACCGAAGGGCTTTGCCTGAGGCAGGACAACCCATATGTAAGGACTGCAGATGCATACCTATCGGACAACTACATTTATGGTAGGTACAAAACTGTACTTTTCTTTGCTAATAAGATCCATGATGATGTGTTCCATGGCCTTGTAAATAAGGCTGGTCAGGCTAATGGGTCTGTAGTTCCCGGGGTCCATGGCTGCGTGCCCTTTGTACAAAGTAATGACGGTAGCTGTTTTCCATTCTGCCGGGACAAAGCCAGTGCTTAGGCTGTGATTGAAAAGTGTGCCCAATGGTAATGTTAGTTCCTGTTTTAACCCATGTAGAATACAGTCCAGGATGTTGTCAGGTCCTATAGAGGCTGTGTTTTTGCTTTGGAGAGGGCTTTTAAGACCTGCTTCTCAGAGATACTAGATGAGGGACAGGTGTTATGGATGCTTTGGGGTATATGTGGTGGGAACAGGGGAGTGGAGTTTTCACTGAACCTGTTAGCCAGCAGGTTTGCTATATCCACAGGTTCTGTATAAGAACCATCATTAACTACAAGTTCAGCGCAAATCTGGGCCTTACCTTTGAGAGGTTGCGGATGTAAATAAAGAATGCCTTGTGGTTATCCTTAGGGAAGCGAAAGTGTGATAAGAGACCTTGGGACACAGGATGACAGTAGTCTCTCTTTTGATAATCACATCGCCACAGTAGTCAGGAAATCCTTTTACATGGCACACCTCATTACAAAAGGTCCTCATCAAGGAAAAAAGAGGTCATTGTTCCCCTCTACTCATCACTCATTAGACCCATTATAGGGTAACAACGCCCCTTTTGGTATTTACCTCACAAGACATCTACAACAACTGGAAAGGCCACAGAAATACCTCACAAAGAGGATTACCGGCCTCAAACACATGCCTTATGCAGGCCATCTCAAAAAACTCCACCTTTACTCTGTCGCATATCGCCTACTCAGGGGCGATCTCTGCCTAACATACAAACTTATGTCAAACCCAGAGCTGTTGGACATGCTCCACTTCAAGAAATCCCAATCCCTCTGAGCTACATGCTCTAGGGACCTAAACCTTGTCACCACAATAAACAGAACATGCTGGAGGGATAGATTCCTGTCTCAGAGACTTCCCATACTCTGGAACAAACTACCTGTCTATATGAAACAAAGCTCCTCATTAGTACTCTTCAAGAAAAATCTTGATGATTGGATGGGAGATAGGAAATTCACCCCGGGGATCACTTCTGTGGCTCTGCTTGACAGGGGCACAGGAAAATAATTTTCTTGTGTGGCAAAAGCCAGGGTACCGTTTGCTTGGCTTATATAGGCCCTAGGGCCAATAGCCTTGTATCTGCCTATGTAGTTAGATTTGGAGAACTTCACTAGGAGTCTTGTTTGCTTGTTTAAGTTGAGGAGGGAGTGTTTCCAGTTATGAGACCATTCCTTCCTACTTTTAGACATCAATTTCTTTCTCGTGTTATATATCCTATTAATGGCAGTTGTCCACCAGGCAGCTTTGTTTTTCCTTAAAAATCTTGTTTTGGTTCTATCAGGTACTGCAGAGTCAATACAATTGTACAGGTGCTCATATAAAGCATTTATGTATAAGTCAGCATAGGTATCTGTACCATCAGTGGGGGGAGGGGCTATGAAGCTATGTATGTTGTCACATAAGAGGTTGTAATTGGCCATGGAGAGGGTTTTAGTCTAGTTGTTGCTAGGAGGGAGGGACTTGTGTTATAGTTAGTTCTAGCAAGACTGATTTGTGGTCGTATGTCACCAGGCATGGCCACACAGTGGGGGTGGTGCAGCGGTACTCCATGTTGGTGATCACCAGATCCAGGATGTTTGAGCCTCTTGTGGGTGTGAACCAGCTGGTCCAGGACATTGGAGTTAACGAAGTCCAGGAACATTTGGACAAGTGAGTTAGAACACATATAATGTACCCAGTCATTGAACAGATAATTAGTCACCCAAAACCAGGGTTTTTGGTTGTATCTTGATTGACTCAAGTAAATCCAAATAGGCTGAGAGGATGATCTGATTCATGGAGGGGGTCCTATAGCTGGTAATGACCCAAAGAGGGGTCTTACCTACAATCAATTCCACCTGAAGTAATTCAAGGGAATCGTGCTGTTTAACCAGTCTAGAGGTGTATTTATCTTGAATATTGATACACCACCTCCTTTAGATGTTCTTCATTCCACATTGCTGCAGTCCTAACTATTGGGTAGTCCGCTGTCCAGTCGGCCCGAATACCAAAGTATATGGCTGACGTCGGTCAGGGCGCATTAGACTGATGTCAGTACGTCAGGGTACTAATGCGCATGACCGACGTCATACCCTCAGTCTTTTTTGCCGCATGGTCCGATGCAGAAGCAGTTTTGCGAGTGCAGGTTGGCGTTCTGAAATTTTCTGAAGTCGGAGTTTCAGACCGAATCAAAGTTGGCTAAGTACCCTGTTGGGGAACATTTTGGTTTTTTCTTGCCTCAGTATTTAACCGGATGTCAGAAAAAGTGAATAACTGTATTTCTTGTGGGAAACAGATACCTCATAGGGATTACCATACCTTGTGTATACCTTGTTTAGGGCCTGAGCACGACGTTGTTGGATGCCGCTCTTGTGCTAGATTTAACAAACGCACTATTAAGAGAAGGTTAGACTGTGCCAGGTTAGTGTTTGGGAAGCGTTGCAATTATAAAATGCCGTCGGATGCTCCGGCCGCTTCGTCCAAAAAGCGCAAGGACAAAACAGCGAAGCCTAAGGTTGATGAACCGGCAGTCTCGGACGTCGGTTCTTTAGAAGGCTCAGTGGAGCCAGAGGTTTTGCCAGGAGTTTCTTTGGAGTCTCAGGTAGAGACTTTACTGTTACAGGATGTGCCTTCTCAGGAGGTAGGCCAGGCTGAGGGGGCTTCTCAGGTAACTGTTCTTCCCTCTCTTCCCAAGGTAGTTAGAGCCTCTCCTTCTGTTTCCAAAACTTCTTTGAGAGGTAGGCCAAGTTTAGCTTCAGTGGGGGCTTCTCCTAGCACTTCAGGTTCTGTGCCTAAGAAACATATGCTTAAAATGGCAGAAGATTTGATTACTATGATTAGAGGTTCTATGCCCCTCCTGATAAGAGGCCTAGGGTGGAACCTGAGTTTGAGAGTTTTGAACAGTGTTCAGAGGCTTCTGAGTCTTCTGCGGAAGACTTGCAGGAGTATCCTCCTTATTCTGATTCTGATGTGGATGATTCCACTCCTACAGCTTCTCCTCCTGAGGATTTCTCATTTTCAGAGACTCTGCATTCCATGAGGGAGCACTTTAAATGGGAAGGCCAAGATTACTCTGATTCCAGGAAAAGGCTTAGGGAATTTTGTTTTACCCCAGCATAGGCCCTTAGCTATACCTCCTGTGTTGAATGTGGTGGAAGATGTTTTGCAGAGGCTTCCTGAACCCTGATTCTTTGCCTCCTGCTCCTGTTAAACCTGATAGGTACTATAGGGTGCCTGAAGCTCATAAGTATCTTTTAAGAGTCCTAGGGCAGACCCGAAACTGTTTCTCAGGGACCTAAAGGTGTTAAGGCCTCTGTTGTTAAAAAACCCTGTTCCCACTGATAAAGAGGCAAGGGCTTTGGATAGATGGGGAAAGAAAGTGTATACTTCTTCCACTTTAGCCATGAGGGCGTTGAATTGTCAGTTTCACATGCTAAAATATCAAAATTATCTCCTTTCACAATTGAAATCTAAGGTGGATGCTTTGGCGGAAGGTATTGAGTGTAAAGAGTTGCTGGATTTAGTTCATGTGTCTGAACAAGTGGGTAAGCATTCTTTGCAATGTGGTTTTGATGCTGTACAGGCCTCCTCGAGGGTGGCTGCCACTAGTTCTGTTCTTCGCAGGCATGCCTGGTTGAGGGATCAGAATTTAGCTGAGCATGTTAAGACAAGGATTTTGGATGCTCCTTTACAGTCTGATGTGTTGTTTGGTTCGCCTGTGGAAGCAGTTTTAAAGAAAATGGAGGACAAAGCTAAGTCTATGCAAACTGTTAAAGATTTTTGCAGGTGCAGCCACCAAGTTTAGTAGAAATTGGCCTACTAAGGGATGGACATATCCTGCTTATGATTCCCAGTCTAGGGGTAGGTCTAGACGTGGTAGGGGCAGAGCTCAAGGTTCTTTTAGGCCTAGAACAGGGAGTTCACCTGCTCAGACTTCTGGTGAGGGCAGGGGTCAGTCCTTTCGTAAACAGACCCAATGACCTGCCTTTTCAGCTGCCAGTAGATTCTCGTCTGGCAGCTCCTTTGGGAGGAAGACTGTCTCTTTTCAAAGAAAATTGGGATTTAATTACTCAAGACAGATGGGTGTTGGATATCATTCACCACGGTTGCAGGTTTTATTTCCATACATTGCCCCCTTTCAAAGGCATGCCAGACGTTCCTCCTCCACAAAGGAAAGAGGCTCACAAGCAACTTTCTCTGTTACTCCAAATAGGGGCCATTCAGCCAGTCCCTGTATCAGAAAGGGGCCTAGGATTTTATTCTCGCCTGTTCCTAGTACCAAAGAAGGGGAACACGTGGAGACCAATTTTGGATTTATCTATCCTCAACACTTATCTGGACATTCCCAAGTTCAAGATGTTGACGTTACAACAGCTTTTACCTCTGCTGGGCAAAGATCACTGGATGGTAACTTTAGATCTCAAGGAAGCTTACCTTCATGTGCCTATAAGACTAAGTTGCAGGAAGTATCTGCGTTTCGAGCTGGAAATTCTCATTATCAGTTCTCTGCATTGCCCTTTGGCTTATCTACTGCCCAGAGTATTCACAAAGGTTCTGGCTCCAGTGATAGCTTATTTCAGGCTAAAAGGAATTCAAATCTATCCTTACTTGGACGACTGCCTGATTCTGGCTCAAGAAAAGGAAGACCTTCTACAGCATCTGGAATATGTTATAGCAGTGCTAAGATGCCTAGGGTATTCTGTGAACGAAATAAAGTCCAGTCTAGTACCCTCTCAAGACATGTGCTTTCTGGGTGTGAGACTGAATACAGCAGCCCAGATGGCCTTTTAACCCCGGACAAACAAAAGAGTCTATCCCTTTACTTCCATCAACTATCTCATCAGTCCGTGCTGACTGCAAGGACAGTCCTTCAAGCATTAGGGTTCATGGCATCTTGTATTCTGGTGCTTCCCAATGCCAAACTGCATATGAGGAAGCTGCAATGGTATCTCAAAATGTATGGACACAGCACTGCCAGGATTTGGACACTGTCATTCAAATAATACCTTGCCTTCAAAAAGAATTTTTGTGGTGGGCTCAGGAATGTCACCTAAACAAGGGACTCTCTGTGACCCGGCCAGAGGCGAGTCAGATTTTAACGACAGATGCCTCGGACATTGCTTGGGGAGCTCATCTAAATGGAAAGTGGATACAAGACAAGTGGCCTGCCAGACTACAGCATCTACATATCAACATGAAGGAGATGTTAGCGGTCCAGTTTGCATTAATGGCTTTCAAGGAGTTACTTCTTCCAGGGCAGGTGTTGATTCTAACAGACAACACAACTGTCATGTGGTACATCAACAAACAAGGGGAACACATTCTTATCCTCTATGCAGGCAAGCAATGATTTTATGGGAGACTGCGCTCAGCTTGCAACTAACTCTTCAGGCAAGGTTTCTGCCGGAGCACAGAACTCCTTAGCAGATGTGTTAAGCAGACAAATCATGGATCCCCACGAGTGGAAACTGGATCTTCATGTATTTCAGAAATTGACAGTGTCATGGGGAACTCCAGACATAGATCTGTTCGCTTCTCCACTAAACCACCAGCTGCCAAAGTTTTGCACAAAGGGGTTTCATCACACAGCTTGGAAAGTGGATGCTCTTTCTTTCAGTTGGAAAAATCTTCATGTGTATGCCTTTCCACCTCTGCCTCTTCTTCCAAAGGTGCTCTTAAAGGTCAGACAAGACAAGCCAAGGATGATTTTAATAGCTCCAGATTGGCCTCGGCAACACTGGTACCCACTACTAAGGAGTCTGGTAAGGAAGCCTCCATGGCCTTTACCTTTGATTCCACATCTGTTATCTCAGAAGGACGGTCATCTGCTCAATGTCAAGCTTCACTCTCTTCATCTAACAGCCTGGCATATTCTGTGTTGAAACACAGCAGGTCTCAACTTCCTCAACAAGTTTTAAATGTGATTATGGAAGCTAGAAGACCTAGTACAAGGAAAGTGTACGCAGAAAAATGGAAGAGATTTTTATTTTGGAGTACAGCAAAGAATTTGGAGATTTCTGAGCCTAATTTGAGTGTGGCTCTTCAATATCTTACTGAGTTATTGGACAAAGGTTTGTCCTTCTCTTCCATTAAGATTCATGCTGCAGCAATTTCAGCTCACTATGATTGTGACCCACCATTGTTTTCGCATCCTTTGTTCAAGCAGTTTCTTAGAGGGGCAAAGAATATAAGACCCCACGTAGAGCTCCTACTCCTGCTTGGGATCTCAATTTTGTGTTGGAAAACTTACTCTACAACCTTTTGAGCCTGCGGCTACTGCTGAATTGAAATACTTGTCATGGAAGACTGCTTTTCTGTTGGCTATTACTTCTGCAAGAAGGGTGTCTGAGTTGCAGGCCCTTATGGCAGTAGAGCCCTTTTTGATTTTCCATAAGGATAGGGTATCATTACGTACTAATCCTTCCTTTATGCCTAAGGTGGTTTCTAGTGTGGCTTTAAACCAAACTATTCATTTGCCTACTTTTTATGCAGACCCCCAAAATAAAGGGGAAAAGATTTTGCACACTTTAGATGTACACAGGCAATTGCGTTATTATTTAAGCAGGACTAAGGATTTTAGGCAGTCTCAGCAGTTGTTTGTTTCTTTTGCTTTGAGTTCGCAGGGCAAACCTGTGTCAAAACAAACTATTTCTAAGTGGATTGGGTTTTGCATTGCATTTTGTTATTCCCATCATGGCAAGGAGATTCCAGCTGGGATTAGGCCTCATTCCACTAGGGCTACTGCCACTTCAACAGCATTTCTAAGGGGGGTGGCCACTAAGGATATTTTGGAGGCAGCTACTTGGAGTTCAGTGCATACTTTCTCTAAGCATTATCACCTTCCTCTCTACTCTAAGTCTAGGGCTGGTTTTGCCACAGCTATTTTGCAAGGCATGTTGTCAGCTCCTGCTTCTTTATGATTTGCCAGCCTCCCTTACCTCTGCTTTGGGATTCTACCCAATAGTTAGGACTGCAGCAATGTGGAATGAAGAACATAGTACAGTTTTGTACCTACCATAAATGTAGATGTTCGAGGATCCACATTGCTGCAGTCCAATTTACCCTCCCTCCTTCCCTCTGTGTTTAGGGGTGGTTGTGTAGGTGAGGTTATATGCTGATAATTTTGTATATATTGTACATATTTTTGGTGCAGGTATATTGGGCCTTGTCTTTTTAGGGTCTTCTGACATCTGGGGCAAGAAAAGACTGAGGGTATGACGTCGGTCATGCGCATTAGTACCCTGACGTACTGACGTCAGTCTAATGCGCCCTGACCGACGTCAGCCATATACTTTGGTATTCGGGCCGACTGGACAGCGGACTACCCAATAGTTAGGACTGCAGCAATGTGGATCCTCGAACATCTACATTTATGGTAGGTACAAAACTGTACTTTCTCACACCTTCAGTTTGTGGTCTGAATATGTGGAAGGAAATGTAACCTGGTGTAGCCGGGGTGCTCTCCACAGCCTTAAACCAGGTCTCAGTGACTGCACAAATGTCAGCATCTTCCAAGGTGAGGATTGCTTCCAGAGAGTGCAGTTTCTGGTTTAGACTCCTAGAGTTTAACAGCATAACCTTGATGTTGTTTTTAGAAGGTATTTTTACGCCAGGAATTTTGTTCTTGTGACATTGCCTAAAAAAGTCACTATCAAGGTCTGTTGGCCATGTCATCATAGGCTGACAGATACTCGATCCCCTTTGAATGACACCAGAAACTAAGCCAATTGTTGAAGTCAGTCATTTTTTGTTTGTATTGAAGTGTCATCCTAGGCGAAGGTAAAATGCTGCTTAAGGCTAGGGACATGCCTGCCTAAGACGCATTATCAGAGAGCTCAGTCACGTCTCTCTTCATATAGTCTGTTGAGGTACATCTCAAATCGTTCACACCAACATAGACTAGGATAGAGTCATAAAAGTGCCTGTTGTTCAGAGACTTGAGTGCGTGTGTGATGTGGTGGATCCTGGCACCTGACAGCTGACCGTGACTTTTCCCTTATCCAACCTGGTTTGAGGGATGTCTGCATGTCTCACAATTGAGTCGTCTATGACTAATATGTTTGTTTTTGTTTTATGCCTTAGTAGCTTGACTGGTGAGACACTGGTGTGTGATACATCCTCTGCAGGACATAGTACACATAACATATTGTGAGAATTGTGCTTGTGTTTGTATTTGGGAGGTCTCTGATGTCACCTGTCAGTGAAGGATAATTGCGAAAACTCACCGATGTTACACCAGCAGAGTACTAAGGGAAAATTTGCAGACAGGAGTTTTTGTCTGTAACCGCCAGTGGTGCATACTGCTGCTTGGCAATGTGCGATGCATAAACAAGCTCAAACGTGGTGGTTATGCAGCAAATTAGAGCAAACTGGTTTAAACAAATTAACCAGTAAAAAAAATCTCAAAACTGAGCCCTGTTCCACCAACCTTCAATCAGATGACTTCTAACTGCACTCTCCTGGCACTAGGGTGCAGGGGAACCCTCTCCAACAAATATGACCTCGTTTAGTGCTCAAGTTATACAAAAACAACTAGATTCCACAGGTCTGAATCTAGTCTATGCTACAGCAAGCAAAGTGCAATAATTTCAGATAAAATACAGTTCAAATAAGCAGTGATATGGTAAAAATGTAGTATAAAGCAAAAAATTCTACTTAAGTTTTGCAGAGATCAGCAGATTCCTTGGATAGATCATTTAAATAGAGCAAAGCAGTAGCTGGTTGCCAGACTCTTTGGAGCTTCTGTAAAAGAATGGCAAACCCTTGCACATGCGGTGTTTGTGTAGAAAACGAGAGCAAACTGATTTAAACAAGCCAATAAAAAAGCTCAAAACTGAGTCCTGTTCCAGCAACCTTCAATCAGATGAGTTCTGAGTTCTAACGGCACACCCCTACCACTAGGGTGCAGGGCAACCCTCTCCAACAAAATATGGCCTGGTTTAGAGCTCAAGTTATACACACAGAACTAGATTTACCCAAGTGTTTCTCCTGTCTGTATTAGGTATCAGCTAACAGGGTAAGTGAGCCTGTGATAGGCAAACCCACTACAAAGGTCTTCATACACACACTCTCTTCTGCTAAAGAGCAAAGCACAACTACAAAACCTTCTTTATTTGACAATCCTTTAAATGAAAGACACTGTGGTCCCATCTGTCTTCACTCATATTTCTTGGAGACCCAGTGTCTGAAGCATCTGGCCCACTCCTAGATGGCAGATCCCACTTATCTTTCATCTAGCCAAGGTGGAAACCACCACAAATTACCACACAAGGCAAATTTCATCACACAGCAGAAGGTATCACTGCTTCACCTGTATCTGTCATTTGTAAACCTAAGCCTTTAGATGATAGGGTTCTGAACTCTTTCAGGCACCAGTTTTCAGAGGCTATAATTAGGGGACGCAAGGAGAACCACCACTCAAAAATCCTGCATAGCCAAAAGAAAGATAATTTCTTTCTGCTGAATAGAAATAACAAGGATCCCACAAAGTCAGAAGTAGCTCCTATCCTTAAATATTTGTATGAGCTCATGGATGCAGGTCTGGCTTACTCCTCCATCAAAGCCCACCTGTCTGCCCCTCAGTTCACCTATTATGTACAGACCCAAGGTCATGCAATTTCTTAAAGGGGTTCTGCATCCTAGACTACCAAGGAAGCCAGTGACCCCTCCTCGGGACCTCTGCTTTGTACTAGAAAAGCTCACTCTACCTCCTTTTGAACCAGCCACCTCGGCAAATCTCAAATTCTGCACATGGAAAACTGTTCTGCTTTTGGGCTCACTTCTGCTAGCAGAGTGTTGATTTACAGGAACTCATGACCATTTCCCCTTTCTTATTTTTCACGTGGACAGGGTGACCCTGGCAGTAATTCCTCCTCCGTGCAAAAAGTAGCGAATGAGCTGTCTTTCAACCATCTCCCTACTTTCTTTCCCAAGCCACAGAGCAGGAGAGAATGACTCCTACATTGTCTAGACGGTAATCTCCAAGTGTAGTACATCGCAGTTAGTTCTGCACAGCTTTGGGCATGTCAACTGATTGTCAGGGGAAAACTGTGACAGGCATGCTAATTTCCACACTGGAGTGACATGCATGCGAATTCCCACACTGTGTATACTGTGCCGTCATGTCTTATTTTAATACAAATAGTACTGTCCTACTGTTACAACTTAAGTTTTAATAGCTCAATTTATTTATTTACAATTAACCTGTACAACGTTTTTCCTTAATGTTATAACTGTTTGATTTCTGTGTGTTGCACTGATAACTTCTGTAGCTTTGTGCACTGGTTAATTTACCTAGACTCTGTAACTGCTAATTTGACCTGCATCATGAATGAAAGGGTCCTTGGAGCTGCACTCCAACCTGGTTTCTAACTTAAAATGCTTTGCCATGCAAGTACTCAATTTAAATGTAATGCAATGTTTTGCGGGTAAAAGGAGGACCTGATCACCTTTATCTAACTTTGACTTCTAAAAGGATGGGGTGAATACCTCTGTTTCACCTCCATGGATCCACATACATGGATGAGGTTAATCTTCCTATCCCACTATAAATTGCCAGTCCGTTCACTGCATCGTGTAAATAAAGTTAAAATTCTCAGTTCAAACTAGTCTGCACAGCCTTCAAATAGGTTAAAACAGATTAATTACAATAAACCTGACTAACTTCATGTCAAATATTCTGAAATCAATAACAATCTTCGAGCCATATTTAAATAACATATACACTTACTTTGGAGATTAGTTTACACTGTGTGAATTAGAATAGCTTTTCTGACTTAAACAAACAGTATTTAATGGTGATTCAACTTAACAACTAAATATTTGTGTGCCTTGGTATGCTTTGAATATTCATAAAGATGCTGCCTCATTACGGCAGGAGCCATGTGAATATTCATGCGGGTGCAGAGTCCATGTGGCTGGAGGCGTGTTTGGGGCGGGATTTGCTACTGCGCATCCTGCGTGGTACTACACTTGGAGATTACCGTCTAGACATTCATAGACAGCTGAGGGTCTATTTGCATAAGACCAAATCTATTCATAAGTCAGACCAACTGTTTGTTTCATTCATGGACTATAAACTGGGCTGGCCAGTGTCTAAACAAACCATTACAAGCTGAATCTTGAAGTCCATATTTTTTGTATTGATTAATAGTTTGTTGACACTACACCATTTCCAAATTAAATTGAAATTTTGTTGTGGTGCAGGGGAAAGTTGTTGAGATGACACTTGATTATAATCATCCTCAGTTTATATATGCTGTAGTTCACCTATGCTGGTGGTAAATCATAGTAAGGAAGCTTAAAACTGTACTCTGTTAAGTATTTAGCACAATTTCTGAAACCTTTGCCCAGACCTTTTGTGCCCAGGTACATTTCCAGAACATGTTTCATGCCTGCCTCTTCTGTCATTTATCTCCAGCCTGATTTCCTTCCCTCCTTACATAATGTTTTTGGTGTGTGATATCATCTGTGCAACACTCTTAATATCTGATCTTCCACCCCATGCATTTTCTGCATCTAAGGTATTATTTTGAAGAGTTCCTACCATTCATCTTTCCTAGTCTGCCACCCTTCTTCCTTCTCCTGTCATTTGCTTGTCACATTTTTGTGGCTTCTTCCAGTTCTTCCTCAGTTCTTCATAAATCATTCTTCTGCTTTTTTACTTTCTATTGTTTTTCTCTTTCCCCATGGGTCTTTCCTTTCCCTTATCAGTTTTCTTTTCTCCTGGGTTTCTTCTTCCTCTTTTTCAGCCTTTTTTCTGTCAATTTGGTCTACGTCCACCATTCTTATTCTGTTGACCCATTTTCCTCCATTAATTATTGTAGAATTTTGAATACTGGCTGTCCTCTCTTCTCCCATATCTCTCTTCCTTTCCCTTATTCCTATGTCATATTTCCTCATCTCTTTAGTGCCTCTTCATTCATTCTTTTATTTTTACAACCTTACTGTTTACCTTCTCTCCTTTTGGTCTCTCTATGTAAGTAGGTTGTATGCATTACTGCCTGCATGGGTATTTGTGGGTGTCCCCTTCCCCCCTTTTTCTTACTCAGTCTTAGCTTGTTTATTGAGACCCTTCTCTCTTTCCCTCTCTGTATCCAGCCTTCCAAGTCTTTTAGTAATTATATTAGTTTGGTCTCCTTTGGACCCACTGGCAGGTTTCTTCGTACATCTGCTGTAACTCAGAGAATCATCATTTTAATTACATTGCATAATTGTGTGTATGTTTTATGTCCTCCCCTCTCCATTATCTCCTGAAATTTCTCTTTCTCCTCCTCCAAATTCTTTTGTAAGAGGAAAGGGAGGAAAGTGTCCTACTCCTCCCTTTCCTGTTCAGTCTGCTATCCTGACCACCACTCTTTTTTTCTGGTTTTATCTTAGGCTTGAGCCAAACCTTCAAAAACTGGCATTTTCTGTATGACCATCTCAACATTCTTCGACATAAGCATGCATCATTTGTGTACATTAGAAGTCCTGACTCTACTCGTTTTCTACCCTTCGGTTGTGCTAATGTTTTCCTCACTTCATTTGTCAGCTCTTCTGTGACTAGCATGAAGATCCCTGTGAAGAGAGGCTACCCCAGTCTTGTCCCTGTCCATATTTTTAGTGCCACGGAACCTCGTCTGTTTACCATTACTTATATCTATGACTCATTGTAAATTGCCTTTATCAGTCCTGTAAAATCTTCCCACATTTGTCTGTTTTCTAATATCTTCCATGGAAATTCCTATCTGACAGTGTTGAAGACCTTTTGTAGGTCAAAAAAGACCATCCCTACCTATGTTCCCTTCTTTTGTTTTCTGTCTGGACACTCTGTTAGAGCCCATCAATTAATTTCTGCATCTCTTCCTTCCACAAAACCCATTCTGCCTGATCCTTCTTTATTATTATTAGCAGAATCTCGTCAATTTTCCTTGCAAGCACTTTTGCCATCACCTTGATGTCGGTGTTTGTTAAAGGTATCTATCTGTAATCCCCTATTTCCATCCTGTCTCCTCCCTCTTTTGGAATCACCATCATTCTGTTTTCATTGTGTCTGTTATTTCTTTTGTTTCACTTATGCTGTCATACTTCTCCTTATCTGTCCATATTGCTTCTCAGGCCCACTAGTAGAATTCTACCATGTATTCATATGGGCCCTCTAGTTCAGTTTTCATTACTGCTTCCTCTGTTCTTAGTGATTATCTACCATTCTTTTCATATTTCCCTTTGTATCCTGCTCAGTTCTTATTTCATTTTTGGTATCTCTAGCTCATCTTGCTTCCTCTTCCACCCATCTTGTCTCATGATTTCTCCTAACTTCTACTTTGATTCCATCTCATCAGTTTTTCCCCAATTTTGTTTCATCTATAGTGTACTCCACTGTCGCCTCTGTTAGTTTTTGTAACTGTTGCTTCCTTTCCTGATCTAATTGTAGCTCAGACATCTACATCCCACCCCCTCCCCTTGATCTGTCTCTGGTGTTAATGTCATTACTACTGCTGTATGGCCCACTATCTATCTCTCTCCATAATTTTTAGAGTTTCCTCTTTTCCTAGTATCCTGTCTGGTCTACTGGCTTGAATCAAGCAGTTTCTGTTACATGTGTAGTCCCTTTTTTCAGGGTGTCTTTCATTCCATATATTCTTCCACTCTTCTCCTTTCGTATTCATTTCTAAGTCTTCTTTTTATCTTTATACTGCGCACTCTGTCTTGCAAACAGCCTCCATTTCTTAGGATCTAGTGTGACATTGAAGTCTCCCTCCAATAATTTCCTCTCTATCCCTTTTTATCTGATTCCATTTTTCAAAGAACCTACTGTAAAAATCCTCTATCTTTGTTGAGGTATACACGTTTCCTGCTGGCCATCTCCTTCCTTGCCAAATAGTCTATCTCCACCCTCCTCTCCACTTTTAAGCACCCTTTTAGTCTCACTACATGTAATCACGTTCAGAAAAAAGATGGTCATTTCCCTGTTGCCACCGCCTGCTTTATCATCTGTTTCTCCCTCTTTTAATTTGGTCTCATGGAGCAGTACCACATCCCGTTACATCATACTCATTCGCTTTGTACTTTTTATCTTGAGAACATTTGTTCCATGTAGCCCCCCTCCCCTTAACACATGTACTGTTTTGGCCCAATCCTCCTTGTTTTCACTTGCTCTGCATGGTTTTTGTGTGTTGTTTGCCCATGTTTCTCTCTCTCCTCCTTTCCCGTAGTCACTGTTTGTTGCTTTTGCATTTGATCCTAGTTTGGTGAGCTTCATACATTCCGTTTCACTTTCCTCTAATACATTGCAGTTGAACTGAAGACTGGCATTTCCATAATTCTCCTTGTCCACTTCCCCCAGCCCCAACACTTTTGCTCACTACTTCAAAGAGAAAGTTTACTTTTATATGAAAATACAGTCATTATATAATATGGTATATCATAGTATAGACCTTGTAATAGCAAATTGCCTATATGTGCCATCACCCTTTGCCTGAAATGTTTCTATTACTACTGGAGCACAGTGTATTTAAAAAAAAAAAAAAATATATATATATATATATATATATATATATATGTATGTATATATATATATATATATATGTATGTGTATATATATATATATATATATATATATACACACATACATATATATATATATATGTATATATATATATATATATATATATATATATATATATATATATATATATATATATATATATATATATACACATATATATATGTGTGTGTGTTTTACCAGGATGGTCCGGCTGGGCATTCAGGCCCATTTTCAGTGGAGGAAAACTCCATTAAAGGTGCAAAAATTACAAAAAATTTACAGAAAAAAACCATTCAGTTTTTTAACAGTAGAAATGGGGTTTTAGAATCATGCAGTGGATAATACAGTCAAGACACAGAGATCATTACAAATTGATTTCTGTAGGAATGTTATACAATAATAAACAGGTTGCATTTGCATATATTGCAATATGCAAACTTCATTTACATAGGAGTGATGAAAAGCAGTATACAGTTATAAATACAGATAGGATTTATTTACATTTACAGGCTAAGGCAGGAGAGCCGGAGAGTTAAGGGATGGTGATAGTGAAGAGATCTGCGAGAGAGAAAAGTAATCAGGGTGTGAATAAGAACAGAGCCAGAGGGAGTTTAGGTGCTGTTTTAAGTTGTGCTTAAAGCTAGATGCACAGCTGTCCTGTTTTTGTGGGATAGGCAAGGAGTTCCACTGTGTAGTGACATAGGATGAGTACAGTGACTTTCCAGCTGTATTCCGGAATTTGGAAGGTATTGGTAGGCTGTGATTACTTCAGCAAATGTGCTGAGGAGTGGTGTTGAGTGTTTTGTAGAGTGTCTTGAATATCGATTAATATGGGCGATGCATAGTGAAGGGAGGGGAGAAGGCAGGATTATGCTAAGGATTTTCTTGATGGGTTTATGAGGTGGGGTTTGTTTGGTAGAGGGAACAAAGTTTTTGGTGATTTTTCTTGATGGCCTGGGTTATGCAGGTCAGATTTTAGGTTATTGTCTATTATGACTCCTGATAGCTTGGTATTTGTTGCAGTTTCTGTGGAGGTGGTGTTGAATTAATATTAAAGGGTGTACATGTTGCTGAAAGAGTTGTGAAAAGTATTTATTTATTTTTTTGGCATTTAGGATTAACTGATGATCCTTTAGCCATGCTTCCATGGAAGTGAAGGAATCTTGAGTCATTTGCTAAAGTAGTGGAAGGGTTGATGCTGAGCAGATGATAGTGGCATTGTTGGCATATTATACTAAGGTAGCAAGTTTTCTTGCTTTTTGCAGGTTGTTTGTGAAAATATTGTCAAGCACTGAGCCTATTATTGACCCTTGTGGTACACAGACAAAAATAGGAAGGAAGAGGGCTAGGTTCTGATTCCATTTTACAGCCTGTTTTCTGCTGGAGAGAGCTACATAACCAAGTAAGAGCTGAATGGTGCAGTAATTGGGAATATAGTTCATTTAGTTGGTGTGATACTGTGTCAAGTGCTTTTGACATTTCCAGGAACAGGGGGAGGCTATTAGGTTACCATTGTCTCTGTTGGTATTTATGGTTTCTGAGAAACTAAGAAGAGCTGTTGTGCTCTGGTATGGTTGAAAGCCGTATTGTGTAGGTGAGCGCAGTTTGTTTGGGAGTGTGTGCAGCATCTTTCTAAGGTTTTGGACAGAGGGGAGATCACTGCAATGGGGTGGTAGTTGGAGAGGTCTGTGGCTGATTCACCTTTGTGAAGTGGTGTGATGTGTAATTTTCAGATAGTGGGTGCATACAGTGGCTATAAAAAGTGTACACACCCCTTTTAAAATGCCAGGTTTTTGTGATATAAAAAAATTAGACCACAGTAAATCATTTCAAAACTTATCCCGCCTTTAATGTGACCTGTATAATTCAATTGAAAAACAAATGCATCTGTTAGGGGAAAGATATAAAAAAAAAAAATACAATAAGTTGGTTGCATATGTGTGCACACCCTTAAACTAATACTTTGTTGAAGCATCTTTTGATTTAATTACAACATTCAGTCTTTGAGTAGAAGTCTATCAGCATGGCACATCTTGACTTGGCAATATTTGCCCACTCTTCCTTGCAAAAGCATTCCAAATCTGTCAGATTGCGAGGGCATCTCTTGTCCACAGCCCTCTTTAGGTCACCCCACAGATTTTTTATTGGATTTAAGTCTAGGCTCTGGCTAGGCCATTCCAAAACTTTACTTTTTTTTTGGTGAATCAATTCTTTTGTTGATTTGGTTGTATGCTTGGGGTCATTGTCGTGTTGAAAGGTGAAATTCCTCTTAATCTTCAGCTTTTTAGCAGACATCTGAAGGTTTTGGGCTAAAAGTGACTGGTATGTGGAACTGTTCATAATTCCCTCTACCTTGATTAATGCCCCAATTCCAGCTGAAGAAAAGCATCTCCAAAGCATGATACTGTCACCACCATGTTTCACCTTTGAGATGGTGTTCTTTTGGTAATGCAAAGTGTTGTTTTTGCGCCAAATGTACCTTTTGGAATTGTGGCCAAAAAGTTCAACTTTGGTCTCATCAGACCATAACACATTTTCCCACATGCTTTTGGGAGACTTGATGTATTGTTTTGCAAATTTTAGCCGGGCCTGGATATTTTTCTGTGCAAGAAAAGGCTTTTGTCTTGTAACCCTACCCCATAGTCCAGACATAAAGAGAATACAAGAGATTATTGTCACATGTAGTACACAACCAGTACATGCCAGAAATTCCTGGAGCTCCTTCAGTGTTGCTGGCAGCCTCCCTGACCAGTTTTCGTCTTGTCTTTTCATCAATTTTGGAGGGACATCCAGATCTTTGCAACGTCACTGTTGTCCCATATTTTCTCTACTTTTTGATGACTGTCTTCACTGTGTTTGATGGTATATCCAATGCTGTGGAATTTTTTTTGTACCCTTCTCCTGACTGATACCTTTCAACAATGAGATCTCTATGATTCTTTGTAAGCTGTCTGTGAACCATGGCTTTTGCTGTAGCAGGCAGCTGAGTAAATGTCAGGAAAATCGTACTAGGACAGCTGAACTTTATTTGGGGTTAATCAGCGTCTCTTTAATTGATGGTAGGTGTGTACCCAAGAAGACTGAATGCTGTAATTAAATTAAAAGGCGCTTCAACAAAGTATTAGTTTAAGGGTGTGCACACTTATGCAACCAGCTTACAATAAGTTTTTAATTTTTTATATTTTTCCCCGAACAGATTTGTTTGCTTTTCGGTTGAATTGTACAGGTTATAGGTCACACTAAAGGTGGGAAAAGTTTTGAAATGATTTATTATGGTCTCATTTTTTTATATCACAAAAACCTGGCATTTTAATGCAGGGGTGTGTACACTTTTTGTATCCATTGTAGTTTTTCTGTGATAGATCTACGTATGAGTATTGAGATGGGGTATACCAGGACATCGACAGCTAACTTAAGGTATAAAACAACCAGGACCAAACCAGACAGAAGAAACAACAGCAGCAAGATCCTCTAAATAGCAATTTATTCCAAAGAAAATATCCTCTGACGTCTCGGCCTGAGCCTTCAAGGAGTACAAAGAAACTAAACTCTAATCAAGTATATATACACAAACACTAATTGAATCAATTAATATAATGAATGCTAAAAGCACAATTATTCAATTAACAAGCATTCTCCAGTTAAAATCTTCATTAAGACCTTCAGGACACAATGTTTTAAACTTTAAAATAAAAACTGCCTCTTTCTGTTGCAATAAACATTTTGCATTTATATTATTATATTTACAATTAGGTATTTGTTCCAAAATTGTTGCACATAGATCATTAGGATTACTATTATGATATTGTAGAAAATGCATTGCTACAGGACTCTCTGCTTTTTTATTCACAATGTCCCTGATGTGTTCTAAGAGCCTTGTTTTAAATGCTCTTTTAGTTTCTCCAATATAGAACTTCTGACATGAACAACGTAAAGCATAAATTACTCTTTCTGTATGGCAATAAAAAGATTGTTTTACTTGAAAAGCCATATTGTTAATGTGTTCAAAGAAGGGAACAGTGAATTTACATGCTTTACATTTATCACATTTTATGGTGCCTTTCCTAATAAGATTATATTGTAGTGTTTCACTTGGAAAATTGAACCTACTTTTAACCAGCATGTCCTTAATACTTCTACCCCTACAGTATGAAAATTTTAAGTCAGCATTTAACCAAGTTTTAACATTACTTAATGAACATAGATAATTCCAAAATTGAGAAACTATCTTAACAAGTTCACCAGAAAAACAACTGTATTTGGCATTTTAATGCAGGGGTGTGTACACTTTTTGTATCCATTGTAGTTTTTCTGTGATAGATCTACGTATGAGTATTGAGATGGGGTATACCAGGACATCGACAGCTAACTTAAGGTACTTGAGTGGGAGTTTGTCAGCAGCTGATGAAATGGTTTTCAGTTTTTGAATGTAATGTTTTGATAGTTGACTATAGGTATTTGGTGGACAGAAAATAGAGGGGAATTGAGTATTGGTGGGGATAGAGAGATGGGAGGATGGATTAGATTCTAGTAGAGAGAGGACAGATTGAAGTGTGTGTTGAACTGGGTGGCTTTGTGGTCTGTTTGTGGTAGGAGATGGGGTGGTTTTGACTGGGGTATCGTAGGATTTTTATGATTGCCCAGAATTGCTTGGAATTGTGATGCTTGCCCTAAAATAAGTGAAAGAATGCAATTTTGTCAGGTTTGACCTGTTTACATTGATTTCTAAGTTGTCTAAAAATGTGTCACTTTTGTTGTGTTCTTTCTTTAAACCATGTGTTCCAGGCTTTGTTTGTAGTTAACATGAATGGTTTGATTTCTTTGTTGAGCCATAGAGCAGGGTTCTTTTTGTGCTTATGGGAATTAACTAATTTATTATGTTAAGGAATCTGTTATTGAAATGGGTAAGAGCATCTTCTAGTGACAATTTTTGTTTAGAGTATTATTCTAGTTGTATTGGGTGAGAGGTTGTTTATAAAGGTGTCTGTTTAAAGAGAAGAATCTGCATATTTGTTTTAGTATTGTATTTGGGGATGTGATGTCTTGTAATAAATATGGGGAGATGGTTACTGCTGTTATCTGGGAGACAGCCAAAGTTGTTTATGCTTGACGGTGAGGTGGTAAGTGTCTGTCTAGTAGTGAGTGCCTGTTATTGTCCGTTCTAGTGGGTGAAGTGGCAATTTGCGTGAAATTTAATAGGTTACTAGAGAGGGTAAGGGACTCAGTGTTTACAAGTAAATAATCTGTATTCACATGCCGAAGTATAATAGTTTCTTTCCTTATTTACATTAGTGGAAAACCATTGAAGGACATCTTTGATAATGGGAATGTTGTCGTATTGGGGGGACTATATATGGCAGCAAGGCAAATAGTTTTGTGCTTGTTCAGGTTTAGGAGGGTAATAGATGTTTCTGTGTTGGGATAGTTGGGGTGACTCGGTGGGTATATGGTGATGTTAGTGTGTTTTTAGAAAGTATTGCAACCCCTTCAGCTTTTTTGTGTACTCTGTTATTATATTATGTTATATTCTGGGGGAAGGATTTCTTCATCTTTAATGTTTGGTTTTAGCCAAGTTTCAGTGATGATTAGAGTGCCTGTGTTGTGTGCTGCAGTGCTTGCATGGAGATCTGGAATTTTGTTGTAGATGCATTTGAGATTTATGTGCATTAATAGTAGATTGTGTTTAGGATTAGTGGATTGTGTATGCTGGTAATGGTGGGAGCTGATGGAGCTTTGTTGGTTTGAAAGAATGGTCCTGGGTTTGGATGGATGTCTCCACAGTGTGGAAGAGTGAAAGTGTGGAGGTAGAAGTTGTACCATTTTTTATCTCTTAGGTCTGATAACGATCAGTGGGTCTCTTGGTTCTCTTTGATGTAACTGTAACTGAAGGACTGTGTCCCTAATAGGTAGAGAATGTGTGCAGTTTTGTAGTTGTTGGATGGGTGTTTGTTCACTAGCAGTATAGAGCTGGGGAAACTAGAGTTAGCTGGGTGGAAGTTGCATATATTATATTATATTATGTTATGTTATATTATATTATATTATATTATATTATATTATGTTACATATACCTTTGAGTAGTCCCCCATGTTCACAGATCCCATTAGTCCTTTTTATAGGCGAGTACTAGGCCAGCGGTATTTTTAAGCCTAGCTATTCATCACAAATCTGTAACAAGTTTTGGTACCCTTGGCAGTGTAAGCAAGGGCTTGGGAGTTGAACTATTTATAGGCTGCCTCGTTCAATTAGAGATGTAGGTGCCAAACCAGGGGTGAATTTCTGGTTCCCCATCCAGTTGTCCAAGTTACACTTTAATTGGATTAGGGAGAAACTCTGCTTCACATGGATGGGGAGCCTGTTCCAGAGAAGGGGTAGTCTGTATGATGCACACCTGTCTCTCCAGCAGGTAAGTTTGGTGCTGTTTGTTTTGCGAATAAGCAGGAGGTCTGTCAGTTTCCAGTCTCATTTACCCCCTTTTGTCCTGTCGCTTCTATGACTTTGGTCTGCAAGTTTTTCTGACTTTCAGTCATGTCCTCCTACATGTCTTCCTACAATGCAGTTTACGGAGTACTCCATTCACTTTTTTCTCTCTTGCACTGCCTCTCCTTTCTTCTCTTTTGCTCTGTAAGAACAGACTGTCCAATTTTTGATAGTTTCTCTCTTCTTGGCCTCCTGCTTTGACCGGTCCAGTACTTTATGGGTTGTCTGAATCTCCTGTGGCTTCAGTTACAGTGTCGCTCCTTTGGTTTGTTATTGTTCTGCTTCTTGTATCTCTGTCCCTGGTTTGCTGCACTTGCTATCAGACTGTGTCCTCTTCTGCTGGATTTCTGCTTTGACCAGCTTTTTGTTCTTCATACTGTATCAAGTTTGTGCACTCTTCTCATATAGTCTCTGTTTTCCATGTTCTTTCCTCAATTTCTGTCTGCTATATGCAGTATCTTGTCTGCCTCACTTAACTTATTGACATCACTCTGTGTGCCTTTATTTACTTTCTCTTTAGTTCTTTTCCCCTCACAAATGGATTTGCATCAGTTGATGATCATCATATTGATCACTGCTGCAGTAGCCCTAGCTATGTGGATTATATCCTGCCAAGGATAACAGCCGGTCTGCTTCCAAAGATTCAATGCACATTCCACATGCCCAAAATGTCAGTCAGCTTGAGCTGGGCTGACTGAAAGACAAGTCTGGGTGCCAAGTCCTTCAGAGCTTTACTGCTGCTGAAGAGTACGCTTGTCTGAGGCTTTTAAGGATCGACAGTTGGCTTGTGCTGCCCCTTTGTTGGGGAGGTAACTTTCCTTTGGGGAAGAATCTTACATTTAATAATTCCTCTTTATTAATACTTTCTTCAGGAAAATTATTATAAAGCTAGCAGTTTGTGTTTTAATGGGCTGTCACAAGACTGTACTGTACTGTTAAATGGGAGCACTCTTTCCTGTCAGTTGTAAAAGTTGTTTAAAGCAACCGAAAACCGTGTTTTCTGTGGAGGAAGTGTATTTATTTTACTTTGGCTAACAAAGTGCTTTTTACTGTGTTTGTCTGTGAAAAAAGTTACTTTTAAAGACTTTTTTTTGTTTTTACTAGCATTTGCTGTTTGTTTTCCCCCTGGAAGCAGGCTCTATTTTCAACTTGAGCATGGAACAATTGGTCAATCCCATGGTTGGTTCCTCTACTAGCCACAAAAAGAAAAAGTTAAGCAAACAGCCTTTGCTAACACAGCAGGCTAGCAATTTGCCTCAGACGCAGGTGGGCGACTCTTCTTTGGCCATTAGCTGTAGCTCAGGTCACTTATCTTTTACCCTGGATCCTCCTGGTATAGCACACATAGCCACAGCCACTGTGGACCGGGAGTTGACCACTTCCTCTGCAACTGTTGGGATCCCCTTAGTGGGCAAGGGAGAGCCATTCTTGTCCAGTCCTGGGAAAGGAACATGGAAGGCTTCCCTGTTTTGTCAGAATGTTGTGCCCATCCCTGGGGAAGCTGCTTCTGCCACTAATAACATTGTTGGTCCCAGGTTATGTGTTGAAAAGAAACAGAAAACTAAGCATGTATGTACATCTCCTCAAACTTCCTCAGAAATGACTAGTTTATTGGGTCTCACTCAGGGTTTAATTCAGGCTGTTGATCCTTCTTGCAAAGTAATGTCTGGTAAAAGAAGGAGGGATCCTTCCTTTCTTAATCTGGGCAGGAAGATGTAGGGAAAGATACAGGGTTTTCTCCTCAGATTTCTGATTCACACATAGAGGAGAGCTCAGTTTCTCACTGTCTCTGTGGGGGGGGGGGTCTCTTTCTCTGAGATTATTTTTAGACTGTGCTAGTGTTCTCAGTGGGAGAGCACTGAGGTTTCTCAAGCCCACAGAAAGTGTGATGAGCTATTACAGAAGGTATTTCCAGAACCTGCAACCATTCCTCCAGTTCTTCAGCTTTGGATGATGTGTGTGTTACTGCCTGCAGTTTTCCTGACAGCTAGCTGCCCCTAAAAAGGCTGATAGGATGTATAAAGTTCCTCAGTCTTTTGTTTTTATACACACTTCCCAAACCTGGTCCAGCAGCTATAGCTTTAATTAATCCTTCTGCTGCTATAACTTAGTTGATTCCATTCCTACTCTCACTCTGATAAGGATGGTAAGATTGTTGATTAAATATGGGGAAAAATGTGTGCATATTCAACTCTGATTTTTCAGAATTTTATGTTGTCAAGATCGTATGTTAAGGTTTGCTTTAATTGAGAAAGTATGAGGAATGTTTTTTCTGCAGTTTCGTCTTGAGAGGGAAAAATCTACTTTATATAATTTAACAACTGTTGTTCAGGTTACTACTCATTGTTTACAGTGTGTCTATGATTCTAATGATACTTCTTCAAAAGCTATGACCACTGGTACTGTTTTTAGGTTGTTTGCTTGGATGCATTCCCAGAATCTCCCAGATTATGATAAAAATGAGATTTTAAATTCTTCTTTGGATAGAGATTGTTTTTTGCCCCTCTACTGCAGTGGTGATCAAAAAGTTTGATGAAAGGGGTAAACTGATATAGGGAATCTTTAACATTTTTCAGCCCTACTTTTCCACATTTTTGAGGGATTTTGTAACTCTTCATCCAATTTTAGTAAGAAAGTGAACAAAGACGCAGCAAAATGCAGGAAAACAGATGTTTAAGAAGAAATGGCAAGGGGATTCCAAAAAGAATTCTGGAAACTCCTAAAACCAGGACTGTTGAATAAGTAAGAATGACCATTTAAAAAACTTTGTTACACCTCCCCACCCTGGCAGACCCTTTATTCATCCAGAAAATTTGACTATCTGGTTTTCTTTTTGCCAACAGATAGTTTCATAGTTTCAGATAAATGGGTTCTGAAGATCATTCATCAAGGTTACAGATGGCAGTGGGAGGAAATTCCTCCTTTCCAAGGGATAATTCCTCATTCTCTGGAATAGACTCTCCTGTTTCCACATATCCTTCAGCACATGCTGTCCTAGGGAGTGATAGACCCAGTTCCCCGCTTCTGAGGTGGGAAAAGTTTTTTTTTCTTCAAGGATGCTTTTAGTGCCAGTGAAAGAGTGCTTGAAGACCAGTTCTGGATCTTTCTTTCCTAAACCTGTTTGTGATAGAGCCCAAATACAATGGGATGTCACTTCTCAACTTGTTGCATATTCTTCCTCATTCAGATTTTGTAACATTAGATTAAAAAGATGTTAATCACATTACTATTCTTTCAGACTTCAAGGGTTTTGTATGCCTGACTGACATTATTGGTTTTCTGTTTTATCTTTGGAGTATTCACTGCACCAACAGTGTTAGTGTGTGGCTTCAGTTATAGTTCATTGCAGGCTACAGGTGATGCAGTTATTTCCATATTTAGATGAATTGCTTATCTTTGCAAAGTGTTTTTCAAAGTGTCAGGAATCTCTCTGTTGAGAGATCTCTTATACTAGCTGGGATGCCAAGAAAACATTTAAAAGTTTTTCCTGACTCCTTCACACAGGATTGTGTGTCTGATGTCAGCTAGATACCAAAGTTCAAAGAACTTTTCTTCCACAGGAAACAATAGCTCTATATGTAGATCTATTTATTTGGTTTCTACTCAGACTTCAGTCACTGTGTACCTCAGGATTTTGGGTATCGTGGTTTCTATGATTTTCATGATACCCCTGGCAAGACTCCACATCAGAAAGATATATCGGTATCTGAAGTCTCTTTGGTCTCAGCATCAACACCTGTTATCTTTTTGAATCCCAGTGCTGGGGTTTGTTAGCAGCGAAATCACTTGGTAAGATAACAGGTATGCCAGGGCTACCCTTCTCACTCCCAGTTCTAAAGCAGTCATTCACCACAGATGGCCTGAACTTTGCTTAGAGAGCCGTTTTAAAAAGGGATAAAAGTCCAAGGATGTCACACACAAGCACATAAGTATAAAAGGTATGCTTGCCCAGATTAAGGCACTCAGGTTTCTGAATCATCTTTGCTCTCCGGGACCTCTTCATGTTATTACAGACAATACCGCAGTCATGTCTTACATCATCAAGCAAGAGGAAGCCAGGTTATACTCCCTCTGCAGATTAGCCACGTTAGCTTGGGATATAGCTTCACAGCACAATCTCACCCCACAGGCATCCTGCATTCTGTTAGAGCAAAATTGTGTGGCAGATAAGCTGAGCAGGACAAGGGTAGACCCTCACAAATGGAAACTACATCGGAGGTCTTCCACAATTTATTCCTCAAGTTAGACATGTTTGCTTCCTCCCTGAACAATCAGCTGGCAAGATATTGCTCCAGTACTGTGCAACAATTCCTGGAAGACGGTTGACTTTTCTTTTCATAGGACAGAAATGTTGCTGTATGCTTTTCCAGCATTTCCACTAATATCTAGGATACTTCTGAAGATTCAAAAGGAATATCCCAAGATCATTGTGGTGACTCCCTTCTGGCCCAGGCAACCATGGCTCTCCCTTATTTTGGAAATGTCCAGGGACAGTTACCACAAGCTTCCTTGCAGATTGGATCTAGTCACACAAGAACAGGGGGTGTTTGATACAGCCCGACACCAACTGACTTTAGTTGACTGCCTGGATAATAGGGTCTAAATTCCCTTTAGGCCCCTTTTTACAGATGACTTGCAGTGGTTACTAATGTTTGCAAGAAAGCCTGCTACTAGACAATTATGTATTTGCAAATAGAAAAGGTTTTCTTGTTGGTGCCAACAACATAACACATAACTAGCATCCATTCAGGGCTAGTTGTTCTCTAGTTTTATAATATTTGAGTGAGTTACTATCCTATGATCTTTCTTACTCCTCTGTCTGGGTTCGTTTATTGGCTGTCTCAGCATGTCTGCACATGGATCCTCCTGTTTCAATGCATTCTCATATCAAAATATTTTTCAAAGGGGTTTTACATAAGAGGGCCTGTAAGAAACCCAGTGGGCCCTCCTTTGGATCTTTATTTTGTGTTAGAGAAGCTAACACTTGCTCAAATTGAACCTGCTAACCTGGTTGACTTAGGTTTCTTAACATGGGAAACAGTTTTACTGATTGCTCTGACCTCTGCAAGAAGGGTATCTTCAAGTTGCAAGCTTTTGTGGTGAGTCAACACTATCTCATTTTCCACAGGGACAGGGTTTCTTTGAGAACTAATCCTTTTATGCCTGAAGTAGTGTCTGAGTTTATTTTAAGTCAAACTATCCATCTCCGTGTTTTCTTTCCTGAACTCAAAAATGAGGGAGAAAGAATACTCTATACCTTGGATGCCAACAGACAACTCGTGTACTATTTGGACAGAACTAAATTTTTCAGATCTTCGGATCAGTTGCTCATTTCGTGTAAGTATAAAAAGAAAGGACAGCTTGTGTCAAAACAGACCATTTCCAAATGGTTGTCTAAGGCCATCAGCTTTTGTTTTACTCACCACAACAAAACTGTTCCAAGTAGGGTCGAGGCCCACTCTACCTGGGCCTTGGCTTCATCTGTAGCTTTTTGGAAAGGGTTGAATTCTTCAAGTATACTAGAAGCTGCAACTTGGTCCTATATACATACTTTTACAAAGCGCTGTAAGCTTGATTCCTTTTCTAGGTCTAGATCAGTCTTTGCAAGGACCATTCTTCAGGGACTTTGGCATCTTCTCTTTCCACCTCCCAAATGTAGTAAGCTAGTCTAGTCTACCTGTAATCAGTATGATGAACATAGTACAGTTTGTAAATAAACTTACCATAACAGGAAGTGTTCGAAGATCACTGCTGCAGTAGCCACTCCTTCCCTCCACCTCAAATTGTATTTTTTTTTTTTTTTTGTTTGTTTTTTGTGTGTGTGAGTGTGTGTTTATGCCAAGGTGTGGTTATTTATTTATTTTTTTTGTTCTTCATAGCATTTGTGTTTTCAGGCTCAGTCTCCCTTCCATTGTTGGCAGGAAAGCTTTGAAGGGCTTGGCTCCCAGACTTGTGTTTTAGTCAGATAATTTTGAATTGCTAGATAGTTTGGGCCGTTGGAAGGTACCCTGAAGCTTTGGAAGTTGGTCGACTGTTATATCCTTGGCAGGATATAACCCTATCATATAGTTACGGCTACTGCAGGAGTGATCGTTCGAACATCTACTGTTACAGTACGTTTACTTATACAACTGTAATTTCTTGGGGACATTTGTAATTCTACCTCCTTTCTGGAACTTCATATGGTTGTCTGACAGTCCATTTCTGATAGGTTATTCGAATTCATTTTTTTGTCTATGTTGCTTCAACTTCTGCTGTGCATAATCTTCAAATCAGAAGGTTGTGCTTCTCCTTGTATGTGAATTTGTGTCTGAATCCCTTAAATATTACAGCTAAAGTAGCAGGTTAGTTAATCCATGCAGGAATTCCCTGAGCTTTCCTTAGCACCAACAATTTGGCCATCCTTTTTCTTAGTTTACACAGTAAACAAATACGAATACTCTTCCACTGATTTTACAAACGTATTAAAAGGTATCAATTAAGTGTTCCAACTTGTCTCAAATTTCTTTAAGTTTATAGCTGTACAAGCATACTAATATGTCTCAGCTGCCCTCCTCTTGTCCCTGCCATTCTTTCAGCTCTTTGGATTCTTTATGTTACTGGGTCTTGCAATCTGGATAAGTAAAATGTTGTTTCCAGCAGCATTCTGTTTTATTGGTCATCCAATTTTCCTGTTGACGATTGTAGCTTATTTCTCACCTTTTTCTGTCAGCCTTCTATTGTGTTTCTTCACCTCTGATTTCAGAGCTACTCTGTCCTCTTCCAAGGTTGGATTATTTGTTTAAGGTTATTAGCTTCTCGTTGACTGCCTGCCGTTTCCCTCATGAAGCCTATATTATCAGAACTGCCAACAACTTTTGAAATAGTTTACAAAACTGTTCTTCTTGCAGATCTGCTTTAAACTGCCAGCTGTTGCTCCCTTTTCCCTTTGTTATCCCATCTTATGATTTTGTTTCCAACTGGAACTGATTGATTAATTACTTTTTCCTCATGCTTTGTCCAGAGCTCTGAGCCAAGCACCCATCTTGTTTGGTCTCTGTAGCACCATTCCTTGTTTGATGTCTTTTTCTACGCATAATGTATTCATTTGCCTAGGTTGTGGCTGAAAATAGCTCATTTGGATTAATTCATCTCCCTGTTAATAAATGATTTCCATGGATCTCTTGCTAACTGGGGGGAGGGGGGGTTGTACCCAAAGATTCTGTTTACCATGTGCGTACTGCTTTCCCCTTTTGAGGCAGTTTTCTCACCTTTATTTCCACAGTTACTTTTCTGTTTTCTCTGAATATATTTATATTTTAAGCTGCTGGTACAAATCTTGTTTGTCGTTTTTGTAGAGTAACATGGTGGAATGCCCAGATTATGAAATGGTGCAATCTTGAGATTAAAGACACTGGTCTATAATCATAGGGTTGAACTCAGTGCAGCAGAATCTTAGGGGTACTGTATTAGCATGTGGCCTGTAATCCAAGGAAGCTGTGCTAAGGCAGTCGATGGAAGGGAAAATTGGACACAAAACATAACAGAGGTTATGACAAAGTTGACTATACTGCAGTTCAAAAAATTCTGGATAGGAAGTTGGGGTAGTTGCAAGCAGAAATGCAGGAGGGTGAGGAAAACATAGCTTATTGACAGAAGGTTGCGCATGGAGGCACCTGGGGTATATGCTTTTTTAGGAATGGCAGTGAATAGATGGATGTTGAGGAAGTAGTGGTATGAAGTAAGGATGGCATAAATACATCAGAGAAGAGGACCAAACCACCATGAAAGCAGTAAGGGAGCAGGCAGGATCATGGTTAAGATAGAAGAAGGGGGGAGTACCATTAAATTGAATCAGAACTTTGGTCCCAGACGCACCAAGGGAGGAGAAAGAGGAGAGAATGAAGTAGAAACTAAAAAGATAAAGATGGCTATTCATTTGCAAGATCTGAACCTACTAGTAGCTAACTGGGGCATTCTGTGGACTACAGTATAGCGGTAGTGACTGTTAATCGCGATCTTGCACAGTAAGGAGTTCACCCATATGGTGCAGGACTTTAGCAATTCACATAGAATTCTGTGTATGGTTATGACCGTGTTGTAAGTGATCAGGAATATCTATGTGAGGGTGACTTTGGCTGACTCTGATCATGCTACTGTGTGGATTAGATTGGAAGAAAGCGTATGAAGACAGTGATGAAGGTGTGGAATCTCAGGAGACTGTACTGTGATTGGGGAGAGTGTTTGAGATGAGTGAGGAGTCTGGTGGCAAACTGAAGGGGTAAGCATGCTGTATGAATTAGTCAGGGATGGCATAATCTGTTCCTTGTGGAATGATTTGCGGAACTGGCTAAAAGAGGAAAAGGCCATTGTGCCTACATAGGAATGTGAGGATCTTAACTGAAAAGATGTAAGTTAGTGGAAGGGAGGAATGGGTTGATGAAGGAAGCACTGCGGAAGGTGGCAAAGGCTGAAAATGCGCAATATGAAAAGTTGTTGTCAGAAGACTTTAGTCATAGGTGACTCTATAGTCAGGCACACTGATGTCCCACTCACCAGGCTGAAGAAGAAAATTACAGTGAGCTGCCTGTAGGGTGCCAGGATCTACCACATAACTCATGCACTCAAGTCACTCCACAACAAGTACAAATATGACTCTGTCATTGTCTATGTTGTAGTGAATGACTTGAGACGTACCTCCCTGGACTACATGAAAAGAGACATGGAAGAGCTCTCGGATCATGTGGCCCAGGCAGGTATGACCCTAGCCCTGAGTAGCATCCTACCTTCGCCCAGAATTATACCACAATATAAGGACAAAATGATTGACTTCAGCAATTGGCTAAGCTTCTGGTGTCATTCAAAGGGGATCCAGTATCTGTCTTCCTGGGATGACATGATCAACAGACCATGATGCTTTGCCAGAGATGGTCTGCACCTGTTGCCCCTGGGATTCAGGTTACTGGCTAAGGCTCTGGCCACCCCTATAGTACCTTTTTTAGGCAAAGTTCAAAGGACAAAACCACCACCGTAACAGGTACAAGCATGCAAAATCTGAAGGTAATGCTACTCAATGCTAGAAGTCTAAACCTCAAAATGCACTCTCTTGAGGCACTCCTAAAAATGAAGAACATCGATATATGTGCAGTAACTGAGACCTGCTTCAAGGCTCTAGAGAGCACCCCTGCAATACCAGGCTACAACTCTTACCACACTTTTCGGCTACCAAACCAGGATCGAAACACTAAAGGTGGAGGAGTGTCCATATTCACCAAGTATATTCACACCACCAGGTTAGTTGCCCAACACAATGCATCTGAAATTTTCCAGGTGCAACTAACACTAGGTAAGACTGCAATCCAAATTGTAGCTTGCTACCAATCCCCCACCATGCCCCAAGATTCTCACTACACCTTTCTAGACATACTGGAAAATATTAATATACAACCAAACACCCTAATACTGGGTGATTTCAACTACCCTGCCATTAGCTGGGAAAACTACTCGTGCACCAACACCTTTGCCCAACGGTTATTGGAATTCATAAATTCCAATGCCTTGGATCAACTAATCCATAGTCCCACAAGGGTCTCCAATATCCTAGACCTGGTCATTACCAACATGGGAAATCTATGCTCCACACCTATGGTCACCTCCTCATTGATCAGGTCTGAACATAAGCTAATCACCCCTAACATCCACATCCCACCCCCACCCCCCAGTAAGAAAACCTCCATAAAAAACTTCTCCAAGGCTAACTTCATGCTACTCAAGTTAGAAGTTACAAACTTCATGACACCCATGCAGTCAGGAACTGAAAGTTCGACTGCTGAGTCCTACACTAAGGCACTGTACGAGCACATCCACTCTTGCTTGAATCATGCCATCCCAAATAGAACCAAGATGTTCTCCTCCAAAAAAGGAAGCCAATCTGGTGGTCCCCTGCCATAAATAAACTTTACAACAAAAGGAAAAAACTGTTGCAGAAGAGAGGAAAATCCCAGGATGCAAAAAACTCCCTTGCCAGCCTCAGTAAGAAGCTGAGATCCCTCATAAAATCCTCCAAAGCTAGTTCCGAAAATAAAATTGCCAAAGATTCCAAAGACAGCCACAAGGCATTCCATAACTATGTCAAGAATCTAAATGGCAATGCTCATATCTGCTCTGAGCTACAACAGAATGGCATTAAATATACTGATCCCAAGGATATTGCCTGGTAGATCGATTCAGTGCCAACTTCACCCCCCTCTGACCCCCTAAATGGCCCATCTCAATACTGGAAGATTGCCAAATTCCAGTAATAACAGCCACACAGGTAAAAAACGCACTCTCTAAAGCTAAGAATGCAGCATCCATGGGACCAGATGACATCCCGGGCTGTGTACTACATGAACTACAGAATGAACTGGCACCTCGCCTAAGTGTCATGTTTAATCATCCCCTCACCTCAGGCTTCATGCCCACTGAGTGGCGCACAGCTACAGTTATCCCATTCCACAAAGGGGGATCCACCTTGGATCATGGAAATTACCGCCCCATTAGTCTGACGAGCCTGATCTGCAAGGCCATGGAACTTATAAACAAAGACATTGGCAACCTTAAAACACTGGACCCCACCCAGTTTGGGTTTGTGAAGGGCCAATCTTGTCTCCTGAACCTTATTGAATTCTTTGAATCGGTCTCCAGAGCCGTGGGCGAGGGTAAGGCAGTCCACACAGCCTATCTGGACCTCGCCAAGGTCTTTGACACCATCCCCCACTCTGGAGTCATAGATAAACTTACTAAGCTGGGCTTTAATCCCTACGTCACTCGGGTTGCCAACTGGCTTACTGACAGAACCCACACTGTAAAAGTAGCTGACTCCAAATCCGGCTCCAGACAAGTGGAGTACCTCAGGGTTCAGTCCTGGGACCTCTCTTGTTTGGCATCTACTTCTCTGAAGTACAGGCCAACACTAAGGGCTCTGGCTAACAAAGTTCGCAGTTGACTGCAAACTGGGAGCCATTATTGAATCCCCAAATGATGTGGATACTCTACAAAAGAGCCTTACAGAAACAGATGTTTGGTGCTAGAGCCATGGGCTCAAGCTCAATGCCAAGAAATGTATAGTTATCCCCTTTGGGAAAAAACATCTACCCGTGAATCATCATATAGGTGGCAGTACACTAAACACCGAAAGTGTGATGAGACTTAGGGACACAGGTGGACAGTGGTCTCACCTTCAATAACCACATCACCACAACAGTCAGGAAATCTTTCTGTGTGGCACACCTCATCACTAAGGGCTTTTCATCCAGAAAAAAAGGAGGTCATTGTCCCACTGTACTCATCCCCTCATTAGACCCATTATAGAATACGACTCCCCATTTGGTATGTACCTCTCAAGACATCTGCAACAACTGGAAAGGCCGCAGAAATACCTCACTAAAAGAATCACAGGCCTAAATCAGATGCCCTATGCTGACTGCCTTAAAAAACTCCAGCTATACTCCGCAGCATACTGTCTACTCCAAGGCGATCTCTGCTTAACATACAAGGCCATGTCAAACCCAGAGATGTTGGACATGCTACACTTAAAGAAATCCCAATCCCTCAGAGCCACACGCTCCAGGGATCTAAATCTTGTCATCACAATAAACAAAACATGCTGGAGGGATAGGTTCCTGACCCAGAGATTCCCCAGACTCTGGAATAGACTGCCCATACATGTCAAGCAGAGAGGCTCTTTGGCCCTCTTCAAAAGGAACCTTGATGATTGGATGGGAGAAAGAAAATTCACCCTGGGAATCACGTCAGTCACCCTGCTAGACAGGGGTCCAGGGAAGTAAATAGTGTGGGTAGAAATAGCCAGGGAATTGTTATGGCTAGGCTTGTAAAGGCCCTAGGGCCGATAGCCTAGTACCAACCTATGAACCTAAGAGGTGGAAATTGTTGCAGAAAGGAAGGGGGGAAGAGACCTATGATACAAACAGAGGTAGTAGATGAATGCTTCTCTTCAGTCTTCACAAAAGAAAGCAAGCTGAGGATACCACCCAGGAAGGGAGGTACAGCTGTATGGCGAGAGCAATGGGCACAGACCAGGATAGAAGGGGCGAAGAATATATATGGGGAAGTGACTGCCCTTTAGAGATAGATAAAGCATCGGGGACCAGATGAGCTGCCTTTCAGGGACCACAGGAATCTGACCAAAGTGTTGGAAGATGTGGAAGATCCCCTGATTAACTGTCTATTTCAAATTTGCGTGAGACCTAGTAGACGGCAATTTGCAGTATCCTTTCACAGAGAGAGAGTGGGGCAAAAATTTGAACTACAGCCTTATTCACTTAATAGCACTGGGAGGGAAAGTAATGGAGAGAAACCTAAAGTAAAGTCTGTCTTATTTCCTATTGGGGGACAGTCTCCAGGGCATCATTTGGCATGCGTTCATTGCCAAAAGAAGCCAATGGTGAAACATGACCCTGGTTGCAAATGATTTGCAGGAGAACTTTATGGTTGAATATTACCAGTACAAATGATCTGCTTGAACTTCATCAATTCATTGTGCCCCACACATGTGGATGTTTAGCAGACTAGAATGGTGGGAGAACAGGAAAAAGGCAGAGGCACTGGATTTCTCTGTGGATGGAGTGTAGACAAGATGCTGTGGTAAGAAAAGCATTGTCAGAAATAAGTAAAGTGATAAGTGGAGTACCACAGTGGTCATCCCTTTGTGTAGGCCTCTGCCCTGTACATTTCAGACTTATCTGAGAGAAAAACAAATAGGATCAGCCTTTTCACTGGTAATAAAGATAGATGCAGCAGTAGAGGATAGGGACATTTATGGAAGGTTTTAGAAAGGCTGGGAAAATGGGCAGAAAAGTGGCAGATGAGGTTCATAACAGAAAAAAAATGCAGAGTACTGTGGAGTTTCAAGATGTTGGCAGTAGTGTGGCCAGCTAAAACAAAACTGGGCAGTGAACAGTTTAAATTACCAAAAGCCTGAAAACTACTGTAAATTTTTAACAGAAATTGGTAGCTTAAGTGTCTGATGCCCATAAGATCAACAAGGAAAATAAAAAGTGAGGCTGAAAAAGAGATCAACTTTGAAAACTCAGAAAGTGACTGACAGCAGTGTGTTGGAGGAGTGCTGGGAAAAGCAGATAGTAATAGCAGCTGAAGGAAAAAACTTTTCTGTCACCCAGTAGAGAGAGATTGACTAAATGCAATTTCAGATCTACAAGATAAGTGGGTTTGTGTTGAAATATATATAGACAAATGACAGCTGCAGGGACCATTTGAGCAACATGTATCCATTATTGTAAGAAAGGCATTCTGTATTGCACAACTTATAAACAAGATGATTGTGTCTAGATCGAGGGATCTCATTCTACCCCTTTACTCAGTTGTCAAAGCACTCATTGAATATAATGCCCCCTTTGGCATGTATCTATCCAGACACATGCAGCAACTGGAATACCCACAGAGATACCTTACTAAAAGGATACAAGGCCTAAACAACATGTTCTACATGGACATAATCAAAGCCTTGTCACAGTACTCTGTATCCTACAGACTGCTAATAGGTGACCTGTGTCTGGCATACTAGGCATCCTTCGACCCAATACTGATAGATTTACTGCATATCAGCAAGTCAAACATAATCAGAATTACTTGCTCTAGGAATCTAAACCTCATCTGCAACTTCAACAGAACAGTTTGGAGGGACTGGTATATTTTGCAGGGGATATCGCTGCTGTGGAACAATTTCCTCCTCCACATAAAACAAAGTTCATCTCTGTCCATATTCAAGCATATCTTGGATCTGTGACTGGGAAGCAGAAAATCTGCCCTTAAATTGCCCCCTGTACTATTAATGTACACAGGCAGCTCCTGGATACTTTATTCCATGTGTAGGTCCCTCAAAATATCTATGGTATGATCCCAGTTATTCTCATTAGGAGTATTATAGAATGATCTACCATAAATGGGTAAGGCCAATCTCTAAAGAGCCTAGTACTTCCCTATGAACCTGTGGAAACAGAAGATGTTTTAAACAAGCATTTAGAGAGGAAAAGTTGACATCAAATTCCTTAGAATTTTGGAATGTTAGTGATTATCACATAAATATCTGAACTGTTAATGAAAAGATGAGAAATGCATTTTGTGAAAAAAGCCAAATATTAAAGGATAGATCATATCTCTGTTCAAAGAATTGGAGATGTTTGCAGTCCTTGAAATAACAATTACTGAATACTGCTGTTCCATATTTATTGGCTAAATATAAGTTTTAAAAATCTGTCCAAAGCAGAGATGGCTAGATATTGTTTGAGGAGATGAAGTCATATATTTCCTATAAATGTTTCTTATGGTTGTATAATAATGATAATATACATTTCCAACTTTGAACGAGGAACACTTTGTTGGAGTTTAGTATCTTGGCTTTTTGATGTATGATGGATAGATTGGAAGGATGAGTGGGAAGTGTAATTTATGCCAGTCATATTGCATTGCTTCATGGGTCAAAGCTAAGAAGGGATGCAGCATTAGATTTGAAGCTTATTTTTGAAGTTGGCAGTCTTCTAAAATATGCTACTGAAAAATAACATTGTGTGTACCACAGTCCCTACTAGTTATTCTGATTGGTAGAACTGGCTAAATTGTGGACAAGTGGAGATGTCTACTATGAAGCAGAAGAAATTATAATTTCAGACTGGTATATATGTGCATTGTACTTCATATTGTTTTCTGTGTCTTTTCATCTGAAGGTGCTCCCATTACTGGATTGTGATGGATGGTAGGTGATGACCTAGAGATATTTGTAAAACATACTTGATTACATGTGTGTAAAGAAGTTAGCAGTAAATATAAATACATAATAGACATCACTCAATATGAGGATGAGGACGGATAATGTGGAGAAACATTGCAATTGATGAGTGTTATAGTAAGGAATGGTGAAGGAGACATTTGGATTAATGTCCTAGGGTAGTAGATTAGTAAGCATTGCTGGTGTGCTGGCGTAGGGGTCTTAAGTATAGAGGAAGCATTACAACTACAATAGTGTTTTGAAAACATGCATTTTAAATTTATAAGTAGCTCTAGGATATAATATGATTGAGAAAGGTATAGAGGCAGGTGAGTGAAACATGATACTAGCTGATCAAGCTGGGATGTGAAAAATGAACATGTAATGTCAGTGAAGTGATGTTATTTGAATGATATGCCTCAAGCAAATTTATTGTGAATTGAGGCTTGATTTTGGTGATTAAGAAAATAATTTTGTCAGGACTTCCAAGGTGGCAGCACATTGAGTAGCAGCTTGTTTCTAGCTCTCCCAGTGTGGAAACAGAAACTCAGCAGAGAAGGCCAGTAGATTTGTGTTTATTGGTAAATTTCAGTAACTGGCTATTAAGTGCACTACTTGGATGCCAGGAATAAAGAAATACAGAAGACCTGAAATAAATCAGCTGCAAAAAGTGAGGAAGAAACACTGACTGGGGAATGTTCTGCAGCTGTTTAGCAAAAAGCAATGCAACCTTCAGACATGACTTCCAGTAACTTACAGGAAGATATAAGGCAACTGCATACAGACTTGGTTAAAATAAGCAAAACACTGAGATTATATCAACACAAACAACAAAAGGCTGTAAATGGAAGACGCTTTAAACAGATATTCAGATGAGATGATAAAGCTGCAAAAATCAGAGGTCGAAATGAAAAAGAAGAGATGTTTCAGAAAATAAGAGCATTAGAGGACAAAACACATAGGGAAATCCTGACTTGTCAGCTGTACCAGAGAAGCTGGAAGGAGTACACTGCATTAATTTTATGAAAGCACAAATAAACAACTGGACTGGTATTCTACAGCAGGAGCTATTATTTGAAAGGGCCCATCATATGTATGCTCCAAACCTAACTATAAGAAAGCAACCTACACCTGTAAAAGTAAGGATGCAATCCTACCGGCAGGAGTAGTTGATTCTGACAAAACTGTGACAGAAGGACAAAATACTAAAAGTGGGGGACAGCAGAGTGTTTGTGGAGAATGATTATTCATTGTACAGCAGGCAAAAGAGAAGTAAATTCATTCTATTCAGAGGTGTGAGATTCAAATGCTGTATCCAGCTGTCTTTAAGGTATTCTTCCCTGGAAGAACAAAAATCATTTTTTTGATTAAGTGCATGCTAAGGAGGAAATACAAAAGTTTGTCCAACAAAAAGTGAGCTGTTAAACAGAAGGAGATTTTGCTTTTTGTTCCTCTGGTAATAAAGACCACAGAGAGACTATACCTGTGAAACCTTTTTCAGTATTTCAACGGAAAATGTTGGAGAGAAGGAATGGAGCACAAGAGTTGACTAGAACAATCAAGAGTATATTGGAAATGAAGCAGAGACAGGATTTGGCAATGGAGAAGAACAGTAATAACACCAGTTGCATAATGTGGGATTATAATGCAATAATTATATTTGTAAAATGACAGAACAAGAAAATCTGGAAATATTGGACTTTTTTGAAATTTCTTGTATTTGTGGGGGACTCTAAAGTATATGTCCTACTTCATGTCATTAATGTTTGGAAAATGCTTTGGGGGAGGGGAAGAGAAGATAAAGCAAACTGTAAGTAAAGAAAACACTTTCTTTTCTTAATAGTACTGTATTTGTGGTGCATGGTTTTCTTTGTATGCTAATTTTAAGTGTAATGGGGATTGTAAACAGGTCTTGTTTTTCTTTTTCTCCCCCTTCACACTCTCTTCTTGTACAGTTTTGAGAAATATAAGCAGTGCAATGATAAAAAAGGAGCCTGGTTAAAAAGACACTACAAAGTTGAAATTAATGTGTTTTTTTTTAATGTGTTTTTTTTTTTTCATTCTTGCATGAGGAAATGACTGATTAAGGTCTTTAGATTGATTAGTTTTACGAGACAGCAAGTAAATGAAAAAGAATATTATGAAGCTTTGTTTTTCTAGCAAATGCATGTATGTATACTAAGTAGCAATTTTGCAGCTGGTCTTCATGTCTCCATGGAGACAATCTGGTAAAGAGAAACTGAAGACAGTCTGGTGGCAAGGGTTTGGCTGAGGGAAAGGAAAAAAAGGAGAGAGAGAAATTGGCTAGGATATAATGTTCTGTGAAACCAATCAGGGATTTTCCCAGTTGTGAGAGCCTTAAAGATAATACAAAACCAATTTCACTTAAAGTAAAGTTTTCTCAGTTTTTTTAAATGCAATTGGGATACTAATATAAACAGTTGGTTTTTTCCCTTCTCTCTTTTTCTTTGTTCAGTTTTTAAGAAATGTAGGCACTGCAATGAGAAAAAGGTGTGTGTGGTTGAGAGGGTACAACAAAAGAAAAATCAGTGTGCTTTTTTGTATGCTTGCATAGGTAAATGACTGGGTTAAAACCCTAGACGTTATCCAGTAACACGTTTATTACAAAGCATGTAAATGAAAAAGAATATTGAATATTATGTTTTTTTCTGGTAAACAAGGTACCCTTAGCAGTTTTGTGTCTGGTTTGCATGTCACTAGAAGACAATTTTTTAAAGAGCAATGGCTTGGAGAAAGTGTTTACTGAGAGCATTCAAGAGTTTTCTCAGCTGGGAGAGCTATAAAGTTAGACAAAATCAAATAACACTAATTGCACAGGCTGTACCATGCGTCTTAGCATGACTAACCTTTCTTTTTAGTTAACTCTAGCCTGTCTGTGTGGCTAGCAACTTATAACTTTTGTTCTTATTAGGAAACAAAGATGTCAGTATTTGAAGATGTACATAGTTTTATGTGTATTACTAAGTTTATAGGTTTTGGGGGGGGGGGTTGGATGGGTTTGTTCTGTTTGAGGGCTTTCAAAAAAAAAAGTTATGTGAGATGTGGCATAGGTGGAAATGGATATGACAAGAAACAACTGTATAAAAGACCAGCTTGCCGAACAGTATATGCATGTAACATAAAAGTTGGAATTAGACATTTAACAAAAAAGCAGTTATGCATAAAAGGTGGTAATAATAACTATATAAGAAAATGATGCTTTCTGTAATGTCTTTCAGTCTGAATGGTCTTGCAGATAAATATAAAAAAGAAAGAGTTGTGAACTATATTAAAAATGCAGCGTGCAAATAGCTATGGTACAGGAGACACACCTGGAAAGAACCAAATGTGTGAATTTGATAAAGGTTTTCAGGCTGGTTATTCAGGGGAATGTCTGGGGCAAAGGAGAATAGGAGTACTTACTTTAATTGTAAGAGGAGCTCCAATAGTTATAGAAGAGGGAAAAAAGGATAATGGAAGATGCATAGTACTAAGGGGCTACTGGCTAGGGAGGAGGATTACACTGGCATGCATTTACATCCTACCTAAAACTGCTATAATGGAGCTTAAGAAAATTCTGGGAGAAATGTGCTTTCAGCAAGGAATATTACTTATAGGTGGAAGCTGGAATTTGGTTTGCAACAGTGAAGATTTGTCTGGGGGGGCTTAGAAGGGAAAATATAGCATGTGAAGTTGTTCTATCTCGCCATTCATTCTTACAGATGGGTTCAGAGCCAATCCTCTGCTCCAAGTCAGCCTACTACAAAGCTCGAGGTCTTCAGACAGCTGGAGGCCAAGTCCCTATCCCATGATATACCTTGAGTTACCTCAGATCTAGATTGCCACTGCAATAGATCGGAGGTTCCTTGCACAGCTTGGGCCAGTATAGTTTTTTCTGATATTATCCAGCTAAATTGATATTTTTCTCTATATTTAGAGTTAGTCTTTAATAGTTATAGTTTTTATAGCTTATTAGTAGCTATATTTCTTCTTTTTGTGGCCTTCATTTTTCTATTAGGCCTGTAATATTCCCTTTCATGCCTTTTCAGTATTATATATAGCTGATTGAGAGTAGTTTGAATAAGTAGTTAGTGTGTGTGTGTTTAGTCTCTTTTATAGTACAGTATTTTTTTCTGGATACTGTATATTTGATTATGGCTGACCAGGAGAAAGATAAGCATCCCAAGTCAGGCTTTAAAAAGTGTCCAAAATGTGGACTGAAGATGTTTGTGACAGATAGTCATGTTAATTGCGTGTATTGTCTTGGAGCCTTGCACTTACAGGAAAGCTGCTCAATTTGCCATTCTTTTTCCTCCATAGTTCTTCAGGAGAGAAAAAAATATCTCATAGATAGAGGACTTCTGAAACCGTCTTTTCAGGAAGCTTTGAGTGACCAGGATAAGTCTAGTAAGTCTTCTAAGACTTCTCCTTCTTTGGAAGTAAAAAAAATTTAAGAAACCGTTGACGTTGGCTCCACAGCCAAGCATCTTGTCTTTTTGGAGCCAGTCTCCAGTCCTGGAACCGGTGTCCGAAGTACTAAAATCTGATTCTTCAGTCAGTGCCTCCATTAATTCATTCATCTCGGTACTCAATCAGCCTGTCCGATTTGGATGTGGAATGTGTGGTGCAGAAGTTGCTACAGGCACCAGCGTTTACAAACTTTTTATCGGCTCTGACCCAAGTGGTTTCGGAACTGAAGACTGTAATGCCATCAACTTCCTTTCCTCCTCCGAGCCATCCCGTTCCTTCGGAGCCAGAGGAGTCGGACTTGATGATTGTTGAGCCTTCGGAGCCAACACCTGTTCCAGTGCCATTAGTTCCATTTTTTTTTACTTCCTCTGTGCCTATCGAGTCTAGGAGCCGACACTCTCCGGTCGGGTCTGGGGAGAATATTCTGATTGACTTGTTGGTTCCGACTTTGCCTCTCGGGGCCTTGGCTCGGATGAGCTCAGCTCCTACCTCTGGTTCGGAGCCCACTGTCCCGGTGCTGAGGGGATCGATTGTTTCTTTGGATCCAGTGGTTCCTTCTCATCAGAGCAGAGGTGCCTTTGAAGCCATGAGGAGAGTGATGTCTCTCAAAGACATCTACAACTTCAGGTCCGACTACCTCCTCCCCAAGATCTCCTGTGTCCACTTTTGCCTCACAGATCCTGTCAAAGTGTAGATACCCTGAGCCTCAGGAAGCCCCACTGGGTGTCCCCTGGACTTCCGAGACTTCACCAGAAGTTCCCACTGATGAGGTTCCCAGGAAGAGAATTTGCAAGAGGAAACACCTAGACTCCCCACAGGAGTCTCTCACATCCGGCACTGACTTAGATGAATCAGAAGAGTCCCCAGGGTCCCATCTAAAGTATCTCATTTGCTGAGATATTAGAAATCCTTAGGAAGATGTGTCTGTTCTCCTGAAGGCTTTCGGGTCTCAACCCTCCACTTCTTGGGTGTCTCCGCCCTTTGATGAGCTCATGGAGCTGGTCTCATGAAAGGTGTGGGAGTCTCCGGACACCATGGAGCCTGTCCCTAGGAGGCCCAGTAAATTTATTTCTGCCCCCCAGGAAAAGTCTTTCCTCACCAAGGGAGTGCTAGTTGATGCTATGGTGGTGGCTGTAGCCACCAAAAAAGAGATGCCAGAGACTTCTTCCTCTATCCATCCTCCTAACCGAGACTCTAGGATCATGGATAGATATGGGAAGTGCACAATATACAGTACAGTGACATTTGCTATGTGTTCACTGAACTATCTCACTCATTTTATGAGACTACAAGGAGACCTCCTTAAAGAGCTTGGAGATGCTCTTCAGGGTGCAGTAGTTTCAGACAAAGTAGCCTCTTAGCTTGCTACCCTCAGTTCCATAGTGAACTCATCCATGCATCTCATTTCATATGCAGCTGATGGAGCGAGTAGGGCAGTGGGTACAGGAATTGCTCTCAGGAGACATTCCCGGATGCTCTTGTGTTCCTTCACGGAGCCCTTTAAGTCATCCTTTGTCAGCACCCCTTTTGATGGCTCATCCCTTTTCGGGCTCAAAGTTAAGGAAGCTTTGACCAGGTGTAAGCAGGAAGGAAAGACTCTGCCATCGGAGTCCATTTTTCCACCCCTACCAAACCCTACCCCGAGGGTCAAAAGGGAAGAAAGATGTGGTTCTGAAAAGCCCAAGGAGCCTTTCTGGACACATGTGGTGAACCCCCCCCCCTCCAGAGGCAGAGGAGGGGGCAATAATGGAAGACGCCGCCCTCGCAGCAGTGGGGGCCTGCAAAACTTGGGCGACAGAGATCAGTTCTTTAGGAAGCCCTACCAGCGCTCCTGAAAGGAGGCCCGACTGTCCTGCTCTGGAGACAGTCTGGGTTGCTTATGTTTGTATCCAGATGCCTGGCTCAAAATAAAAAGTGACAACTGGGTACAAAGTATAGTTTCCAGAGAATATTTCATTCCTTTCGCCACTCCTCCTCCATTGACAATAAAAATCCCGGACGTTCCACCCAGTTACAGGGAACAAGCAACAGTAGAGGTCCAAACATTGCTAAGAAAGAGTCATCCAACCAGTCCCAACAGACCAGACAGGATCCAGCACTTACTCAAGATTCTTTTTAGTTCCAAAAAAGATAGGGGACTGGAGACCTATTTTGGACCTCAGCAGACTAAACAGATCCGTCAAGAAAGAGATGTTCCGGATGGTCACGCTTCAGTCGATACTTCCTTTTTTAGGGAAAGACAATTGGATGTGCTCGATAGATCTACAAGATCTGCTAGTCTTCCTATAGACAACATTTGTGCAGCAGCCTCTTGGTCAAGACCTCATACCTTTATCACTTAATACAAAGTTGACAAGGCCTCCAGGGATAGGGCCTCTTTTGGTTCTACTGTCCTGAAAAACATACTCCCGTGAGCCACCCGAGAAAGATGGTGCTTGGGATGCTACCCATCTGTAAGAATGAACTGTGAGATAGAATAACTTCACATAAAGAAGTTATGTACTCACCATAACATTCGATGCGAGTTGTTCATTTCCCCTTCATTCTTGCTTCCCACCCTCCTACCCCCTCCAGGGTTTTTCGAGGACCAAGATACTGTTTTTTTCCTGGTTGCTCAGTCTTTCTATGAGTTTTCTCCTAAAGAGTGATAGAATGGCACATGGTATTATTAGACACAGCAAATAAGATCTGAGGTAACTCAAGGTGCATCATGGGATAGGGACTTGGCCTCGACCTGTCTGAAGACCTCAAGCTTTGTAGTAGGCCGACTCGGAGCAGAGGATCGTCTCTGAACCCATCTGTAAGAATGATGGTGAGATGAACATCTCTAATGGAACGGTCTGGTGAGTACATAACTTCTTTGTATTATTCACCAAGATACAAAAATTGGGCTAGGCTAGATGAATTTTATATCTGACAGGAACATGGGCATTTTATTAAAGGCCTTGAAACACAACCAGTAACTATTTCAGATCATGCGCCAATAATAACTAAAATAAGAATGCAAGGTAGTGAAATAAAAATGAGACACTGGTGCTTTCCCACCTATCGGTTGAGAACAGAGGAATTTAATGAATGGTTTTTGGAATTAATTCACGAGCTATTAGAGAAGATAGAATTTTCTTCTGAAAACTTAGCTAAGGAGTGGGATCAAGTTAAACTGGAGTTTAAAACTAGGGTGGAAATAAAAGAAAGGGAGATATGGTTTAGAAGCAACAAGAATTATTTAGAGGGACTGACAAATGTTAAAGTATTACAAAATAGGGGAAATCTCTCAAAGCAAGAAAAGGAGCAACTGCAGAATGCTAAACAGAAAATAAGGGATTACTTTGATAATATGCACACTGATGATCCAGAGGGAAGCAGAATTTCAGGAAATACCACTTTTATTTGTGGGTCTTGATGTAGAGAAACCATTTGGCAGAGTAGACTAGGACTTCAGAAGCAGGGCAATGGAAGCATTTGCTTTCCCTGATACAATTATAAGGCTGATTAGAAGTATATATGATGGATCGGAGGTGAAAATTAGAGTGTGCGGGGTCCTCTTTGATAACTTCTGCTTCAGTAGAGAAACCAGGCAGGGTTGTCTGTATTCTCCTTTGTTTGCATTATATTTAGAACCATTGGCAAAGAAAATAAGGGACTCAGAAATTCAAGGATATAATTGGTATGGTAGTTGGGAAAAGCTGTGTCTATTTGCAGATGGTATTTTATACATGACAAAACCAGAAAGGGACATTACAGTGTTGTGGAACATTTTAAGACAGTTTCATATCTTCTTGGGATACAAAATTAATAAAGCTAAAACAGAGGTAAATTATATATCCACACACAAATTGGTTCAACAATATCCATATTTATGGAGACACGATAAAATGAAATATTTGATTATGGATTAGAAATTACTCTGTTGTGGCAGCTAAGGATGTGTAGGAAGAGACTAAACGGAGGATAATACAAAAAATTGAGAAACTGGAAGCTTTGTTATATGGGTATGGATACTAAGATTCAAGCCATTAAAATTGTTTAGTCCCTTTAGTCTTGTACACAGGTCAGACATATTTTTAATAACCAGAGGAGAAGCTGTGGATAGCAATTAAAGAGTTGAAGGAATTTTTTCTGGGAAGTTAAAACAGCAAGGGTCAAGTGGGATGAGCTGATTTTTCCAGTAGAACAAGACAGACTAGGATTACCCAGTTTGAGGGTAGAGCAACACAGTTAAGGGTTTTCTACATAGCACAAGCAGAAAACTATAATTCAAAGTGGAAAGGAATGATGATGATACAGGGAGGAAGCTCAAGAAATAAGGAGAGATTGGGATTTTGGATGTAGACTCTTAAGGAGAAGAACAAAAATCATACAGAGTATTATATTCATAAAATAGCAGGGAGTATTCTAAGAACTAAGCTAGCACGAGAATGGAGAAAAGAGATTTTGCCAATAAGAATGACTGTGGTTAGGGATACAGATAATAGGCAAGAGTGGGCTGGAATTTATTGGAGAGAACTGGCAAAGGAAACAAGGTATTGGGAGCAAATAACTAGAAAGGGAAAGGTAATAGAATAGGAAGAGGCCAAGAAGTTATTTGGACTGGAGTTTAGAGATTGCCTTTCCTATCAAGGATTGATATCAGAGTATAGGCAAAGAGAAATATGGGGGCTCTTGAATGAAAGACCAGTAGTGGTAGAGTTTTTACTATGATGTATAACAGAAGCTTCTATTAAAAAAGGAATAATTAATAAAGCATATAAAGTGTTGCATATAAAGTGTTGCATTATAATTACAAGACTCAGAGGAGCTTAGAAAGGATTGGGAGGAGAGACTGGATAAGCAATTCACAAAGAGGCAATGGGGGATATATGTATATCTCCCAAATATGCAACAAAGTCTAGAAGATTTAAGATATTTGCCTGGAAGTGTTTAGTTTTTTATACCACAATTAGACTCTAGAGAATTTTTCCTCAGGTGGATAGCAAATGTTGGAGGTGTGATGGACAAGAAAGAGGTGGTTAGGAACATAATTTTTGGGAGTGTAATGAGCTGGCAGACTTTAGGAATTCTTTGCAGACTGCTCTATCGGAGATGCTGGGTGAGTGGATTGGATTGACTAGGGAGATGATTTTTTGAGCTGTGATACAGAATCAGAATTGCCTAAACATAGTAAAGCCTTGCGGAATCTAATTATCGTGGGTGCCAAAAAAGCAGTTACTAGAAAATGGAAATCAAAGTCTAGACCAACTTTACTAGAAGTAGCAAATATAGTAACAAGAGATAAAACAACTGATCTAATCCAATTGCTGCTACGAGTATAGGACCTCTTTCGTTGTGGCTTAACAATGTGAGTTTTGAGCAGCAAAAAAGTCATAATCAAGGTATGTCAAAAACATTTCAAGATAAGTTATCGGAATTGGATTACGTGTTAATAAAAATAAAAAGACTACAAATGGATAATGTCTACTTTACTGAATGTTTAAAAAGGAACTTGGTCCCTAAAGGGTTGCATGTTTGGCGCTACCCAACGGGACTTGTAGCCAACTCTGCCTTACACCTTGACTTGTTAAAACTGTTCGACAAATTTGGGGCAGATTATACGACTTTGGTCATTAATGACAATAACAAAACCATAGAGAATCTTACCAAAAAGGCAAACGAATTAGACAATCTAGTCAGAAGTGACTCTGCCTTTAATAATAACAATTTTGACTATGAGAAGGTCGTCAAATCAATTGATATGGAAATAAAATTAATTAAAGAAAGGAAATTCAAAAAGCTTGTTAGGGATGAGAGAGCTTATAATAACAAAACAGCTTATCCCCACCCCCAGATTCGCAACAGTGGTGTTCTAAACTGACTAACACGCAAACTTCGGATTATAACAGCGGAGACTCTATGGTCAATAATGTCATAGATGAAATTGAATCAGATGAGAATTATTTTTTAGAGGCAGCTGCTTTTCCACCCCTCAGGTGGCCGGAAAGACTGCAGCAACACCATCAGAGTTCCCAACCAATGAACAATTGGGAAATCAGAGGCCGACAATATTCGAATGGCCCTTATGCTAACAGAGACAGGAACAACAACAACAGAGGATCTTGGAGAGGTCACAAATAAATAAACCTAAAATATTAACTAATTCATCTAATGACTTTATTGTTTATAATTTCTCTTGTCTGGATTTTGATGAGTCTATTTGTGACCTTTTGTCCAGAGATCTGACTTTTGTTCCAATCCGAAACATGAATCTGGTGGATACAACAATAGACTTGAAACTATTCATACGTAAACTCAATTTAGCTATTTTATTCCAACCTAACACTCAAATAATTAATGCTTTTTATGTTTCCAGTACCTACAATCCACCACTGCATCCAACTTTGGAACTTTTTGAAAAAATGTGTAAGCTGGATTTTCGTGCGATTAAACCTTTTCCGAAAAGGAAACAATCTGAGCAAGTTGGAAAATAGTAATTTATGCATGTTTATGAGTACAAAAGGAATTAGGCTCATAAAACCAGATAAAGGGGGAGGCATGGTTATTTTTGACATTAAAGATTACATACATAGAATGGAAGGAATATTAACCAGCAACACCTATACTCCTAGTTCAATTAGCAAAATGAATGGAGCTTATAGGCAAATTAGGGTTGTTTTATATGACTTATTTATCGAAGAGGACTTAAATATTGACAAATTAAATTATATGTCGGTGTCATACCCTAGAACACCAGCCTTGTTTGGGGTTCCCAAGATTCACAAAGACCTTTTTAGACCACCCATGAGGCCGATCATAGCTGCCCAAAGGTCCATTACTAACCCAATAGCTAAATACTTGGATGGAAAATTAAAAGCATACGTTCTGGCCGACACACACCTGATCAAAGACTCTTGGGACTTTCTAGCTAGAATGAATAAAGCCAGTTTCGTGGAGCAAGTATATGTTCATCACAATAGATGTGAAAGACTTGTACTCTGTTATACCTCCTGAACAGGGCATAGAATGGGTTAACACTTACATAAAAAAGGACTCTTTCAAAACATCAATTTATATGAACAGTTATTTGACATTGCTTTGAAAAATAATTTTATTATGTTTAATGAAAATTTGTATTTGCAAAACAAAGGGGTGGCAATGGGGTCCCCTTGTGGGGCCCTTTATGCCAACATGGTGATGTGTGTTTGGGAAGAACAGTTTTTATTTTCATCCCCATTCTTCCAGTTTTGCAAAATATATCTTCGCTATTTGGATAATATATTTATTTTATGGAGTGGTGAAGAAATTAAAGCTGATGAATTTTTAGAATACATTAATGAGACTACAACCTTTTTAAAATTTACAACTGAAAAGGGCAGTAAACAAATATCATGTTTAGATGTCATCTTGATTAAGGACATGGATTCTAAAAAATATATATCCAAAATTTTTCGTAAAAAAACTTACAGCAACAGTTTTTTACATTATGATAGTAGTCATCCCCATACACAAAAAAGAGCTGTCCTAAAAGGACAATATGTGAGGGCAGCTCGAATGTTTAGTAAATGGGGCAGTTTCATTGCAGAATGCAGTTTATTAAAAGACATGTTTTCCCATAGGGGTTATCCTACCTACTTGATAGAAAAAATAATGAATGAGGTCATTCCTAAGCGAGAAAGGGGCTATTTTAACCCACTTCTAGGAGACACTAACATTAGTATCATCATTGAATGTGATAGTAGTCACATTACAAATGCGGAAAGCTCGCATGTTGGAGTTAGTAACCAGTTGAACAACCAGGTTACTGACATCGTTAATAATTTTGATATTAATAATATTAACAACAATGGCACTAAAAATTTATTTTGCAGCTTTATTGCTACTTTTAGTGTAGATAATCATAACATTAAAAATATTTTACATAAAAATTGGGAACTTTTAGTAAATGACCCCATAGTGAGAAATAAAGTTGACATCTTTCCGCCTATAGTATACAAGAGGGGATATAACCTCAAGAGATGTTTTGAGAACTCTATTAAGGGCAGGACTAGTGGCCATATGTATCAGTGTGGCTGATGCAAGTATTGTAATTATATATTGGAAACGTGTACAGTTCTTATTAATAATTACCATATTAGAATTTTGGGGAAATGTAACTGCCACACTGAAAAAATAGTTTATTGTGCCCTATGTACTCATTGTACATATCTTTACGTTGGGAAAACGGAACGAAAGTTAAAAGACCATATGGGTGAACATGTTAGAGCTCTGAGAGATGATATAGAAACAAACGCATTGGCAAAGCACATTAATTTAAATAGTACACATTCTTTTAAATTCTTTATTTTGGACGCTTTAAAAAGTAATGGTAAGGGGGAGCCTGGCAAGCCATCCTAGAAAAAATGGAACTAGAATGGCAAATACGCCTGAATGCACACTCTTGGCCAGATCTCAATGGCTCATTATCGCTAGGAAGTGTCCTTAAATTAAAATCGTTAGAAAGAGGAAATTGTTTATGTATGTAATTTATGTATGTCATTTCATTATATTTTATATATACATATTAATTTATATGCACGTAACAATGTATTTTACTGTGTTTTAATGTTCCAGAATGGACTTTAAACGTACATCATTAATTTTTAGGGTGTAGTTCCTGTTGCTTTTGTTTTTGTTGTATTAGTTCGTGAAGGGGTTGTGTCATGGCACTTCAATGAAGGGGGAATGCACCAATGAGAGTGTTTCTTGTATTACGTTAATGTTTTTAAACTGAAGGAAATTATGTATTTGTTGTTAGAGGAAGTTTGACACAGTTCAAACAAAAGCGCTTGTCATATATTTTTTATTAGTACGTTTTACACTGTTTTAAAATGTATTAAATTGTTTATTCCGCCTGCCCGGATCTTCGTTTTTTGGTTTCATTGGATTTGTGTAGCTCTTATCGTCTGGGAGGATTTGAATGAGGCATATAATGCTCAACTTATTACAGCCGAGTGACATTTCCCGGCGTTTCTGCAGTTACCTCCTACTGCGCCTCTAGGCGTCAAATATTGCTTGTTCATATTTCTATTAATTCCAAAACCATGCTACATACCATACAAAGTATCAGAATATCGTTTCTTGAAGCATACATGATGGTAAACACAATTGTACTGATATTTGACCTCTGTCAACGAGTTATTTGTTAGAACTGAAGGTGGTAACTTCATTTTTTAAAGGCTCAAGCCACACCCACTGGGAGTTAAAAGTACACAATCAAAAGAGCTGCACTGGAGGGAATAAGTTAACTGACAATGACTGGATAGATTATAAGTGGTGTATAATGTTTGCAGTTACAATTGTTTCATTGGTGTCTGTGATGTGTAATGTTTGCAACTAAAATGGTGTCATTTTGTTTGTTTTTCATTTATATAAATGTAAGATTGCCTGTGTCATATATGTAAACATTTAATGAAAAGAAATAATTTTGTCAGGCCTATCATACTATTATTTTACAGTTTATGATGAAAGGGAATTCCCTGAGGTTAGAATGTTATGCATGCTATAGATGAAGAGGCTGAAGGAGAGAGAGAAGTTTCAATGTCATGTGTTTTTTTTATATTTGAATGATTTGTTTAGCTGAATAGAGATATATTTGCAAATGTGGAAAATCTACCTAGATAGTTGTTTGTTACTAATGACCAATAATTAGTAAAGATGTTTAAAAAAATAAGAAAAATGAACTATTGTTTTGAAATGATGTACAGATGCCCAGTATGTAAATTATATGTCATGGAAAAAATGACATATGGACATTTGTGCATTGAAAGAGGATAACAAAGTTAGAGTTATGAATTGTAGCCATGAAAATGTGTACAGGGTGTATAGTATATAAGTGATATACCAGAGTGATGGGACAGCAGTTTGAGAATATTTTTATTGTTTCATTATAGAAGTATGGGTTTGGTTTCTACCTCTCAGTTAAATTTTGTCACACAGCACTATCAAGTCTTTTTTGAGAAATTCTACTTTAAAGTTTCAGTGCACTTGTTTCTCAGACCCATCTTAATTAATGTACAAGGAGTTATTCCAAAGTTAAGCAATTTAGCTGGAGTTGCATGCATTACTATATATTTTATTTAAACATGGGAAGTAGGTACCTAGTAGGCTATCAAAGCTATACTGAGGTGTATGTAGATAAGAATGCTCATTCAAGGTGGGCATTTAGTTGAGTGAAGTATAGGCAAGTTAACTAAATTGATGCCAGGTGATGGCTGAACTCCTGCCAGTTTAGGTTACAAAGTGATGTATGGTGATGCATCTTGCCATGATGACCAGAAGCAAACCTACTACAGATTTTACTTTAACCCCAGTTTTGTAATATGTTCACAAGACTGTGTGCGCGTGTGGGGGGGGGGGGTGAATATAAACATGCTGTTGACCCCTGACTCTCTGTGATATGAAAAGTTTTGACCCTGTAAATATGACCACATTTTTGGTTTGTTCTAGAGAGCCAAGGCGTAATTAACATGTTTATCAAACGTAAGTTGATTATGTATTTATTAAGACATGCAGTTTATTAGGTGCTTTCAATTACAGTTGAATCGGTAAGTTTAAGATGATGTTAAGGCCATTAGTTGTAGAAAGAGTCACTAAAACATTTACTTATTTATTTCAGTTTGATGATCGGGGAAGTCCACTGGGCCTAGACGAGCCCGTTTTCAGCAGAGGCCCGGGGAGAGAAGCTCCAGTGACAATGACAGACATACTAAACAAAGAAGACATCAGCTTCATGCAGAACTATACAATAATAAAAAAGTCAGTTACAGAATATAAAATCTAGCAACTGTACAGTCTTAGAGTCATTTACACTGTATAAAATTTAAGCAAAAGAAATTGCTGGAAATAAAATATTAAAGTTTGGAGTAAGTTTAAAGAGGAGTTGCGGGAAAAAGGATGTGAATGCAGGAAAGATGCAGGGTTAGTTTAGCACTGTATAGTATAATCAGAAAAGTTAGAAGATTAGGTGGTGGTGGTAGAGGGTCTTATGTGGGAAAGGAGCATGGACATTCCCACTTAGAAGATCGGTAGGAATGGAGGAGGGATTTTAAAGTCAGAATGGTTTTGAGTACTTCGAAGGGAAGGAGGAAATGAGTTCCATAGTTTAGCTAAGGAGCAGGACAGCAGAAGGTGCCCCTGTGGCCATAAAGGTTTGTAGATTCTAGGGAGGTTTTGATTTTCTGATATAAGTGAGCGATTAGGGGTATAGGGGCAGTTAAGGTGGTGGAGAGAGAATGACATCAGGATGGCTTGAATATGAGCTTATGGGCAGTGGTAAGTTTAAGGAGGTTCAGGTAGTTGGAAAGCACAAGTCATTGCAGAGAGTGGAGGGAGATGCAGTAATGGGATGAGTTCCTAGAGTTAGTGGAGAATTTGCAGATTTTACTGTAGCAGCCTTCTAATTTGGTTTGTAGGCTGAGCTGAAGATTAGAGAACAGAGGACCACTGTACATGAGGGAAGGGAGAAGGTATGTGAAGACTAGGGCTCTTCTGGTGGAGGGAGTAAGGTAGCAGTTATGCCTATATAGGAGTCCTAATTTTTGGTGGGGTTTTTTTTTTGTTTGTTTGGATGTGACTCTGGCTGACCAAGTTCGCAGACGACTGCAAGCTGGGAGCCATTATGAACTCCCCAAGTGATGTAGACATCCTACAGAAAGGCCTCATTGAGACCAATGACTGGTGTCGAAACCATGGCTTTAAGCTTAATGCCAAAAAATGCATCATCATCTCCTTTGGGAAAAACTCCATTCCCACTAATTACCACATCGATGGGAGCCCACTGAACACTGAAGGCGTTATAAGAAATTTGGGGACACAGGTTAACCGCACCCTCTCCTTCGACCACCACATTGCCACTATGGTCAGAAAGGCCTTCTATGTGGCACATCTCATTACCAAGGGTTTTGCATCCGGGGAGAAGGTGGTCGTCATCTCTCTCTACTCTTCCCTTATTAGGCCAGTCATTGAGTATAATGCCCCATTTAGCATGTACATCACTAGACACATGCAACAGCTGGAAAGGCCAGAAAAGTACCTCATGAAGAGGATCCTAGGTCCTACACAGACAGGCTAAAAAAACTCCAGCTATTCTCTGTCTCATATCGTCTACTAAGAGGCAATCTCTGCTCAACTTACAAAGCTGTGCCTGACTCAGCTGTGTTAGAAATGTCAATCTAAAGAAATCCCAATCCCTCCCCAACACATGCTCTAGAGACCTCCACCTCATCACCACAATAAACAGAAAATGCTGGAAGGACAGGTTCATAACCCAGAGACTGCCTATACTCTGGAATAGACTTCCCATACATGTCAAGCAGAGCACCTCACTGGCCCTCTTCAAGAGAAATCTTGATGAGTGGATGGGAAATAGAAAGCTCACCACGAGGATCACTCCAATGACTCTACTGGATAGAAGCACTGGGAACTAACATCGGGTGGTATGATTCCAGGGCACTGCTGTGAACTAGGCTTGTAAAGGCTTCAGGGCCATTAGCCTAATACACACTGTGAACCTCTATGGATATCGAATTTTAGATGTTTATTAATGATGACACTGAGCAGTTTAGTGTGTGGCACAATTTCAATGGAGGTGTTATTCTAGCTAATTATTTTGAAGGAGTTTTTAGATGGAGAAAAGATCATTAATTTGGTTTTGTTAACATTTAGGGCAAAGTGGTAGTTTTGCATCCAGGTTTCAGTATTTGAGAAAGCTGACTGAGTTTTCTGCAGAAGGTTGGAGAGGGTGTTGGCTGAACAGATTGCTGAGTCATCAGCATACTGGATTAGTGTGGTATCTGAGATGGAGTGGTGAAAGTTGTTGATTAGTGTATTGAAAAGTAAGGGGCCAAGGACAGAATCTTGGGACACCCTAGTAGGGGTGCGTAGGAAAGTTGAAGTGGAATATTTCAATTTAACAGCTTGTTGTCTTTTGGAGAGGTAGCTAGTGAACCAAGCTATGTGGAAGGAGAGAGATTAAGGGGGGGGCAGTTTAGTTAGGGTATAGTATAGGAAACGGTGTCACAAGCTTTGGAGAGGTCTAGGAAGGTCGATATGATTTTGCCAGAGTCACGAGCATGGTTAATAGTCTTGAGGAAGGAGAGGAAGGCCAGTGATGGTACTGTGACCAGGACGGAATCCATGTTGTGTGGGGGTTAGGAGGTTATTATGAGTTAGGTATGGCATCAGTTGTGAATGAATACATTTTTCCAGCATTTTTGAGAATTGGGAAAGTATGGCAGTAGGCCAGAAATTAGTGGTGTATGTGTTTTTACCACCTTTGTGGAGTGGGATGATGAATGATTGTCTCCAAAGTGAGGGAACATAGGATTCTTGGATGGACCTGTTTATTATAATCGAGATGGGGAAGGCTATGCTCTCAGCAGATAATTTGAGGAAGGATGCAGGTAAATTATCTGCTGTGTTGGAGCATGGTTTCAGTTGGAGGAGATTTTTTTTTTATTGTGTTCATGGGAACAGGATTGAGGCTTAAGGTAGGGTTATGAGTTGTAGGGTCAGAGGTAAAGGTGGGGGAGATATTGGAAAAGAGCAGGGGAAGCTGGCAGTAGGTCTGGCTATACATTCCACAAAGAAGGTGTTGAATAGAGAGGCTGTTTCTTGATCAATGAAGTTAGGGTTAGGCATGGGTTGTCTTTACTGCTGGGATGAAGGAGGGAGGAGATAGTATTCCAGAATTTTTTTAGAGTTGTTAGTGTTCAGATTGAAGCTTAGCATAGTATGTTTTGCAGTCTCTGGTTATTCATTTTTTACGGACTTGTTTAAATTCTAGTTAGAGCATTAGGTAGTTTGTTCCTTTGGTATTGTTTCCACCTTTTGTCTCTTGGGAGCATGGCTTGTTTAGTTTCCTTTGATAGCCATGGGAGGTTATAGCTTTAACTCTTTTGGTCCTGAGAGGACCAAGACTATTGAGTAGGTTCAGAAAGGATTTATTAAAGTAGTTAATGGCATTGTCAAGGGGCAGAGTTTTTAAAGGTGTCCAGTCTAATAGTTTTAGCCAGTCTGAAAGTATTTATGGATTGAAGTTGGATAGGTTTCAAGTTTGTATGTAGTGATGTTTATGAAGAGGAGAGGGGTGCTGGTCTAAAAAGGCTGGTTAGGTGGTCACGGAGAGGGTCAGGTAGGATTCCTGAATTTGAGATTAGATTAGGATGAGATGTTAAGATCCAGTCAATGATGGTGCCAGAGACTCTTATCTTTGGCTGGTAGGAGAGTTTATTAGCTGGGTGAAGTTAAAAAGGTTGATTTTTTTGGGTAGGGGATTGAGAATTTATAGTGGTCCAGTTAATGTTTACGTTACCTAGGATGAAGGTTTGATTTTTAATGTTAGAGGAGAACCAAGAGAGAATGTAGTGGGATGTTGTTACCTGGGGAGATATAGAGGGCAGCTATGCATACGGATTTGTGTCTGTTGATTTTTAAGAGAGCTATGTTTAACAGAGTTGACGAAATTTGGAGTGGGACTAGTTTATGGGGTAACTGTATAGGAGGAAGAGTAGATTAAGGCTGCGCCATCTCCTTTTTTTGTTGGATCTATCATTAGGAATCATTTCGTAGTCAGGTGGAAGAATTTCATTGTTTTTTATATATGGTTTAAGCCACGTTTCTGAGATGACAATTATGTCAGGCTGGTTATGGGAAAGCCAGGCATGGAGGTTAGGAATTTTATTCCGAAGACTTTGGGCATTAATTGTGGTGATGCAAATAGTCTTGGGGGTATGAGGGGGTAATGGAAGGGGAGAAGGGATGGATGGGTGTCTTGTGGGGCCGGGGTTGGGATGGATGTCACCAGAAAGAGTGGGGGATTTGGTGTAGTATGTGTGCAATATAGTCTAATGCAGAAGGAGAGTTTGAGAAGAGATAGGAAGAATATTTGTTAGGGTGTGGAGGGTGGGCTAAGTTAGAAGACAGTAGGATAGGTAGTACTTTGTGTTTATTTAATAAGGTTGTGTGAGGAGAGTAGAGTTCGTGAGTTATAGAGAAGGAGGGTGATGTATGTTGGAAGTTGGATGTGTAGTGTATCAAACATTATCTGATGTTTGAATCTTAATATTAAAGGAGATATATATATGTGTGTGTGTGTAACATTATCGGAATGAGTGTGTGTGTATATTTTATATGTGTGTGTGTGTGTGTGTGTGTGTGTGTGTGTGTGTGTGTGTGTATATATATATATATATATATATATATATATATATATATATATATATAATGTATATGTCTTCATTTTTATAGTGTGGCGATGGAACTCCATAGAATCAAGCTACATTTGCATGGAGATGAAAATGTCCCAGAGTTTACTTTTGATCATGATGAGTGACTCTTCAGAAAAGATTTAGTTATATCAGCTATAATATACTGCACCAGTTTAGCTTCTCCACAGAATCCACCTATGTCATGGATGGAGATCGTGAAAAGTTGGAAACCTAACACTGATTGATCCTTGTTGGCCTCCTGAGTTTTATTGCTAGAGGGAAAAAAATGGCATTTTTTCATCTAAAGTATTATCGCCAGAGAGAAAATGTGGCATTTTTTTCATTAAACAACTTTGAACTTATTTCCAGATATAATCACCAAGTAATAACCTGTATCTAGTATGGTCATTTCATCTAATAGCAGGGAAAAGTTTTACAAGTAATTAGTGAACCACTTGGAAGGGAGAGTGATAATCAATAGCTAAGCTCTTCAAAAAAATGTTATGATTGGCAGTGTTGTCTACCTAGGACAGTCCAAAGGAAAAAAAAATGACCCAGCTACTTTATCAAGGTTTAATCAGGTATGTATATGCGATACTTACCAGGAGAGTGTTGTTTATTCCATGGCTGGATGAGATGTTGCTGAAGAGATGCTGAACTCCAAGTGACTGCATTTTTTTCCAAAAATGTTGATAATGGGAGAAGAAGGGCAATGTAGCAGTAATTATTCAAGGTCACTAAGGCACTTCCTTTGTATTAGGATGCACTGAGGACCTTTAAAGGAGCTTTTAAAAGTGACAAGAGTAGGTAAATGGTAATACTTCCAGAATTTTTATTTGGAAATTCTGGTGGAAGTTTTCTTTATATTCTGAGCCAGGCTTCAGTTTTAGAAGCAACATGTATGCCATATGTTCTGATAAAAAAACAACCCTGTAAACCCAGCTAAACCCATGACAGGAAGTATTCTAAAGTAATCTACTTCCTGTTAAACAACAGTATATGAAAGTTTACACCCCCCCCCCAAAACCCTGAGAATACAGCTTCTTGTTTGTCTTTTGGCTTTTCCCGGTTAGGGGTCGCCACAGTGGAACTCCAGTCCACTAATGATTGGCAGTAGATTTTCATGAACGCCAAGGTGCCAGCTCAAAGTTCAACTGTCAACGAAGGCACGCCCATTTACACATGTCTTTCAAACACCCACCCAACCGTGGGGAGGACATGCAGACTCCACACAGAAGGCACTCCAGCCGAGAATCGAACGGGAGAATCTCTTGCTGTGAGGCAACAATGCTACCGCTGCACTACCGCGGATAAACCTTGAGAATACAGCTACCTATGCAGAATTATTTACAAAAACCATGTGCAAACATGTAAATGGCTGCATCAAGGATGCAGTAACTACCAGAAGTAAGGCCAGATCTAATACCTTAGATGATATAACAAAAGAATAAAAGGCATGGACAAAACCAGAAAAAGCAACTCTCATAGACACAAGCTCTCTGATTCAACTTAAGAAAAAACTAACAGGTCTAATAGTCCATCAAGGCCAATTTAGAAGGTCAGGATAGCCTCCCAGGCTAAGGACAGTCACAGAGCTATGTCAGGAACCTTAAAGGTTAATACTCAACAGTGTACAGACCTGGTGGTAAATGGTACAACCTTCACTGACAATAATGACCCAGCAAATCTACTGGCTGAAAAGTTTAGCTCTAAATTCACCCTCCACTACCCCCTGTGAAATCCCTTCTAGCATACCCTCCCCCCAACTATCAATAAAGAGCAGGTCCTAGAGGTGCTCATAAGGTCAAATACACTGCTTCAATGGGCAGTGCCAGAATCCCTGATTCCCTCCTAAATAAAACATGACCTAGCAGGACCACTTAAATAGTGTTCAACTACAGCCTCAAAACAGGTTACGTGCCAGGTGAACGGAGGGCAGCAGCGGTCATTCCTCTTCATAAGAGTGGACCATCAACTGACCCTGGGAACTACAGACCTATCAATCTGACAAGTGTGAAGTTCAATGCCATGGAATAACTTATTTCTTGTTTATAGAATCCTGAACATGTACACCAAAATGAGTTGCAGTTTCATCTCTTTTAAGGTGAGGGACAGGCATAGGCATTTGGCAAGGACTGAGAAACTGACTGATATTACTCCTGAACTTTTAGGGTTGTTAATATTTACTTTTTTATACTATCCCCTTTGTTGCCTAACAGCTTCTGTTCTATTTTCCTATCAGCCCATTCTTTCCCCTTTAAGGGAAAGAACCAAGCACTCAACAGCCAAGGAAAGAGCTCTACAGCCCATTTGTTCATGGAGGGATAATATCAGCCATGTTACTCAACAAAGAGGCAAGAGACAATGCAATAGGGAGTGGGCCAGTCATTCATTCCGATAATGTCGCATCCCTTCTCCTTATTGCTCTTAATCCAAACCATGGTGGTTTTTTAGAGCTTTACTAGTACCACTGACCATAGGGGGCATGTGTGCCTCCACCCACATGCTGATCCATGGCCCCAAGCATTGTGTGTTTTGCAGGCTCATGCTGCATGGATACTGCACTCAGTGCTCCCTCTAGATGCCCGTAACTGTCAAGCAAGCCAGAACCACTTCCCTCGCCACTCAGCATCCTGTCCACCATTTTTCTTTCAGTTCCTGTGCTGTTAATTGAACATCGATCATCTGGGTTTGTCAGTGCTTCATGCCAATGCATCATGGGAACAAGCCAATAGTTATTTTTTTATTGATCAAAGTAGTAAACCCTTTTACTAGTGAGAATGAACAGTTTGTTTTTGATTTTACCTTTCTGTAATTTTGTGACTTCATTTGATAGCCTGACTTGATGCAGAGGCAAGTGGTGATCCCTCTGTGCCATGCTTTCTGAATCAGTCTTCCATATCTTTTATTTAATTCATGCTCTTATTTCTGTAACACAAAGCTTATTACTTTGAAGGGTAAGCTTTGAAAAATTAATCATAGTTTAGTTAGCATGATAGTCTTGATCAGTGGTGGCTGGTGGCTTCAAAGCAATTAAATGGACTAGCTTGAATGAGTTGGGGCTCAATTACAGAAGGTTTGTGACCATTACCTATGATCAAACAACAGATAGGAGTCATTCAGTGTTATCTACAGAGTACCTCAGTGTGTCCCTGCTCATTACTGCCACTTTATTGAATATATATATATATATATATATAGAGAGAGAGAGAGAGAGAGATATGGATTTACTTCACTTGACCAACACCCAATTGACCTAAGTTTCATTTGACTGACTACCATTTCACCGACATTTAAGACTTAGACTTGTTGTGGGTTTTCCTTCACTTGTGACTTGCTTGTGATAAAAAGAATTCCTATAACTTACAGTGCTGACTGTTAGAATTTCGATAGTCATGTAGAAAGTAGTGTAGTGTTTCTAAATGTGGGTTTGTCTCTGTAGATTTTTATGGGAAGTATCTAAAAATATTTGGCAAATGTTTTGTGCGTTCCCATCAGTAGTGGCAGTGTGTAGAGTACTGTAAGGCAAGTTAAAGGTATATGGCCTTATTCTCACTGTAGTACCTGGAGTTAGTATATATAATTGTGAGGGGGCACAACCCCCCCCCCCCCCCACATTGGGAGTCTAGCCCCACACCTAGTTTGGTTGTTCATTGTCCTGTTTCTGTTAAGAGGGTAAGTAAGTAGTTTTTAAGTTCTGGAAAGGGTTAATTATTGGTGTTTTGTTTGTGCTTGTCTATGGTTTTAAGATTTAGTATGTTGAAATTCAGCATTGTAAGCTGTCGGTGAAATGAGTCAGTCCAATGAGTTGTCAGTCAAATGAATTTTAGGTCAATTGGGTGTCAGTCAAATGAGTTTTAGGTCAAGTAAAGTAGACCCATATATATATATATATATATATATATATATATATATATATATATATATATATATATATATATTTCGCAAATGCCAGCCTTATGCGAAATTGAGCCCTAGACAAAGGACTCCATGGTGGGGGGGGGTTTACTGCTGCACACTAGTCCCCTTCTACATCCCTAGTGCCTCTCTGATGGCCATACGTCATCGCTTTCTTTCTTTCTTTTTTTTTTTTTGATCACATTTTGTCTGACTTTTTAGTTCCCTCTCATGCTTTTTAGCATAACCTAGATGACCAAGGCTCCACTATAATGTCTGTAAGGTGTAACTGAATTAAGCCCATCATCCCCCAAAAGTGAGAGTTTTGGTTGTATCTTACAGCTTTTATTATTGTTAACAACTTTTTGATCTAATTATGACCCGAACAAAGAATTATGAGTAAGGAAAAATTCAGTATTCAGTCTCATTTTTCTTTCAAAGTTTAAAAAAAAAAAATAAAATTGCATCTAAAGCTTAAATCTGACGATGTCAACTTTCATTCTTTTCTCAACTTTTGGGTTCAGATCCAACTCGGCTGTTACTTTAGCTTGTGGCCACTAAAAAATTCTCAAGCTCCTCTCTTACCTATAATGCACCAACCAGAGGTCTCAACCTCTGATCTCCTAAATGAGGAACACTACCTCTCATAATGTGGAACAAATGGGCAAAATGTGGAACACGTACTAACGGCTTACTAACAACTTCAACTAGGAAGCTCATAGGATGGTTAAAATATCCAAAGTATGCAGTTTTTTGTGTAAAAAAAAGATCTTTTGATTAATTAATATGATTCAGTTCTATTTACCATGGATATCAGTTAAAAATATTCCCAAAATTGAATATGTGACATGCCCTTTCATTGTGGCATGTTAAGGAACATGAACTTTTTAAGACCCTAAATGAGGTACATTCCTCGTAAAGAGGACACTTGAGAAGTATGGCACCAACCCCTAACGTACCTCAGATCTCGTTTGTTGTTTTCGCAATTAGACATGGTCATCTTAAGCTTTCAAGTGATTCATTAAAATAATAAGTGTTTTAAAATTTCCTTTTCAATTTTTCTTACTAGTTAATTCTTACTTTTATTAACTGTGTAGTTCTTTCATACCATAGTTGGTATTTTGTTCTTTATTTTTACACTTTGTGTAATTCTTGATAGATCATTGGTATGTCTCTCTTTTTCTTCCTTAATGTAAAAAAAAAAAAAAAAAAAAAGGGACTTTACTATTTCATTTTTTTGTTAGTGTCAGGATGTCAGAAAAAGGCTCTTCGGGTTTTAAGAGGTGCCAAAAGTGAGAGCACAAGATGCCCTTGTCCAACGCTCACACTGCATGTGTGTATTATTTGCAAAACTTTAATCCACATGCCATTGCGGATAGAAAAAAATAAACATATTTTGAAAGGCTTACTTCCTACTTCTTTATCAGAAGCTATTGTTGGGGCTCAGTCCTCTAAATAAAAAGACCCTTCCACTAAGTTTTCTAAACCATTAAGATCCTCAATTCCATCATCTTTGGAGCCATCAAAGAAAAAATATGAATTGAATCTGAAGGCTGCTGTGGTTCTACTGGCGTAAGATTCGACAAAACTCTAATCAGATCCAAGCACTTTGGATCCGAGACTTTTACCCAGAACCAGATACTCACCAACTTTGGATCTGGTACCTTCTCCCTTTTTGGAACACCAGCACTCTATGTCCCCATCCCTAGCTTCCTCTCATTTTTCCAGAAGTTTGACCAAAGCTGACTTGGACAGAATGAAGAAGAGATTCCTGTCAGCGCAAATACAGATGGGAGTTCTCCAGGGCTCCTACTACTACTTCGGGCCAGGAAGTCCATCTTTCTACCACTCTGCTGATTTCACCTCCGTCTGTGATCTGAACATTTGTTTCGGAGCCTCTGGATCTGAGCCTTCCAGGTCCATCTGGTTTGGATCCAAAGCTGCTATTGCCTTTTTATCTGAAGCTGTTGCTGTGTGCATTGGCTCTGGTGTCTTTGAAGCAGAAGTGCCCCTAATGGATCCGAGGAGTTAGAGTTGACAATGAAGTTTTCAGAGCCATCTCTGCCCCTAAGAGCCTCGACATTGGACAGCTCAGCTCTGACTTCCACCTCAGGCAGATTGCCTTTGGGAAAAGGAGAAGCAATGGGCCAGAAGTCTGGCTTCTCAGCTCCATTATCTGCCTTCTCCCAGGAACATTCTGTCTTTGAGGTATTGAAGAGGGTGTTCTCTGCTCTGGCAGGATGGACAGATCCTACCCGTCGGATTTTCCCTCTGGATCCAGTTTGTCTTTGCACCATGAGCTCCTCTATTCTATGCCAGAGGGACAGCCAGCCCAAAATCTTCAGGTTACCTAGCAGGGTATTTAGATCTCTTCCGATACTTCTCTGGAGCACCCCACTGAGGAAGTCCCTAGGAAGAGGAAGTATAAAAGGAGCCACTTAGGCTCTCCTCAGGAGTCAATAATGGAGGATACTGATTTTGATGAAGGGGAAGGGTCCCCAAGATCACCACCTGAAGACATCTCCTTTGGAGACCTCCTTGAGATCCTTAAACAGAGGAGTGATTGGACCTTTGACAACCACTCACCAGAGGAATTGGTATTCCTGGAGGCTTTTGGGGCTGGCCCTTCTACCTCCTGGTTTACTCTGCCCACTGATGAGCTCATTGACTTGATCTGTAGGCAGGCATGGAAGGAGCCTGGTACCGTTAAGCCTATCGCAAAGAGACCAGATGCTAGCATCTCCTTTAGGAAGGGAATATTGGTGCAAGGGAATGCCCATAGATGCCATGGTCATGGCGGCAGCCACCAGGAAGGAACTTTCTGAACAGAGTTCCTCTGTCCATCTACCTAAGAGGAAATCTAGGGCATTGAACAGATTTGGGAAGTGGGGTGTATGCTTCGGTGACTTTCACTCTCAGATCGCTTAACTACCTGGCACACTTTACGAGTGTGCAAAAGGGCTTGATAAAAAAACTATTAAAGTCCCTTTCTGGGACCACTACTGCTGAGGGCTCAGACTTCTGTGGCCTCACAGCTGACTACCTCACATTCCATTTTTAATTCGTCCATGAGACTTCTATCACATACAGCTGAAGGTGGCTCAAGGGTGGCGGGTTCAGGCATTTCTGTTAGGTGGTATGCCTGTGGATACGTTTGTGTGATTTGTGGAGCCTTCAAGCCCTCATTCGTCAGTGCACCCTTTGACGGCAGTTTGCTATTTGGCCGTAAAGTTAAGGACGCGCTCTTCAGGTGTGAGCAGGATGGAAAGACTCTCTCTGCAGTGGGAGTACATTTTTTGACCTGTCAAAGGGCCTTTTCTAGGAACCAACGGGGAGAGTGAAAAATGTGATTCAAAAAGTCCCAGGGTCCGTTCCAAGATCCATGTGGAGATGGTTCTTCCAGGGACAGAGGGGGAAACTCAAATGGAAGACACCGCCCACTGGTAGAGGAGGCCTGCCGAACAAAGGATCTAGAGATTCCTTCTCTGACAAGACCCTACCAGCGCTCCTGAGAAAGAGGCACAATTGTCCACCTTTGGCCAGAGAGCTTCACTAGACATCACAAAAGATGCGTGGGTGCAGAGTATTATTTCCAGAGGTTATATAATTCCCTTTTACCTTCCACCTCTGTCTGTACTCAAATTTCCTGATATTTTACCCAATCAGAGGAAATCTGCAGCACTATCAGTGCAAAAGCTACTAAAAAAGTCATCCAAGACCTCCAACCAAACCAGATGGAATCTGGAACTTACTCAAGATTCTTTTTAGTGCCAAAGAAGACAGTGGACAGGAGACCAATTTTGGATCTCAACAACTTAAATAAATCAGTTCGACACACAAAGTTTTTGATGGTCACGGTTCAGTCCATTCTGCTCTTTTTGTACAAGGATGACTAGATGTGCTCGATAGACCCTTAAGGATGCATGCTATCGCATAAAAATGAACATACAATCCAGAAGGTATCTATGCGTCTGGCTGGGAGCCAGTAATTATCAGTTCAGAGCACTGCCCTTTGGCCTCACCACAGCCCCCAGGGTGTTCACCAAATGCATAGCAGTAGTAGCAGCTTACTTTAGACTGCAAGGATTCCGAGTGCTCCCATACCTGAACGACTGGCTCATTAATCACCTCCACCAACCAGGCATCTACTGATAACAGCACAAGATCAGGTACTCCAAACTTACTCCCAACTGGGGATAGCCATAAATTGCAACTAGTCTCAGTTAAAATGATCTCAAGCACTGGAATTCGTAGGAGCAATTTTCAATATGGTATCATTAACCGCTTCTCTTCCTCTCTGAAGAGTACAAACTATCAGATTCCAGGTCAGAAAAGTAATTCACAGTATCAGAATCTCAGCCTGATTGATTCTACAAGCCTAGGAATCATTGTTGGCACCTATAGTCCTAGTTTCTCTAGCAAGATTTTAGTTGAAAATTTTTCAGTGGATGTTAGCAACACAGTGGTCTATTCTTTATGAACACACATCAGCCCAAATCAGAATAACTCAAGCATGCAAAAGATGTCTTTGGTGTTAGATTCATTCAGATCAGGTTCCACAAGGCCATCCTTTCATTCCCCCCTCAGCCCAAGGCTGTAGTTTTCACAGACACTTCTGAGATTGGGTGGGAGGGGAGCATTTCCTGGGGAAAACAGTCCAAGGCAGTTGGTCCCCTGAAGAGGCCAAAACACACATCAATGTCCTGGAAATAAGAGCAGTGCTCTTAGCATTGCAGGCCTTTCAAGACTCTGTCCCTTTTAGAACAATTGACAGTCCAAGGCAGTTGGTCCCCTGAAGAGGCCAAAACACACATCAATGTCCTGGAAATAAGAGCAGTGCTCTTAGCATTGCAGGCCTTTCAAGACTCTGTCCCTTTTAGAACAGTTGCGATTCAAACGGGCAACATGTCATTGGTTTGATACATCAACAAGGGGGGATCAGGTCTTAACCTCTTGTATCAAAAAGCCATCAGAGTGTATGGTAATGGACGATCTCTTCCGACCACTTTCTGATAGCGATGCACATTCCGCGGAAGTCCAGCGTGATAGCAGACAAATTGAGCAGGTCCATTCAACTATGTCACAAGTGGTCTCTCAACATGAAAGTGGCAGAAATGATTTTCCGTCAATGGGGCAGCCTTACTGCTAACTTTTTGCATCTCTCCTAAACAACAAATGCAGCAGCAGCAGCAGCTTTGTCCTGATCCTCCCACATGTGGAAGCACAGAAGGATGCTCTGCTCCATGATTGGCCCCCTAGGCTCCTCTGTGCTTATCCTCCAAGTCCCAAATTTCTGCAGAAAGCTGCCTGGTTGAAGAGCAAAGTCATCTTCAATACACCTTACTGGCCTTGGCAGATTTGGTTCTCCTTCCTTTGGCCTCATGTACTTTGCCTGCCTTGGATTCTGAATCTGGTTCCAAACCTCATGTCTCACCCAGTAGGCATAACTCATCCAGATATTTCAATCCTCAAGCTAACAGCATGGTTTCTCTGATTCCTTTAATAGCTAGACAACCAATGTTTTCTTTCTCTGTCCGACATATACTTTTATCTTCCTGCAAGGCTTCTACAAGAAAACTTTACAGAATTAAATGGAAAAGGTTTGTTTCTGGGTCACATCAGAAATGTATTGACCCCTTCTCAGCCCCTGTACAGAATGTCCTTAAAATTTTGGCAGCGATTTTTAATGGAGTTAGTTCAGTTAGCCTAAATCTTTAACTTTCGTATTGGATTTGAGAGTTCTACTGTGGCTTAATTTAAGCTTTAATTTTTCTAAGGCTTTTTTGAGGCACTTTCCTGCTCAGACCTCTCTATAAAGGCCCTACTCCACTACGGGATTTAAGTTTGGTATTGAAGGCCTTAATTCATTTCCCCCTTTGAACCAGCAGAAAAATGTGATCTTAAATTCCTGACCTGGAAGACTTTTTCTAAAGCCATTACCTCTGCTAGAAGAATTTTGGAACTTCAAGCATTGTCCTCTAAATCTCTCTACTTGTTTTTTCATAGGGATGTGGTCACATTACGTACCAACCCTTCTTTCCTTCCTAAGGTGATGTCAGAATCCAGTATCAACCAGCCCATTAGTCTGGCAGTCTTCTTTCCTAAATTTGTAAATAAAGGTGAATATGCGTTGCATTTATTGGATGTTCAGACAATTACATTTTTACTTCCTTAGAAGAAAATAAATTAGGAAGACAGATCAATTATTTGTGTCTTTTGCAGATTCTAAATTGAGCAAATCAGTTGCAAAGGTAATTTTAGCCAGATGGGTGATGGAATGCATATCATTTGTCTACAACAAGTTGGGTCTATCCTTACCAAAACCTTTAAGAGCCCATTCAGCTAGGTTCATGGCAACTTCTTCAGTGTTTCTATCTAGGGCTTCCGGGGACATCATATGTGTGCATCTGCAACTTGGGCCAGTCCTCATAACTTTATTACTCATTAAAAATTATAAATTGGATCTGGTCAGTAGCAGCCTTTGGCTCAACTCTGCTCAGGAATATCCTTCCTTAGAGTCTGCGTGGGATTTTAGGTAGCTGGGGACTCTGTCCCAGCAGTTGAGGAAAGAATGAAAAATGACATCAGACAAAAACGTTATGTACTTACTATAGTGTTCCATCTTTGTTGTCCATTTTCATTCTTCTTCAACTTTGCACCCACCAACCCCCAGTGTTTTTCACAGCTGACTTCTGGAAGAATGAGAGCCTGTAAGGACACCACTCTCCCTGATGTTGAGCTCCAGGTATGGCTTTCTGCTGTCAGGATTATTATATTAGTACTTCCTACTTTATGTAAACCAGCAAACAAGATCTGATGTATGTTAGGGGTTGGTGCATTATGGGTAAGGGATGAGCTTGAGAGGTTTTGGTGGTCACGAGCTAAATTAATAGCAGAGTCATATCCTAATCCAACATTTGAGGAAGAATGGAAAAGGAAACACAGATGGAACGTTATGGTAAGTATATAACTTTATGTTAATGTTCAGAGCAGACAAAATATTTGTTTCTGGTAAACTAAGAATACAAATTCTCGCAAGGATATATAAATCTTAGCTGGGAATAGTGCCTGACATCCTATCCCCCCCACCCTGGCCAAAAAAAAAAAAAAAAGATAGTTACCTTCCTTGTACTCTTGTGTTTTAGAGTGAGACAAAACTAAAAGTGCGATTGGCCTGAGGCATATATTAGAAAGCTAAGGGTCTGGGAGAAGAAACCAAAGCACCTGGATAAAACCAGCAGAGAGACGGGGGGAGTACATGCAGACTCTGCACAAAAGGAAACCCAACCAAAAAGGCAACTAGAGAGTCAAGCACAGTTAGACAGCAAGAATATCTGATGCAACACTCGCCAGTGATCAGTTGCTATCACACACATCCTGCCAGATCATCACAGACGAACAGTTATTGGGTACAGTGCTGATATGTGACTGTAATGGAAAGTGAAAAAAATGATGGCCAACTTGTTATATTTAGATACACTGCAGTTCCTCCACCACACACACACACACACACACACACACACACACACACACACACACACACACACACACACACACACACACACACACACACACACAGTCATTTTCATTGCTGACAAATCCTAATATTCACCAGTTACAGATACTTTGACTGTGCATCTTGTATGCCTAATTATTTTTAAAAAATCCATTAAAGTATTGCATTTGACTTCATACTACTGCCAGAGTAATGAATTCTTAATTTGAAAAAAAATAGCATTGCCAGACAGTGACTTTCGTCCACATACAGCCCTGTTAGCAGTAATTTAAGCCACTGTTATTGACCGTGAACAAAATCCCCTTACACCTACTTACAGAAACACAAATACGTATACAAAGATGTGACAATCAATTACAGCTGTTTGTATGAATGTGACTATACACCTTAAATATACGATTCCAATCAGATGATTGAAGAAGTACATAAATATCTGCCACACAGGTGTTTTGTCTTCTCATCTCATTGCTGTTAGAATGCCTTATGCAACCCAAAGGAATCCCTTCATCCCACATACCTCTCAACCTCTTAGGTCAAGAGTCAAGGAGAAAACTGTCGTATCTTCTGGTATTTAAGCCCTAACTTTGAGAGGATTTCTGTCTATACGCACTGAGCTGTGTGGAGGAGGGGCATTGACTACAACTCTGGTCTGAAATAAGTATGCTGTTTTTTTGGCTTATTTATACTGGTTATTGCTTCTAGCAATTTATATGTAGTACTTTTTATTGCCTGCTGCATACTTTTTACTGTATTTTATTGCTATTAACTAATCTGCATGGTTTGCAGTTAAAAGCATTCTGTAGAGTCTCCTTGCTCCTTTATCTGTTTAAAAACTTTAATTTTATGGCTTACTGCTGTCAAATATTTCTGTAGTGTTTACTGTCTAAAAGAGTGTAGGCTAATAGCTTTAGTATTGGTCCCCACCCTCCCTCGCTGTTGGTGTCTTGTTGTTTTGTTGTTATACTTGGTGGCTTTGCAGTTGCCCGCCCCTACTGCAAATTTGATCTGGGACACTTCTCCCAGTCTAGTGTCATTAGCTCATTCTACCTAATACAAAGAGAACATCTGAGAAGGCCTTCTGTTCCTCCTTTCTCCCTTTCTTTAAAAAAATAAATAAATAAATAAATAAAATTGCCTGAATCTCCTTGTGTTCTGACTGTGCTTCTCAAACATTTTGGAACTATAGAGTATATTTTAGTGCATTTATTAAAACTGTATTTGCATTAATATTACTATAACTCAAGTGCTCTAGGTTGCACTGTATCTGAATTGTGTGTTTTAGCTGCTTTTCTGTATATATAGATTTCTCTGTATATGTAGACTAGCTACTTATTCTACAGTATTACTGCCTCTTAAATCGTTTTTCAGTTGTGCACTTGCCTTGCTTCATTTAAAAAGTATTAAATTGCTAATTTTGTAGAGTTTTAATTGCATTTACTGTTTAGGACTACACACTCAAGTGTGTTAGCCTTTTTCTGTGTTTATTTACTGTATTATTGCATTGTTTACCTGTTTTAACCAAAATAACTGTCTTGTTTGCTCGTTTCCCACCTTTCCTAGCCAGTGTAGTCCAGATCCCAGGCTTTGCTTGTCTCAGGACTTTATTTTCTGTGTTCAGAGCTGTCCAGACCTTGTTGTGGTAGAGGGAAGTCCTACTGCGTACCAGTGGAAGTGGTGAGCATTGTACTGCCTATCTAACAGTAGAGGAGTGGTTTCCAGCTCTGAAATTGTAATTTTATTAGCCTTTTTGGGCTGATTTCTTTCCATTTCAACTCTCTGGCTTAAAAACGCATGTGTCTGTGCATTTTGCGCATCGTGCAGCACCACAGGGCTATAGTTAAACTATTCTAGGTGCCAGAAAGTCTGCTCTTCAAATTTTCCCTTAGAATTAGCTGGTTTCTCAGTAGTAGCACTAAAATCTGAACCCCTGTGACTAACACTTGCTCTAAAACCTGCTGGAAAGCACTAGGAAGCCTGAAACTGATACAAGCACTCAACTCTCCTTGTCAATAAGGAGAAATTAATTGTAGGCACTAAACAGCCTATAATTGCGAAGTACCTTGCAAAGGTAAGGGAAAACAGCTCTTGTACTTTATAAAAAAAGCACCTAAACAGGCATGTCCAAGGGTCAGCTTCCGGTGATTTCTCCTGTCCACCTGGTGAATCTGGGCATACTGGAGCAATGCGGCAACTGCCTCATGTACACAGACAACCCTCTCCTCCTGCCACCCAACACTACAACCTGCGAGAGATGCACTCACCTAGCCAAACTGGAATTAAAGCTCTCTCCAGCCAAGATTGTGCTAGACAGTCAAGAGGAGAAGGTTAACACCTGCACTACACGTCAAGCAACACATAGCCCTTCAAAACCCACACCATCAACATCCACACACAGCAGCACTAAATGCACATATGTGGAGGCCCTTAACATTAACCTGCCCAAACAACAAGGACTTCCGAAGCTGAAACACAAATAAACACCATTCACAACCAAAGTGACACATAGCTCACAACACCAGTGTGCCACCCAACAACAGCCCCTAAGGCAAGACAATGTACCCTACACTTTAGTCATAGGTGACTCTATAGTCAGGCACACTGATATTTCACTCACCAAGCTGAACAAGGAGAAAATTGCAGTCAACTGCCTGTTGGGTGCCAGGATCTATCACATAACGCATGCACTCAAGTCACTGCACAACTAGTACAAATACGACTCTGTCATTGTCCATGTTGGAGTGAATGACTTGAGACGTACCTCCCTGGACTGCATGAAAAGAGACATGGAAGAGCTCTTGGATCATGTGGCCCAGGCAGGTATGACCCTAGCCCTGAGTAGCATCCTGCCTTTGCCCAGAATGATACCACAGTATAAGGACAAAATGACTGACTTCAACAATTGGCTAAGCATCTGGTGTCATTGAAAGGAGATCCAGTATCTGTCTCCCTTGGAAGACATGATCGACAAACCACGATGTTTTGCCAGAGATGGTCTGCACCTGTCACCCTGGGATTCAGGTTACTGGCTAAAGCTCTTGCCACCCCTATAGTGCCTTTTTTAGGCAAGGTTCAAAGGACAAAACCACCACCGTAACAGATACAAGCACGCAAAATTTGAAGGTAATGCTACTCAGTGCTGGAAGTCTAAACCTCAAAATGCACTTTCTCAGGGCACTCCTAAAAATGGAGAACATCGATATCTGTGCAGTAACTGAGACCTGGTTCAAGGTTCCAAAGAGCACCTCTGCAATACCAGGCTACAACTCTTACCACACTTTTCGGCCACCAAACCAAGACCGAATCACTAAAGGCGGAGGAATGTCCATATTCACACCTCCAGGCTATTTGCCCAACACAGTGCATCTGAAATTCTCCAGATGCAGCTAACACTAGGTAAGACTGCAATCCAAATTGTAGCTTGCTACAGATCCCCCATCATGCCCCAAGATTGTCACTACACCTTTCCAAACATACTGGAAAATATTAAGATACAACCAAACACCCTAATACTGGGTGATTTCAACTACCCTGCCATTAACTGGGAAAACTACTCTGGTGCCAACATCTTTTCCCATCGGTTCTTGGAATTCATAAATTCCAATGCCCTGGATCAACTAATCCATTGTCCCACCAGGGGCTCCAATATCCTAGACCTGGTCATTGCCAACATAGGAGATAGATGCTCCACACCAGTGGTCACACCCTCATTGGTCAGGTCTGACCATAAGCAAATCACTCTTGACATCCACATCCCACTCCCCCCCCCCCCCCCCAGTAAGGAAACATCCGTAAAAAACTTCATGCTACTCAAGTCACACGTGACAAACTTCATGGCAGCCATGCAGACGGGATCTGAAAGTTGGACTGCTGAATCCTACACTAAGGCACTGTACGAGGACATCCACTCGTGCATGAATCGTGCCATCCCAAATATAATCAAGATGCTGTCCTCCAAAAAAAGGAAGCCAATCTGGTGGTCCCCTGCCTTAAACAAACGATACAACAAAAGGAAGAAAGTGTTGCAGAAAAGAGGAAAATCCCAGGATGCAAAAAACTCCCTTACCAGCCTCAGTAGGAAGCTGAGATCCCTCATAAAATCCTCAAAAGCTAGTTACGAAAATAAAATTGCCAAAGATTCCAAAGACAACCACAAGGCGTTCTATAGTTATGTCAAGAATCTAAATGGCAATGCTCAGATCTGCTCTGAGCTACAACAGAATGGCATTAAATATACTGATCCCAAGGATAGTGCCAATATCCTGGCAGATTGATTTAGTGCCAACTTCATCCCCCTCTCACCCCCTAAAGGGCCCATCTCAGTACCAAAAGATTGCCACATTCTGGTAATCATGGCCACACAGTTAGAAACCGCACTCTCCAAAGTTAAGAATATAGCATCCATGGGACCAGATGACATCCCGGGCTGTGTACTACATGAACTACAAAATGAACTGGCACCTCAACTGTCATGTTTAATCTTAGCCTCACCTCAGGCATCATGCCCACTGAGTGGCGCACAGCTACAGTTATCCCACTCCTCAAGGGCGGATCCACCTTGTATCCCTGGAACTACCGTCCCATCAGTCTGACGAGTCTGATCCTCAAGGGCATGGAATGCATTATCATGGAACTTATAGACAAAGACATTGGCAACTTTCAAAGACTGGACCCCACCCAGTTTGGGGTCTTGTCTCCTGAACCTGATTGACTTCTTCGAATCAGTCTCCACAGCTGTGGACGAGGGTAAGGCAGTCCAAACAGCCTATCTGGACCTCGCCAAGGCATCCAACACCATCCCCCACTCTGGAATCATAGATAAACTTACTAAGCTGGACATAAATCCCTACGTCACTCAATGGGTTGCCAACTTTCTGACTGACAGAACTCAAACTGTAAAAGTAGCCGACTCCAAATCCAGCTGCAGACAAGTGGAGTACCTCAGGGTTCAGTCCTGGGACTGCTCTTGTTTGGCATCTACTTCTCTGAAGTACAGGCCCAACACTAAGGGACTTTGGCTAACAAAGTTCGTAGATGACTGCAAACTGGGAGCCATTATTGAATCCCCAAATGATATGGGTATTCTACAAAAGGGCCTTACAGAAACAGATGCTTGGTGCCAGAGCCATGGGCTCAAGCTTAATGCCAAGAAATGTATAGTTATCCCCTTTGGGAAAAAACATGTACCCATGAATTACCACATAGGTGGCTGTACACTAAACACCGAAAGTTTGATGAGAGACTTAGGGACACAGGTGGACAGTGGTCTCGCCTTCATCGCCACAACAGTCAGGAGACTTAGGGACACAAGTGGACTGTGGTCTCACCTTCATCTCCACAACAGTCAGGAAATCCTTCTATGTGGCACACCTCATCACTAAGGGCTTTTCATCCGGAACAAAGGAGAAGTCATTATCCCACTTTACTCATCCCTCATTAGACCCATTGTAGAGTATAAAGCCCCGTTTGGTATGTACCTCACAAGACATCTGCAACAGCTGGAAAGGCCGCAGAAATACCTCACTAAAAGAATCACAGGCCTAAAGCAGATGCTATATGCTGTCCGTCTAAAAAAAACTCCAGCTTTACTCTGTGACATATCGTCTATTCAGAGGCGATCTCTGCTTAACATACAAGGCCATGTCAAACCCTGAGCTGTTGGACATGCTCCACATAAAGAAATCCCAATCCCTCAGAACCATATCCTCCAGGGATCTAAACCTTGTCATCACAATGAACAAAACATGCTGGAGGGATAGGTTCCTGACCCAGAGACTCCCCATACTCTGGAATAGACTGCCTATACATGTCAAGTAGAGTGCCTCCTTGGCCCTCTTCAAAAGGAACCTTGATGATTGGATGGGAGATAGGAAATTCACCCCAGGGTTCACGTCAGTCACCCAGCTAGACAGGGGTCCAAGGAAGTAAATATTGTGGGAAGAAATATCCAGGGAATTGTTATGGCTAGGCTTATATAGTCCCTATGGCCAATAGCCTAGTACCAGCCTATGAACCTATAAAAGATAATGCTGTTCAAAGGACCAAAAAAATCATGGATGGCTATTATCTTTATTTACTTAGAAGCATACAAGAACAACAAACTGGCTTTGCATTTGCATTTTTTGAAGGCTGTTAAGTTTGAAACTCAAAAGTCTGCCATCATTACTTAGTGACTGCTATCCTCATTGATTTGCCAGGAAAAGATGCACACATTTTGTGAGGAACAGAAGAAAATATGAGGCAAAAAAATCTAGACAATCTGCAGAATAAGGGATATGTAAGACCATCTGCCCCCCCCCCCCCCCCCCATTCACACACCTATACACACATATGCGCATACAAACACAGATGCGACTATCAGTTAAAACCAGTTGTGTGACTGTTGGTCTAGACCACAGACATTTGACTGAGATTGAATGAATAAATAAATATCTTCCATGTAGGAATTTATCTTCTCATCTTACTACAGTCACAATGTAGTGTGTAACACACTGTAATGAAGATCTCGTTAACATCTTCGCTGAAGAATTAAGGAGAAATCTAAAAAAATTAATGAGGGACAAAAGACCAAAATCACAGAAAAAAATGAAGGACAGGTATTGCCTTTTTGTACTTAAAAAGTTGCAAGAGTAACAGGCTTTGCATTAGCTTGCTTTTCTGAAGGCTATAAAGTCTGAAATTCAGATGTCTGACATTATTTAGTAATTGCAGTCCTCACTGACTTGTCACAATATCACAAATTTTACAAACAGACCAAAATATGAGGGAAAAACGGGGACAGTTGAGAACTTCTATCCCCCCATACCTTTCAACTTCTATACTCGAGAATTATGGATGAAGTCAACAATAACGAAGAGACTAAGACCCAAAATCAGAGACAATTTTTAAATATAACCATAATTCATTTAAGTAAGAGCACGAGGATTTCCATTAACATGCATTTTCTAAACAATAAAAAATAAGGAACTTCAATATTTGGCTTTATTTACTTACTTGTAAGCCTCATTGATTTACCAGAAAATAAAACAATTTTCACTAGACCGATCATAATAATGTGGTAAAATCAGGAACAGTTGAGATGTCCCCCCCCCCCCAACACACATGAATGCATGCACACACTGGTTAAGTTAAATAAATCTGTACTTGCATATTATCGCAGCCAGATTCAGAGCCTGGGATAATTCATGATGTTTTCCATATATATGACAAGTCAGTGAGGACTGCAATTACTAAATAATGTCAGACATCTGAATTTCAGACTTTATAGGCTTTAGAAAAGCAAGCTAATGCAAAGCCTGCTATCTATATATATATATATATATATATATATATATATATATATATATATATATATATATATATAAAACACAAATTACCTAATCCTGTAAATGGACTCCCTGTCACTATATATTATATGATCTGGTATTCAAAGACCTTCTGTCATGAAAAAGTAACTGCTGGAAGGTAAGAGCTACGGTAGGTAGTTAGCAGCTTTTTTCCATTTATTCCAGAGTTTAGATTTTTAAAGCATATTTTTCTTGCCTATGTTTAGATGTGTGCTATTCGATAAATAGCAGAGTAAACTGCAGATGTTCATCGTGTTTCACTGTTGCAGTACTTACAAAATGGGGTTATTTGGCTCCCGGTCGCCCATAGTCGGCCAGAATACCAAAGTCCTTGGTATATGACATTGGCTGCCCTCAGTTTAGGCCTGACTTCAGGTACAAAGGAAGGCAGCCAACGCCATTTTCTCATTCTTTCTTGCGGAGCTCGAAGCAGAAGCATTTTGCACGAGTGCTGGTTGGCCGAGTACTTTCTTTTTGTATTCAGACTGTTTAGTTGAAGACACCCTCAGATAATTACCCCGTTGGGGGACCCTATTTTCTTGCTTTAAGGAATGTCAGAGAAAGTTAATAACTGTCTTGCCTGTGGAAAACAGATTCCGCACCGTGATTTTCACTCCTATTGTATTACTTGTTTTGGGCCTTGAGCACGACGTCCGTAATTTTATTCTATGTGCTTCTTTCAACCCGCGTACTATACACCGTATAGCTAGGATCTTGTTTAAGCATTTCGGAGTGTGGCCTAGGTTCGTCGGTATGGCATCTTCTGGTCTCCCGACTTCAGATGTTCCAAAGAAGAGCAAGGATAAGGACTGCACAGGCTTAGGGTCAAATTAGCCGACGACGTCCCTATTGAGTTGGTTGACGGCCCAGTGGTAGTCAGTGAGGCAATTTCCTTGCCCCATGCAGTCCGTGAATGTTCAGCAGCAGGCATCTGCAGAGGCCTTTTCTGAGTCCTCCATACCGCAGGCTTCCACTTCATCTTCTGACCCTCTGCAAGTCACTGCCTCTGATGGATCTGGAGCCGCTAAGCAGGCGCCGGCTTCTGAGGCCTCTTTTCTCCACCCAGAGACCAGATCCAGACCAACGACCTTGATTCAGACTTCTACGGTGGTAGGCCCCCTGAGTCCCTCCGGCTTTCTAGCAGGCCGTCCAGAAGAAAATCTACTCCAAAGCAGGCACCGGCCTCCCCTCAAATTCCTCACGGTTCAGATGGTTAAAATGGCTAGTGATCTCTTGACCCTTATCATGGACTCTCAGCCACCTCCTCCTAAGAGGATTAGGGAATTGTCCCTAGAAAATTTGTCTGCTCAGACTCTGAGGTATCCAGCAACTATTCTAATGAAGAGAGAAACTCTCAACTTTTTTCTGGTTTTGAGGATTCTGATGCAGAAGACTCCATCCCTTCTGCCTCCCCTCCAGAAGATTTTTCTTTTGGGAATACTCTGAATACTCTTAGGGAGCATTTCAAATGGGAAAGTTACAACTACCTTCAGTCTAAGAAATGGATTAGGGAATTCTTGGATTTGCTATAGCATAAGCCTTTGGCTATCCTTCCGGTTTTGAAAGTTGTTGTTGATGTTTTCATGGAGAATTCTTTGACTCCTAATTCTGTTCCTCCTGCTCCCAGAAAGCCTGACAGGTATTGTAGAGTTCCTGATTCTCAACAGTTCCTTTTCAAGAATCCTACTGCTGATCCAGAGATTATTTCTCAGAGCCCTAAGGATGTTAAAGCCGCAGTTGCTAAAAGTCATGTTCCTTCTGACAGGGAATCTAGGGCCTTGGATAGATGGGGTAAAAAGGTTTATACTTCTTCCACCCTGGCTATTAGGTCTGTTAATTGTCTTTTTCATATGCTTAAGTATCAGCAGCATACTTTGGAGGCTATTAAGGCTAAAATTGCTGGTGTTCCTTCCCTGATGGAGAGTAAGGACATGCAAGATTTATTGAATTCTGCCATTCTTGTCGCTAAACATTCTCTACATTATGGTTTTGACACTTTGGAGGCTTCTTACAAAGCAGCAGCCACTGGTTCTGTCATTAGAAGACGTGCTTGGCTCAGGGAACAGCCCCTTTCTGAACCTGTCAAATCTAAATTACTGGATGTGCCTTTGCACAAGGACAATATTTTTGGTAGCAAAGCAGAAGAGGTGTTGAAAAAGTTGGAAGATAAGGCCAAATCTATGCAAACTGTTAAGGACTTTCTGCAAGTTCAGCCTCCTCGTTTTAGTAGACATTACCGTTCTAAGAATTGGACTTTTCCTGACCCTAGTAAACATGGTTGCACTAGGCCTAGGGGTTACAGGTCTTCTAGGGGACCGACTTCCACCCTTTAAAAGGCTAAGCACTGGCAAGCTTCCTCTTCAGAATCGGGGAGTTCTAAGCAAACTTCCCAAAGCAAGCATTCCCAATGACTCCAGCCTTCCCCTGCCTGCCTCTGCTGGCCCAGGGTTTCCTTTATGGGGGGAGTGAGCCATTTTTGCAGATGTCTGTTTCACCATCACAGACGACAAATGGGTGCTCCAAATAATATCCCAAGGCTACAAGTTCCCCTATCACACCTTCCCTGTCCACCAAGGATACCCAGATATCCCCCCAAATCAAAGGGCAGAAGCAGAAAAACAAGTTTCTTCTGTGCTAAACCTGGGAGCAATAGAGCCAGTTCCTGCACTACAGATAGGCGAGGGTTTCTACTCAAGACTCTTCCTGGTTCCCAAAAAAGGGGGCACCTGGCACCCTATTCTGGATTTGTCCATTCTAAACACTTTTCTGGTGATTCCCAAATTCAGAATGCTCACTCTTAAGCAGTTGCTGCCAATGCTGGTCAAGGATTCCTGGCTGGTGACTTTGGATCTCAAAGAAGCTTATCTGCACATTCCAATAAGGGAAAGTTGCAGGCAGTTCCTTTGCTTCAGGGCAGGGAACAGGCACTTCCAATTCTCTGCACTGCCCTTTGGCTTATCTACTGCTCCCAGAGTTTTTACCAAATGCTTGACTCCAGTCATTGCTTTTTGCAGGCATAGAAACATTCAAATTTACCCTTACCTGGACGATTGTCTTATTCAGGCAAACTCTCCAGAACAACTTCTAAAGGATTTGGACTTTGTAAAGAACCTTCTCAAATTTTTCAGCTACACCATCAACGAAAAGAAGTCAAAATTGGTACCCACCAGGGAGATTGTATTCCTGGGAGCGAGCCTGAACACAGCCACCCAGATGGTATTCCTTCCTCAAGAGAAACAAAAGGATCTTTCGAATTACTTCAAAAATTTGGCAAGCATGGCCCAGCTCTCTACAAGGCAATTCCTGCAAGCTCTGGGCTTCATGTATTCTGATGATTCCATATGCCAGACTGCATATGAGGAAAATACAATGGTACCTCAAAAACCTTTGGTGTCAACACACTCAGGATTTAGACTTGATACTTTCTCTGATTCCTTGCCTGCAGGTGGAGATCCTTTGGTGGGCGACAGCCTGTGCACAGAACAAAGGCCTGCCTTTCTGTCCCCCTCCTGCCAGCCAGACTATCACCACAGATGCTTCGGACTATGCTTGGGGAGCACATCTAGAGGGCAGATGCATTCAGGGGACTTCGAACTCTCAACAGGTTCATTTGCATATAAATCTGAAGGAATTGATGTCAGTCCAGCAGGCATTGATGGCTTTCAAACATCATCTCTCTCCTGGTACTCTTCTGGTCAGGACAGACACCACAATCATGTGGTACGTCAACAAGGGACGCACTCTTACCACTTGTGCAGACAAAGCATGACACTATGGTCCATAGCAGCTTCCATGGACATTCATCTAATAGCTCAGTTTCTTCCAGGAAGGCTCAACACCTTGGCAGACCAGTTGAGCAGGCAGGACCTGGATCCTCACGAGTGGCAACTAAACAAGACCATCTTCTATCGCATCATTCAGCATTGGGGCACTTCCCAGGTGGATCTCTAATCATCTCCAACCAACCACCTTCTTCCAACCTTTTGCACCAGGGATCATCACAACAAAGCTTGGGAAGTGGATGCTCTGTCCTTCCCCTGGACACAGCTCTCGATCTATGCATTCCCTCCTCTGTCTCTTCTTCCCATAGTGCTGTTAAAGATAAGGGATGAAAAACCAAGGGTCATCATCATAGCTCCAGACTGGCCCAGACAACACTGGTATCCACTAATTCGCAGTCTCTCCCAGTCTCAGCATTGGCATCTTTCCCTGATACTAGATCTCTTGTTTCAGGAGGGGGAAAATTCTGTATCCTCATCTTCAGACTCTGCATTTGGCAGCTTGGCTCATAATTTAACCTTTCCCAACAGGTGGTTGAAGACCTTCGTGAGGCCAGAAGGCCTAGCGCTAGGAAATCTTACGCAGATAAGTGGAAAAGATTATCCATTTGGATGCAGACTAGAGGGGAAGATCCTTCTCAACCTTCTCTTCCTCTTGATTATCTGGCAGGCTTGCTTAATGGTGGAATTTCCTTTTCTTCTATCAAAAGCCATGCTTCAGCTATTTCTGCTTATTGCTCCTTTGAGCATCCCATTTTCTCTCATCCCTTGATGAAACAGATCCTCTGGGGAACTAGCAATTTAAAGCCTCCCAGATGGGCACCTACTCCTGCTTGGGATCTCAGTTTTGTACTTGGATTAACTTACTCTGCCTCCTTTTGAACCAGCTGCCTTAGCAGACCTGAAGTTTCTCTCCTAGAAAACTGCCTTTCTCTTGGCTATTACTTCAGCTAGAAGAGTTTCTGAGCTGCAGACCTTAATGGCAGTAGAGCCTTTTATCATCTTCCATGTGGATCGGGTTTCTCTTCGGACTAATCCCTCCTTTATGCCTAAGGTGGTTCCTAGCCTGACTCTTAACCAGTCTATCCACTTGCCTACCTTCTTTCCTAATCCTCAGAATAAAAGGGAAAGGTTACTGCATTCCCTGGATGTGCATAGATGGCTTAGATTTTACCTGGACAGGACTAAATCTTTTTGAAAGTCGAATCAGTTGTTGGTCAGTTTTGTTCCTGGAGCTCAGGGCAAAGCTATTTCTAAACAGACCATATCTAAGTGGATTGCTCATTGTATTCACTTTTGTTACTTACAGCATGGCAAGGTTCCTCCTCAGAGTATTAGGACCCATTGTACTAGGGCAGCCTCTACCTCAGCAGCTTTTTTAAGAGGTGTACCCGCGGTGGTGGTGCTGCAGTAGCATTGTCGCCTCACAGTTAGACGCTGTCCGGTCTGATTCTCAGCTAGAACGTCTTCTGCGTGGAGACACTGCGTGAATGGGCGTACCTTCGTTGAAGGTTGTGCATCAGGCCTGGCAATCCAGTACGTAAAAATCAACTGTTAATCATTAGTGGACCGGAGTTCCGCTCTGGCGACCCCTAACCGGGAAAAGCCGAAAGACACAAACAAACAAACCTACTAGGGACATACTGGAAGCCGCTACATGGACTTCTGTCCACACTTTCACTAAACATTACAATTTACCCTTATTTTCTAAGTCCGGGCTGGTTTTGCCACTGCAGTGTTTCAGGACATCCTTACCAACCCTTAAACAGTAGGAGTTCCCTCCTCCCTTTTGTTTTTTGTTTTTCCTGGGATTTGGGAATCAACCCATTTTGTAAGGACTGCAACAGTGAAACACGATGAACATAGTACAGTTGTGTACACTTACCATAAATGTAGATGTTCGAGTGTATTCACTGTTGCAGTCCTGGTTTCCCCCCTTCCATCCCCCTTTTTTCCTAGGGCACAGACTGGATTTTTCTTTTCCTGGTCTAACCTGTTTTTTGGGGGCTCCTGAGAGTTAAGGCAAGAAAAACTGAGGAAATGGCATTGGCTGCCTTCCTTTGTACCCGATGTCAGGCCTAAACTGAGGGCAGCCGATGTCATATACCAAGGACTTTGGTATTCTGGCAGACTGAGGGCCACCAGGAGCTGGATAACTCCATTTTGTAAGGACTGCAACAGTGAATACACTCGAAATTCTATATTTATGGCAAGTGTACACAACTGTACTTTATTTTTTTGGCTGTATCGTTAGACACTTGTAACAGTCACTTTCTTCAGCTCTGTAGGGGAAACACGTTATTCTGCATTTCAACTTCTCAGTTGAAATTTGACAGGAGGAGTGCACATAGCGCAAAGGTTACATTGCTACTCTGTGTCAGTCAGCACTTTACAATGTCACTGCATTGTACTTTTCTGCTAGTTCGTGATTTGTGGAGTGGTATCAACGCAACTGACTCACAAAGTGAGAAGAGAATTACTAGTCTTCACCATGCTGAAGTCAGGGATATCTAACCTTTTTTGTTGTGATAGAAAGCTTGAAAACTAGTCACTGTTGGGTACAGGTAACAAACCATAGTAAATCTGATATTGCATGTTGGAAGCTAAACTAAAGACTGAAAATGAATGGCAGATCGATACAGAACAGCATGGCTCGGATTCTTATAAATTCAAGGATTTGTTTATGCCACTACTTAGTACACATCATGAGATAGTGGTATTGATATGTGCATATTCTGAAAATAAAAAAAAAGCAACTTGTAAGATTTGCTCTTAACTGTCGTGATCCCATTCCTCACTGTTTTATGACAACATCGCAAAATATCCACAGCACGGACCCAGTTCTAAAGCAAAATCACAGACATCGCTGATTTAGTTGCTAGATATACAAAGTAGCATAAATAGATGCCACTTGTAGTAAATTATTCAGTAAATATAAGTAGCATAGTAACAGGACGAGATCCGTTATACCTCTTCCTGTCTCACAAGCAATGTGACAGAAAAGCACTTAGGAGTTTACACACTCCTTCGTAGGTTAACATAAATCGTTTTGCAAAAACTTCTCTAATTATCCCAGGCTATGAATCTGGTTGTGATAATACATTAAGTACCAATAAATCACATACTTAATGTTCCTACATGCTGACTTTCTTGCTAGAAAAAAAATAAAAAACTTACTCCCATGCTCCTGCCTCTGTATCTGTATCTGTACATTAAGCCCTCTTTTCAATTTCAGTTACAGGCTGCCTCAGTAACTTGAGGCAGCTGAACAAGTGATGTTCTCAACAGCTGTTCTGACTGGGGAGGCTGAATTTTAAAAGTTGAAAGCCAGACTGCTATGAAAACAGCCCCTCAAGCAGATTACGTTTTTTTTTTTTTTTTAAACTTTGATCTCCTCGGAACTTTGCACATGAGTGGAGTATACCTGGAACAAAAGAGAAAGTCAACTGTTATTTTTAATTTAAAAATATTAGTTAACTTTCTGAATTGCATCTTGATTTAAGGAGTTATCCAGGAGGGGGTTGTAATCCCAACTTACCTTTTACTTTAAGAGGTTTCTTAATATGTTTAAAGGCTAAAGTAATGAAAAATGTCACTAAGTAGTAATCTAGTAAGAGGAGACCCAGTGATGGAACTAAGAGCATAAATGAAAGTGCTTATGTCAGACCTACTTATTTTGTGAATACCAGAAGGTGGTCATCTAAGAATTTTGCTCTATGGTGAGATTGTCAGGATCTAGTCCAGGATGCTTTTTTCAACTTAAGAATTTATCCACCTTAGTATTAAAACTTATTTAAGAGCCCAGGTGGCCTCCATTCAATCAGTGCTCTGGTGTCTGAAGATTTGGCAGGGAGAAATGGTCATGTTCATCCGAGGGGATGTTTTTCAAATATGGTCCCCGAAACGAGGTGTTTTCCACAGAGGGGAATAACCCTTAGATGTTGTCAACAAATGCAGTGGTGGGGAAACAGGAAAACAAGGGTAGGTCATAATGTAACCCCCACTCATCAGCCGAAACAGTTGCCAGCACCATCTGAAATTGGTCATTTGTGGTCAGTGCTCTGCCCATTAACAAATTTAAATAAATAAAGATCCACGCTGGCCCCAGCTCACTCAGAAATTCTGAGGAGGAAGGAGGAGCAGGTAGTCACGGCTATAGACAGAGGCATTGAATGAAGCAGGGGCTGGGGAAAGACTTATTTAAGAGAATCCGTACTGTTGAATGTGCAAGTGATTGAAATCAAGTAGTAAAAACTTCATCACCTGGCTGTGTGTTGCCGAGGGATGCAGCTGTTACTTTGACCTAAGAGACTGGGATTTGATTAACGGAGGAGCCAGACAAGAAGGGAGAGGTGTGCAGTGGCTTAGCCTGCTCTCCTCCTCTCTTAGTGGGGTTGGTAGAGGTTCATTTGCACTTGCAGGACACACTGGGTAGTGCATTTTCTCTGGTAGACACTGGGAAGACCACAAATAGTGTTCCGAGGGGAGGTAGAAATGAGGAGACATCCTCCATGTATGGCTCATTCCATGCTCTCCCTGATGTTTTGCTGAGTGTGCACGGTTAAGGCTGAGGAGAAAACAAAAAAGTGAATCACTTCTGATGGCTGTGTAAGTAGCAGCCCCACCTGGTCAATCTTCTCCCAAGTGAAGAACCAGTGGTCAGGAGGGAGCTGTTGGCTAACAGCAGGGTTAAAATGTTGCAAAAGAAAAACTAGTAAATCTCCTGTCAATATTCTTATCTCTGGTTTTATTCTGATTGCTAGTTGTGGGATAGATTCATCACCTACAGTTGTGTTAACATTTGGTGAAACATAGAGACTGTTTAGTATTCAGTTACGTTATACATTATGTACTTCATGTAGGTCAAAGTAGCAGTACAGTGTTACTATTCAGTGACACTTTTCAATTGACTGCTAATGTGTCGCATACATTGCAGTTAACAGGTGGCCAGTCTTCAATGTAATCTGTTAAGGTAGCACTTACAGTGCAGTTAAGCAAGAAGTCTTCACAGTAGACTACTTTTGTAAGGCATTTATAAAATCAGAGTATGGCTTTATATTCTGTACCTTTTGCATCCTGTGAACTTTAGAAAACCCTCTTCTGGTATGGACAGTTTGTCAGGATGGACATACATTGCTGCATTTTGTGTGTGTATATATATATATATATATATATATATATATATATATATATATATATATATATATGCACACATATATATTTGTATGTATAAATGTATATGGGTGTGTGTGTGTGTGTGTGTGTGTGTGTGTATATATATATATATATATATATATATATATATATATATATAGGTCCGCTTCTAAATCTTGAAAGCTCATAATCTTGAAATTCAAAATACTGAGTCCAAAATCTTGAAAGTTCAAAATACTGAAAATTCAAAATACTGAATTTCATAATATTGAAAAAACAAGAGTACAGCAACACTTACAGTATTCCAACACAACTACCTAACAAAACATATTATTCTTCAACTATAAGCAGGGGTGCAAGCACCCCCTGCTACTTAAATATATCAACTCCAATATCGCACTCCACAGAAGAAAATGGCAAATATACCATTACGTGCTTCTTGACTGCCTGTTGTAACCATAGTCATGTTTCTTTTTAATTTGCTATAAAACAACATAACTCATCTTAGTGTAGTAAAGTGCAATCTCGGAGTTGATATATTTATGAAGCAGGGGCTTGCCCCCCTGCTAATAGTTAAAGTAAACTAATATGCCTTGTCTTTTATTTGTATATATATACAGGATACTAGAGTTAGAATATAAAGTAACGGGGGATGTGGGGGCATCCACATACTTTGAGTTTATATTGTCTTGTGGAAAGAGTTGTTCATTGCACTTGTCAATATACATGTCTGTAGTTTAAAACATTTAAAATAGGTGGGGGGCTACGCCCCCCACACCTCCCATACAAGGTTATGAGCTGTTAATGAGCTGAATTGTGTATTGCAAGGTTTTTCATTCCCTTGGCCTCCATTTGCCTACTGTGCGACACTAAGCCTGTCACTTAACCCAACAGTGCTGCTGTGTACTGAGACTGAAAAACAAATGTGGGCCAGTGTCTACCTTGGTTAACAAATGCAGATAGATATTTAGCCAGTTCACTATTCTGAATTGCCTTGTACACAAAATAATTGTAAATCATTTTTTCTTTCTTTTATTGGTCTTAGCTACTTGTCTCTCTCTAACAAATATATTCAGTCTCCAAGCCTGTACCTTTGTTGCAGAAGTTTTGTTGCTTTCCACACCAGACCTGCCACTCTGGGTTGCACTCGCAGATAAGGTGGAGGGAGGGCAGCTACAGCATATATGTACAGTACAAATGACTTGCAGCAGCAGCACATATTGCACAAATGTACTTGTCTAAAATTTCTGAGGGCTTGCATTTCCTTTTAAATACCCTTACAGAGTATTTTCCATACTGCAGCACTGTAAATCCATGATTAATAAAAGCAGTGTCACAGCTAGGATGCCAGTGAGGGCACAAGTATCAGTGATTGCATCCCCTATAAATGGGCAATCCAGTAGGTGGAGACTTGATGGTCATTTGGGAGGGAGGGTCTAAAAAAGAAACACATATGAAGCTATAATGATTAATCAAATGAACTTGCAAACTAGATTTTTTGTGTGTGTATTTGTGGTTGGTATATGGGTTAATGAAGTACCTTATTACAGGAGAAAGACAAGTAAGTTATATGTATAAAGTATTAGCATGTGGGTCAGCTTTTTAAGTGATTAATCGGTGTAGTTCTAAGCTTTGTACTGTTTGCGCATTTACTGATTTTGGATTGTGTTGTGTCCCCGATCCTTAAGTCTAAAACAGCCACTTTTTTGTTTCATTAGGTAGTTTATAGTGTTGAAATAAATTATTAGATGGTGGCCTTTGAGTAAGTGAAAGGTCTTGTTGCATCATCAGCTTAGTGGGTTAGGAAGCTTAATGGCAATAGAATATTTAACAGTGGTACAAAGAAGCAGCTTTGAGCATTCCTTCACTGGGAACCAAGTAATGCTAAGAAAAGTGAATCAGTGGTCCTTTTAGGGGCTTGTATATAAACCTGTTGGACCTGCTGTAGAGAACTTGCGGGCTGTGTAGGTTCCTGGAAGAGCTATTAGCAAGTAGTGGTAAACTATATTCAAGTTAGGCTACTAATGTTCTTCTTCCATTAGACAGTCAAGCTTCAAAAATCTAGATGGCTTCAAGCACTTGAAAAGTATGCTATTAATTTTAGATAACTTGATCTGTGTGATATTCCATGGAACAGGATTTGAACCAAATTCCTGGTAGTAAAATGAATCAGCAGTACCAGTTTTCTTGCCAGATAAACTAGTTTCAGTCAGAGGAGAAACTATTAATAATTTTCTAAGGTCTGGCAGTGTACTGAAAATCATGGTTTTGCTTTCACTCCAGTTTGGTATTAACTGATTACTTCTCAACCAGTTGAAGGGGTTGTTTAGGTCTGTCTTTTGAACATGTTGACCTGATGATTTGCATACAGGATTAGGGTTCAGAGAAGAAAGGTGTGAAGCTTTAAAGTAAAGAAGAATCCTGTGATTAAATACTTTGGAAAGATCTAAAAATAAGCCCCCATTCAGAGCACCATATCGGTGACAAGTAGAACCGAATCAGATAGAGTCCAGAAAGTAGTTGAAGTACTTCTGCCAGAAGTCAAACCATTGAAGTGCTTATTGCACAGACTGTATTTATAGGAATAATTTCTGGAAGTCTATTTTTTTGTGTAGTTCAGCTATAGAAGATTGAAGACAGATTGGTCTGTAATCTGCAGTAGAGCTAGTAGAGGAGACTTTTCAGTAATAGATTGATGACCACAGACTTCCATAAGAAGGGAAAGATACTTTAGCTGACAGAAACATTAAATATATGTGACAAAAAAGTAGGGTGAAGACCCTGCTTAGCTTTAGGGACCACAGATGAATACCGTACCACTTGAGGCTGCCACAGTTGGGTGGTTTATCTGAGTAGGCTAAGATCTAATTGAGTTGCTTTCTTGAAGTAGAATGGAAAGCATCAGAGAGAGGTTCCTTGGAGACTAATTGAGTTTTGACTTGAGAAAGACTGTTGAACTCCTGTCCTGTGTGAAATTGGGCTTGTCACACAGTTGTTGCTAATGGAATTCTGAAACAGGATGAGTTGTTGAGCTACAAGAGATGTAGTTGACCTCTTTTTTGAAGCAAAGTTAAAATGAAATATAAGTAGTCTGTCTGAAAGACCCAGCTTTCTGAGCAGAACAAAGTGAGCTGTTGACTGAGGGGTAGGTGATTTTTCCAAGTTAAACCTTTATATTGTATTTGGATATGTTACATTTTCTTGTCATCCTCTCTCTTCCTAATAGTATTAGGGAATGATAGATGAAGTCTCAGAATCACATTGGGTAGAAGAGAAGAGGCTTCTTCTGCAAATGAACTTTTAAAGGCAAGTGATTAGTCCATAGCAGAAGATTCGGAGCTTGACATTAACTGAGGGTCTGAATCTAAAACAATGTTGTCAGAACCTTTGCTTTTTCCCAATACCACAGAAAAAGAGTAGGACAGTGTTCAGTAAGTGAAGGGGAAAGAATGTCAGCATTATTATTTTGAATGTTTAAGGAGTTTAGTATTGGCAATAATTAAGTTGATTGTAGTGGTTGCCTGAAAGGCAATTTGGCCTTGTTGCTGCTTGAACAATTTTTGCATGGCCTGGCTGCTGCTTGAATAATCTTTGCAAAGTACATGTCAGCTAAAGTGTTTAAAACATCTTGTGTGGAAGGTTCTAGCAGGCAGACATTTAAAATTACTAAGAGAAGTTTTTCTTTTTTTTTTTTTTTTTTTTTGGTGAAAAAAATGAATGTTAAAGTCTGTAACATCTGAAGACTGGGAAAGACCAGCTTCAGTGATGAGAATCTTAATACTGCCCTCAGTGCAGTGTAGGTAGTCAGTTTAGTTCGTAATCATCACACAAGGAGGTTGTAGCAGTTGGGAGAGGGAAGGGCAGAGTAATGTACACATCTAAGAGTAAGCAAGGCAAACAGCAGAAGCCAAAGTAAGGTACAAAACAGGTGATGTATTTGGAAATTTGGGAAAGTGTAAAGTATAAGAAACATTCTCTCACTAGGATAAAGAAAAAAAGGATCAGAGTGTGTGTGAAGAAAAGAAACCTGAGTTACTTACTGGGGAAGAATGATGCATGTCAGTCAGTACACATTGTGCTTGTGTGACTGTGAGCTGGAGCTGAGGGGAAGTCAATAATAACAGAAGAGGTATTGCTAGGATATGCTAAAGATTATTATAGTAGTAGTAATAAGACACCAGTAGTAAGTCTTCTAGGTGTATCGAGCTTGATAAACTGGTGGAAGAAGGTAGGATGTACCAGAAGACTAATATGTACAGTATGCAGCTTCCATACTGTTTCACTGAGAATCAAGTAACACGAGTGCACATCACCCCTCTTTACTGCAGAACGGGGGGTAGTCAAAGGATGGCAACAAAGTGAACTAAGTAACCTCATCCTTGGAATGGGCTTGTGAATAGATTGCTAAAGAAAAAAATTGTGGTTTAATGAAGAATTCGAAAAGCGTGGAATGGCAAGGCTTTCACTAAACTGATATGCAGAAATTGTTACTAGGGAGTAATAAAGATGAGAGAAGAGTGATCATTCTCCTATTTTTGGTGAAGCAGTTTTGTAAGCCACAGAAATGCTGTTTATATTGTCAGATTTTTGCCTATATACTGTCCACTAATCAGCTAAGCCCATTCATTAACTGTAGATTATTGACCCTGAAAATGGCTTCTAATATTTTCACTGGTTTGCAGAAAATTAAAGTTGGTTGGATTCCAATCTAAACTGCCTTTATTTTGCTGTACTTTTAGTTCTTCCTGTGCCTATGAAATCTTGATTTTTGGCTTTGTTTAATTGAAGTTGGAGAATTCATTTAAATGATCTTTGGATGAAATGTTTCTGAAGTTTTGAAATTGATTTCTGTGTATTGACTACAAGTTGTCCTGTTGCCTTACTAGGTGCTCCCATGTCTGGTGCAAACAAATATAATGTATTCTCTCATCCAGTTGAGCCTTTGTGAACAATTTTTTCATCTAGTACATAGCATAGTTTCTTAATCCCTGATGTTCATCGTGCATACAGTTGCAGTCATAACAGATGGGTTCTCCTGCCGTCAGGCGGGTCCTCGGTCGCCCAAATTCCAAAGTCTAGGTCCGGCGTCGGTTGTCGTCGCTTCTTCCCTGACGTCAGTGCGACGGGGGTATAAAAGAACCAGCCAACGCCATTTTCTTCAGTCTTACTTGCCGCGCGGTGCCCGAAGCAGAAGCAGTTCGCAAGTGCCGGTCGGCCAGCTCCTGAGATTACGAAAAATTTGGAACCGAAGTCTTCTTAAAAGCTAAGTACCCCATTGGGGAAACTTTTTCTTGCGTCAGACCGATGTCAGTCAAAGTTAATAATTGTATTTCTTGTGGGAAGCAAATACCGCATAAGGATTTCCATTCCCTCTGTATACCTTGTTTAGGCCCAGACCATGACTTCTCGGTCTGTCGCTTTTGTGCTACATTCAACAAACGCACTATTAAGCGTCGGGCAGAGTTCCCCCAGCATTATTTTGGGAAAGCATTTAACTATACTATGTCGTCGGATACTCCGACTCCGGTTTTGTCTAAAAAACACAAAGACAAGGACCGACACTCGAGGTCCGCGGCCTCTACCGACACCACGCCAAAGCCGACTACACGTGGTCCAGTTCTCAGCGAGGCGCCTACGCAGCCCCTGATTGCCAACGACACATCTTTGGCGGTGTCTCCTGTACCCAAGGTCGCAGGCTCCTTGGCCCACACCCTGACTACAGATACCGAAGCCACGCTTGGCATTGAAACACAGAATGTGGACAGGTCCACCTCCACTCAAGGTGTCTTCAGACCTTCCTCTTCTTTCTCCATCAAGGCTTTCACCAAGTCTAAAGCTACCATGCACCCTAAGAGACCAGCTACACAGGGCCCATCTCCAGGCCCCATGCCTAAGAAACTGATGCTTAAAATGGCTGAGGATTTAATTACTCTAATCAGAGGTTCTCAGCCACCTCCGGACAAAAGACCCAGAGTGGAGGAAGATTCCCCCTCCTCTGATCAGGGCTCCATTATTTCAGAGCACTCTGATTATCAGAAACAGTCTTACTCCCCTTTTGAAGACTCAGATGCAGAGGAATCTATTCCTTCTGTATCCCCCCCTGAGGATTACTCATTTGGTGAAACTCTGCATACCTTAAGGGAACACTTCCACTGGGAAGGCCAGGATTATTCAGATTCCAAGAAAAGGCTCAGGGAATTTCTTTTGTTACCCCAGCACAGGCCTCTGGCTATACCTCCTGTCCTGGACATCCTAGATGATGTTTACTCGGAGGCCTGCCTTAACCCGGACTCTCTTCCTCCAGCTCCAGTTAAGCCTGACAGGTACTACAGGGTTCCTGACTCACACCAATTTCTATACAAAAGCCATGCTGCTGACCTAGAAACCATCTCACAGGGGCCCAAGGGAGTTAAGGCCTCCATTGCCAAAAAAACATTGCCTTCCGAGAGAGATTCCAGATCCTTAGGAAGGTGGGGAAAAAAGGTATATACCACGGCTACCTTATCCATGAGGGCCTTAAACTGTCAGTTTCATATGCTAAAATACCAACAGTTTCTGTTATCTCAATTGAAAAGTAAAATGTCACAACCTGAACAACCAGACATGAAGGAGTTGCAGGATTTGATGCATAGTGCAGAACAACTGGGTAAACATACCTTACAATGTGGTTTTGATGCTCTAGAGGCCTCATGTAGAGCTGCTGTTACAGGCTCAGTCATACGTAGGCATGCCTGGCTCAAGGAACAAGCCTTGCCTTATCATGTCAAAGCTAAATTACTAGACGCCCCTCTTCAAAAGGATGTACTATTTGGGGCAAATGCTGAGGAAGTACTACGGAAAATGGAGGAAAAGGCTAAATCAATGCAAACTGTGAAAGAATTTCTGCAGGTTCAACCCCCACGTTTTAGTAGAAATTGGCCTTCCAAAACTGGTCCTTTCCTGCCACAGACAGACCCCAAAGAGGCAGATACAGGCCCGAGGGGCATAGGACAAACACAAGGCTCGTACAGAGGCAGACAATGGCAAGCTCCTACACAAAGAGGTGGTGAGGACAACTCGCAATCTTTCAGAAAGCAAAACCAATGACTTTCCCCTTTGCATGCCAACCAGGTCTCAGATGGCAGCCCCTTAGGAGGAAAGCTGGCACTATTCTCAAAAATTGGCATATTGTCACAAAGGACAAATGGATCCTGAACATTATAAACAGAGGCTACAAATTCCATTTTCATACCCTTCCAAAATGAAAGGCATGCCAAACCTGCCACACAATCAAAGGGCAGAGGCACAAAAGCAAATTTCAGGTCTTATAAACATGAAAGCTATTCAAGAGGTACCTACACGAACAAGGTCAAGGTTTTTATTCCAGGCTATTTCTGGTGCCAAGGAAGGGAAAAGATTGGAGACCTATTTTGGATCTTTCCATCCTAAACACATTCCTACTCGTACCAAAATTCAAGATGCTCACTCTACAGCAACTTCTTCCCATGCTGGGCAAGGAGTCTTGGCTGGTAACATTGGGACATGCAGGTATGCCTCCTTGAGGTCCAATCAGACAAAATTGCAGAAGATACCTCAGATTTCTTGCAGGTTTAACCCATTATCAATTCTCTGCATTGCCCTTTGGTTTATCTACTGCGCCCAGAGTATTCACGAAATGCCTGGCATCAGTAATTGCCTACTGCAGACTTCAAGGGATACAAAGATACCCTTATTTGGACGACTGCCTGATCCAAGCGGACAGCAAGCACATTCTTCTGAAACATCTGGCTTATGTAATAATGTTATTAAACTCTCTAGGATACACAGTCAACAAAGAGAAATCAAGACTAATACCCTCTCGGAAGATAATTTTCCTGGGTGCCAATTTGGACACAAACACCCAGATGGCCTACCTCACGCCAGAGAAGCAGGGGCAACTAATTCAATATTTCAGAACACTGGCAAATTGCACCAGGCTGACTGCAAGGAAAATCCTGCAGGCTCTGGGATTCATGGCATCTTGCATCTTACTAATCCCATGTAAAAAGCTGCATATGAGAAAACTACAATGGTACCTAAAAAACATATGGTCTCAACACAGCCACAGTTTGGAAACAATAATACCACTAATTCCATGTCTGCAAAAGGAATTTCTGTGGTGGGCTCAAGCATGCCAAACAAACACAGGTCTTCCATTCAGCAAGCCTCAAGCAAATCAAGTCATCACAACAGACTCCTCGGACTACGCCTGGGGTGCGCACATGACAGACCGGTGCATTCAGGGCAAATGGACCCAAAAAGAAAAGCACCTTCACATCAATCAAAAAGAAATGCTAGCAGTGATAAATGCTATTATAGCTTTTAAGGACTTTCTACAACCAGGTCAGCTATTGATAAGAACAGACAACACCACAGTTATGTGGTACATAAACAAGCAGGGAGGAACACATTCTTATCCCCTATGCAGACTGGCCATGTCACTTTAGAACATGGCCATGGACTTACAAATGGAACTACAAGCACAGTACTTGCCAGGCAAGGAAAACATGCTGGCAAACAACCTAAGCAGGAATATGACAGATCCACCCGAATGGAAGTTGCATCCAAAAGTTTTTACAGAAATAATCCAAGAATGGGGAAGGCCAGACATGGATCTCTTTGCCTCCCACAAAAATCATCAATTGACAAAATTCTGCTCAAGGATCTTCCATCCAAAGGCCTGGAGAGTGGACGCTGTCTCTTTCAGTTGGACATCAGTGACAGTTTATGCCTTCCCACCTCTTCCTCTGCTGCCCAAAGTCCTATTGAAGACCAGAGCAGACAGACCAAAGATGATCCTCATTGCTCCAGACTGGCCAAGGCAACACTGGTACCCACTCCTGAAGAGCCTGACGCATTCCCCACCATGGACCCTGCCTCTAATGCCTCTTCTTCTGACTCAGCACAGCTTCAAAACTCTTCACAGTCAGCTGAAAACACTCAATCTAGCCGCATGGAAGATTCCTTAGCATCACAGCAGGCCCTGCTCTCCAAGGAGGTGCAGGATGTCATTTTGGAGGCCAGAAGGCCATCAACTAGAAAAGCTTACTCTGCAAAATGGAAACGTTTTTGTGTTTGGAATGAGAAAAAGGGCCAGTGCCCTGAAAAACTGAATTTACCTCAAATACTACAATATTTGGCTGAACTGCTAAGCAGTGGACTTTCGTTCTCCTCCATCAAAAATCCATGCTTCGGCCATTTCTGCAGAATACAACACTGATCCACCTTTATTCTCTCACCCTCTATTAAGACAGTTCCTCAGAGGGGCTAAGAATTTAAGACCTCCAAGAAAACAACCAATACCTGCTTGGGCTCTTAATTTCATTCTGGAAAAACTGACTTTGCCTCCTATTGAGCCAGCTGCCTCATCAGATTTACAATATTTGTCCTGGAAAACAGCTTTCCTTCTGGCTATCACTTCAGCTCGTAGAGTTTCAGAACTACAGGCTCTTATGGCTGTCCAACCTTTTATCATCTTCCATCAAGACAGAGTTTCATTACGTACCAACCCGTCCTTTATGCCTAAAGTGGTATCCAGGGTAGCTTTAAATCAGGCCATACATTTACCTACTTTTTATCCTAATCCTCAAAACAAAGGGGAGAGATTACTGCAGTCCTTGGACATCCACAGACAACTGCGTTATTATTTGGACAGAACAAAACCTTTCAGAAAATCAGAACAGCTTTTTGTGGCCTATGCGGTAGGAGCTCAAGGAAAGTCAATATCCAAACAGACAATCTCAAAATGGATAGCCCACTGCATACGCTTTTGCTATTCCTTTCATGGCAAAACTGTACCTACAGGCATTAGAACTCCTTCTACCAGGGCCACAGCCACCTCTGCAGCCTTCCTCAGAGGAGTTCCTACCAAGGATATTTTAGAAGCAGCCACTTGGAGTTCTGTGCATACCTTCTCCAAGCACTACAACCTACCATTATACTCCAAATCTAGAGCAGGCTTTGCCACTGCAGTCTTGCAGGGCATTTTGGCTCCTCCTAGCTCCACCTAGTGCCTAGCACCCCTTTCTTAGCTTTGGGATTCTACCCATCTGTTATGACTGCAGCTGTATGCACGATGAACATAGTACAGTTTTGTACCTACCATAAATGTAGATGTTCGAGTGCTAATACAGCTGCAGTCCAGGTTTCCCTCCCTCCTTCCCCTCTAGGGGTCTTCTTTTATGGTGTATTTGCTTGCAGCTACTGGTCTTTGATTATATTGCATTGCATTATTACATAATTTTATGTATTGCCTTCTTTCTGGGGGCACCTGACATCTGGGGCAAGAAAAACTGAAGAAAATGGCGTCGGCTGGTTCTTTTACACTCCTGTCGCACGGACGTCAGTGAAGAAGCAACGACAACTGTCGCCGGACCTAGACGTTGGAATTCGGCCGACCGAGGACCCGCCTGACTGCAGGAGAACCCATCTGTTATGACTGCAGCTGTATTAGCACTCGAACATCTACATTTATGGTAGGTACAAAACTGTACTTTTCGGAAGGCCACAGTGATGTAGTAGTTATCCCAGACTGTAGTCCTGTGCAGTACCATTCATATTGGAAGGGTACTTGGTGCATTGAAGAATGATTTTATTTTTTGTAATAACTGATTTAATTTAGGGGTGAACATTCTTATTGTTAATTAATGCCTAAGAATGGTAATCCATACAAGGAAGTAATAGTCTGCCCAGAGGTGTGGTAAGGCCTGATGCCACAGCCTCTGTCCCTCCTGTAAGGTCTGTTAATTTCCTACTATACCCACTGTAAAGGGCTTTATCATACAAATCTTATCCTTTTTCTCTTTGCGGAGTTGGATTTTTTTTTTTTGGCTGACCGTGAAAAATTGGTCCCTTTTTACTACTATTAGTGGTCTACATCTAGTGGTTGATGCTGCATATGTTTTATTTTAATATTTTAGTGTGTTAACATGTTAGCCCTGGTAGCTTAATAATAATACCCGTTTGTTAACCCGGTAGGCCCACTGAACACACAGTCCCTTTTCAGGACAACCCACGAGCAATGTCTAAGTGGCTTGCTCAAGTTCACGCAGTAGGCAAATGAGGGCTGTGGGTATCAAACCCTGTACCACAAGACCCTTAGCTCACAGCCTTAATCCGTAGTAAGGCAGAACAGTCAGATGAGACTTGATATAAGATAATTAGGGTTGCCATCTTTTAGCAAGAAAAAAATGGACCAAAGCCACACCTTCTGCTCTTCCCCATCTTTCTCTGCTTATTTCTCCACCTATTTTATAAGTACACATCAGCACTTTGCGAGTTTTTTTTGACATGCTCAGGGGAGCTGGAAAGTATTTATTTATTTAAATAACCTCTGATATGATTCCATGACAACAGTGCAGTGATAGTACTCGGTTATCTTATTTGTACATCATCACTTTCAAGATGACTGCACACTGAGTAACAGCTTGTTTCTAGCTCTCCCAATGTGAAAGCAGAAACTCAGCAGAGAAAGCCAGTAGACTTTTCTTTATGGGTAAATTTAAGTAACTGGCTAGTAAGTGCACTGCCTGGATGCCAGGAATAAAGAACTACAGAAGACCTGAAAAAAACAGCTATAAAAAGTGAGGAAGAAACACTGATTGGGGAAAGTTCTGCAGCTGTTCAGCAAAAAGCAGTGCAACCTTCAGACATGACTTCCAGTAACCTAAAGGAAGATAAGACAACTGCATACAGACCCGGTTAAACTAAATAAAACACTGATGGAGTATATCAACACAAACAACAAAAGGCTAGAAAAAGCTTTAAATAGATAATCAGATGAGATGATAAAGCAGCAAAAATCCGAGGTCAAAATGAAGAAAAGGCTGGCTGAGTATGAGCTTGCTCTGGAAGGGATGTTTAAAAATATAATAATGTTAGAGGACAGAGCACGCAGGGAAAACATGACATTTTCAGCTATACCAGAGAAGCTGGAAGGAACTGACTGCGTTAATTTTATGAAAGCACAAATAAGCAACTGGACTGGAATTCCACAGCAGGAGTTGTTAGTTGAAAGGGCACATTCTGTGTATACTGCAAATCTAGCCATAAGAAAGCACCCTAGACCTTTAATAGTAAAGATGCAATCCTACCAGCAGAAAGAGTGGATTCTGACGAAACTCTGGCTGAAGGACAGAATGCTAAAAATGGGAGACAGTAGAGTGTTTATGGAGAATGATTACTCATTGCACACCAGACAGAAGAGGAGTAAATTCATTCCGCTATTCAGGGAATGTTGAGACGGACGTGAGATTCAAACTGCTGAATCCTGCTTTCTTTAAGGTATTCTTCCCTGGAGGGACTAAATCATTTTTTTTATTAAGTGCATGCAGGGTAAATACAAAAGTATATCCAATAAAAAGTGAGCTGCGAGACAGGGGGAGATTCTGGTTCTTGTTCTTCTGGTAAGGAGGACCACAGAGAGGCTATACCTGTGAAACCTTTTCCAATATTTCAACAGAAAATGCTTGAGAGAAGGAAGGGAGCGAGAGAGTTGCCTAGAAGAATTGAGAGTATGTTGGAACTGAAGCAGAGACAGGATTTGGGTGATAGTGAAGGACAGTAATAAAACCAATGACTCAGTGTGAGATTACAATGCAATAATTATTTTTGTGAAATATGACAGAACATGAAAATTGGGTAATATTGGACTTTTTCAAAATTTCTTGAATTTGTGGGAGACATATATGCCCTACTTCATGTCATTAATATTCAAAAACATACTTTGGGGGGGGGGGAGAAAACTAAGTACAGAAAACATTTTTGTTTCTTAATAGTACTGTATTTGTGGTATATGGTTTTCTTTGCACACCATTTTTAAGTGTAATGGGGATTGTAAACAGGTGCTGTTGTTTTCTTTTTTTTTCACCTCTTCCCCTAGATTGATTAGTTTTAAGAAAGAGCAAGTAAATGAAAAAGAATATTAAATATTATGATGCTTTTTTTCTAGCAAATGCATGTATACTTAGTAGCAGTTCTGCAGTTGGTCTTCAGGTTTCCATGGAAACAGTCTGATAAAGAGAAACTGGAAACAGTCTGGTGGAAGGGGATTGGCTGAGGGAAAGGAAAAAAAAGAGAGATAAATTGGCTAGGACATAATGTTATCTGAAAGCAGTCAGGAGTTTTCCTAACTGAGAGGTCTTTAAAGAGAAGATAAAACCAATTAGACTTGAAGCAAAGTTTGCTCAGTTTTTTTAAATGCAATGGGATACTAATATAAACAGGTGCTTTTTTTCTACCTTTGTTTTTCTTTCTTTGTTCAGTTTTAAGAAATGAAGGTACTGCATTGTAAAAAAGGAGGGAAAGAGGAGATGTGGGAGAGAGAGGAAAGGTCTGGTTAAGAGAGTATGACAAAAAATATCAGTGTGCTTTTTCCCTTGCTTGCATAAAGAAATGACTGGGTTAAGACCCTAGACGTTGTCCAGTAACACATTTATTACAAAGCATGTAAATGAAGAAGAATATTGAATATTATAAGGCTTTTTTCTTGTAAACAAGGTACCCTTAGCAGTGTTGTGTCTGGTTTGCATGTCATTGGAATACAGTTTAGTAAAGAGAAATGGCTTGGAGAAAATGTTTATTGAAAGCATTCAAGTGTTTTCTTAGCTGGGAGAGCTATAAAGGTAGACAAAATCAAATAACACTAATAGCATGGGCTGTACCATGCATCATAGCATGACTAACCTTTCTTTTTTGTTGACTTTAGCCTGTCTGTCAACTTAGAACTTTTGTTCTTATTAGGAAGCAAAAACTTCAATATTTGAAGATGTACATATTTTTATATGTTAAGTTTATAGGTTTTAGGTGTGTTGGAGAGATGTTTGCTCAGTTTGAGTGCTTTCAAAAAACAAGAAGTTATAGAAGATGTGGCATAAGCTCAAATGGATATGACAAGAAACAACTGTATAAAAGACCAACCTGCTGACCAGTATATGCATATGACATAGAAGTTGGAAGTAGACATTTAACAAAAAAGCAGTTAGGCATAAAAGACAATGATGATGATAACTATATAAGAAATTGATGCTTTCTGTAATGTCTTTCAGTCTGAATGAACATACAGATCAATATAAAAAAAGAAAGAGTAGTGAACTATATTAAAAAAATGTAGAGTGTAAATAGCTATGCTACAGGAGACGCACCTGGAAGGAAGTGAACATGTGAATTTAATAAAGAAAGGTTTTCAGAATGGTTATTCAGCATAATATCTGGGGCAAAGGAAAAGATGAGTACTTATATCAATTGCAAGTGGAGCTCCAGTAGTAATAGAAAAGGGGAAAAATATATAATACTAAGGGGCTACTGACAAGGGAGGATGATTGCACAGGCATGCATTTGCATTCCACTTAAAATTGTTCTGGGATAAATAATCAGCTTTCAGAAAGGAATATTACTTATAAGTGGAGACTGGAATTTGGTTTGAAACAGTGAAGATGTGTCAGGGGGGCTAGAAGGGAAAATATAACAAAGGAGGGTAGATTTTTGAAGAAATTCATAAAAAATGTGTGGCATGGAAGATGTGAATTCAGTACTTCAGTACTAGGAGTTCAGAGTGTACTTGCATGTTGTCCAAGATACAAAAACTAGGCTAGGCTAGATAGAATTTATATCTCACAGGAACATGTACATTTAATTGAAGGTCCTGAAACACACCCAATAACTATTTCAGATCATGTGCCAATAATGACTAAAATAAAAATGTGAAGAAATAAAAATGAGGCACTGGCACTTTATTGGCTGAAAAGAGAGGAATTTAAGGAATGGGTTTTGGAATTAATTCAGGAGCTACTAGAGAAGATGGACATTTCATTGAAAATATAGCTAGGGGAGTGGGATAAAGTTAAAGTGGAGTTTAAAGCTAAGGTTGAAATAAATGATAGGGAGATATGGCTAAGAAGTAACAAGAATTATTTAGAGGGAGTGACAAATGTTAGAGTAATGCAAAATAGGGGGGATCTCTCGGAACAAGAAAAGGAGCAACTGCAAAATGCTAAACAGAAAATAAGGGATTACCACGATAACATGCACGAGTTTAGGACTGCTATTAAGCAACTGTTTTTTCATAATAATTCTGGAGCACAAAAACGTTTAGCACAATGACTCGGGCAACAAAGTGGAAAGAGCTGTCACCAAGCTTAGGGAGCCTATAACAAGGAAGATAATAAGGGACCCTGTAGAAGTATTAGTAATATTTTGTAAATTTGATGAAAGTTTGTATAAAGCAAATACATATGGAAATCAAGAAGAGGTACAAATGTAAATGGTTATGGAAGAATTAAATGTACCAATATTAGAGGTAGATGAGACTCAATTACTAACAGGATAGGAAGAGATGACATAAAAATGGCTATGTATAACCCATCTACAGGAAAGTCCCCAGGAATAGATGGTATTCCTGTGGAAGTTTGGAAGCTAGGAGGGAAAAAAAACTGGTAAAGATTTGGAGGGTTTTGTTTAACAGTATTTTAAGAGGAGGAGAAGGACCAGCATCCTGGAAGAAGGTGGTGGTAACGGTAATACCTAAAGAGGGTAAAGAGCCATCGGATCCAGCTTCATACAGGCCCATTTCAGTACTAAGTGTTTATGTCTATAGTAGCTAAAAGAATGGCAGAAGTGATACCAACATTGATAGATATGGATCAGTGTGGTTTTGTGGAAGGGAGGCAAACATTTGACAATATTAACAGAACATTGATGATCCAGAGGGGAGCAGAATGTAAGAATATACCACTGTTTTTGGTGGGTCTTGATACAGAGAAAGCATTTGACAGGGTAGACTGGACTTCATGAACAGGGCAATAGAAGCATTTGCTTTTCTTGATACAATTATAAGGTTGATTAGGAGTATATATGAGGGATTGGAGGTGAAAATTAAAGTGGGCTGCATCCTCTCTGATAACCACTGGTTGAATAGAGGAACCAGGCAGGATTGTCTGCTTTCCCCTTTCTTGTTTGCATTATTTTTAGAACAATTAGTAAAGAAAATAAGGGACTCAGAAATTCAAAGATATAATTGGTATGGTAGTCAGGAAATGCTGGCTGTATTTGAAGATGGTATTATTCTGTACATGACAAAACCAGAAAGCGACATTACAGTGTTGTGGAACATTTTAAGACAGTTTCATATCTTCTCGGGGTACAATATTAATGAAGCTAAAATAATGGCAATAGCAGTAAACTATGTATCCACACACGAATTGGTTCAACAATATCCATATTTATGGGGACATGATAAAATGAAGTATTTAAGAGTATGGATTAGAAATGACTCTGTTGTGGCAGCTAAGGGTGTGTGGGAAGAGACTAAACATAAGGTAATACAAAAATTGAGAAAGTGGAAGATTTGTTATATGGAAATGGATACTATGATGCAAACAATTAAAATGTTTTTAGTCCCTTTAGTCTTATACACAGGTCAGGCAGATTTTTATCAACCAGAGAAGATCGTGTGGGTGGCAATTAAGAAAGAGTTGAAGGATTTTATCTGGAAAGGGAGGACAACAAGGGTCAAGTGGGATAAGATGATTCTTCCAATAGAACAAGGCGGACTAGGATTACCCAATTTGAGGGGCTATTTTAGAGCAACATAGTTAAGACTCTTATACATAGCACAGGCAGAAAACTGTAATTCAGAGTGAAAAGGGATGATGATATAGTGGGGAAGCTCAAGAAATAAGTAGAGATTGGGATTTTGGATGCAGACTCTTAAGGAGAGCAACAAAAATCATACAGAGTATTATATTCATAAAATAGAGAGTATTTTAAGAACTAAACCAGCGTGCGAATGGAGAAGAGATTTTGCCGTTAGGGATGACTGTGGTCAGGGATACAGATAATAGGCAAGTGGGGACTGGAATTTATTGGAGAAAACTGGCAAAAGAAACAAGGTATTGGGAGTAAGTAACTAGAAAGGGAAAGGTAATAGAATAGGAAGAGGCCAAGAAGTTATTTGGACTGCATATTAGAGATCGCCTTCCCTGTCAAGGATTGATATCGGAGTATAGGCAAAGAGAAAGAAAAGGGGCGGTCCTAAATGAAAGACCACCACTGATAGAGTTTTTAATAGAATGTAGAAGAGAAGCTGCCATTAAAAACGGAATAATTAGTAGAGCATATAAAATATTGCATGATAATTGGCGGCACAGTGGTGCAGCGGTTAACATTGTCGCCTCACAGCAAGAGGTTCTCCCGTTCGATTCTCAGCTGGGGTGCCTTCTGTGTGGAGTTTGCATGTTCTCCCTGTGTTCGCATGGGTTTCCTCCGGGTACTCCGGTTTCCTCCCACATTCCAAAGACATGCATCTGGAGCGTTTCTCCCCGGGCCTCCGCTGAAAACAGGCTCTGTGGAACCTAGTCGGACATTCCCGGTCAACAAATGTTAAATAAATAAATAAATAAAATAAAAATAAAAAATTATAAGAGTCAATCAGAGGAGCTTAGAAAGGATTGGGAAAAGAGATTGGATAAGCAATTCACAAAGAGACAATGGGAGGATATATGTTTATCTCCCAGATATGCAACAAAGTCTAGAATATGTAAGATCTTTGCCTGGAAGTGTTTACGTAGGTATTTTTATACCCCATGTAGAATCCAGAGTATTTTCCTCAGGTGGATAGCAAATGTTGGAGGTGTGACAGGCAAGAAAGAGGTAGCTGTGAACATATTTGGGAGTGTAGTAAGCTGGCAGAGTTTGGGGATTCCCAGCAGACCGTTCTGTCGGAGATGATGGGTGAGCGGATTGGATTGACTTGGAAGCTGATTTTTTTGAGCTGTGATACAGAATTGGAATTGCCTAGACATAGTAAAGCATTGCTGAGTCTAATTATGGTGGCTGCCAAAAAAGCAGTTACTAGAAAATGGAAATCAAAGTCTAGACTAACTTTACTAGAAGTAGTGAATATAGTAACACAGATAAAACTACTGGAATTGGGATCTTTTGAAAAGAGAAGGAGCAAATTACAGAGGAAAAAATGGGAATTGTGGGAACATTATAGCCAGAGAAGGAGCAGGGTTTAAAAGGCAGGATTTGAATTAGCCATATAATGCTTAATTGACAATGGCTGGATAGATTATAAGTGATGTATAATGTTTGCAACTACAGTTGGTTTCAATGGTGTCTTCAATGTATAATGTTTGCAACTAAAGTGTTGCCATTTTTTTTTTCATTTATATAAATGTAAGATTGCCTATGTCTTATGTGATAATTTAATAAAGATGTTTATTAAAAAAATTATCTTATTTATACATAGTCATAAAAACATTATTTTTGCTGTTCGTAACTTAACTCGTTTGATTTCTAAATTGTTTCATGAATGCTATTCACCCGAGCTGTGTCTGCAGATGGTCAGTGTTTTAGGCTAGTGCCATCACATAGAAGATTAAAAACCTAGGTACATCCCAGACGACCTGGGTTTGATTAATGGCTCAGGCATTAGAGGAGCTATAGCAGTATGGGATGGGCATTCATCTTGGCATTCCCTGCAGAGAGGTGTAGTCCTTATTGTAAGGGCTCATTTTCCATAAAGAGTATATTCAGGACTTGTGTTCCACATCAGTTCTAGGCCCACTGCATTGTTCTCTTTTCACTAATGACGTTACCTTAGATAAACCTAACCGAAATCTAATAGTATAAGCAGATGATATCCTTATGATTGAATCAAGCAAAATTTATCAGCACCTCCAAACATAACTGCAAACTAACTTTACAGAATTGTCTAGCTCCATGTCAGTAAACATTTGCTAAATGTTAAGAAAACTAATGGGTTATTTGCTAGCCCCCAAAATTAGTCTCCTGTAGCCCTTAAAGACTTTGGAGGAAGTATTCCCAACACAACATAACTATGTTGGCCTCACACTAGATCCCTCACTCAGTTTTTGACTGCATAGTTGATATTATCAAATCCAAACTTCTTTCCCAACTTAAGCTTTGCTGTTATATATCACACTTTTGTCTTACTGCATGTTCAGCTGTTGTCAAAATATGCTTGAATATGGTTGTCCTTGCTTTACTTACGAGTAAACCACAATACTCTTAAATTATAAATTGCAAAAAACAAGATAATCTGCTTTGCCCTTCTAGCAGACATGAGCACTCACCAAAGCAATCTAATATAAAGGTTCAATTGGCTCCCCATTGCTCAAAGTGCCAACGTGCTCTGTGTCACCCTGTTATTTAAAGTTTTTAATGTAGGCTACTGTCCTCAAAAAGAAGTAGATCAAACATATACAATGAGTAGCCACAATAACTGTCTGACTTTAGCAACACTTAAATTCAAAACCACAGCTGAAGAGCCTTCTCTAGAATATGCCCAGCTACTTGAAATCATCTACCTGCTGATATCAAAACAGTCAAGCATTAAAGCTGTGTAAGGATCCTTTATTGAACACCTACCTAAAGAAGCTGATTGCACCTGTTTTCATGATGTTGGTTAAGTTCAGTGCTTTTTGTTGTCTTTGGCACACAGCATATTCACCAAAATAACAAAGATGTAAATAATGCACCAATGTACATTTTGTAAGAGAACAGATAACTACTTGTATATATTTTATATATTTATCTCTGTGTCCTGGATTGTTTTATATATTTATCCTGTATGTATCACTGCACTGATTTGCTGCTGTTGTACTTCAGTATTTGAGTTGTCTGAAAATGGTCAATTTGACCATTCCAGTTATCCAGTTAATAAACTGAAATAAGTGTAGAGAAGATGTTCTTGAATGCAACAGTTGAATACATGGGGGGGATACCATGGGGTAGGTCATAAATGAAAAAATCCCCCAGTGGAAATAGTGGCGCAACCTGCCAGGTTCCCTGACAGCTCCAGACCTAGGACAAGATAGGCTGGTAGACCCAGCAGTGGATGGAAGTGCACTGGGGTAGCCAGAAAAAAATGTAGCAGAAGGGAGGAGCTTGATCAGTGTAGTACCCTTGTTAACAAACATTAAATAAATAAATAAAAGATTTGTATAAGAAATAATAAGTTGCTGTGTGAAAGTGGTGACTTCACTGATGCCAATATTCTGTTTGTCTTACACACAGAAAAGTGGTGATTCAAAGTAGTTGACTTCATTTGATTTTCAACCTGTGAGTATTCAGATCGAATCGGATCCGAGACAGCCACATGACTAGCATCTGATATGAGCTCCAAGCACCTACCCTTACCCATAATGCCCCCTATCTCCTTCCTTCCCTCAGATCTAGTTTGTCGCTGAAAAGCTATGCATCGTGGTCGCTGAGCTACAGGCTTTTTTGGGTAAGTTTACTGCTTTTCCCTTTGAGGTGTGAGAGTAGGTTATTTCTTTTCTAAACCTTAAACCTTTCTATACCCGCGTTGTCCATCTGTATTTTGTTTTGTTTTTTTTATTTTTTTTTTTTCTTCTTCTAAGTCAAAAAAAAAGTTAAGTAGTTTTCCTTTGGCCTTCCTGCTCCCTTTCCTACTTGAATGAGTGTGTGTGTTTGTCTGTGGTGTTTGCAAAGTTTTGTTTGTCCTAAGGTGGCTGAGACCTCTAAGCCAGTCTTTAGGAAGTGCATGGAGTGTGGCCATAAGCTCTCCCCAGCCGATGGCCACACTCTGTGCGTAGTGTCTTTGGGCACGGCCCACTTACCTCCTGCCCTATCTGCGCGGTCTTCAATCCATGGGCCCTGAAGTACAGGAGGGCTAAGTTAATCATGAATGGCATGCTCCCTTCATCATGGACAGCTGTCCCCATAACTTCTGCTTCAGCAACATCTGCTGTCGCTTATACTTATGCTTCAGCAACATCTTCTGCTGTCGCTTATACTTCTGCTTCTTCCCAGGCCTCTGGGACTCAAACTCCCACTACGACGTCTGGGGAGGGAGACGGGCACTGGAAAGACAAGTCTAGGAAAAGGTCTCTGGACCGCTTGACTCCAGCAGGGCCCCCAGCAAAAGCTAAGACCCCACCTAAACCCAGTACTCCTCGGCTCTGATCACCCAGGTTCTCCCCAGAGCCGGAGACATCTAGACCACTTTCAAGGGCTTCCCCTCACCGGCACTCCCGGCCGGTGTTGGCAGCATCATCTTCAAGGTCAGCCCATAGTCTTAGTGAGGCCAAGATGGACAGGATGATGCGGAAGTTCATTCGCACCCAGATCCAGATGGGAGTCTTGCCAGCCCCCTCTCCCTCTGGAGTGGGGAGTGGGGGGCTCACAGCTTTTCTTCACCCCTATAACTCCTTCTCCAATATGGCCATCCATTATGGAGTCTTTGGATCTGAGGTCCCTTCAGGTCAGAAGTTCGGCACTTACAGTACCCTGTATATCGACGCCTTGAGTGTATCAGATCCGACCGGATCGGATCCAAGCTCTCAGAACCATAGCCTCAGTGTGGAATCCCAGGGGGTGCTGTTGGCTCTCTCTGCATTTTGGCTCCTGCAGTCTTGGCTGTGACTCCCCTGTCGGATCTGAGGGGCAGTAGCTCCTTTGCTCATTTCTCAGGACGTCTGCTCTCCCTTGGCTTTTGACGTGGTGGAGAGGGTCTTCCCGAGTGTGTCAAGACCTCTGACCATGTCTTCCTCGGACTCCGTCTCAACTCCCTCGGCTCTGGGTACGGCCCCGACTCTCCTGTCCTCTCAGGGACAGCCCGTGCTTGATTTGCCTCAGGAAGCTCCCACTTGAGAGCAACTTGTTTGTGAGTCCCTTCCAGAGAGTCCCACTGAGGCGGCTTCTCGCAAATGGATGTGCAAAAGGAGGCACCTAGACTCCTCTCCAGAGTCTCCCATGGATGACACCGACTTGGAGGAAGGGGAAGGTTCCCCCAGGTCAACCCCCCCAAAGATGTCTCCTTTGAAGAAATCATGGAACTCCTTCGCCAAAGGGGGGGGGGTCCGTCCAAAAACCAACCCTGGACGAGTCAGTGTTCCTAGAAGCATTCGGCACAGGTGCACCTACCTCCTAGGTGTCCCCTCACATGGACCTGATAACATCTCGGCCATGGAAGGAACCAGACACCGTGGAGCCTATTCCCGAGTGTCCAAATAAAATTCTCAATCCCCCACCAGACAGGGCTAGCTGGAGTAAGGGGTCCCCAGTAGAAGCTTTGATGGTGGCAGCCGCCACAAAGAAAGAGCTTGCACAGGTGTCCGCTACGATCCACCCTCCTGACCAGGAGTCAAGGACTATGGACCATCTGGGGAAGCGGGTGTATGTTTCAGCAACCTTTACCATAAGAACACTGAACTATATGGCATGTGTCCTCCGACTGCAGCATGACCTGGTAAAAGAGGTCACTGAGTCACCCCTGGAGTCCATGTCGGTGGAGGGCAAGAAGACATTTGCACGAATGGCCACTCTAAAGGCAGTAGCCAACATGTCCATGTGCCTCTTTTCCCATGCTGCGGAGGTAGCCACCAGGGCTGCCGGATCTGGCGTTGTCATGCGGTGTCATGCCTGGCTCCAGCTGTGTCACTTCTCAAAACCCTTCAAGGCATCCTTTGCTAATGCCCCCTGTGATGGTTCTTCCCTGTTTGGGAAGTCTGTGCGTGAAACACTGGTCCATAGTGAGAAGGATGGGAAGACACTGTCTACCATCGGGATCCGCATCTCCGCCCCTCAAAGATCCTTCTCTAGGAATCAGAGAGGGGCAAAGAAGATGTGGCTCTGGAAATCTCAGTTTTCCTGAAACACTCAGGGCTCATCTTCCCCCAGAGGCAGAGGGGGTTATGATAGGTGCTGGCCCAGATGCAGAGGAGGTCCGAGGAATTTCGGGTCATGAGAACTGTTCTCAGAGAGGCCCGCGCAACAGCCCTGAAGGGCTGCCCGACTGCTAGTCTCTCGAGGCTGTCGGGAGTCGCCTCTCGCTACACCCAACAGAATGGAAGTCTGTAACAACAAACTGTTATGTTGCAAATCATATCCAGAGGTTATTGCATCCTGTTCCTAGAACCACATCTCCCACCAAAACACCACCCAGACGTTTCACCCACGCAAAAGGAGGTAGCAGCACTGGAAATAGACAAGCTGCTAAGAAAACAAGTCATCCAAACTGTCCCCCCAGACCAATCCAGACTGGGCATTTATTCCAGGTTCTTTAGTGCCAAAGAAGACGGGGAACCAAAGGCCCATTCTGGATCTTTCCACCTTGAACCTATCTGCAGCCAAAGAAAAATTCTGGATGGTCACCTTTCAGTCCATCCTGCCCTACCTGCAGAAAACAGATTGGATGTGCTCGATCGACCTCCAGGACACGTATTATCATATCGTAATGAACAGGTGCTCACACAGGTTTCTCCGCTTCTGGCTAGGGGACAATCATTATCACCACAGCCCCCAGGGTGTTTACCAAAGTGATGCTCACCTGAGGCTCCAGGGAATTCAGGTCTTTCCTTACCTGGACAATTGGCTCCTTGCTGCCCCCACCAAGCGTCTGCTGTGCCAAGCCAGGGACCATTTCTTGGTGTTAGCGAACATTCTGGGCATTACTATAAATCTCAGCAGATCATCACTGACTCCAGTCTAGACCCCAGACTTTATAGGAGCTTGATTGGACACCATACAAATGGAGGTTTACCTCACCCTGGAAAGGGTACACAATTTGAGACGTCATGTTACTTACATTCTCCAGGCTCATTGGACACCATACAAATGGAGGTTTACCTCACCCTGGAAAGGGTACACAATTTGAGACGTCATGTTACTTACATTCTCCAGGCTCATCTTCCCTCAGCAGAGTCAGTTCTGCAGGCTCTGCATTCCATGGCAGCCACAATCAGTCTTCTACCCTTTGCACGACTTTGTATGCGAGTTCTTCAGTGGACACTAGTAGTTCAATGCTCTCTACTATATCTACCTTTGTCCCATCCAGTTTGGATTTCCTGGGCAGAGAGTCGCTTCAGTGGTGGATTCTCTCCCCAGACCTTGTCAAGGGACCTCCCTTTGTTCTGTCCTTTCTCACAACCACAGTGACCATGGACACTTCCCAGCTAGGGTGGGTGGGGACTGTCCAAGTCATGTGGTCCCCTTTCAAGACCAATTTGCATATCAACATACTGAAGATGAGGGCGGTTCTTCTAGTATTGCAGGCCCTTCATGCCCATCTTAATCTAGAGACTATTGCTATTCAGTTAGACAACATGCCAGTAGTCTGGTATTTCAGCAAACAGGGAGGAACCAGATCCCTACCCCCTTTGTCGCAAAGCCATGAGAGTTTGGGAATGGGCTATGTCCACTGGCCTATGGCCGTTTTCTGGTGGGAATGCACATTCTGGGAAGGTCCAACACTCTGGCGGGCAGGCTTAGCAGGACTATTCTGATGCCTTACAAGTGGTCTCTGAATCGGGACAGGTCTTCCCCAAGTGGGGTCAGCATTGCTGTGATCTCTTTGCATCTCCTTCCAATGCAAAATGCAGCGAGTTCTTTGCTCTGAACCCCACTCAGGGAGAAGCCCCCAGAGACGCACTGGTTCATGCTTACCCCCTATTACCTCTCATTCCGAAGTTTTTTCAGAACGCTCACAGGTTGGGCAGCACAATAATCCTCACTGCCCCATTCTGGTCTCGCCAAGTCTGATTTCCCCTCTCTTTGGTCTCACCTGACAGTTCCACCATGGATCTTGGATCCGGATCTCATTTCACATCCCTCAGGGATTTCTCATCCAGACCTGGACAGTCTGAAACTCACCGCTTGGCTGCTCCAGTTCCAGTAGTGATTAGGACTCACAGTTTAACCTCTCCAGTTAAAACCATTTTGGTAGCGGCTCACAAGTCTTCTACCAGAAACATATGTCAGAGCAAGTGGAAACGGTTCTCTATATGGGCCTCTCAATGGCACCTAGCTCCGTTTACGGCTCCGGATTTGGCTGTTCTGAAATTCCTAGCTGGTATCTTTCACCAAAGTGCTAGTTAAGTCCCCCCCAGTGAAAGATCCTACACCCCCATGGGACCTCACCTTTATACTTCAGGCTCTAGTGTCTCCTCCCTTTGAGCCCGCGGCATCAGTAGATTTACAATTCCTATCTTGGAAAACTGCCTTTTTGGTGGCTATCACTTCTGCTAGGGGGAGTATCGGAACTTCAAGCATTGTCCATTAAAGTTCCTTACATGGTTTTTCATAAGGGCAAGGTATCTCTGCGCACTAATCTTTCCTTTCTTTCTTCTCAAGGTGGCATCAGAAACCAGTATCAATCAAACTGTCATTTTTCCTGATTTCTTTCCAAATTTCCAAAATAGGGGTGAATACAAGTTACACTTGTTGGACATACATAGGCAACTGAGGTTTTATTTGCACAGAACAAAATCTTTATTCAAAACCATTTCTGGGTAAGCCAGTTTCTAAAGTGACCATTGCTCACTGGATTTCCCAATGTATAATGCGAGTATGTTCTGATAAAGGCATTTCCCCTCTGGGTCAGGTGAAATCCCACTCCACTAGGTCCATGGCCACCTCAGCGTCTTTTTGATCTAGGGTGTCGCTGGATGGCATTTGTTCCACAGCTACTTGGTCCTCATCTCATACCTTCATATTTCATTACAAACTGGACATCGTTTCCAGGAGTAGGGCATCCTTTGGCTCGCAGTGCTCCAGAATATCTTTCCATGAGGCCCACCCAGATGTTGGTAGCTGGGGGGACTGTGTCCCACAGGTTGAAGACCAAATAAAGTCAACTACTTCAGATAAAGAAGTTATGTACTCACCATAACATTCCACCTGAATAGTTGTACTTCATTTGTCTTTAACCATCCCCCCTCCTTCCCCCTGACCTCATAAATAGTGTTTTAACCTTGCATATGGGAGAGAAGAACTATTGTGGCTCTCCTGGTTATGCTTGGCTTGGTTCCTGTGAGCCATTAATGGTAAGGTCTGATTGGGTTGGGTTTATGTTTTCTTGTGCAGAAAACTCGATCTGAGGGAGGGAAGGAGATAGGGGAGCATTATGGGTAAGGGGAGGAGCTTGGAGCTCGGATCACATGCTAGTGATGCAGCCGTCTCGGATCTGATTTGGATCCGAATACCTAAAGGTTGAAGACAAATGAAGTACAACTATTAAGATGGAACGTTATGGTGAATACATAACTTATTTTTTTGTAAAGTAATCCTTTGACAGTCGGTCGAAGTTCAGATTTCTGGATAGTCTGGAAAAAATGAATAGGTGGCAACACCAAACACACCATGGCGAAAGGCAGTCCTTGATATTACTGCAGAAGTTTTGACATTGCACCATATTTTCTTTGGCAATCCACTGTGGATCAGCAGTAGGGAGTAGCAGTCATATCTTAAGCCTAGTTTTTTTTTTTTTTTTTTTACTTTTATGATGGGATTTCTTGAAAACCCGAGCAGTTTTCTTGACTGTAATTCATTGTAAATGTAGTCATTTTATTTAAAATATATCCAATGTATTACACATGTGCCTCCAGCCAGCTCAGTAAATTTAAAATGTATGCATTTATTCATGTATTACACGTCACTCCAACCAGCACAGTTTGTCTGTCTTACAGTTGAAGAGCTTATTTAAAAAAGGTTGTATGCCTTGGACATATTGCCTTCTATTGGTTCGTGTTTGGATCCAGTTTTATTACCTTCTAACCTCATATGTAAAGATGTGTTCACTTTTTTTTCATATTCCCATTCCCCAGATAACCTTTAGCATGTTGTCTGTATTTAACATTCTTTTAATGCGCCTTGGCCTTTTTTTTTTTTATTTACTTGATGGAACTCTGCTCCACCCAACCCACAGATCATCATCACCAATTACCAGTCTTATGTTTAAAAGACTTACTGCATTTGCAGCTTTAAGTACCTGTCCTCCACATCCACTTTGTTGGCATGAAGAGTGATTTTTGTCACCACCACCCCGATTCCTTACTCCTTTGGTATGTTATCTTTTTCAGCTATGTCATATTTTGTCCTTTACATTTCAAAGGACAGTGTTCTATAGCGGAATGTAGATGTGGTGGGTCTGCAATAGAGGAAGTCTTCTGCCGTCTTCTGACTTATGATTCTGTTGTGTACACACTGTGGACAACAATCCATCCCACAGAGTGTGTACTAGCAGGATGAATTAGTGCTGCAATAGGTTTTGAAATCTTACACGAGTGAAAGACCTCAGTGTGTTTGATGTGCCTTTTCTTAGCCATTCATGCTTGTGCTTGCATTTGTTCCTGAACTTCAGCATGATAAATGGGGATTCATTCCTACTACATCATCAGGCTTGCAAGCCTTGATTTTGGGGGAGGAAAATTAAAGAGAAGATTGTCTCATCTGGTGTTATGTAGCATTACTAATCTTTGATGATGCAAATGCTGGTCTATCTATAGATTGACCATGCCATGCTAGGTGTGCCTGTCAAAGGTTAGTTGTGACAAGTTTTTTTATACGGTTAAAATACTGTCTGCTACTTTTTAGACAGATTTGGTTTCCTGTGCAGGTGAATTAGTGACAGGCTTCATAATTGAGACTTTTCAGGATACTGAATTTTCACCTTTTTTCTTAAAACTCTTTGGTGACAAATAGATTTCAGTGTTTTTGAATTCTGGTCTCTTAAGTAAGATTACAGTGTTGTAATAAAAAATGTGTAGAATTGCTTTTGTGCAGCCAAAATAAACAAAAGGTAGGCTATTTGTCATAACTGTCTTTCTGTTAAGTATATATGGTGTTTCAGGAAATACCCCCCCCCCCAAATAAATAATTACATTTTGGTCACTCAGAATTCCAGATGGGTCTAGTAACACACTGACGGGATGACAGGAAAACAGGAATGCCTATTATGGCACTAAATCAGTGTCATTGAAAGCTGTTTTAAAATGCACCCATTTTGTCTCCTTCTAATGCCGACCATGTCATATGCATCACTTGGAAATGCAGAACCTATTAAATGCAAAAAAATAACATTACTTGCCAAACATGTATAAAAAGTCAAATGTACCCTGTTCTTCATAAAATCACAGGTAACAGCTGTGAAAAAAAATGCCTACAGACAACAGTTCACAGCACATTAACCAGGTTCATCTTGAACTTGTCACATCAAAAGCCACAACTCCATTATTACTTTCATACATACCTTGCATGGAACATGCGCACATGCCATAGATATCACTGATGATTCTTTTTTAATTAATTCATCTCAGAAGGGGAAATAGCTGAAATGCAAGCTGACAAAGAAATTATCACTGAACAGCTCCAGTAGTAAGACATCCTAGAAGTTTGCATACCCGTCTCACCTAAAAATGATTTTAATGAGAGGCACACTTCTGATCCTGATACACTTTGTATTCCCAGTCAGTTACTGCTAGTTAATTTTACTGATTTAGCAAAGGATGCATCATATCCAGAAAAAAAATCCCTTGACATTTAATCCAGACAGTCTGTCTTTATAGCTGGACTAGATTAACTACAGGGCACGTATTACACTTGGTCTTAATGTCTTATAAGGGATAAGGGGGGAAGACAAAGGGAGGATTTATGAAGGTACTGTAACATGACACCTCCATGTACCTGTCATTGTACCTTATTGCGAGTCAACAACTGCCATAACATAGTGCTGCACAGTGCTGTAGCGCAAAAATTTGCAGCACTGCATAAGGCTGGTTGCATGGCTGTGTTGAATGCTAATGAAGCAGTGCGGGGAAGAGGCATATGCTAATTTACCATGTCTCTCCCCCAGAACTGCCTCTAGGAAAGCATCTACACAGTGAGCAATTCAAGAAATCAATCTGCTGTATGGATCAGCACACTAAACCCACTACATTGCAGTTTTGAACACTACCAAAAAGCTTTTTCAAATAACTGTCATGACTATAGTGCAGGGAGACACTAAACACCAGGATAGTATTTAACTTCAGTGCCATAATGGCACTGGCAGCAGTACAGGGATTGGGGAATGGGGTTGAGCCTAGACAGCAGAAAAACATTTAAGTTCAGTGCCTTAATAGCACCGGCAGCAGTGTGGAGATCAGGTGTAGGGTAAAACACCTGACACCAGGAAAATGTGCAACTTCAGTGCCTTTATGGCACAGGCTGGTGGGGGGGGGGGTACTAGTTACCAAGAAACATTTAACTTCATTATCTTAATGGCACCACCAGTAGTACCGGGACTGGGGGGTAGTACACAAGGAATACAGTTAACTTCAGTGCCTTAATAGCAACATGCAGCAGTATGGGGATTGGTGTGGGAGTGGTGGACACTAGGAACTTTTCAAGAGTAAAGCGCCATAGTGGCACTTACTTCAGTACAGGGATTGGGGGTGGGGGGAACCATGGGAGGTCAGAAAGGTCAAGGACAGGTACAAGGACGTGAGTGAGTGTGAGTCAGTGAGTGATGGGGAGGCATTGCCTACACAACCAGGCGTGTGCTACCACAACATACAAATCAGCAATGACTGCACATTGCAGCAGCAACTGCAGCTCAGAACTATGCAGAGTAGCCAATAATTAGGTCTAATCTCAACGTGACTGACATGGCTCTGAATCTTAAAATATTGAGTTGTGGAAGCAGGGCCTTTCTCCTGCTAGACCTTTAATGAATCCTCAGAAAAGTTTCTATGTTCACAGACCACACCTCTTACAGTACATAAACTAAATTGTTCTGTGATGTGTTTAAAACTTAAAAGCACTGTATTATTATGGATACATAGGGTAGTAATGACCGCTGTTCATATCCACCTGAAGCAGTTTGAGTATAGTTTATTTTGCTCGGTTTCAAAGATTACAAATAAAATAGAGAAATTCAACCACTAAATTTAAGAGGTGAATTTAAGTAAGCTTCACGCCATGTCATTAAAATAGGTGGCAGTTAGATGTACAAAATGTAGCTCAGGCTAGCTTTATATTTTTACATCTTTTTTCTGTTCACAGTATGAAAAATATAAAAATAATAGTCGTCGGAAAAAGAAATGGTGATCACTGAACACAGTAAAAACATTACTACAGATGCGGTGTTTAAGCGCAGTAACACCCGTCAGAGAGGGCATTACAGGGAAATAAGGGAACTTCCAGTAGTGGGAAAAGGGATCTTCTAGTAGTAGGAAAACCATTTATCTGGTGATGGGGCTTACTTCAACCATGGGCCATCCTTTATATTCTTGTAACACCAACCATATTGGGCATTACTGCTTATTTATTGCTTTGTTAATCTTACTTTTCAGAGAGACACCATTCTGGTGTTCATAATGCTTTGGGAAAATGTGGTCAGGACACAGGAAAATGCTCCCATTTTCTTAATGAGTGTCATGTATATGGGATCTCAGTTTAATATGTCTTGTGAAGGACAATCTGCAGAGATGATTGCCACTGAACATAGGTTCATAGGTTGGTACTAGGCTATCAGCCCTAGGGCCTATACAAGCCTAGCCGTAACAATTCCCTGGCTATTTCTTCCCACACTATTTACTTCCCTGGACCACTGTCTAGCAGGACGACTGACGTGATCCCCGGGGTGAATTTCCTTTCTCCCATCCAATCGTCAAGGTTCCTTTTGAAGAGGGCCAAAGAGGCACTCTGCTTGACATGTATGGGCAATCTATTCCAGAGTCTGGGGAGTCTCTGGGTCAGGAACCTATCCCTCCAGCATGTTTTGTTTATTGTGATGACAAGGTTTAGATCCCGGGAGTGTGTGGCTCTGAGGGATTGGGATTTCTTTAAGCGTAGCATGTCCAACAGCTCTGGGTTTGACATGGCCTTGTATGTTAAGCAGAGATTGCCTCTGAGTAGATGATATGCGACAGAGTATAGCTGGAGTTTTTTAAGGCGGTCAGCATAGGGCATCTGCTTTAGGCCTGTGATTCTTTTACTGAGGTATTTCTGCGGCCTTTCCAGTTGTTGCAGATGTCTTGATAGGTACATACCAAACGGGGCGTTGTATTCTATAATGGGTCTAATGAGGGATGAGTACAGTGGGACAATGACCTCCTTTTTTCTGGATGAAAAGCCCTTAGTAATGAGGTGTGTCACATAGAAGGATTTCCTGACTGTTGTGGCGATGTGGATGTTCTTCATCTCACATTGCTGCAGTCCTTACACTTGGGTAGTACGCTGTCCTCGGTCGGCCCGACTATCGAAGTATAAGGCTGACGTCGGTCAAGGCGCATTTGACTGACATCAGGACGTCAGGGTACAAATGCGCATGACCGACGTCATATCCTCAGTCTTTTTTGCCGCATGGTCCGATGCAGAAGCAGCTTTGCAAGTGCCGGTTGGCGTTCTGAAATTTTTCGATTCCGGAGTTTCAGACCGACTCAAAGTTGGCTAAGTACCCCGTTGGGGAATATTTTAGTTTTTTCTTGCCTCAGTGGTTTACCGGATGTCAGAAAAAGTGAATAATTGTATTTCTTGTGGGAAACAGATACCGCATAGAGATTATCATACTTTGTGTATTCCTTGTTTAGGGCCTGAGCACGACGTTGTTGGGTGTCGCTCTTGTGCTAGATTCAATAAGCGCACTATAAAGAGAAGGTTAGATTGTGCCAGGTTAGTCTTCGGGAAGCGGTGCAATTATAAAATGCCGTCGGATGCTCCGGCGCCGCTTCCCGAAGAAGCGCAAGGACAAAGCAGTTAAGCCTAGGCTAGAAGACCCGTCCGTGCGGACGCCGGTTCTTTAGAGGTGTCGGTGGAGCCGGTGGTTCCACCGGAGGTTTCTTTGGGTTCCCAGGGAGAGACTTTGTTGTTGCAGGATGTGGCCTCTCAGGAGGCAGGTCAGGCTGAAGGGGCTTCTCAGGCTACTATACTACCCTCCCTTCCTAAGGTGGTTAGGCCCTCTCCTTCTGTTTCCAAGGCTTCTCCCAGAGGCAGGCCAGGTTTAGCTTCAGTTGGTGTCACCCCTAGTTCTTCTGGAACTGTGCCCAAGAAGCATATGCTTAAAATGGCAGAAGATTTGATTACTTTGATTAGGGGTTCCTTGCCCCCTCCTGATAAGAGGCCTAGGGTGGAGCCTGAGTTAGGGAGTTTTGAGCAGGCTTCGAATGTTTCAGAGTCTTCGGCTGAAGACTTGCAGGAGTATTCTCCTTATTCTGATTCTGAGGTGGATGATTCTACTCCTTCTGCTTCTCCTCCTGAGGATTTTTCTTTTTCAGAAACTCTTCATTCCATGAGGGAACATTTTAAGTGGGAAGGTCAGGACTTCTCTGATTCCAGGAAAAGGCTTAGGGAATTTTTGTTTTTACCCCAGCATAGGCCTTTGGCTATACCTCCTGTTTTGGATGTGGTGGAAGATGTTTTTACAGAGGCTTCTCTTAATCCTGATTCTTTGCCTCCTGCTCCTGTTAAACCGGATAGGTATTACAGGGTGCCTGAAGCTCATAAGTATCTTTTTAAGAGTCCTAGGGCGGACCCAGAAACTGTTAGTCAGGGGCCTAAAGGTGTTAAGGCTTCTGTTGTTAAGAATCCGGTTCCTTCTGATAAAGAGGCCAGGGCTTTGGATAGATGGGAAAAGAAGGTTTATACTTCCTCCACTCTAGCTATGAGGGCTTTGAATTGCCAGTTTCACATGTTGAAATACCAAAATTATCTCCTTTCACAATTGAAGTCTAAGGTTGATGCTCTGGCGGAAGGTATTGATTGTAAAGAGTTGCAAGATTTAGTACATGTTTCTGAACAGGTGGGTAAGCATTCTTTGCAATGTGGTTTTGATGCTGTACAGGCCTCGTCTAGGGTGGCTGCCACTGGGTCAGTTATTCGCAGGCACGCCTGGCTGAGGGATCAGAATTTATCTGACCATGTTAAAACAAGGATTTTAGATGCTCCTTTACAATCTGATGTGTTGTTTGGTTCTCCTGTTGAGTCAGTTTTAAAGAAAATGGAAGACAAGGCTAAGTCTATGCAGACTGTTAAAGATTTTTTGCAGGTTCAGCCTCCAAAGTTTAGTAGAAATTGGCCTGCTAAGGGGTGGACGTATCCTTCTTATGATTCCCAGTCTAGGGGTAGATCTAGACGTGGTAGGGGCAGAGCTCAGGGCTCTTTCAGGCCTAGAACAGGAGTTCTCCTGCACAGTCTTCGGTGAGGGCAGGGGTCAGTCCTTTGTAAACAGACCCAATGACCTACCTTTTCAGCTGCCAGAGCCTTCTCGTCTGGCAGCACCTTTGGGAGGAAGGTTGGCACTTTTCAAAGAAAATTGGAGTTTAATTACCCAAGACAGATGGGTATTGGATATCATACACCACGGTTACAGGTTTTATTTCCATACCTTGCCTCCTTTCAAAGGCATGCCAGACGTTCCTCCTCCACAAAGAATAGAGGCTCACAAGCAAATTTCTCTGTTACTCCAAATAGGGGCCATTCAGCCGGTCCCTATGCCAGAGGTGGGCCTAGGATTTTATTCTCGCCTGTTCCTAGTACCAAAGAAAGGGAACACGTGGAGACCAATTTTGGACCTATCTATCCTCAACACTTATCTGGACATTCCCAAGTTCAAAATGTTGACATTACAGCAGCGTTTACCTCTGCTGGGCAAAGATCATTGGATGGTAACTTTAGATCTCAAGGAGGTTTATCTTCATGTTCCTATCAGACTGAGTTGCAGGAAGTATCTGCGTTTTCGAGCTGGGACTTCTCATTATCAGTTCTCTGCATTGCCCTTTGGCTTATCTACTGCGCCCAGAGTGTTCACGAAAGTTCTGGCTCCAGTGATAGCTTTCCTCAGGTTAAAAGGAATACAGATTTATCCTTATTTGGACGATTGCCTGATTCTGGCTCAAGGAAGGGACGAGCTTCTTCATCATTTGGATTATGTGATAGCAGTGCTAAGATGCCTGGGGTATTCTGTGAACGAAATAAAGTCCAGTCTAGTACCCTCTCAGGACATGTGCTTTCTGGGTGTGAGACTGAATACAGCATCCCAGATGGCCTTTTGACCCCGGACAAACAAAAGAATCTTTCCCTTTACTTTCATCAGTTGTCTCATCAGTCCAGGCTGACTGCAAGGACAGTCCTTCAAGCCTTGGGGTTCATGGCATCTTGTATTCTGGTGCTTCCCAATGCCAAACTGCATATGAGGAAGCTGCAATGGTATCTCAAAATGTATGGACACAGCACTGCCAGGATTTGGACACTGTCATTCAAATAATACCTTGCATTCAAAAGGAATTTTTGTGGTGGGCTCAGGAATGTCACCTAAACAAGGGACTCTCTGTGACCCGGCCAGAGGCGAGTCAGATTCTAACGACAGATGCCTCAGACATAGCTTGGGGAGCTCATCTGAATGGAAAGTGGATACAAGACAAGTGGCCTGCCAGACTACAGCATCTACATATCAACTTGAAAGAGATGTTAGCAGTCCAGTTTGCATTAATAGCTTTCAAGGATTTACTTCTTCCAGGGCAGGTGTTGATTCTAACAGACAACACAACTGTCATGTGGTACATCAACAAGCAAGGCGGAACACATTCTTATCCCCTCTGCAGGCAAGCAATGATTTTGTGGGAGACTGCTCTCAGTTTACAGCTAAATCTTCAGGCAAGGTTTCTGCCAGGAGCACAGAACTCCTTAGCAGATGTGTTGAGCAGACAAATTATGGATCCCCACGAGTGGAATTTGGATCCTCATGTATTTCAGAAATTGACAGTGTCATGGGGAACTCCAGACATAGATCTGTTCGCTTCTCCACTAAACCACCAGCTGCCAAAGTTTTGCACAAAAAGGTTTCATCCCACTGCTTGGAAAGTGGATGCTCTTTCTTTCAATTGGAGCAATCTTCATGTGTATGCCTTTCCACCTCTGCCTCTCCTCCCAAAGGTACTACTAAAGGCCAGACAAGACAAGCCAAGGATGATTTTGATAGCTCCAGATTGGCCTCGACAGCATTGGTACCCATTACTGAGAAGCCTGGTGCGGAAGCCTCCATGGCCTTTACCTTCGATTCCACACCTGTTGTCTCAGGAGGACAGTCATTTGCTCAATGTCAAGCTTCACTCTCTGCACCTAACAGCCTGGCATATTCTGTTTTGAACCGTAGTGGGCCTCCACTTCCACAGCAAGTTTTGAATGTTATTTTGGAAGCTAGAAGGCCTAGTACAAGGAAAGTGTACGCAGATAAATGGAAGAGATTTTTATTTTGGAGTGCAGCAAAGGATTTTGATGTTTCTGAGCCTAATTTAAGTGTGGCTCTTCAATATCTTACTGAGTTACTGGACAAAGGTTTGTCCTTCTCTTCTATTAAGGTTCATGCTGCAGCAATTTCGGCTCACTATGATTGTGACCCACCATTGTTTTCTCATCCTTTGTTCAAGCAATTTCTTAGAGGGGCAAAGAATATAAGACCCCCACGAAGAGCTCCTACTCCTGCTTGGGATCTCAATTTTGTGTTGGAGAAACTCACTCTACAACCTTTTGAACCTGCAGCTACTGCTGAATTAAAGTTTTTATCATGGAAGACTGCTTTTTTGTTGGCTATTATCTCTGCAAGAAGGGTTTCTGAGTTACAGGCCCTTATGGCGGTTGAGCCTTTCTTAATTTTCCATAAGGATAGGGTATCTTTACGTACTAATCCTTCCTTTATGCCTAAAGTGGTTTCTAGTGTGGCTTTAAACCAAACTATTCATTTGCCTACTTTTTATGCAAATCCCCAAAATAAAGGGGAAAAGATTTTGCACACTTTAGATGTACACAGGCAGTTGCGGTATTATTTGGACAGAACTAAGGGGTTCAGGCAGTCTCAGCAGTTATTTGTTTCTTTTGCTTTGAGTTCTCAGGGCAAGCCTGTGTCAAAACAAACTATTTCTAAGTGGATTGGGTTTTGCATTGCTTTCTGTTATTCCCATCATGGCAAGGAAATTCCAGCTGGGATTAGGCCTCATTCCACTAGGGCTACTGCCACTTGACAGCTTTTTGAGGGGGGTGGCAACTAAGGATATTTTGGAGGCAGCTACTTGGAGTTCAGTGCATACTTTCTCTAGGCATTATCACCCTCCACTTTACTCTAAATCCAGGGCTGGTTTTGCCACTGCTGTTTTGCAGGGCATTTTGGCAGCTCCTGCTTCCTTATAGTTTAGCCATCCTCCCTTACCTCTGCTTTGGGATTCTACCCAAGTGTAAGGACTGCAGCAATGTGAGATGAAGAACATAGTACAGTTTTGTACCTACCATAAATGTAGATGTTCGAAGATCCACATTGCTGCAGTCCAATTTACCCTCCCTCCTTTCCCTCTTGGAGGCGGTTGTGTGGGTTGGGTTGTTAATAGGGTGTATATTGTATATATTGTACATATTATTAGTGCTAGGATGGTTGGTTGTTGGTTTGCTGTCTTTTGGTTTTGACCTTTATTTCTAGGGTCTTCTGACATCTGGGGCAAGAAAAGACTGAGGATATGACGTCGGTCATGCGCATTTGTACCCTGACGTCCTGATGTCAGTCAAATGCGCCTTGACCGACGTCAGCCTTATACTTTGATAGTCGGGCCGACCGAGGACAGCGGACTACCCAAGTGTAAGGACTGCAGCAATGTGGATCTTCGAACATCTACATTTATGGTAGGTACAAAACTGTACTTTATCGAAGGTGAGGCCGCTGTCCACCTGTGTCCCTAAGTCTCTTATCACACTTTCAGTGTTTAGTGTGCTGCCACCTATATGGTAATTCACGGGTACATGTTTTTTTCCCAAAGGGGATAACTATACATTTCTTGGCATTGAGCTTGAGCCCATGGCTCTGGCACCAAGCATCTGTTTCTGTAAGGCCCTTTTGAAGAGTATCCACATCATTTGGGGATTCAGTAATGGCTCTCAGTTTGCAGTCATCTGCAAACTTTGTTATCTAGAGTCCCTTAGTATTGGCCTGTACTTCAGAGAAGTAGATGCCAAACAAGAGCGTTCCCAGGACTGAACCCTGAGGTACTCCACTTGTCACTTGTCTGGAGCTGGATTTGAAGCTGGCTACTTTTACAGTGTGGGTTCTATCAGTAAGCCAGTTAACAACCCATTGGGTGACGTAGGGATTAATGCCCAATTTAGTAAGTTTGTCTATGATTCCAGAGTAGGGGGTGGTGTCAAAGGCCTTGGCAAGGTCTAGATAGGCTGTGTGGACCACCTTACCCTTGTCCATGGCTCTGGAGAGTGATTCGAAGAAGTCAATCAGGTTCAGGAGACAAGATCGGCCCTTCACGAACCCAAACTTGGTGGGGTCCAGTGTTTGAAGGTTGCCAATGTCTTTGTTTATAAGTTCCATGATAATACGCTCCATGGCCTTGCAGATAAGGCTTGTCAGACAGATGGGACGGTAGTTTCCGGGATCCAAGGTGGATCCCCCCTTGTGGAGTGGGATAACTGTAGCTCTGCGCCACTCAGTGGGCACGAAACCTGAGGTGAGGCTATGATTAAACATGACACTTGGGTGATGTGCCAGTTCATATTGTAGTTCATGTAGTACACAGCCCGGGATGTCATCTGGTCTTGTGGATGCTGTATTCTTAGCTTTGGAGAGTGCGTTTTTTACCTGTGTGGCCGTTATTACCGGAATTTGGCAAACTTCCGGTATTGAGATGGGCCATTTAGGGGGTGAGAGGGGGGTGAAATTTGCCCTGAATCGATCTGCCAGGATATTGGCAATATCCTTGGGATCAGTATATTTAATGCAATTCTGTTTTAGCTCAGAGCAGATCTGAGCATTGCCATTTAGATTCTTGACATAGTTATAGAATGCCTTGTGGTTGTCTTTGGAATCTTTGGCAATTTTATTTTCGTAACTAGCTTTGGAGGATTTTATGAGGGATCTCAGTTTCTTACTGAGGCTGGTAAGGAAGTTTTTTGCATCCTGGGATTTTCCTCTTTTCTGCAACAGTTTCTTCCTTTTGTTGTAAAGTTTGTTTATGGCAGGGGATCACCAGATTGGCTTCCTTTTTTTGGATGAGAACATCTTGGTTCTATTTGGGATGGCACGATACATGCATGAGCGGATGTGCTCGTACAGTGTCTTAGTGTAGGATTCAGCAGTTGAACTTTCAGTTCCCGTCTGCATGGGTGTCATGAAGTTTGTCACTTCTGACTTGAGTAGCATGAAGTTGGCTTTGGAGAAGTTTTTTATGGAGGTTTCCTTACTGGGGGGTGAGGGTGGGATGTGGATGTTAAGGGTGATTAGCTTATGGTCAGACCTGACTAACGAGGGGGTGACCATAGGTATGGAGCATTGATTTCCCATGTTGGTAATGACCAGGTCTAGGATATTGGAGCCCCTGGTGGGACTATGGATTAGTTGATCCAGGGCATTGGAATTTATGAATTCCAAGCACCGTTGGACAAAGGTGTTGGTACATGAGTAGTTTTCCCAGTTAATGGCAGGGTAGTTAAAATCACCATGTATTAGGGTGTTAGTTTCGATCTTAATATTTTCCAGTATTTTTAGAAAGTTGTAGTGAGAATCTTGGGGTATGGTGGGGGATCTGTAGCAAGCTAGTTGCACCTGGAGAATTTCAGATGCATTGTGTTGGGCAACTAGCCTGGTGGTGTGAATATCTTTGGTGAATATTGACACTCCTCCAACTTTAGTGTTTCGGTCCTGCTTTGATGGCCGAAAAGTGTGGTAAGAGTTGTAGCCTGGTATTTCAGGGGTGCTCTCTGGAGCCTTGAACCAGGTCTCAGTTACTGCACAGATATCGATGTTCTCCATTTTTAGGAGTGCCTTGAGAGAATGCATTACCTTCAGATTTTGCATGCTTGTACCTGTTACGGTGGTGGTTTTGTCCTTTGAACTTTGCCTAAAAAAGGCACTATAGGGGTGGCAAGAGCCTTAAACAGTAACCTGAATCCCAGGGGCGACAGGTGCAGACCATCTCTGGCAAAGCATTGTGCTCTGTCAATCATGTCATCCCAGGCAGACAGATACTGGATCCCCTTTGAATGACACCAGAAGCTTAGCCAATTGCTGAAGTCAGTCATTTTGTCCTTATATTGTGGTATCATTCTGGGCGAAGGTAGGATGCTACTCAGGGCTAGGGTCATACCTGCCTGGGCCACATGATTCGAGAGCTGTTCCATGTCTCTTTTCATGTAGTCCAGGGAGGTATGTTTCAAGTCATTCACTCCAACATGGACAATGACAGAGTCATATTTGTACTTGTTGTGGAGTGACTTGAGTGCATGCGTTATGTGGCGGATCCTGGCACCCGACAGGCAGCTGACTGTAATTTTCTCCTTATTCAACCTTGTGAGAGGGACATCAGTGTGCCGGACTATAGAGTCACCTATGACTAAAGTGTTAGGTACGTTGCCTTGTCTTAGGGGCTGTTGCTGGGTGGCACACTGGTGTTGTGAACTATGTGACACTTTGGTTGTGATTGGTGTTTGTTTGGTTTCAGCTTCAGAGGTCCTTGTTGCTTGGGCAGGTTACAGTTAAGGGCCTCTGCATATGTGGATTTAGTGTTGCTATATGTGGGTGGTGTTGGTGTGGGTTTAGAAGGGCTACGTGTTGCTTGAGGTGTAGTGTGGGTGTTAACCTTCTCCTCTTGACTGTCTAGCACAATCTTGGGTGGAGAGAGCTTTGCTTCCATTTTGGCTATGTAAGTGCATCTCTCACAGGTTGTAGTGTTGGGTGGTAGCAGGAGAGGGTTGTCTGTGTACATGAGGCAATTGCTGCATTGCCCCAGTACGCCCAGATTCACCAGGTGGACAGGAGAAATCACCGGAAGCTGACCCTTGGACATGCCTGGTTTGGAGCTTTTTTTTTTTTGTAAAGTACAGGAGCTGTTTTTCCTTACTATATTGAATCTTATGCATTGGTCTGATAGAATTGAAGGGAAGCATCTGTCTGCAGAGCTGATCGTAACCCAGCTGAGATTTGTAGTCTGGGTGCTGGAGGACCATCCAGTAACAGGGAGTCCAGTTGTTGCGGTTTGTATGCTGGGTTTTATTGTTTTAGGATGTCATTTGATCAAGACCAAGGGTTAGCCACTGAGAGTAGAATTAAAGTTATAGCTAACAGGACCTAAAAGAGGATGCACAGTAATACTTTATTGAGGGGGTGCAGTTAGTGAAATCTGTTTCAGGTGAGTAATGTCTGCAGTAGGTGCCACCTCATAGGAGTGACCCTCTCCTGAGCTTGTAGAGCTATAGTATATCTGAACCCCAGTCATTAATATGAAGCCTTAGAAGTCCACCTGGTTCCTGCTTGTACTACTTGCACTTATTGATAGGCATTAATGGTTCTCTGCCATACAGAGTGGATCCTGCTTAGGTTACTTAGAGGATGTATAGTTGAGAGAGACAGGAATTAGATGAGCTTCAGGTGGTGCCTGTGATGTCTGGCTTAAGCTCAGATAAGGGTGATAGCTAGATAAATAAATGAGCCATGTGGAGGAAGAAAGTGACAGTAAATCTGCTAGTTCACTTTCCATCTGCATGTACTTGTTACTTGAAACAATTGCATAACACTGAGGAAGACTAGCATACACGTTTTTCATCTCTCAGTGGTTTGAAAAGCACCTTTCAGCTGCTTAAGGGGATTATTTGAAAGACAAGAATTATTTGAGTTTGTTGAAATGGAAACTTAATGCTTATATCTGAGCTCTGCATATTTTATTCTGATATCAAAGGATGCCTTTCTTAGAACAGGGCTGACTGCAGGGAAAATTCCTGATTGTTGTTTTTTTGTAGCACCTGCAAATGCTTTAGGACCATAAGGCAGGTTTAGAATTGCCCCATTGCTCTGCCTGCCAAGTATGTGCCCACCATGATTACTGAAGTAAGACTGTTTTATCTTGGCAGCAGTTAAGTCTTTTTGCACAGAGGTTCCTTGGTTCAGAGACAGAAGAAGGTGTTCTAAACCTTTTTATTCAGTGGAAGAAAAATGAGAGGTGATTAGAGAGGCTTGTTGGGAAAAAAAAATGCCCCTCTCCCAAATTAAAAAAAAAAAAAAAAAAGTTAAAACTCAAGCTACTTAAATGTCTAGGCTTCTGATGAGGTAAATGAGTTAACTTTTTAAAACTTCTATTTTGTTAAAACATGTAGGGAAAACCTTACTGTTTTAAAGACTCTTATTTGGGGCGTCGGGGAGCTCCTATTGAATATGGTGGGTTTTGAACAAAAAATATTTATTGTATTAATGTTATTCCCCTTCCAGTTCATCTCCATGCTTTGTTAGTGTTCTCATCTGCCTGTTTTACCAATCAGATTACATTTAACTGTAGAAAAACAAGGGGTGAACTTTGTCTACAGATTGAGTGACCACATTTAAGAGGTGGTACATCTGTAAAGTGATGAATACTCATGTACTTACAGAATAGTGCAGGAAGTAAAGTCCCTAAAATGCAGTCCCAGGACTTTTTTTGCACTATTTAGCAACCTAACAGCTGGATTGCAGTTGCATGAAACTTGTTTCACCCTTAAAGTAACCTCTCTTTTTCCCAGTATTGTACAACCAGCAGATTTGATATGTACAAGTTAGGTTGTATCGGAGGGGGATTACAGTCTCCCACATAGAAGAGGCGAGAGGGCTTGCACCATTGCAAAAAAGCTTTCTGTGCTTTCACTCACAGTTTTGTCAGGTGGCTTTTGCAGTAAGTTCGACTTGCCCATTTGTTTGTAAGGAATGTTCTTTAGAGAACTGTGGATTTATGGGATTTTTTATTTAAAGAAGTGATGCAACAGTCTGCGTGATACTTTACAGTTCAATGTTTTGTTTGGTAAGGGGAATGGTTGTGATTGCTTCTATGCCAGCAACATTGTTGACATGCACTCCAGGGGGCATATGTATATACATATGTATATGTGTGTGTGTGTATATATATATATATATATATATATATATATATATATATATATATATACATATATATGTGTGTATATATGTATATACATATATACACACACACAGTGTGTGTGTGTCTCTCTCTCTCTCTCTCTCTATATATATATATATATATATATATATATATATATATTTTTTTATTGTGTGTGTGTGTGTGTGTGTATATATATATATATATATATATATATATGTATGTATATGTATAGTAGTGTGTGTGTGTGTATATATATATATATATATATATATATATATATATATATATATATATATATATATACACATAGTAGTGTGTGTATATAATATATATATATATATATATATGTAGTGTGTGTATATATGTATATATATATATATATATATATGTACACACACACAGCTAGATATAGCTATCGATATATATATGAATGAACTGCCCAAGGTTTCTGTCATTTCATTTTTTTATTTTTAATAACCCACTAGATTGCTCTGTGGATGTGAGAATGTACAGATAAGTACTGAAATGAGCATAAGGCCATTGTACTAGTACTGAATTTATGCTGAGTACCAGATGTCAGCATGCTTTCCACAGCTAGTTTATATGGAATTGTGGCTTACCGCTGAACCATTAAAATGAAGGGCTTTTTTTTTTTTTCTTGATTTTTCTTTATTTTCTAACTTATGATAGTCCTTAGTTATGTTACATAAGGTGTTCTCAATCTTGTGTTTTAATATTCTTTTCTTGCCCGTGCTGTCCTTTTTTACTGAATTTGCTGTGCACTCCATTGTGACTCCTTCAGAATAATATAAAAATGGAACTCATTGCTCACTTTCTGTCTGCTAACTGGCATGTTTGGAACCAGTAGGGCAACTCTTACCAAGGATGCAGACTTGGACTAAAATAGCGGTTTTATTGCTAGGTCGGGTGTAGGTTGACTCAGAGAAGACATTTAACAAAGTTAAAATCTAAAAAGCCATCTGACTTTAACTCTTAAGGATTTTCTTATTTCATGGGGAAAGGACATAGTTCACACTTTGAAAATGACTGGTGGTGGTGGTGGTCTACCATTCCTGAAAGTATATAATGCTACTTTGATTATTTTTTTCTGTTATACTAGTATCAGGTGGGGGGGGTTGCCACTAGCCCATACATACAAATATGTGACTGGAGCGGCAGCCTTTCTGTCCTGCAGTTCTGTAGTGAGAGGACATGCATTGTTTGCCATGTGTGTGAATTCTAAAAGCTTTAAATGGGTTTACATTGGGATAATTAAGGACTCTGCACCTTCATCATTTCCCTTGTTGCACTACTTAACTTGTTTGTAAAATTGTCATACCACATCCTGTAACATGAAGTGACCATTACCCAGACAGTATTGTTAGCCAGAATATAGAGGTGAATTCTCTTTTGAAAATGACAACCTTATGTTGACCTTGTGTTAACTTAATGTCCAGGATGCCAGCATGGAGGGGGTGTAGTTGAACATCCAGAAGCCAGCTCTTCTTTTCTATATGTATATGTGTGTGTGTGTGTGTGTATGTATATATATATATATATGTGGTCATAATGCTTGCAGTTGTAGTGGTTGGGTGAGATGAAAGTGGGAGTGTCTGGTGGTGTGGTTAAGGGATTGGTGCCTCTCATTTTTACAACTTCTGACCAGATGGTTTGTAATTCATAGAATCTCCAACTGCTTGTCAGACATTACTTTTGCTGGATTAATTTCCTTTTTCTTCATAATTATTTTCTCATTTTTCATGTCTCTGCACACTTGGCATTTACACATGCACACTCACACACACACACACACACACACACATATATATATATATATGTGTGTGTGTATATTTATTATGTATGGATATGTGTGTAATACATTTTATGTACAAAAAGTGTCACAGTTAATCTATTATGCATTTCATCTTAGATGCTGACTAAATCACATTTGATAGTAAAGTGAGTAAGGCTATAGAAAATTACTGATGTGGTTTTTTTAGAAATTACAATGTAAATTAGTGTTCAGCGTTTGTCTTCCTAATACCCATTGCTATGTTGTATTTTTATGTCTAGAAAATTGTGTACCTGCAGTGATTTATAGTTGTGCAACTGCAGAGTTAGTGTGTTTAATTAAGAGGTGTGTGGGGTGCAGGAGGGCTTCTTCCCCTGCAAATAAAATAAGTTTTGGAGAACTGTTTGCTGTATATAGAGTTTTAGATGTAATGTGGTTTGACTAAGTGTGTTTTAGATTAAATGTGTATTAGATGAATATTTTAGATGATTTGCGATTAGATAGAAAGTCTTAGATAAATCATTATAAACTCATATATATCTGGTTTCACAATGTATTAAGTGCTTTCTTAACGAAATGAAGTGTTTTCCTGCAGGTTTTCCAGCTATGTATGCATTACTTCCAGTTGCATTTTAAAATGTGGCCTATTGTAAAACCATGTAGCAAGGCTTTGCTGTAGTTGTGTGAACTGTTCATAGGTGTGTACTAGGCTAATGGCCCTGGGGCCTTTACAAGCCTAGCCCATAGAAGTGTCCTAGCAGTGTGCCACCCGTCATTAGTTCCCAGTGCCTCTATCAAGTAGAGCCACTGGAGCGATCCCTGGAATGAATTTTCTAGTTCCCATCCACTCATCAAGATTTCACTTGAAGAGGGCTAGTGACGTGCTCTGCTTGATATGTATAGGAAATCTATTTCAGAGCATGGGTAGTCTCTGGGTTATGAACCTGTCCCTCCAGCATATTCTGATTGTGGTAATGAGGTTGAGGTCTCTGGAGCATTTGGTACAGAGGGATTGGGATTTCTTTAGATGTAGCATTTCTAGCAGAGCTGTGTCAGACATGGCTTTGTAAGTCAAGCGGAGACCGCCTCTTAGTAGACGATATGAGACAGAGAATAGCTGGAGTTTTTTGAGCCTGTCCATGTAGGACATGTGTTTAAGACCTAGAATCCTGTTTGTGAGGTACTTTTGTGGCCACTCCAGCTGTTGCAGGTGTCTAGTGAAGTACATGCCAAATGGGACATTATGCTCTATGATTGGTCTAATGAGGTAAGAGTAGAGAAAAGTAATGACCTCTTTCTTCCTGGATGCAGAACCCTTGGTAATGAGATGTGCCACATAGAAAGACTTTCTGACCACAGTGGCAGTGTGGTGGTCGAAGGAGAGGTTGCTGTCAACCTGTGTCCCCAGATCTCTTTTAACATCTTCAGTGTTCATTGGGCTCCAATCGATGTGGTAATTAGTGGGACCTGAGTTTTTCCCAAAGGGGATGACACATTTTTTGGCATAAAGCTTAAAGCCATGGTTTTGACACCAGTCATTTGTGTCAGTGAGGCCTTTCTGTAGGATGTCTGCATCACTTGGGGAGTTAATAATGGCTCTCAGCTTGAAGTAGTCTGCAAATTTGGTCAGCCAGAGTCCCTCCGTTTTGGCCTGCACTTCAGAGTAGTCGATACCAAACAAGGGAGGACCCAGGTCCAATCCCTGTGGGAGTCCACTCGTGACTGGTCAGCGGTCTGACTTGGGAGTTCACTACTTTCACACTGTGGGCTCTATCTGTGAGCCAGTTTACAACCCATCTAATAATATAGGGGTTGATACCTAGTTTGCTGAGTTTATCAATAATTCCTGAGTGAAGAGTGGTATCAAAGGCCTTGGCCAGATCGAGGTAGGCTGTATAAACTGCCTTACCTTCATCCACCGCTCTGGTAACTGACCTGAGCAGGCATGATATACCTTTCACAAAACCAAATTGCATGGGATCTAGAGTTTGGAGATTCCCTATATCCTTGTTAATTAGGTCCATGATGATGCGCTGCATAGCCTTACATAGCAGAAGTTATAAGTGGTACATTGTGACAGTGGTTTGATGACTTTGATTTGCTTGTGAACAATGTCAGAGTATATAGTGCATTTTACAATAAGATGACTGCTTAAGTGAATGTGAGTCATAGCAGCAGGTCAGTAGTGTAGCAGCAATTTGTTGTAAATGAATGTGATGTTCACTCAGCCAGTTCTTTCAGTTTAGTGCAGTACAGTTCCGAATCATAACTCTACCTCTTTAAGAAGCAGAGCAGCTTAGTTCCCCCTTGATGGCATAAGGAGTAAAGTTTCATTGCATGTATTGGTCTGTCACAGGTAAGGGATTTTGTAGGGCCATGCAGTTCTTGTGTTATTGGACATACTAAATTGGCCACAGGCGAGAGTGTTAGGTGTGGAAGAATTGCTGCTGCAAGGCTAGCCACCCAGCAGTGTAAACCTTAGCTCTAGATGATTATCACTGTTGAAATGACACCCAGACCCCTTGTGCAAAAATGCAAAAAGGGATTTTGGATGGATGCAGTTCTTGTGTTGCTAGGAACTACAGTGCACTCTTCAGAGAGAGGACGACCTGTAGTCTGTTGGACCAGGCCACAACTCAAAAGTGAGTAGATAAGTACCCTTTTGGGAATTAATTTTATTTATATCTTTCTTCAGTCAGTCTGGGGCTGATTTCTCCCTTTCTCTCCAGATCCCCAATAAGACTCCCCACTAGCACAGCTATAAGGTCCAGATCTCAACCAAGTAGTCAAGCCAAAACCTCCAGTACCCTCTCAGTCCAACCAGTGCTTTGTGTCCCTGCCCAAGTAGCTGACACACACACACACACACACACACACACACACACACACACACACACACACACACACACACACACACACACACACGTACGTTGAGATTTGGTTTATATACATACATGCACACACCCCTGGGGAAGGCTGGCACAGGTTCTCCAGCTATGCCCCCTCCTGCCAGGCTGTAAGGTAGTAATCACTGCCACCAACTGCTCTTATCCACTACTAATAAAGCCCTTCCCAAAGGTTGAACAATTTCACTGTGCAATATTATTGTTATCCAAATAGTAAGTGTGACCCAGGGCTAAAGCGATTGGAGTGGCTTGGACAGTATCATAGAATACATGCAGGATACTTTTAACAGCTTAAATTACCTTTACACAAAGTAGCCACAGTTGAAAGGTTTAAATGTATTTAATAATAAGTAATAAAAGCACAAAACAAATCTTATTTTGACACAATGACATTACAGTTCAGAGATCACAGGAAAATGCTTTAAAATAATACTGCAGAATAGTCTGACATAAATATAGAAAACAGCTAGACTAATCTGGTTATCTCTCTCTCTAAGAGAAATCACTGTTCTAAATAAATATCTTACTTACAGAGCAAAGGCAGAGTGCTGGTGAGTTGTTCTCAGCTTTAGACAAAATCCAAAATGATCTAATCTTTCTCTCTGAGAAAGTTTTAAATTGATAAACATCCAGTACTGCTGAGTCATTTCACATTACACCATTTTTATCACTTCTTTAGTTCCCAGGTTAACAGAAGCTCAACATTTACATTTCTTAGTAAGCTGCACCTGGCCAGGATGCCTTAGCAATAAAAGACATTATACATGTAAAACCTTAGTAATTATCTCTTAAATCAAGACAGTATAAATAATTTCCTGGCCCAGACATCCTATCTCCAAGCTTGAGATCAAACAGTCATACATTACTTGACTTATCAGCTTACCTCCAGCAGAGTGCACTGTGGTTATATTTTTTGAAGCTCAGTACAACATATAGTTTAATCATAACATATAATTCTCTTTACATTTGTAAACCAAAATGATACAGAATTATCTATAAAATTCTGTCTGGCTGGGCTGGCAGCCCCTCAGTTCTTCACAAGTATGCCTTGTATTTTTGTTTGGTGTGTAACGTCTTAGGTCCAGAGTGAGTCATCTGTTCCATCCTATGGGTAGAGTGTAGAATAATGTGGGCATTTTGAAGTATTTGTGTTGCAGCCCATTTCATAGCTGCCTTGCTGCATCACCCATTCATAATTGATGAGGCAAGTAACTTGCAGTCAAGTGATAGTCATTGCCCACTTCTTGGTATGTTGAGGGTGTTGATGTGGCTTTGCCAGTCGTAGTAGTTAGTTTTACTGAAGGGTGACTCATGTAGTACATCCTTGCTGACTGATTTGTATAAAAAAATCTGTAGGAGTGTAGAATACAAGCAGATGGTGAAGGAATTGTCTAAACTCGGGGGTTGAAAGAAAGGAGTGTGGTATCAAAACCCTTGGACGGAGAGCTGAGTAAGTTCCTTGGAATTTATAGCAATATACTAAAAATGAGCATCTGAACTGGTAGAATGTCCCACATTTCCTACTTGCTCGACTAGGGTTGTCTTGCTTGAAGTCATTGCCAAATGTATGTTACATTTCTGCATTGCATTTTAATTTATTTTTAAGGTGTGTGAATTGTCCCACAGTAGGTTGATGTTTAGCCTTAATGGATATTTCTGTGGATGTGTGTGTTAATAGTAGTTAAGGAAGATTCCTCCTGTTACAGAGAAAGGAGTGTAATTTTACACCTAAAGATAAAGCTATGCTTTAGTTATAAAGTTCTTAACAATTATATTTTATTTTTAAAGCTCTTAACAGTTTAATACTGTACCATAATGATGCCAATGTTCAGACTGCTTGGAAAAAGGAATGTAATTGAGGCAGTTAAACTGATTTGAACAGGACAGCAAGTTTTGTTTTGCATGTATATGTGACTTTGTTTTGATACCTGACAAGGTTATTAACTCATGTTGCTCTATTGATAACACTAGGTAGATAGCATTGTTGTCCACGCTCATCCTTTTTTTTTTGTGTGAGAGAACTTACTTGGCCAGCAAATGTATCTTTGTAGTATTTATACTTAGAGCAGCTGTGTGACCTTTTTTTCCACCTTGCATACATAAAATATAAGCTCACAGTAGTGCAATGTAACATTGGACTTCTCTTTTTTTTGGGTCCTTCAGTACCATGGAGTCACTGGCTTCATCTGTTTGGGGTAAGGGGGTGCCTTAAGTCCTGTTTAGTCCCACTGTTTACATTTTGCTTGCTGGTGTTTTTTCCAGGTGAGGGACTAACTTCATGTAACCATGAAACCAATACATGAATGGATATTTGAGTTTTCCTCTCTAGGATTACCAGAGCAACATGTGTAAATGGTAGATAATATCCCCAGGGAGCCTTTACACAGCATTGTCTTAAAGCTTGACATTCCTCATTATGACACTGAAATGTGCAGTGAGTTCACATGGTACGTTCACTTTTCTTTGCATGAACACATGTACATGTACCATTCATGTCTACTGCTACAGAAATCTGATTTGCCAGAATATTCAACTCTGCCCTGCACTGTCTCAACTGGCAATAGTAGGTTTGTTTTGGAGAACAGGGTTTGCAGATTCGAGTGTGTGTGTGTGTGTGTGTGTGTGTGTGTGTGTGTCTGTGTGTGTAGATATATATATATATATATATATGTGTGTGTGTGTGTGTATACGTGTGTGTGTGTGTGTGTATATATATATATATATATATATATATATATATATATATATAGAGAGAGAGAGAGAGAGAGATGCTGATGCTGATACAAAATCACTTGTGTCAAGTTTTTCATTATTGCAACTAGCCCCTGTGCAGCTACCCTTTCCTTAGTCCAGTCCATTCCTTTGTTCTGTCCGATGCAGTTTGAATTACTTTGAGTTTTCACTGTTTGTCTTTCCTCTTTGCCCCTTCCAGTTTCCGTCAGTGTGGTGCAGTGAAGTCATGTCCTGTGTATATGTTAATGTGTTCATTTTGAGATTTGTAAGTCTGTTGTCATGCTCTTAACTTCCCATTCACTTCACTGGTTTGATAACTCACCCTGATATTTTCTGACATCCTCAAGTTCCTTCCTGTTTGTTTAGCTTTAAGAACTACATAGATATCCTTCCATATCACTGTTGCAGTATTCTTTTACAATAGGACATCTGGCCAGTATACAGAAGTGTTTTGGTTGTAATGGGTATGCTGTACGTCACACGTATGCTGCCCATGCACGGAGTAGGGCATAAAGGTGACATCTTGATGTACCTTCCCCAGACCATTTTTTCTGCCAGTCTGAATGCTATCTTCAGTCATCTGTTTGAATGCTTATTCGTCTGCTGGTTTTCAACCACTTTCAGATAGTAGCCCCATTGTTTGTAATCTTTGTATTGCATTGTTTCTGGTAGTTGGATTTCATGTCATCCAGAAAGAGGAAATGCCAATGAGGGAGACAGGTTCCCAAAAAAAGATAGTCTTGAATAGTGTTTGTTCTGTTTAGGCTCTTCCCCTGACCATATGTCTTGTGAGATTTCTCAAGCTTTCATCCCTAAGACATTGAGGAATTGGCTCCTGCTCCCTAGGTCACTGAAGCAGGGTAGAAGACCAAGGCGAAGCAGGAACAGAAACCCCCTGTGGAGTCTTCTGAGCCATAAAGGCATTCAACAGGCCTTGAGTGAAGTTTTACCATTCACTCTGAGGATCTTCAGCTTCTTTTAACAATTTAAGAGGCTCTGACCCCTGACAGCACTCTATAATGTTAGTCAGAATCTCTTCCCTCACTAATATCTGAGGAACACCCCTAGGCCCTTTTATAATTATTAGTCACAGTTCCCCCTGTACATCTGAAGCGGACGTCTGCAAGGCCTCCATAGACGTGAGTGGAATCCCTGCAAAAAAAGGTAAGGCCTTACAGGAGTTGAAGCATATTTTTCTTTCACCTTTTGCTAAGTTTCAGAGAAGTTATCCTAACTAGTCTGCCTTTGTCCATAGACAGTCTTGCCCTCCCCCAAGGGCAAAAAAGGTGGTAGAAGAGCTCTCCCTGCTAAGGCTACCCAAACTGTTTCTACTTAGGATGCTCCTTTTCCTGACAAACCAGGTGTTGTCTGGCTATCTTGTTCTTCTCTGTCGCATTCTTTTCTGTGTGTCTTTCTCTACTCTATCCCGTCCTGTTTGGGTAAAGGTTACCCAAGACTCCTGGGTTCTTTCCATAATTCGCCAGAGTTATTACATGTTTTGGAAACCTCTTTCTCCCTTTTGGGGATCCCTCAACCACCTCAGGAACAGCTCCTCTTTTTTCCAGAGGTGCTTCAGGGCCTGTTGGCTCAATGGACAATTCAAGAATTCCAACTCCTTGGGGGGAGGAGTTTACTCCAGAATGTTCTTGGTCCCCAGCAAAGAAGGCACCTGGAGACTCATTCTGGATCTTTCTCAGCTAAACACTTTTTTTGAAGGTCCCATCCTTTTGGATGCTCTCCCTTCAAACCTTATTTCCTCTACTACTTTCTACTTTCTCAGGCTTTTCTAGTTTCCCTGGATCTCAAGGATACTTATCTACACATTCCTGTTCAACAACTTTTCAGGATGTTTTTATGTTTCTCTGCTGCTTCCTGGCATTTTAGTTCTCTGATTTGCCATTTGGCCTACTGCCTCTAGGGTCTTCACCAAATGCTTTGCTACTGTGATCACTTTCTGCAGGCTCAGAGGGATACAGGTCTTTCCTTATCTGGATGACCTAGTTATTCAGACCTCCTCTCCAGAGATCTGACTTCAGCATCTTCATTTTGCTATTTCTCTCATACAAAGCCTGGGGTTTACTGTGAATTTCCAAAAATCATTCCTAACTCCTTCTCAGGATAATGTTTTTCTGGGATGCAGGATCCAGACTGTTCCAATTTTGGCATCTCTGCTTCCTCCCCAGGCTTTAACTCTGATTGCTTTCTTTCAGTCCCTCCTGCCTCTGGCTTCCATTACAGCCATGGAGTTTTTGAGGGCTCTGGTTACATGGCTGTCACCATTCCTATGCTTCCTCTGGCCAAGCTTCACATGAAAAAGCTCCAGTGGTTTCTGAAATCAGTTTGACTTCAGCATTCCCATCCTTTAGATTTTCTAGTTCCTCTTCTTCCATGGCTCAGTCTGGAACTTCAGTAGTAGATTCATCAGTTGTCCCTCAACCCAAGGCTTCCTTTTCAACCTCCTCTCCCCTCTCAGGAACTCATCACAGATTCCTCAAACATAGGATGGGCGGCCTGCTTTGGTCCTCTGAAAGTGCAGGGCCTTCGGTCTTTTCAACAAAAGAAAGACCACATCAGTGTCATATGAGATCTTTTCTTCTGGCTCTTCAGACATTTCATTCTCTCATATTTCCATGGCCCCTCAAGATTCTCACAGATAATACCACAGTGATGTGGTATATCAACAAGCAAGAGGGGAAAGGTCTTGTCTCCCTCATCTCCCATGCACATTAGTCCTTCAGGTTTGGGATCTAGCTATCCAGTATCAGGTGACCTTTCAGGCATTTTACATTCACTCGGATCAGAACATAGTGGCATATTCTCTGGGCTGGTCGTTAACACAATCCCACGAGTGGATGCTCCTCAGGGATATGTTTCTGGACATTGTCCACCAGTAGGGCACTCCTCAAGTAGAGCCATTGCCTCCCCTATGAACAGACAACTTCCTCTAATTTGTACCAGAGTCGCATGTCCTCTGGCCTGGAAGGTGGATGCTCTCCCTTTTTCTTGGAAGGGGATGTTTCTTTGCTGTCCCTCCCCTTCCTCTTATTCCGAAGGTTTTGTTCAAGATAAAACAGGATGCTTCTAAAATCATGCTGGTGACTCCCTTTTGGGCCAGACAGCATTGGTTCCCTCTTCTTCTGCATCTAGCCAAGGGCAGTCACACAAGACAAGGGGTCTCTCATCCATCCCCACCTGTCTGCTCTTCAACTGACATTGTGGGTGATAGGGTTTTGATCCCCTTGAGATACCTTTTTTTCTGAGGACATGCTTTGTTTCCTGCATGAGGCCAGGAAACCCACTACTAGGAAATCTTACTTATCCAACTGGAAGAGATTTTTTATTTGGTGTCTTTCTTGTAACCTGGATCCACTTATTTAGGATGCTCTTTTGGTTCTCTTATTTGTGTGAATTGCTCAATGCTGAATTGGCATCATATTCTGTTAAGCCCACCTATCAGCTCAGTTTGCCTTTCATTCCCCCTTTAGTCTCTAGAATTGAAACCAAACAGGCATCCCTCACATTTGGCCTTCCAGGAATCATTTCCCTCCTTCCTGGGACCTTCATTTTGTTTTGGAAAAACTGAATTACACTCCCTTTGAGCCTGCTGCTTTAGCATCCTTACAGCATTGTTCTTAGAAGATTACTGTTCTTTTGGCTCTTACTTCTGCCAGATGGGTGTCTGAGTTGCAAGCCCTTATAGCTGTTCCTCCTTTTTTAGTTTTTCATAAAGACAGGGTGTCCCTTCATACTAATCCTTCTTTTACGGCCAAGGTGGTAAGTGAGTTGTCTCTTAATCAATCTTTTTTTTACCTACTTCACAGTCTAGTAGTGAGAAGGTTTTGCACACACTGGATTTGCATAAGGAATGCAGATATTTGGATAAGACTAAAGCTTTTCATAAATCTGAACAGCTTTTTTTTCTTTTCATCTTACATATTTAGGTTTGGCTGTTTCCAAACAAAACATTTCTTCTTGGATATCTAAAGTCATTTCTTTTTGCTATTCTTTTCATGGAAAGAGCCTTTCTACTTCTGTTAAGGGTCATTCTACTAGGGCTGTGGCTTCTTCTGGTGCTTTTTTCAAGGATTTGGATACTAATTCTATTCTTGAGGCAACTACCTGGACTTGTCTGCATACCTTTACCAAGCACTATAAGTTGGATGTAATTGCTAGGGTCATTCTCCATGGCTTCCCAGAGGGCTCTGCTGGCCTTTCCTCCTCCCAAACTACTACTTGAGCTATGGCACTTTCCCCTGTTGTAAAGAATACTGCAACAGTGATATGGAAGGACATAGTATACCTGTGTAAAATCTTACCATTATAGTATATGTCCTTCTCTTCACTGATGCAGTATTTGCTCCATCCCTCTTCGTTACCCTGGTCCTTTTTCCTTGTGGATGTGCTTGTTACCTGCCTGTATCCTTGGACTGTCGTTCTTACTGGGACCTTTCATTTCTGAGGATGGTATGTCCGGATGTCACCTTTATGACCTATGCCATTTGCAGGGAGCATGTGTGTGATGTGTGTCTTACCCATTGCAACCTAAAGGCTTCTGTATACTGGCCAGACATTGGGTTACCCTTGGCAGGGGATCACTGTTGTACAGAATACTGCAACACTGAAGAGAAGGACATCTACTATTATGGTAAGATTTTGCACAACTATACTTTGTGTTACCTATCTCCTTTACAATGAGAGGAGGATGATATGTCTGGAATCCACTTCTCACACTGTGCATCCCAGCCTCTTCCTGGCCTTTACTACTACCCTTTCCTGTATCTTAGTATGAGTAAGTTTAGGGATATTATTAATTCCAGATTTGTCCTGCTTAAGTTAACTGCAAAGGATATCCTTTCTAAGGCTCCCCTTAATGAATATGTTATTTTGTACTTATTTTATTTTCAGAACAGGTTGATGCTCATCTACATGCTGTAAAGCCAGTAAACCAATGCATCCTTATATAGAGACAAAGTTCTATCCATGACTACTTCACCAAACTTCATACCATCAGCATACAAGCTGATCTTGCTGTCTAAAACAAACCAGTATAATTCATCACAAGGGAATTAAATAGGACCAGTCCTTTTATTGCACCTTTTTGTTCATCCTTTGCTTACTTGGCCTGCTGCTTACTGACTTTCCGCTGACAGTTTCTGTCATTATTCTTGATCAGCTAGCCAGCTTTCAATTCATTTTTCTGTTTTGACTTGTTGCTGAAATACTCTCATTTTCATAAGTTTGTATATTTATTGAAGAAGCTTACTTGACAGTTGGATGTTGGGAATATCCTGTATTAGAATACTCACGTGCATATGAAATAACTGAAGTTCCTCTTAAGGTAAGTGAGGCATAACATTTTAGTGCCAGAGATGGTCTACTTCATACTTGAGATGGGTGGATGAGGTGTGTATTTTTCATACCCTGGACTGCTACTGTAAGTGGTGGTCTCAAGCTGGATTTAACCCATGTTAGCATCCCTTTGACTGTGGTTTAGTTTGATGGTAATGAGTTATTTGTAGCTTGAGAGATGGAGGTATAAGTAGCTTCTGAGGAAGGTCAATAATAAACTGAGTAGAGAGAAAACTGATGGATCGTATTCAAGTAACTTATGTACGAGTCCTTAGACTTTCTTTGTCAGGAACATCTAGGCATTTTCTAGCTGCATGAGGTTACATTTAAGAATGCATTACACTCTACTCTTTGATTGGGTGTACTAATATTGTGTTAAGGGGATAACAGCTTCTCTAGGATAACTTTAAATTTCTGTCAGAGTTAGGTGCGCAGTCTCTTAGACTGTTGTGTAAGCACATTTGACAGAAGTAAGTCATTGTCCGTTTAGGTGCCTAAATACTTTACTGCTTGGTCAAATTTTGCAACCTGAATAAAATAATTGACTGAGAGAGTGTCTTTCCCAAATTTCACTGCTCTATTTTTTTTTTTTTTTTTTTACCCCAAATGCTGGTCTGTTTACATACTTTGTATGGGTGAAGTTTCACTTGAACGGTAGGGCATTGGTATCCACAAAGGTCAGGACAGTGCTTCTGAGCTTGCAGTTATATGCATTTGTGCTGATCTCGATTTTGAGGTTTAACTTAATGTCAGAGAAAAATATCCAAAGTAGAAGTAGGATCATTACCTAGCCCTGCGGTACTCAACTAATAATTGAGATGGGGAATGGAGAGTGGACCTCAGTTCTAATTCATTTTACTCATCTCAAGAGCAAGCCATTAGTTTATTGTATAACAAACCTGTTGAGTTTTAAGTGTCCTGAGTCTGCTTATAATCTTTGTGTGTGGGATTTTATTGAGGACTTGTCAGGGTTTAGATACACGGCATGCACAGAGACCCCTTTACCTAATGCAGGGATCAAAGTCTCAAAAGGGTCTATCTAGACAGTGCTTCTTGCAGGATCTAAATCTCAAATGAGTCTAACAATTCTGCATGTTGGATTTTAGCTTTCTGAATGTACTGCAACATATGAATGAGTAAATAGATCTCATGTATTGTTCTCTACAACTTGTTTGATAATCTTTTTCATCACTTTACTTTTAGTTCTGATGAAGCTGATCAAATGTATAATTACACTGGTCTCTAAATGGATCACCCTTGGATGTGTTGATTAAAACAGTCTGATGCAATGAATGATGAACATAGCCATTAGTGAGGGATTTATTTGATGGTGGGTGTGCCCACCATGTATGTCAAGTTTTGTTGTATGCCCCAGAGAAAGGTCTCGGGGATGATGTCTGGTTCCAAAAAAAAAAAAAATCATGACTTTGCCTGTTTGCCTAGAGCTGTTGTTACTTTGTGATAAAATATAATCTGAAGTTGTCAATCTTCATTTTATTCTTGACCAATGGGTTTGGTTCCGAGCATCGGAACTGTCTCAACTGTTTCCACAGCTCACACAGGCCAAAAACTCTCGAGCGTCAACCCTACCCATAATGCATCTCTCCTAGTTACCTCAGATCGAGTTTGCAGATTAGAGCTAAACAGACATAAGGACAGGAGGCCTGGTGAAAACCATAAATGTTATATAAAAGTAATCAAACATGGGGATATGTGCCTTAGCCATTCCACCAAAGGACATTAGCAAGGCCAGGGAAAGAAGGAAGGGAAGTCAAGGATAAATGAAGATGGACAAATCAGATGGAACATTATGCTGAGTACATAACTTCTCGAGCCAAGTCAAATTATTTACTGTTATTTACTTATTCTTAAATAAGTTTAGTGTAGCTTACTACTTCTGTTTTTCCCTACCCTTTTACTTGTATAGTCCGTAATTATCATTGTTGGTATTTCTTTCCCTTTTCCGTACATTTTTCCCTTTTCCATACCCCTCATTCTTTTCTAGCCTTTCAAAAAAACAAAACAAAACAAAAAAAAAAAAATTCTATCTTGTTTGTTTGCAGTAATTACTATAACCTTTTTGTCGCTTGTGTGTGTGGTGATAGTGTTTTCCTTATTAGTATGGCTGACAAACCTAAGGGACCCTCCAGCTTTAAGAAATGTCAGCAGTGCGGCCACAAAATTCCTTCTCCAGAAACACACACTGTGTGTTTCTGCTGTTTGGGACCACACCACCTGCAGAAGATTGCAGTATTTGGCATGGCTTTAGTCAACGAGCCTTAGTAGAGAGAAAAAAATAAGCTGATATTAAAAGGTTTAATTCCTACTGCCTTCAACGAGGACATATCCGCTGAAAAAGGTAAGACTGGTATTTTGTTGCTTTCCTCCTCCTCTCCTTCCTTTAGAAAGGCCAAGAAAAGAAGCAAGTCTATGCCATCTTCTCCAGTGGTGACTGTTAAAAAAGTGAAATCGTCACTGCCAAAAAGTTCCTTGGCTCCGAATATTGATGCTGTGGTGTTTGCACCGACACCCTCCATTGCATCTAAACCTTCAATGCCAAGGGCTTTGGCACAAATTCAGACTGACGGCTCAGTTCCACGTATCCAAGTTCCAAGCACTGTTTCATTGCTGATTGATTTGGCGCAGAGTATTTCTGCTTGGTGAACACCTAGATGTCAATATTCCCCATCTGTTGATCCCTTTGCTGGGGAATTACTGGAGGTCTTTTTACATAGACCCAAGTCTCCTTCTACGTCTTCTATTTGTTCCACCAAAAGCCTCATAGGGACTGATGTGGAGACTTTGGTGGAGAAAATGTATAGGCGAGAGGAATTTTAAGTGCTGTCTCAGCTTCGACCCCTTCGGATGCCAAACATTCTTTCACCCCATTGACTACAACTCCTCTAACCTCTTCTGAGGCTTTGGAGATTTCGGCTTCGAGTTGTCTGGTGTCAGCTGCATTGGTTCTGACAGTTGCTGTTACATCAGCATCGATTCATGCTCTCAGTTCTTCAGCTCTATCAGATCCAGAGACCTCCTGGGGCCATAGCTACCTTGTTGGCCCCAAAGGGCAGGAGTTGTCAATTCTCTTTTCAGAGCCGTCCCTACTCTGTGAGGCTTTGGCTAGGTTTAGTTTGGCCTTGGCTTCTGTCTCAGAGGCTTTCTCATTGGAGCGGGGAGTGACCACGGTTACGAGACAGTCTATCTCGGTTTTGGTCTCCCTTCCCTATTCGGTGTTGTCAGCTTTCAAGGCTGTGGAGGGGGCCTTGGCTGCCTCAGCCACTCAGTTGACCTCTTCTTCCTCTAGTCCAGTTATCCAGCCAGCTGCTCCACTGGGACAGCAAGCACTAAAACCTTAAGACTCAGATTCAGATTCTGTCTTCTTCAGATACCTCTCCATGCCATCCCCCTGAAGTTGTCCTTCTGAAGAAACAGTGCAAGAGGAAGCACTTAGGTTCCCTGCAGGAATCCATCACTGAAGATACTGATTTTGATGAAGAGGAAGGGTCCCCCCAGATCACCTCCTGGTGATGCCTCCTTTGGAGACATCCTGGAAATTTTGAAACAGAGAGGTGATTGGAAGTCCCAAAACCATACTGCTAAAGAATCAGTATACCTGTAGGCTTTTCGCATTTGCCCGTCTACCTCTTGGGTGACTCTTCCTGCTGATGACCTTATCCAGTTGATTGCTCATCAGGTGTGGAAGGTGCCTGACTCCATTGAGCCTATTCCCATGAGACCAGATTAAATGTTGTCCCCTCCAGAAGGTAAACAATTTTGGGCAAAAGGTCTAACAGTAGATGCCGTGGCGGCACGAAAAAGGAAATAGCTGAGGAAAGTTCCTCTGTCCATCCACCCAACAGAGAGTTTCAGGTGATGGATATATTTGGCAAATTGATGTATGCTTCATCGACCTTTGCTTTACGGTCTTTAAATTCACTGGCACATTTCACCAGACTTCAAAGGGATCTGATCAAGGAGCTCTCAGATAGCCTGGCAGGAGCCATCTCTGATGAGGTACAAGACAAAGTTGCCTTTCAGTTAGCTACCATGGAGTCTGTGTCTAATTTTTCCATACAGCTCATTGCACATGCATCAGAAAGGACTACCAGAACAGCGGGTTCAAGTGTAGCCATAAGGAGACATGCTTGGATGTGACTGTTTGAGTTTGTGGAGCCTGGAGCCATTTGTCTTCATTCATCAATGCACCCTTTGATGAATCATCCTTATTTGGCCCAAAGGTTAGAGAAACATTATCCAGGTGTGAGAAAGATGGAAAGACCCTTTCTGCTGTGGGTGTACATTTTTCTGCCCCTCAAAGACCATTTTCCGGGAATTGTAGAGTTGGTGGAAAAGTGTGGTTCAAAAAATCCAGTGGGCCTTTTCAAGACACACTTGGTGAAAGTTCCCCCAGGGGAGACGGGGAACTCTAAAGGAAGCCGCCGCCCATACAGCAGAGTTGGCTGGCAAAACCAGGGTTTCAGAGATTCCTTTCCTGGGAAACTCTATCAGCGTTCCTGAACGGAGGCCCAATTATCTTCCTCTGGAGCCAGTTGGGGGATGCTTAGCCCTGCAACTAAATGCCTGGCTAGAAATCACATCAGATACCTGGGTGTGGAGGATTATATTCAGAGGCTATGCCATACCATTTTCTCTTCCCCTTCCTTTTCCTAGAAGAATCTCTGATGTTCCACCCCAGTCAGAGCGAACCAGCAGTCCTAGACATCCAAAGACTGCTAGAAAAGAGAGTCATCCAAGAAGTTCTAACAGACCAGTTAGTGCCAAAAAGACAGGGGCCTGGAGACCAATTTTGAATCTTAGCTTAAAATCCCTTCAACAAACAAAATTCCGGATGGTCATGGTACAGTCTGCTCTCCTCTTTCTGGAGAAGAATGACTGGATGTGATCAATAGACCTTCAGGGTGCATATTACCACATAAAAATGGATAAACGCTGCTTCAGGCTTGGGAAGACAGTCAATGTCATTTCAGAGTTCTGCCCTTTGGTCTCACCACAGCCCCCATGCTGTTCACCAAATGCATGGCAGTAGTAGCAGCTCACTTGAGACTGCAGGGATTCTGGTTGTTTCCATATTTGGACAACTGGCTCATTACTGATTTGACCAGGCATCTGTTGATTATAGAGATTACCTGCTACAGACTTGTTCCAGTCTAGGAATTATGGTGAAGTATGAAAAATCTCAGCTGACTCCAACTCAAAGCCTAGCATTCATAGGAGCAAAACTAAATACAAGAACGTTCGTAGCCTACCTTCCACCAGTGAGATTACAAAAAATCAGGGAACAAGTTCTAAAGATACAACACAGCAAGAAGGTACTGGCCTGTCTAGTATTGCAGGCCTTGGGTTCTGTGGCAGCAACAATAACTCTAGTTCTCTTGGAAATATTTCATATGAGAATCCTTCAATAGCTACTTGCATGTCAGTGGTCAGTACTTCACCAGCCTATGTCAGATCAGATTTTAATTACCAGTCTTTACAGAAAATATCTAGCTTGGTGGAAGCAATCGGAGGATATTCTTCTGGGTCGCCCCTTTGTCCCACAGCAGCCCAAAGCCATAGTGACCACAGATGCCTCCCAGATAGGGTGGGGGGCATTATTTGGGCAGGGCTGTCCAGGACATTTGGTCTTCCATCAAGGCCAGTTTGCATATCAACGTCCTAGAAATGTGAGCAGTGATTTTAGTGTTGCAAGCCTTTCAAACTGCTGTTCTTCGTGTTTCCCTGTTGCAGTCATTACATTTGTTATCTGCTTACAGTAGCCCTCAATTGGCCTGATTAACAAAGTCTTGGGTCCTACATCGGTTGCTGTCCCTTCTTCTATGATGTCAGGTCATCAGGGGTATAAAACATGCAGCCGGCACTATCACATCAATCTTTTTTGCCGTGTAGTGCCCAAAGCAGAAGCAGTTCGCAAGTGTAGGTCGGCCGACTCCTGAAGTTTTCATTTTCGAGTTTCAGAACCAAAGTCTTCAACTAAAGCTAAGTACCCCTTTGGGGAAACTTTTTCTTGCTCCTTCCTGATGTCAGTAAAAGTTAATATTGCATTACTTGTGGAAAGCAAATACCTCATAAAGATTTTCATTCGTACTATATTCCTTGCCTAGGCCCCGACCACAACGTACCTTGCTATCAATTTTGTGCTTTATTTAATCAGCCCACTATCCGTCGTCTGTATATTTTCGCCTCTAAATATTTTGGTTCTCAGTTTAATTATCCAGGAATGTCATCGATTAGCCATCCAACTACCGGGATTCCGAAAAAACACAGATAAAGACAGAGACAGGCCACCGAGGTCCAAAACTGCAGACAACACTTCTCCTAAGCCAGTCGCCAGTTCGCCGATACTCAGTGAGGCGCTTTCGCAGCCTCTGATACCTGCTACTTCTGATTCGTAGGCCTCTACTGAGACCCATTCAGAGTCTGGTATGCCCTGAGATGCTTCAACTATGGAACCCGCTGATGTCTGTACCTTGGATGGGTCCGGAGCCATTGTGCAGGCAACGGCTTCTGAGGGTGTATTCAGGCCTACGGACTTGCATATTAAACAAACGCCTCCTTCTACCTTTAGGCCTAATTCTCAAGCCATGCCTAAAAAACTGACACCCAGGCCGCATGCTCAGGCCTCTATGCCTAAAAAACAAATAAGAGTGGTTGAAGATCTTATAACTCTAATCAGGGGATGCCACCCCTCCCCCCCTTCTAAGAGGCCTAGGACTGAAGTTGTTTATGAATCTTCTGACTAGGATTCTGTTTTTTCTTATTCTTCTGATGATCTAGATTTGCCCTCATCTAATTATGAGGATTCTGTTGCAGAGGACTGTATTCCCTCTGCTTCCCCTCCAGAGGATTTTTCTTTTGGTGAAACCTTACATACTCTAAGGGAGCATTTCCACTGGGGAAGCCAGGATTTTTCTGATTCAAAAAAGAGGCTTAGGGATTTCTTACTCCTGCCTCAGCATAGGCCTTTAGCTATTCCTCCTGTACTAGACATTGTTGTTGATGCTTTTTCGGAATCTAGTTTGGCCCCTGATTCTTTGCCTCCTGCTCCCAGAAAACATGACAGATATTACAGGGTTCCTGATTTACACAAGTTCCTTTTTAAATATCATATCGTGGATCCAGAGACTGTTTCACAGGGGCCCAAGGGCATTAAGGCTTCTACTGCTAAAAATCCTACCCCTTCTGATAGAGACTCCAGTGCGCTGGATAGATGGGGTAAGAAGGTTTACACTTCTGCAACCTTGGCCATTAGGGCTTTAAACTGCCAGTTTCATATGTTAAAGTATCAGCAACATGTTATTGGAATGCTTAAACAGAAAATGATGATTCCTGACTGTGCGGAAAATAAAGAATTACAGGATTTAATGCATTCTGCTGAACAGGTTGGAAAACCTACTTTGCAATGTGGATTTGATTCATTAGAGGCCTCTTGCAGGGCTGCTGTTACTGGGTCTGTGCTCAGAAGGCATGCTTGGCTTAAGGAGCAATCTTTGCCTGATCATTTTAAAGCTAAATTGTTGGATGCTCCCTTAAATCAGGACCGCCTGTTTGGCAACAAGGCTGAGGAAGTTCTTAAAAAGATGGAAGATAAAGCTAAATCTATGCAAACTGTTAAAGATTTCTTATAAGTTCAGCCTCCTAGATTTAGTAGGCATTGGCCCTCTAAGCATTGGTCCTTTCCAGCCCCTTCCAGGTCTTCTCAAGCCAAACCCAGACACAGCAGAAACCCCAGGTTTCAGTCCCAGGGGACAAAGAAGACTAAACAGTGGGGGGTTTCCACACCCAAATCAGGTGGTAGTAGTAAGACTCCCCCTATGGAAAACTGTCTCAATGACTTGCTTTTAAAATTTCCAAGCACTTCCCAACTGAATGCTCCTTTAGGTGGAAAGATTGGTCTGCAGGCCAAAATCTAGGAACTCATTACCTAGGACAAATGAGTTTTAAATATAGTGTCCCAAGGGTACGGATTTCACTTCCACACCTTACCAACACCAAGCGGGTGGCCAGATCTACCCCCAAATCAGTGGGCAGAGGCCCAAAATAAAGTACTCTCTCTCTTAAGCATGGGGGCTATTCAGTTGGTACCAGAAGAGGAAAAGGGAAAAGGTTTCTTTTCTAGACTATTTATGGTACCCAGAAAAGGCAATACACGGCATCCTGTCCTGGACCTTTCTACTCTAAATACCTTTCTGGTGATTCTAAAATTCAAGATGCTGACTCTTCAGCAGCTGCTTCCTATGCTAAGCAAAGATGCATGGCTGGCAACACTAGACTTAAAAGAAGCATACCTGCACATCCCTATCAGGGAGTCTTGCAGAAGATACCTACACTTCAAAGCAGGCTACATGCACTATCAGTTCTCTGCACTGCCCTTTGGCTTATTTACTGCGCCCAGGGTATTCGCAAAGTGCCTAGCTCCAGTCATTGCATTCTGCAGGCAAAGAAATATTCAAATATACCCATACCTGGACGATTGTCTAATTCAGGCAGAAAGCCAGGACATACTTTTGAATAATCTGGCCTTTGTTCAAAGGGTACTGACTTGTCTGGGGTACACCATAAACAAAAGGAAATCACACCTGGTACCCTGTCAAATTATATTCATGGGAGTAAGCTTGAATACAGCTTCCCAGATGGCTTTCCTCACGCCAGAGAAACAGATTCTTTTGACAACCTACTTCAAACAAGTGGCCACAAAAACCCAATTATCTGCAAGGCAAATATTGCAAGCCTTGGGGTTCATAGCCTCTTGTATTCTTCTAATTCTATTTGCAAGGCTGCATATGAGGAAACTGCAATGGTAACTCAAAAGCCTATGGTGTCAACATTCACAGGATCTAGAAGCAATGATTGCTGTCATACCTTTCCTACGCCTAGAGTTCCTTTGGTGGGCAGAGGCCTGCCACCAAAACAAGGGACTACCGTTCACCCTACCTCCTACCACCTAAACCTTGACAACAGGCGCATCAGACTATGTATGGGGGGCTCACCTGGCAGGGAAGTGCATTCAGGGCAAATGGAACCCAAGTCAAATGCACCTGCACTTAAATCAAAAGGAAATGGTAGCTGTACAGAATGCTCTGACCACCTTCAAGGACCACATTCTTCCAGGGCAACTAATGGTAAAGACGGACAACACCACAGTCATGTGGTACATAAACAAGCAGGGGGATACCCATTCTTACCACCTCTGCAGACTAGCCATGACATTGTGGAACACAGCCTTGAGCTACCAAGTGAATCTACAAGCTCAATTCCTGCCAGAAAAACTAAGTACACTGGCAGATGGACTAAGCAGAAACCTCATGGACCCACATGAGTGGAAGCTGGAGCCAAGGATTTTCTACATGTTGACAAGCAAATGGGGGAGCCCAGATATAGACCTTTTTGCCTCCCCCCAGAGCCATAAATTGGCCAAATTTTGCACAAGGATTCCCCACAAACTAGCTTGGAAAGTGGATGATGTATCCTTCAGCTGGAAAAACCTATCAGTTTATGCCTTTCCTCCTCTGCCTCTGCTCTCCAAGGTACTACTAAAGATCAAACAGGACAAGCCAAGGACGATCTTAATTGCACCAGACTGGCCACGACAACACTGGTACCTTCTCCTGCGCAGTGTGCCACACTTGGCCCCATGGCACCTGCCTCAGACTTTTTCCCTGTTGTCTCAGCAGGAGAACCAGATTCTGCACCCTCAGCTGCAAACTCTGAACCTTGCAGCCTGACTAATTACCTAATCTCTCGTTTACCACCCCTCAGTAAATCAGTGATGTATATCATTTTAGAGGCTAGGAGGCCTAGTACTAGAAAATCTTATGCTGCAAAATGGAAAAGATTTTGTATCTGGAACCAGTCTATAGCAGTGCCCAATTTACCTCAGATTCTACAATATTTAACTGAGATGCTTCATAAGGGCTTGTCCTTTTCCTCCTTCAAAATCCATGCCTCAGCCATTTCAGCTCATTATAACACAGAGCCTCCCCTCTTCTCTCACCCACTGCTCAAGCAGTTCCTCAGAGGGGCCAAAATTCTAAGGCCACCCAGAAAAGCTCCAACTCCAGCCTGGGACGTTAACTTTGTCTTGGAGAAACTCACACTTCCTCCTTTCGAGCCAGCTGCTACTGCAGGTTTAAAATTCCTTTCCTGGAAAACAGCTTTCCTTTTAGCAATCACTTCTGCAAGATGGGTATCTGAATTGCAGACCCTTATGGCAGTGGAGCCTTTCATCATCTTTCATGCAGACAGAGTGTCTCTCAGAACCAATCCCTCCATGCCCAAGGTGGTATCCAGTGTGGCTCTTAATCAGTCGATTCATTTTACTACCTTCTTTCCTAATCCACAGAACAAAGGGGAACGGATACTGCACTCCTTAGATGTGCACAGACAACTTAGATTCTACTTGGACAGTACTAAATCTCAAAGGAAATCTGAACAACTGCTGGTGACATTTGCTGCAGGGACAGAGGGGAAAGCTATTTCAAAACAAACCATTTCAAAATGGATAGGCCACTGCATTCATTTCTGCTATAAGCACCATGGAAAACCCATCCTACAGCGCATCAGACCCCATTCAACCAGGGCTGCATCTACCTCTACAGCCTTTCTCAGGGGCATTCCTACAAGGGACATCCTAGAAGCTGCTACCTGGAGTTTTGTACATACTTTTACCAGGCATTATCATTTGCCAGTTTTCTCTAAATCCAGAGCTGGTTTTGCCACTGCAGTCTTGTAGGGCCTTATAGCTGGTCCTAATTCTATTTAAATTCCTCCACCCAACCTTAGCTTTGGGAATCTACCCAAATGTAATTACTGCAACAGTGAAACACGAAGAACATAGTACAGTTGTGTACACTTACCATAAATGTAGATGTTCGAGTATATTCAGTGTTGCATTCCTGGTTACCCTCCCTCCAGCCCCCTTTCTTCTTTTGGCTATACCTTTACTCTCACTTACTATGCTCAAAAAGCTTTTTGGTGTATTTGCTTTTTTGTTGGAGGTATATCCTTGTATTGTAGATTTAATTGCTTCCCATTGGGGGGGTACCTGACATCTGGTTTAAGAAAAACTGATGTAATGGCGTCAGCTGCATGTTTTATATCTCTGACGACCTGATGTCATGGAAGAAGGGACAGCAACTGATGCAGGACCCAAGACTTTGTTAATCAGGCCAACTGAGGGCTACTGCAAGCAGATAACCCAAATGTAATGACTGCTACAGTGAATACACTCGAACATCTACATTTGTGGTAAGTGTACACAACTGTACTTTCTCCCTCTAGGGACCATTGCAGTTCAGACAGACAACATGTCTTTTGTTTGGTACATCAGCAAACAAGGGGGAATAAAGTCTTACCCTCTATGTCGAGAAGCACTCAGATCTTGACTGTGGGCAATTTCTTCCAACCGATTTCTGATAGCAGTGCATATTATGGGTAGACCCATTCTGATAGCAGACAAATGAGCAGGTCTATTTTTCTACCTCACGAATGGTCCCTCAATCCAAGAGTGGCAGAAATGATATTCTACCACTGGGACCAGCCTTTCTGTGACCTAGTCGCCTCATCCCTGAACAGTAAGTGCAGAACCTACTTCACCCTAATCCCCCCACCAGGGGAGTCACCCTGGGACGCTCTTTTACACACTTGTCCCCCTGCACTTCTCTATGCATTTCCCCCACTTCCCTTAATTTCGAAGTTCCTTCAGAAAGCCTTAAGGTTGAAGAGCAGAGTAATCCTCATTGCCCAGGACAAATATAGTTCCCCTTTCTCTGGCCTTACTTGATGATAAAAAAACTTAGACTCTGGATCCAACTCCAGACCTCACCTCTTACGCAGAGAACTTGATTCACCCAAACCTCCAGAACCTCAGGCTGACAGCATGGTTCCTCCAGTTCCATTAATTGCCAGGCAAATTAACCTTCCCTCTCCAGTACGCAGAATTTTGCTAGTCTCTCTCAAGCCATCCACCTGTAAACTCTGTGTAAATAAAAGAAATTTACCATCTGATGTTGTTGATCTTCATTCCATTCATCACTGATGGATTTCAGTTTTGTCCTCAGAACTGAGTCGGCCTAATACCAAGCTCGCACCAGCCAAAAATTCTTGAGCTAAGCTTTTACCCATAATATCCTTCTCCTTGGTACCTCAGGTCTTGTTTGCCATGTAGCCGTAAAGCCGTGTTCAAGCCAGCTCTCAGCCAAGTCTTTGATTTTTTTGATATTTTAGATAGGTAAGTGTTTATTGGAAAGTGTCATACCTTACTCTGCTTTATTATTTCTTGTACCTAATAATCGCTAAGTTTTTTCAAACTCTTTTTTCCAACTTTCCTACCTGTTGGTAATCTTTGTACCATCGCTGGTACACTCCCTTTGGTCTACCCGCTGTAGTACTCTTCCAGTACCATTGTTGGTATTTTCCTATGTGATTTTCTAACTAAGCTGTGGTTGTAATATTATTTTTGTTGTTGTGGTCTGTTTTTTTTTCCTGGTAGTATATTGTTTGAGGTGGTGTTAACATGTCTGAGAAAAAAGGGCACTTCAGGCTTCAAAGAAGGCCTGAAGTGTGGGAGAAAAATGCCGAATAGTGACACTCATGATGACTGTGTTTGTTTGGGAGTGCCTCATCTGTCTGTACAACTGCTTTGCTCTATTTGTCAGGGTTTTAGTTCACGTACCTTGAATGAGTGCAAGAATAAATAGATTTTAAAGTGCCTTCATAAATCGCACTTTTCAGAGTCTCTCTCCGCATCGGTGGGTTCACCCCTTCCTTGAAAAGAGAGAAAGAGGCCACTTTCTGTTCCCTCCTCACCCTCTGGTAAGAAGGAAAGACCAGCAAAACCCAAACTTCTGAAACTTTCTGCTCCGGAACAGAAGCCTGCGTCTATGGCACTGATTTTGGTACCATCTACTTCAATTGCATCGGCAATGATGATGTCTATGGCACCAACTGTGACCGAAACTAAAATTTTGACCTCTACTCCTATCCCGGCACCGAGCCTTCCCACGGTTCCACTAGCTCAGGTAGACACTACTTCCCCTATTGTCTCAAAATTGAAGATGGTGGTCCCATTAGACATTCAAGCACGGACCTGATATTCCCTATCTGTGGACCCCTTCTTGGGACAGGTTTATAGTCCCTTCCTAGAGTGTCCAGAGTCCCCTTTGGGGATGTATCCACTAGATCCACCTGGAGCCTCTCCGAACTAGATGCAGTGCACCTAGTGGACCAGCTGCTGACAGCCAGGGGGAATCCTTCTGATTCAAAAACCCAATGCCTGCTAGGACTTGGGATTTCTGCTTCACAGACTCCATCTTACTCTCCTTCTTCGTCCTCCTTGCAGGTTTCAAAGCCCTCGGCACCCTTGGCTTCGGTGCCAATATTGGATCTCACTTTGGCCCCGGAGCCGACCCTTTGGGCTTTGGTTCCATTGTTACCAGGTCTTCCTCAGTCCCGGGATTGCACTACAGGCTCCTTGGTTCCAAGTTTGGCGCCGACACTGTCTATGGTGTCGTCCACTGTGCCAGGAGCCCTGTTGGTACCAATCCAGCTTGTGGCTGCACGGAGTGGGGTGTGACCCCAGTTTCTGAGGTTGTCCTTCTTGGTTCCGGGCCCCCACCCCTCTTTGGGCGGCCCTGCCATCCAGGCGATGGAGCGGGCTCTGGCCTCTGTAGGCAAGGCTTTGGCATAGGAACCACCATGTCCTCCCCCTGAGCTGCAGCTGTCACATTTCACTGTCCTGGATTGAGCATGGGAGTTGCAGGAGACCCTATTGCAGGGTGCCCTTTCCTCTGGGTCCTCCTCAGAAGCTCCCACTGAGGATATTCCTAGGAAGATGTTGTGCAAGCGTAAGCATGTGGACCCCTCTGAGGAGTCCCTCACCGAGGATACTACGATGAAGGGGAAGGGTCCCCACGATCACTCCTTGAAAATGTCTCCTTCAGAGACATCCCTGAGATCTTGAAACAGAGGGGGTGATTGGAAGCCCAAAAACTCTTACTCTGAGGAATCCATTTTTCTGCAGGCTTTTCGTGCTCGACCATCTACCTCTTGGGTGACCTCGCCTGCAGATGAGCTTGTTCAGCTTGTGGTGCAGCACGCTTGGAAGAGCCGTGACACTGTTGAAGCAATCCCCAGGAGACCAGACGAGATCCTCTTTCCTCCTGAAGAAAATCCACATTGTTCAAAACATTTACCAGTAAATGCGATGGTGGAGACGGCAGCCATGAAGAAAGAGTTCGCTGAGGAGAGCCATACTGTTCACCCGCCTAACAGGGAGTCCCGAGCGGTGGACAGACTGGGGGAGTGAGTATTTGCTTCATTGACCTTTGCAATTCGGTCTTTGAACTACCTAGCACATTTCATCAGACTCCAGAGAGACTTAATCTCTGAACTCTCTGGTACTCTATCAGGACAGGTGTCTGACAAGGTAGCCTCACAGCTAGCAACCCTGGAATCAATTTCTAATTCGTCCATGAGGTTAATTTCACATGCAGCTGAAGGGGCGGCTAGAGCTGTGGGTTCAGGTGTAGTTATGAGACGACATGCCTGGATGAACCTATGTGACTTCGCGGATCCTTTTAAGTCTTCCTTCCTTAATGCTCCAGTGGAATCATCTTCCCTGTTTGTCCCTAAAGTGAAGGACATGCTAGCCAGGTGTGAGCAGGACGGTAAGACCCTGTCTGCCATTTGTGTACATTTCTCCACTCCTCAGCATTCCTTTTCCAGGAACCAGAGAAGTGGGAAATTGTGGCACAAAAAGTTATAGGGTCCTTTTCGTGAAGCACGTGGCGAGTTCACCCCCAGAGGCAGAGGGGGGGCAACTCTCCTGGAAGAAACACCTACAGAGGCAGAGGGTTTCTGCATAATCAGGGTTCCAGAGATTCTATCTTTAGGCAACCCTATCAGCGCTCCTGAAGAGTGGCCTGATTGCTTTCCTCCGGAAGCAGTCAGGGGACATCTTTCTCTGCACTCCAGTGCCTGGCTATCAATTAGCACCAATTCTTGGGTGCAGAAGATAACCAGAGGTTACCACATCCAATTCGACTCCTACCCAAAGCCACCAAAATGAATTCCAGATGTTCCATCCAGTCTAAGTGAAGAAGCAGCTCTACAAATAGAAAAGCTGTACTTAAAAGGAGTCATCCAGAAAGTCCCACCAGACCAAACCGGATCCGGATTTTACTCAAGATTCTTTTTGGTGCCAAAAAAGACAGGGGACTGGAGACCAATTTTGGACCTCAGCTGTTTAAACAAGTTCATCAGCCAGACAAAATTCTGGATGGTAACGGTTCAGTCCATTCTTTCCTTTCTGGAGGAAGGCGATTGGATGTGCTCGATAGACCTTCAGGATGCGTATTACCACACCAAGATGGACAAATGCTCCAGAAGGTTCCTTCGCTTCCTTCTGGGAGCCAATCCTTATCAATTCCATGCTCTGCCCTTCGGACTCTTTACAGCCCCCAGAGTGTTTACCAAATGCATGGCAGCAGTGACAGCTCACTTGAGACTACAAGGATTCTGGGTGGTGTTTCCATATCTAAACGATTGGCTCCTCACCTCCCCAACCAACCATGTACTGTGGTAACAGCCTTGTACTACACCCTCTCTTTGGCAAATCACCTGGGAATCTCTCTAAACTGGGAGAAATCCAATCCAACTCGAGCAAGACTAAGGATTCAGCTCTGAGTGATACTCTGCCGCGACTTGGTTCCGGCTTGATAGGTCCTGCAGCTGTTAGGGTCAGTAGCAGCATCAATATCAATTGTACCCCCAGCAAGGCTTCACATGAGACTCCTACAGTAGCTTTTGTTAACCCAGTGGTATCCAAATCGCCACCTGTTGTCCTTCCAGATTCGAATAACAAATCGATGCAAGCAAGACCTTTCTTGGTGGATGAAGTCAGAGACAGAACTTTGGAGCCAATTCTTCTACCCCCCTCAGCCCAGCACCATCGTGACCACGGATGCTTCCCTGATTGGGGGGGGGGGGGGCACATTTTCAGGGAATGACTCTCCAAGGCACACAGTCCAATTTAGAGGCCAATCTGCATATAAATGTTCTAGAACTGAGGGCAGTGCTTTTGGCATTGCAAGCATTTCAGTCTGACCTTCCTTCGGGAACAATTGCTATCCAATTGGACAACATGTCAGCAGTTTGGTATATCAGCAAACAAGGAGGAACCAAGTCTTATCCCCTATGTCGAAAAGTCATGAGAGTTTGGCAATGGGCGATAGCTTCCAACCGCTTTCTGATAGCAATGCATATCCCAGGGAATTCCAACATGATCGCAGTCAAATTCCGCAGATGCATTCTTCTGCCTCACGAGTGATGCCATAACCCCAGCATAGCGGCACAGATTTTCAGCCGTTGGGGCCAGCCTTGCTGTGACCTGTTTGCCTCCCTCTCCAGCCACAAATGCAGCATCTACTTTTCCATAATTCCCCCGCAGGGGAAGTCCCAGAGGGATGCTGTTATCCACTATTGGCCCATGGGACTGCTTTATGCTCATCCTCCCATTCCTCTGATTCCTGAAGTTCTGAAGAAAGCTCTTCGGTTGAAAAGCAAAATGATCCTTATAGCACTATATTGGCCTCGACAGATATGGTTCCCCTTTCTCTGTCCTCATCTACTTTGCAGACCATGGACCTTGGATCCAACTCCAGATCTGATTTCTCACCCCAAGGGTTGAGCCATCAGAACTTGATCAGTCTCAAGCTCACAACTTGGCTTCTCCACTTCCGATGATCGCCAGGCATTGTAATCTTCCCTGTCCAGTACATGACATTATTCTGGCTTCACATAAACCATCCACCAAAAAACTTTATGCTGACAAATGGAAAAGATTTTTTGTTTGGTCTAGACAGAGAAAACTAGATCCATATTCTGCACCGGTCTCTGCCGTACTTCAGTACTTATCTAACTTCTTTGTGAAGGGTGCCGCAGCATCAACTATATGAGTTAATTTAGCTGCTGTTTTGAATTTTCATAATGGTTTTGGTGACTCATCTTTAATTTCTCCTCATCTAAGTAAAACCTTTTTGAAAGGACTCTGTCACTCTAGACCTCCAGTTGAGCAGTCCACAGAACCCATGGATTCTCACACTTGTCTTAGTCTGTGACATGGCTTTCTTTTGAGCCAGCAGCCACGTGTGACATCAAATTTCTATCTTGGAAATCTGTTTTTCTGGTGGCCATTACATTGGCAGATGGGATTTCCGAGTTCCAGGCTCTTTTTACTAAGCATCTTTATTTGATTTTCCATAAGGACAGAGCATCACTACCGACCAACCCTTCTTTCCTGCCCAAAGTAATCTCTGAGCTCTCTGTTAATCAGACTATTGACTTACCAGTGTTCTTTCCTAAAATTTCGAACAATTTACTTGATGTCCACAGACAAATGAGATTTTACTTACGACAAAAACAATCCGAAAATCAGACCAGTTATTTATATCCTTTTCTGGTCCAAAAATGGAAGAGTCAGTCTCTAAAGTGACCCTATCCAAATGGCTGAGAGACTGTATAATTTTCATTTATAACCAAGAATTAAAGTCTGTTCCTCCAAACATCAGAACTCTCTCCACCAGATCAATGGCAACTTCTGTGGCGTTCCATTCCAGAGCTTCGATGGACATCTGTGCAGCAGCTACGTGGGCTTCCCCCCATACTTTTATCACTCATTACAAGTTGAATCTGGTCTCCAGGGGAAGAGCTTCTTTTGGTTCAGTGGTGCTCAGGAATGTTCTTCCATAGGGCTGCCCAAGTGAATATAAGGTAGCTGTGGACTCTGTCCCATCAGTGATGAATGGAATAAAGATTAACAACATCAGATAAAGAAGTTATGTCTTACCATAACGTTCCATCTGTGTTGTTGATCTTCATCCATTCATCACGTCCCACCCTCCTTCCCCCTCCTAGAGGCTCCTGGTTTGGGTCCATTTCCTGGATTAAGGTTTTTGCTCTGAGACCGCCTCTGCTTTACAAATTAGGGCAAACTCGATCTGAGGTAACGGGGAGAAGGGTTATTATGGGTAAAAGTTTAGCTCGAGAGTTTTTGGCTGCTGTGAGCTTGGGTATTAGGCCGACTCAGTTACGAGGACAGAACCAAAACCCATCGGTGATGAATGGATGACGATCAACAACAGATGGAACGTTATGGCTAGATATAACTTCTTTTTTTGGTCTGGTGAAAGAAATATTGACCCTCTTTCAGCACCCATCGAAAAGATTTTAGAATTCTTATCCTCTGTCTTTGATGCAGCAGCCTCTCTTCTACTATTAAAATTAAGCCGGAAGCGATTTTGAACTTTCATAATGGTTTTAGGGATAATTCCCTACATTCTCATAAGTTATGCAAAGCATTTTTAAAAGGAACTCTTTTGTTGAAACCCCCTTTTAAGGATCCTATTCCTCCCTGGGATCTCACTCTAGTATTACAATCCATTGCTCAACCTCCCTTTGAACCTTCTACCGAATGTGACCTTAGATACCTATCTTGGAAGACCTTACTCCTTGTAGCAATAACTTCTGCCAGCAGGATTTCAGATGTTCAAGCTTTATCTTGCAAACCACCATACTTGATTTTTCATAGAGGCAGAGTTGCCTTAAGGACAAATCACTCCTTTCTTCCTAAGTTAGTGTTGGACTCTAATATTAAACAGACTTAATCTTACAGTATTCTTTCCTAATTTTTCTAATAAAAGAGAATTCGCCCTTAGTTTGCTGGATGTTCACAGACAGTTAAATTTTTACTGCTCAGAACAAAAGATTTTTGAAAATCAAACCAGTTGTTTCCTTTTCAAGTATCAAAATTTGCAAACCAGTCTGCAAAGTAACCTTGGTCAGATGGTTAAAAGACTGTATAGCCTTTATTTATGACAAAAAGAAAATTGATTTGCTTATAATGGTAAAGGCACACACTACAAGATCTATGGCTACATCACCAGTTTTTCAGTCTTGAGCTTCTTTGGATGACATTTGTGCAGCAGCAACTTGGGCTTCCCCTCATACCTTTATTACTCATTACAGATTGGACTTGGTCTCCAGGAGAAAAGCATCCTTTGATCCAGTGGTGCTCATAAATGTCCTTCCTTGAGTCCGCTCAAGATCTAAGGTAGCTGAGGACTCTGTCCCATTGGTAAAGGAAAGAAGTTATGTACTCACCATAATGTTCCATCTGAGTTGTCCATCTTCATTTATCCTTGACTTCTTTCCCTCATTCCCCTGGCCTTGCTAATATCCTTTGGTGGAATGGATAGGGCACATATCTCCATGTTTGACTACTTTTATGTAGCATTAATGTTTTTCATCAGGCCTCCTGTCCTTACATCTGTTTAGCTCTAATCTGCAAACTCGATCTGAGGTAACTAGGAGAGATGCTTTATGGTAGAGTTGAAGCTCAAGAGGTTTTGGCCTGCATAAGCTGTGGAAATTGCCAAGATGATTCCAATGTTCTGAACTGAACCTATAGTCAGGGATAAATGAAAATGGATAACACATATGGAACGTTATAGTGAGTACATAACTTCTTTTTTGTGGGCTATCATCATAGTTCCTGTGTGTGTGTGTGTGTGTGTGTTGGTGGGGTGGTTTTGTTTAATAAGCTATTAACAGCATGTATTGAAACCAAGAGGTTGAGACAGTTCCAGTGCATGCATTCCTGGATTCCTGTCCCTCATTTTCCTAATACGGTTAAAGAAGGACTTTTTTATTTGTCCTTTACTCTTTGTTGCAAGGTTAGGCTTATAGGAAACGGGCTTGGCTGGCTGTCTTGGTCATGAATCTCTGGGCAGAGTTTAGTCAGGATTAAAGTGACGTAGGATAGTGTTTGAACATGTTAATGGCTCTTTTCCTTAGTTAAACTGGTTTTCTTAAACTTTATATTTTACCCCCTTGAAATTCTTTTTAAAATGTCAACTGTATATACTTAAAGAGGACTTGGTCATTCTTCAGTGGTGGCATAGAAAACGTACAATCTTTCCCTGTAGGGAGTTAGGAGAGGTCAGGGCAATTTTACAGTGGCAAGATGTTCATTGTTTGCTTGGTAACCACCTTTGGGGGAAAAACATATACGGTTGTTTGATTCTGGATGTGGTTAGTCTTCATATGAGAGATGAAAAGGACTTTGTTGTGATTCATTCCAGTTGGCAGGAGGAGTGATCGTAAGATTGGAGCAGGTTGACCCCTAATGCTTTGTGAAGATAATATTAATGGTTTGTTTTTCTGTAGTGGGGTTGTTCACAAGCTGCTATAACCTGTTGCCATTCACAAAATCTAGGAAGCATTGAATGTACTTAATGCTAGTACTAATGCAATAGCAGAAAACAGGCTGCTCAGCAGTTTAGAAATGAAAAAAAAAATGACCATAAGTAAATACTTATCGTAAGTTGCAAATGTTAAATCTGACATTTCAACTGGAAGTAGTCTTCAAAAACAACCTGAAAGATAAATAGTGGATAAGCAAGGGGGGGGGGAGATAAGATAGGTATGAATCCATTCCTCCAGTGTTAATAACCCACTTAACACCTGTCTATAAGCATGTATACGTATGTAGATATTTTTTTCAGGAGTTGTGTGTATTTTGGTGGGGTCTAGGGAGATGTAGGAGAAAAGTAAAAAGAGGGTGGTAGTTATTGAAGAGAGGACTGGTGAATAATGAACAGTTGAAGGAAGTGAATAATAGCCTGAAAATTCCAGGGCTGGGACCATTTTAGCAAAGCAGAGCTAAAGACAAATTAGAATGGGTAAGAACTGTAGTTCATCCAATGTTTGAGTCTCCTAACAAAACTGTATTCTCTTTTTCTGAGGTTTGCTAGCTTCCCAAGGAATATGTCATGTTCATAAGAGGTTGTGGACAGGATGTGGTAGCTTAGAAAAGAGTACATTATTGTCATTTAGATTAATGAGGGTGTGCAGCTCCTGTTTGGTAAGACTCAATTCTTTTAGCAATGTATGTGTTGTATATGAAAAGACACTCCACTTCTACTCCCTCCTAGGCCATAAGTAGGCCATGTTACCTGGGTTATGCTGGTGAAGTTCTTGATTCAGATCATTGCACAGATCCCCACTCCTCGAGAGACAGAAAAACATCTAGTAAGTTTAAGTTGACCTCACTTTATTGTATTTTTCAGATGCTAGAATTGGAATGTCAATTTATTTTACTTTGTTGCTTCCTTACTACTTTTTAGGCCAAGTTTTGATTCAGGGCCTTTACTTTCTGTGTTGAGGTGGAGCTATCCTCTGCAAAGCAAGAAGAGATCCTACTTAACTCCCCTCCAGCAAGCTATTATATCTTTCTTGTGTTGCATCAGAAATGAAATCATTTGATACCATTTCCTTTGTTTCTTGTTACTGTCTTGGCTGTTGCTTAATGCTTCAGTCTTGCCTACCTGTGAGAATGGTCAAGGGTAGCGTGTGGAGAGTTCAACTTTGCTGCGCTCTGTCAACAGCACTGTGAAATTCCCGGGGTCATTTACCGTCACACAGACAAGATCTGTCATTAGAGTCCTGCAGTCTTTTAAGTGACCTGGTGACATCGCTAAATCTAGCTTCAGAAATGCAGTACACTACGAATTTGTTCTTGTCCATTTCACCTAGGGCTGCAGTGGTGCAGTCTTTAGTCTTCCTCCTTGACCTTGTTGGATCTTTTTATTTGCATTTCTCTGTGCTTCATTTCTTTTAGTGCAATCGCTGTACTAATAATTACTTGCACATATTGTTATAAGTTTGTTTTCACTGAGTTGTTTTACTTCTACTTAATTTTAATGTTCATCAGATTAATAGTTGTACTTTTTATTTATTTAACTAATATTTTCATGGTGTTTATCCAGCTGACATTTAGTGTATATCTTTACTTTAGTGCAGTATGCATGTTTAATCTACACATCTTCATATAATGTGTGTAGTGTAGTAAGATTCCATTTGCTTGCAGGTTACTGTTTGTATTGCCTGTTTGTATTGCTAATGACATATACCACCTTTCAGATGCTGTTCAGCACTCTGCTGTAAAGATATGTTTAATCATTAGTCGACTGCCCTAAAGGAAGTTTGCCCCTTGACACTGTACACAGTAGACTGAGCTGAGGGTTACCATTGGTACAGTGTTTCCGTCTTGTAAGCCCTCTTTAATCTGATGGTGTTGAGATGCTTACAATTCTCCATCTCTGCCTGCTTTTAGGTAGACTTTCCTCTAGTGCTGATTTATCTAGCAGTAGACTATTTAAAGGATTGTCATTAAGTTGTCTTGCATTTTTTCCTTTCTGTTTGCTTTTCTAACTACACTTGATGACCAGCCAATATCTGTCTGTCTGCCATTCCCATTTGTTCTCCCACCCTTGGTAGTCCATCAGTGTGGGTAAGAACTGGACAGGGGAAGCTATCATACAGGCAGCTTCACTGATGGTCTGTGTACTTGCCAGCATCCTGGCAGTGAAAATGTATTTTTTAGGTGTAATTTTCTCATGACATGGAGGTGGATGACCCTCAACATCCTGGAGTCTGCAGTGCCCTCCATGATATGGGTGTACACTGCAGTATAAACCTAATATTTTCATTTCTGAAAGAAATACAGTTTAATATTTCAAGTTTCTTCACACAGTACATGCTCTTTGGAAAAAAGTTTATCACCCCCTTATTTCAAGGAGGCATTAATAGAAATTACTGCTTTCCTCCATTGGCCCTGTTTTCCAGTCTTTTTATTCAGCAGTAGCCTTCAAAAAATCATAATCAAGGAAAGAACAGTCTTTTTTTCTTCATGGAAAAATAAGTTGTGTCTAAGGTTTAATGTTCAAATATGTTAAAGTAGTATTTTTCAGTAAGCTGAGTAGTGAAATGCTTGCAAGCATACGAATGAAACATTAATCCAGGGTTACATCTGCTTAAGTTGGTGGTAGCTTAGGTAGATGTAAAAAATCCCACAACATCTAGTGAAAAAAGTAGGGTAAGTTCCCCTATGCCCTAGCCAAATTTTCTCTGCAAGTGGTATAAATACCAACTTGGGTCTCCATTGCAAAGAAGCCACTAGCCTAGTGAGACATACCCGGTCAACAAAAATGAATAAGTAAATCATATCTGGGAATAGTGCGTGCTTCCATACTCCTTTGCCCCCCTCTAATGTTAGATTAGGATATAAGTGAAAAAAAATGGTTGGAGCCATATATTTCATGTTGTTACATTTATAAGTATGCCATGTGCCTCCACACCCCACCCTCAAAAGGCAGTCACCTTTTGTTTTCCCCTCTAATGTCACACTAGGACAAAAGTGAACGTGTAAGTGATCACAGTAGCATATTTCAAATTTTTCCTGTCAAATACATGTGTACAGCATGTCCCCTTACCCCATTGAAACAACAGATAGCCACCTGTATCCATGACTGATGTTTATGAGAAAAATGAAAAAAAAAATGACCACAGTAATGTGTTCTGGCTTGTAGTTGTTAGACGGTACACTACCTCTAAATATGCCATGAAGACTTCTGTGCAAACCTCTGATGTTTGACTGTAAAGAAAGTTAAAGAAATAATGACCACACTGTCTTGAGCTCCCACACAAGTTGTAACAACCTACTGTGCATTTCTGAGCTGGGCCAGTTTTGGATTAGGTGGACCCAGGGCAGAGTTTGAAGATGGAGCACCCCCCACTAAGTCTGTGTCAAAGCCCATTACATAGCTGTCGGTCTGTGGCATTGTCAGAAGCCCTCAAAGTCTAGATGTTCGGTCTGTGGTGTTTTCAGAAGCCCTCAGAGTCTCGATGTTCTGTGATGAATTTTATGATTTGTTTTTGAAATGTTATTTTTTTTTACTTTTACACAGGAGAGTTATGTATGTGCCTTCCAATATTGTGTGCTCGCATATAAAATAGGTTATATATTTTTTTCAAACTAAAACTACCCCAAAAAGCGAAGTGTCAGTAAGATGCACTGAAATCTTTTGCACTCATAAACTTTCTCAAATACAGACACTGCCTCTAACAAGCCATGTCTGTAACAAAATATGCACGCACACAGTCGCTCTTTTCTCCTGCTTATAGCATGCTTCCTTCAGTCCTGTACTTTCAAGTCACATTCGATTCCAAAAGTTGCCCTATGAACAGCTGATGTCATCCACAGAGTTTTCCGGCAAGTAGGGAATGAGCTTTGATTGTTGGTACCTTCTTCTGTCACACACACACACACACACACACACACACACACACACACACACACACACACACACACACACACACACACACACACACACTATGGAAGAATTTAGAGTTGCCAATCCACCTGCCATATGTCTTTAGGATGTGGGAGGAAACTGAAATACTTGGGGAAGAGTCATGTGAACAAAGGGAAGACATGGAAATTCTGCACAGAAGGGCACCCAGCTGAGAACAGAACTAGAGAACCGCTTGGTGTGAGGTGAGTGTGCTACTCACTGCACCACTATGCCACTCTGCACAGTTGCCTACAAGTAGAATTGGGAGAATGCCAGTTCACCTACTGAAGTTCTTTGTAGTGTCAAAGGAAACCAAAGGATCTGGATAAAACCCCCTGCAGAGGCAAGGAGGGCATGCAAATTCCCCTTAGAAGGAACTGCTGCCAAAAACTCAGAGAACCAAACTGGTTGAGATGGTCATGTTGATTTCTGTGCCGTTGTGTTAATGATCATTTGCTTTCACACACATCCTACTCATACCACTAAAGACAGCCACTTGTGTACAATACTGAGTTCTGACTGTGATGGAAGGCATAAGAAATTCTGCCCAATTTGTTGCTGTTAGCTATTCCACAATGTCCCCCACACACATCACAGCACTTATCATTTTATATCCATTTCAGCAAATACAGTACATTGTGACACATTGCTTCTGCCACGCCTGATTGGTGACTGTTTAACTGTGATCAGAGCTAAGTTGCTTTTACCTTAGACTGTCCCATACTCAACAGTTACAGCCACTTTATTGACTGCATACACCTCAGATATCTGATTATGAAAAACTAGCAACAGTAATGTATGTAAAACCTACTGTGTAATGTTTCACACCTGCACGCAGCAGCCACAATAAAGTATTTCATCTTTTGTCACACAAGTACATACTGTTCCTGCAAAGTCAGATTAATGACTGTTTAAACTGAGCAAATAGTAGAAAAGTCTGTCAGTTTCATCCATGAATGGTCCTCCTACCCAGCAGTTACAGCCAGTTTATTGACTTTGTTTATCTCTCAGATACCTGATTGTTGTAAAGAATGATGGCAATTATAATATATTTCAAATTTGTTTCACATGAAATGTAGCCATAGCAAAGTACTTCAGTACACTTTATACAACTACACATTGGTCTTGCAAAGCTACAGTATAACTTACCAACATGGGCAAATGGTGTTCCACACCAGAGGTCAATTCCTCATTGGTCAGATGCGACCACAAGCTAATCACACTAGACATCCATATCCCGCCCTCACCCCCAATTAGGGAAACCACCGTAAAAAACTTCTCCAAAGCCAACTTCACAATTCTTAAGACAGAAGTGGCAAACTTCATGACACCCATGCAGACGGACAATAGAGGTACGACTGCTGAATCCTACACAAATGCACTTTATAAGCACTTACATGAGTGCATGGATCATGATATCCCTAATAGAACCAAGATGCTATCCTCCAGAAAAAGGAAGCCAATCTGGTGGTCCTCTGCCATAAACAAACTGTACAACAGAAGAAAGAAACTGTTGCAAAAAAAAGAGTAAAATCCCATGACTGGAGGAACTCCCTGATCAACCTCAGTAAGAAGCTGAGATCCCTCATAAAATCCTCCAAAGCTAGTTACGAAAAGAAAATTGCCACTGACTCTAAAGACAACCTCAAAGCATTCTTATAGCTATGATCTGCTCTGAGTTACAGCACAATGGCACTAAATATACAGAACCAAATGATTTTGCCAACATCCTGGCAGATTGGTTCAGTGCTAACTTTACCCCCCTCTCACCCCCTAGAGGGCCCATCTCTATACCCGGAAGAATGCAAAGTTCCTGTAATCACGGCTGCACAGGTAAAAAAAACCCTCTCCAAAGCCAAGAACACAACATCCATGGGACCTGACAATATCCTAGGCTGCGTTCTACATGAACTACAGAATGAACTGGCACCCTACCCAGGTACCATGTTCAATCATAGCTTCACCTCAGGCATTGTGCCCACTGAATGGCGCACCATGACACTTAATCCACTCCACAAAGGGGGAGCCACAACGGACCCTGGGAACTACTGCCCCATTAGCCTGAAGAGCCTGGTCTGCAAGGCCATGGAATGTATCGTCATGGAACTCATAAACAAAGACATTGGTAATCACCAAACTCTGGACCCTACCCAGTTTGGATTTGTAAAAGGCAGATCATGTCTCCTAAATCTGATAGACTTCTTTGAAGCAGTCACCAAAACCATAGATGAGGGTAAGGTGGTTCACACAGCTTATCTAGATCTCGCCAAAACTTTCAACACCATCCCCCACTCTGGAATTATAGATAAGCTCACTAAACTAGGTATAAATCCTTATGTCACAAGATGGGTTGCCAACTGGCTCACGGACAGAACCCACACTGTGAAAGTAGCAGACTCCAAATCCGACTTCAGACCAGTGACAAGTGGAGTCCCACAGGGTTCAGTCCTGGGTCCTTTCCTGTTTGGTGTCTAAGTCTCTGAAGTACAGGCTAACACAGAAGGTCTTTGGCTAACAAAGTTTACAGATGACTGCAAACTAAGAGCCATAATCGAAACGCCTAACGATGTGGACATACTACAAAAGGGCCTCACTGAGACAGATGCCTAGTGTCAAAGCCATAGCCTGAAGCTCAGTGCCAAAAAGTGTATTGTCATCCCCTTTGGTAAAAACTCTGTACCCCTGAACTACCACATAGCTGGTAGTCTACTTAATGCTAAAAATGTGATGAGAGACCTTGGGACACAGGTGGAGAGTAGTCTCTACTTTGATAATCACATCGCCACAGTGGTCAGGAAATCCTTCTACGTGGCTCACCTAATCACAAAAGGTTTCTCATCCAGAAAAAAAAGAGGTCATTGTTCCCCTCTACTCATCACTCATTAGACCCATTATAGAGTACAATGCCCCTTTTGGTGTGTACCTCACAAGACATCTACAACAACTGGAAAGGCCACAGAAATATCTCACAAAGAGGATTATTGGCCTCAAACAGATGCCGTACGCAGACCGTCTCAAAAAACTCCAGCTTTACTCTGTCACATATTGCCTACTATGTGACTGCCTAACATACAGAGCTATGTCAAATCCAGAGCTGTTGGACATGCTCCACTTAAAGAAATCCCAATCCCTCCGAGCTACACGCTCTAGGGACCTAAACCTTGTCACCACAATAAACAGAACATGCTGGAGGGATAGATTCCTGTCCCAGAGACTTCCCATACTCTGGAACAGACTACCTATCTATGTCAAACAGAGCTCCTCATCAGCACTCTTCAAGAAAAATCTTGTTGATTGGAAATAGGAAATTCACCCCAGGGATCACTTCTGTGGCTCTGCTCGACAGGGGCACAGGAGAATAATTCTTGGGTGGTGAAAGCCAGGGTACATTTTTGGCTAGGCTTATATAGGCCCTAGGGCCAGTAGCCTAGTACCTACCTATGAACTGTTTAACTGTAACAAAATGCAACAAGATTAGTCATTTTAACCAGAGAGAACCGCTAAACTCAAAAAAGTTATATTAGCCTGTTTGTTGATTGTGTATACCTGAAATGTCTGCTTGTAATAAAATAAACAAATGGCTGCAAAGATTTATTTCAACTATTTTCATATGAATATACAATAGCTAGCCAGTGAGAATAAATTCTCTTCCACAAATTTGTCCATCTTGCTTTGCACGACCACTTGTTAGTATTGAAAAGCCATCCACTGTCTAATCCAAATATCTATATGCCTGCTATGATTAAAAAAATGAAAAAAAAACCCAAAAGTTAAATGCTGTACTTTAACCACAAAATTGTCCTCCAACCCACATCATAGGGTGCCACCGATTATAGACTTCTGCTGATCTTTCCATTGTAACCAGTACATTCCCTTTAGCATTCAGAGTTTATGGATTTTTCTGCTCCATCCCAGCTATGATCTAGATGAGCATTTGAAGCTGTCTTATTCATTCTGTAGATTCTAGATGGGATGGAACAGAAAACCAGCAAGTCAAATTGTCAGATTTATAGCATCTTCCTATCATAGGGAATTGTGGACTACTTTAATCAGCAACACCTTGGGAGATTAAAAATAAGTAAACAAACTAAATAAAATAAGGAGATGCAGCAGTAGCAGCATCTGTTTACTCTAAAGCAGTGGTTCCCAACCTTTTTTGACTTGCGTACCCCTTGGCAATCCATTTCCCTGAAATTGTACCCCTCATATTGTTGACATTTGTAATAGTTGCTTTTATGTCCAATGTATGTGTTGTAAATGTAACTAATAAAATTTAATAATAAAAACAATCTTTAATAGTAAAGTGAAAAAACAGTGCATATATATATATATCAGCAATACATATAAATAAGTTATAAAGTTATCATACAACTAAACATTTCAAACTTAATAAAATTTCAAACTAAACAAACAATTATTAAGCAACTTTATCTTGCACATATTTAGTGTGAGCCTTGTGCTTGTTTTGAGGCACATAGTTTTTTGAAATTGGGTTCAACTGATGAAAGGTGTAATCCTAAATATGGAACTGCATTCAGCTTATTACGATATTTGTTTTTAATTAAGACATAAGAAGAGAAAGCTCTCTCTGCTATTTCAGTACTTGTAAATGGCAAAAGAAACAAAAGGGCCTTGTCAGAAAGCTGTTCGTATTCTCTGCTGATGTTTGCCCAAAAGTTAATAAGAAAGTATCCTTTGAATTCAGCATTTAAAGTACTATCAGTTGAAAGTTCAATCAACTTCTCTTTCTCCTTGACTGATAATTTAGCTGCCTGGACATATTGTTCTTCAAAAGGATTTGAAATCCAATAGATTTCTTCTTCAAGTTTGGAGAAGTACTTCTGGAAGTCCGATTTTAGCCCATTCAAGTGTTCATTTATTTTCTTCCTTATTTCCCAGGATAGAATAAGCTTGTTTTCAGATAAGAAATTATGCAGAGTTTCAAATACCTCAGACTGGCCATTTTCAAGACATGACCTCCAAAAATCTATTTTTTTAATCATAGATTCAATTTTGTCTGAGACATTGAAGATCGTTATTGAGCTATTCTGAAGTGTCAAATTTAATTTGTTTATAATCTGGAAAATATCTGATAAATATGCAAGTGCCTGAAGCCAATTACAGTCGGAAGCAAGGAAGAAAGGATGGTCTTCAAAAAGCACCTGGACTTCATGTCTAAGTTCAAACAGCCGGGTAAATACTTTACCACGAGAAAGCCACCTTACTTCTGTATGAAGGAGCAGAGTAGAATGAGGACTCATCATCTCTTCACACAGAGCTTTGAAAATTCTTGAGTTTGTGGACTTCGACTTTATAAAATTCACCACTTTCACAGCTTTATCCAAAACAAGTTTAAATTCACCAGGGAGGTTCTTGCATGCTAAACTTTGTCTGTGGATGCAACAGTGGCTCCAACTTATATTGGGAGCTACCTTCATGACAAGACCACGAAGACCAGAGTAAATCCCTCACATAGACTTGGCACCATCGGTACATAATCCACAACAATTAGACCAATTAATCTCCTTTTCTTTGAAATTACAATCAATAACATTAAATATATCCTCACCCCTTGTGCATTATGACAGAGGATGACAAAGCAAAAGGTTCTTTTCAACTTCATTATCTTTCAAATACCTTGCAATAACAAGCAAAATAGCACAATAGGCAACATCTGTGCTTTCATCAACTTGAATAGCGAAAATGTTACTGCTTTTAATTCTACCTATTACTGCCATCTCAACATCATCAGACATATCTTTAATTCTTCGAGATATTGTATTGTTTGAAAGAGGGATGGTGGTCATTTTCCGCTTCTTCTCCAAGCATACATCGAACAGCATCTGTTATACAGGGAGATATTAGATTCTCGGCTATGGTATGACTTTTACCACATTTTGCGATACGGTAACTAATATGGTAACTAGGTTCAACTGCGTTTTCGTAATCTTTGTTACCTGATAGGATGTATGATGTCAGATTCAATCTTTTGTTATTTTCCGCTAACCGTTTGAAAAAACTGTATTCCTTATTTTTATAGTTAGCATGTTTCATTTCTAAATGGTGTAAAAGTAGGGAAGGTTTCATGCTACCATTTGACAGCACTTCTCCACACACCACGCATTGGGGCTTAGGACAGTCTTCATTTCCCACATACGAAAATCCATATTTCATGTATCCATCACAGTACTTTCTCTTTTTCCCTCTTTGAGAAACTAAGGACTGTGCCTGGTTAGTGTTTTGCACCAAAATGTTGGACATGCCTTGAGAAGTACTCTGATCACATTCTATGCTCATATCATGCGTCAGCTCTTTTGTTTTGCCAGGTTTCAGCCACTTATCCATCACAATATCTAGTAATAAGACAATTACGAAATTAATTTTAATATTAAATTTAAATAATGATAAAAAGAACTGTAACTGTTAAGATAAGAACAAATCTAAGTTTCTCAGCTATTCATGTCAAAAATGTAAGTAGTACTACATGAAAGCAAAGCCATTACATTCTGCCATTACTTGGCTGTATCCCCACTTCTCCCAATTCGCCATAAACACTGTTCAAAACTGTCAGTGTGCACACTTTTTTCTAATGATTACAGATATTTGGATTTAATTTAAAACTTTTATTTCAAATATACTTAATATAGCACAAACACTGATAATTTGCTAAAGTAAACAAAGCAATACAGTGTTGCAATGAAAACAGACTTAGCATTAAAACTTCTCTGCCTCTGAAACTCATATTCACTGAATCAGTATTGAAATCCACATTCAAAGAAAATGCATCTGGCCAGTGGTGGATTAAGATTAAAGGCAGTTTTCAAATCAGTCAGTATGACAATCTTAGAGGCTGCTGCTAACAAACAACTTAATATATCAGAGTACATGTTCACCCAAAAGTCATACAACATTCCACTACATTCTCTTGCCAAACAAAAGTCATTAAAATAATGTAATTATTAACATATATCTCATTTAATTTCTAATCTAACCTAAGCATCACGTGTATCTCAGCAAGTACTACAATTCAAGTCTGGAAAGGACCAATTGATCTCCACACACCAAGTGCAAAGCAGAATCCAACAGATCGACAATAATAATAAAAAGGAGGTTAGCTAGAAAGCATTACTTCTTAGCACCTATCAAATCTTCCTTAGCCCTCTTTTCACTTGCAAGGGAAAGACCAGACATCAAACAGAAATTAAAGGGTAATTCCCAGCAAATTATTAGGCCATATGCTTTTTTTTTTAACCTGCTATCACAAAAAAAGCAAAAGAACTGTCTCGCAATAAATACTGACCAAATCCAGGTTCACACATTATAATAAACTAGTTGCCTTCCAAGAACTTAATTCACTTGGTCTACAAACATGTATCAGCTTCCAAGGGTTAGTTTCCTTTCCCGCAACATCACTTGCATAATCTTCAAGTACTACTACTACCAGTATTTCTCCTAGCTAAGTTCTTACTTTTTACAGGCATAGCTTTCAACTTTCCATCTCCAAAATGAGGAACATCAGCCCTCATAATGTGGAACAAATGGGCAAAATGTGGAACACGTAATAATGCCTTACTAACAACTTCATCTGGAAGCTCACAGTTAAATGTGCTATTCAGCTATTGTACTTATAAAAAGTTTTAAGGCTGTGTAGATATACAAAAGAGATGAGGGAGTAACAAATGCCTTAAGACAAAGGACCAGACTCATAATGGGTCTGCAATAGGGAGTCAAGGGGTTTCAGAAAAATAGGCCAATACTCATGCATCACAGTCATGGCTGAAGAGCTGAAACACACTGCTTGTGATAATATAAATCTGAAGCTGCTTGCTTGTAATATATATATATATATATCTATAATAAGAATAAGGAACATGCAAAATTTCATTCAGAGAACACCAGTACTGTACTCTTATTTAAGAAAATAATTTCAGTCAACCTTCCCAGTGCCGACACTACAATCTCGGGCTTTGAACACTAGACAAGCTAAGGTTAAGCTAAGAAAAGAAAAAAAACTACCATTCAAAAACAGCTCTACTTGTCAAATATAAATTAAATTTATTAAACATAGTACTCCAAGCTGGAAGCAAAGGCACTAAGCTAGTTGACAGAACAACTGGTTCAGCACTTTATGATTGACGTTATTCAAATGCATTATAAAGGGCTTCCTGATATGAGGTACATTGTATCAGCCTCAAGACTGTTCATGCCAAAGTGAATTTTCTGAATATTAATTACAGTTATTCACCTTATACAAAGAGGTCATGGTTGCTTATTTTTCTTTCCTAAGTGTTTTTGCAATGCACCTCCACAACACAAATGATGTTCCAATTTTGTTTAATTGTACAATTCCTAATATGGGTATTAACAGCCTTTCTGTAATATTATACTCAGATGTGTGCATGAAGAAATTTAGTGCAGCTCCCCATGTGGCCATTACTGTAGCTACATAACACTTTACACATACAGCACAAAGCAAATTGCACCTCTATTATAAAAACATTTTAGTCTTCAGACTCTGATTCAGAAATATGGCATGCAATTAATGCTGAAATAAAATAGAATGCCATTGATATTTTGCAATATTAAAAGCTTATCCCTGCACTAAAGATGCATCAAATGTCTCTTACAGAATCATATGCACGCATAAATTATAACAAGGAAACTGCACACACCTAGTGTCTTCTGTAACACAATTCACTGGATGGTAAGTTATTAGCTTGTTGTTACTACTGTCATTCCGACGCGAGTACTGAAATATGAATTGGAGATGACGACTTGAAACATGTCTTTTAACTGTTGGCATGTTTTAAAGCCAAGCAACTACTGTGAAAGGAAATTCTCATTGGTTGCCCTGGGTACAGAGTTTAGGGACTGCAGTTACTTAAATAATGTTGCAATATCTTGTTAAATGGGCACAGCCTTTGACATATTATTGAAGTTTTACTACATAAATAATTAGTTTGCTGTTTTCTAAACTGCATTAAATTCTAAAAAGTAATTGCTTTACTGAGTGATTTCTTTATGTATATTTTGTCTAAATATGATGATTGTTAGGCCGATAAATACAGATATTGTTAGAAGAAAAAGTCCAGAGAGTATCCAGGTGATTAGTTTTACCTTAATTTATTTCATGACTGGTGAGGGGTTTTTTTCCTTCTAATTCTATTGCACTCACAAATGAGCACAGCGTTTACTGAATAATTTGCTCTGTAATACCAATGCTTTACTTATCCTACTATTCATGATTAGAGTTATAGGGCTTTTAGTAAACTGCTCACTGTCTCAGACCCTGTAACCTGAAAGATATTTCTTGTCACTTGTAGTCTTTCTCTGGTACAGTCAGAACTGTTGAGCTTGCAATCATATTTCTTTCTTTCTGACATGCAGGGATATTATACACTTATACAGAGATGCTATATCGTTGTTCTTACCTTTCCTTTTCTGTGTTCGGGATCCCAAAGTTCCTGCACACACTACTACAGCACTGACACACAACCTTCTTCCCTAGCCTAGGTAACAGTTACAGTAGAATAGATAAAATACAGATAACGGGAATACATTGGCGCCTTCACATTTATAGGACAGACTTCCTGTGCGTGGGAATTAAGTCCTAGGATTGTGAAAGTGCCTAAGGCAGGATTTTTTTTTTAATTAAATGAACTTTCCGCCATTGCTAATTTTTTCCCGCGTACCCCTAACCAACCAAGCACGTACCCCTGGGGGTACGCATACCCCAGGTTGGGAATAGCTGCTCTAAAGGATAATTAAATAAACAAATTAAATATGTATATATATGTGTGTGTGTGTGTGTGTATATATATATATATATATATATATATATTTTTTTTTTTTTTTTTTAATTTATTTATTTATTTGTTGGACATATCTAGTTTGTCATCCTGTGACTTTTATGAATGTTTTTAGGTGTACTTTGTTTTCTGTTTCTACTTCAATCTTTACATGAACTTTCCTCAACATCCTGCCATTTTGCTTTTCTTCCTGTATGTTGCTTTTGTCTTTACATTGCATTTCTTCTCCATTCAATTTCAGTGGTTTCTAGTATTTATCATTTATCGTCTGTGTACCTTCTACTATATCCAAAGCTGTCACTTTATCTCTTTCCATTATTTTACCAACAATACTATTGCATTGTAATGTACTGCGGTGGTGGTGCTGAGGTAGCATTGTTGCCTCACAGTTAGACGTTGCTTGTTCGATTCTCAGTTAGAACGTCTTCTGTGTGGCGACATGCGTGAATGGGCGTTCTTTCGTTGAAGGTTGTGCGTTAGGCCCGGCAAGCCAGCACGTAGAACACTACTGCCAATCATTAGCGGACCGGAGTTCCGCTCTGGCGACCCCTAACCGGGAAAAGCCGAAAGACACAAACAAACTATTGCATTGCAATAAGCTTGTATTACAGAAAGTTGCCACATATGTAGGGGTGTATGACAGAATTTATAGCTGTCCCTTTGTTTACAATGTAGGCTGTTCTTTGAATTTATTGTGTGTACACTATATTTGCTGTACATAATGCATGTTTTTTGTCCATTATAATAGCTGCTTACTTGTAGGTCGCCATATCAAATAACTTGCATGAATTAATGCTGTTAACATTAATAGTGTTACTACTACACTTTATATCTGCTTCAGTGGTGTTAGCTGTTTGATTGCAAATTATTTTTTTTTGCTTCAAGATGTTTTTATTTCATCTATTTGTACTTAATCATCTTTATCCATCATTTATTTCGCACTGGGCATTACATTGAAATGGTTTCTCAATAGAAAAGACAAGTTTTGGTCAAAAATATAATTTTTGTTGAGCTGTTTTTTACTGGAAAGCTATCTGAGCTTTCTGAGATAAAAGTATTAGATTACTGTAATTGATCTTAATTCCCTTTGCTTGAAAATGCAGTCACCACTGGATTACTGATACTATGCAAACAGTACAAAGTGTCAGTTGTATACTATGCAAACGGTGCAGTCAAATTAATTGTGATCTATACCTAAGGGAAGCGTGATAAAATATTTGTTATATCATCAAGAGCTGTACATGGCATAAGAAATATTTTATCATTCTTTTTCTGCCTTTTGGAAGGATTAATGTCTCTAATTATTTTGTTATATGGCTTTTAAAAGTTCTCTATGTCTTCGTCTTTGAATTCAGAGAAAGTTCTGCTGGTGCAAGCACTTAGAGTAGTGATTCATTTCCCTGTAAAATAAAGTACTGTTTGTAGGCAGGGTAGCATACTAAGGCCAGGACTACACTGAATCTTGAAAGTTGGAGGGAGTAGATGGTAAGAAAGCAAATTGAAGTAAAACAGGGAAGCTATGCAGGCTATGGATGTTTTTTTGTTACACATCCTGGTTTACATGCACACACACACACACACACACACACACACACACACACACACACACACACACACACACACACACACACACACTTACTTGACAGCTTGGCTTAAAGCTTGGTTGCTAGCTTCAAGTAGCAGCTTGCATTTTAAGTCCAGGTGTTCCTCTTTTCCTAACTTGTTTTGGCCCTTAGCCCCTGGCAAACACTGTCCCAAGAGACATTGAAGGATTTGTGTTTGCCATATTGGAAGTCTCAGAGGCTGCTTTATCTTTGCCAGTCACTTCCAGTGCACACTGTATTTTCGGACGTGTTTATCACTTTTCCTGGAGATTATCTGTTTAGGCAGTCTCTGACAGTTACAATAACAAGGGCAGCCCGCTATTTTCCAGCTAAAGGATATGTCGCCGTTGAGAGATGTATAGCATTAATTAGAAATACATAACATCCTGCCACATGGCAGCCTTCTCCCAGCCGCTCTGCTTCCTGGTCTTGTACACTTTGACGACAGTTGGTTTATGTTTTTCCCGAATGTTATGTACTCTGAAGCTCTCACTTAAAAAATGCAGTCCTTAACTTGGGCCTGCAGGATTTTATTCTGTTCAGCTGCAGTCTCTGTTTTTACTGTAGCTGCATGCCTAGTACAGAATATTAATTATTGTGATTAGGATCAGTTTTGTGTATTGTAAACGTTATTTTTGTCAAGTTTGAGTTGTGCACCTTATCACATTTCATACTGTTTTTTTTTTACAGTACACTGACTCTTAGCAGTTAATGTTTGCAAATGTCAACATTTTCCCCCTTTCACCTGTAACACTCACTGTCTCTAACCTACATCTCTTCATCCTTTTCCTCCTCACAGTAGTTTTTACTTCTTTACTGATTCTTCTCTTTTTTTTTACGTTTCTCACCTCACCCCGTTTTCATACTGTCAGCTTACCAACCTGCATGTCAGCTGTTTTTCAATAGTGAATATACTGTACTGAATACTAGTTTTATTTTTCACCTCATATTTTACACTCCACTTATTCGCCTTGTAACTTAATTCTGAAATGACAGAGCTATAATTATACTGTCACAAAATTGCATCATATTGCAGTATTTTTAAAATTGTGTTGTACAGTATTACATAATACAGCTTTTTACACTTTGTATAGGTATCTCTAATGATTCTGTATTGTTTTATAACTCTCAAGTTTAGTCATTAATTATAAATAGTATTTTTTACTGGAACTTTTCTCCCCTGGCATCTGCTTAAAAATGGTCTTTTTAGGCTAAGTCTAACTAATCGAATAAACAAGCTGTAATTAGTCTGTTATCTGTATGTGCTCACTGTAAATCAAGTATTGTCCATGGTAAAAACTCCAAGCAAAAAGGCTACAGCTGTCATCTTCTGCACAGCACAGAATGTAATCAAAATTGATCAGCTACATGTTTAAAAAAAAGGATGCATATACAGTATTGCAACTAAAGCCCAGTAATGTATAAAAAAATTAAAAGATTAAAAAAAAAAAAAAAAAATCACTCACATTTGTTTTATAAGCGAAGCATCGTCCTGACTTAAACAGCTGAAAGCATGCACACAAATGACTCCCTTTACACAAAGAAAAAGTGTCGTTAGGTTTCACTAAATCAGACATATTGCTCAAGCATTAGTTTATAAGGCATGTAGACTATTTATAGGTACTGAACTCGGTGAGAAAAGGCAGAACAGAAATACATTTTCTTTATAGCACTAATATTGTTTTAAAAAGGTACAGTTCTTTTTAGAATAGTATCATTGGGATGCACAAGCCAGTGCATTTCTTTGTGCCGGTCCCAAGCCCGGATAAATGGGGAGGGTTGCGTCAGGAAGGGCATCCGGCATAAAATTATGCCACATCATACATGCAGACAAAAGTACACATCTACATACCAGATCGGTCGAGGCCCGGGTTAACAACGACCGTCACCAGTACTGTTGGCCAACAGGGTGCTGGTGGAAATTGGGCTACTGTTAGCCGAAGGAGGAGAAGAGGCGGAAGGCATGGCTGAAGGCAGGTAAAGGCTAGGACTGTGATAGTGAGGGTCGGAGCTTTGAATGTTGGCAGTATGACTGGTATAGGGAGAGAGCTAGCTGATATGGACCAAAGGAAGGTTGGTATAGTGTGTGTGCAAGAGACCAGATGGAAGGGGAGCAAGGCTAGGTGTATCTGAGGCAGGTTCAAATTGTTTTATCATGGTGTGGATGGGAGGAGAAATGGCGTAGGCATTATCCTGAAGGGAACAGTATGCTAAGAGTGTTTTGGAGGTGAAAAGAGTGTCGGATTGAGTGATGTTTATGAAGCTGGAAATTGATGGTGTAATGATTAATGTTGTTAGTGCATATGCTCCACAAGTTGGGTGTGCGATGGATGAGAAAGAAAAATTTTGGAGTGAGTTGGATGAAGTGGTGATGACTGTACTCAAGGGTGAGAGACTGGTGATTGGAGCAGATTTCAATGAGCATGTTGGTGAAGGGAACAGAGGGGTGAGGAAGTGATGGGTAGGTATGGTGTTAAGCAAAGGAATGCAGAAGGTCAGATGGTAGTGGATTTTGCGAAAAGAAATGACATGGTTGTGTTGAATACACATTTTAACAAGAAGGAGGAGCATAGGGTGACATACAAGAGTGGAGGAAGATGCACACAGGTGGATTATATCTTATGTAGAAGGGCCAGTCTGAAGGAGATTGGAGACTGTAAAGTGGTGGTAGGAGAAAGTGTAGTTAGGCAGCATAGGATGGTGGTTTGTAGGATGACATTGGTGATCAAGAAAAGGAGGATGAGTGTGAGGCAGCACCAAGGATCAAATGATGGAAACTGAAAAATGGTAATTGTGAGGTGATGTTCAGGGAAGAGTTTAGACGGGCACTGGGTGGCAGTGAAGAGTTACCGAATAGCTGGGTAACTACAGCAGAGCTAGTAAGTGAGATGGCTAGAAAGGTGCTTGGTGTGACATCTGGAAAGAGGAAGGAGGACAAGGAGACCTGGTGGTGGAATGAAGAAGTACAGGAGAGTATACAGAGAAAGAGGTTGGCGAAGAAGAAGTGGGATTGTCAGAGAGATGAAGAAAGTAGATAAGAGTATAAGGAGATGAGGTGCATGGCAAAGAGAGAGGTGGCGAAGGCTAAGGATAAGGCGTATGATGAGTTGTATAAAAGGTTGGACACTAAGGAGGGAGAAAAGGACCTGTACCGATTGGCTAGACAGAGGGACCGAGCTAGTAAAGATGTGCAGCAGGCAAGGGTGATAAAGGATAATGAGAGAAACGTAATCACAAGCGAGGAGAGTGTGTTGAGCAGATGGAAAGAGTACTTTGAGGGGCTGATGAATGAAGAGAATGAGAGGGGAGAGAAGGTTGGATGATGTGCAGATAGTGAATCATGAAGTGCAGTGGATAAGCAAGGAGGAAGTAAGGCTAGCTATGAAGAGGATGAAGAACGGAAAGGCTGTTGGTCCGGATGACATACCTGTGGAAGCATGGAGGTGTTTAGGTGAAATGGCAGTGGAGTTTTTAACTAGATTGTTTAATGAAATCTTGGAAAGTGAGAGGATGCCTGAGGAATGGAGAAAAAGTGTTTTGGTACCGATTTTTAAGAATAAGGGTGATGTGCAGAGCTGTAGTAACTACAGAGGGATTCAATTGATCAGTCACAGCATGAAGTTATGGGAAAGAGTAGTGGAAGCTAGGAAGGGAGGTGATGATTAGTGATCAGCAGTATGGTTTCATGCCAGGAAAGAGCACTACAGATGCGATGTTTGCTCTGAGAGTGTTGATGGGAAAGTACAGAGAATGTCAGAACGAGTTGCATTGTGTCTTTGTGGATTTAGAGAAAGCATATGACAGGGTGCTTAGAGAGGAGTTGTGGTATTGTATGAGGAAGTCGGGAGTGTCAGAAAAGTATGTAAGAGTGGTACAAGATATGTACGAGGGTAGTGTGACAGCGGTGAGGTCTGCGGTGGGAGTGACAGCTGCATTTAAGGTGGAGGTGGGATTACATCAAGGTTCAGCTCTGAGCCCTTTCTTATTTGTAATGGTGATGGACAGGTTGACAGACGAGATCAGACAGGAGTCCCCATGGACTATGATGATTGCAGATGACATTGTGATCTGTAGTTGAGAGTAGGGAACAGGTGGAGGAGACCCTGGAGAGATGGAGATATGCTCTAGAGAGAAGAGGAATGAAGGTCAGCAGGACTAAGACAGAATATATGTGTGTGAATGAGAGGGAGGTTAGAGGAATGGTGAGTATGCAGGGAGTAGAGGTGGTGAAGGTGGATGAGTTTAAATACTTGGGATCAACAGTTCAGAGTAATGGCGAATGTGGAAGAGAGGTGAAGAAGAGAGTACAGGCAGAATGGAGTGGGTGGAGAAGAGTGTCAGGAGTGATTTGTGACAGACGAGTACCAGTAAGAGTGAAAGGGAAGGTCTACAAGAGGGTAGTGAGACCAACTATGTTATATGGGTTGGAGACAGTGGCATTGACAAAAAGGCAGGAGTCAGAGCTTGACATGGCAGAGGGTGTGACGAGGATGGACAGGATTAGGAATAAGTATATTAGAGGGTCAGCCCAGGTTGGAAGGTTTGGAGACAAAGCCAGAGAGACAGGATTACATTGGTTTGGACATGTGCTGAGGAGGGATGCAGAGTATATTGGGATAAAGATGCTAAGGATGAAGCTGCCAGGTAACAGGAAAAGAGGAAGGCCTAAGATAAGGTTTATGGATGTGGTGAGAGAGGACATGCAGGTGGTTGGTGTGACAGAGCAAGATGCAGAGGACAGGAAGAAGTGGAAACAGTTGATCTGCTGTGGCGACCCCTGATGGGAGCAGCCGGAAGAAGACGAGAGATCATTGTGTAATAACTAACTGAAGGGTATAGGTTTGGGACTTTCAGTGCAGTGACAGTAGCTTGCATAGGCATGTATATTGGAGCACATACTGCATGGAAATGTAACATGTAGAATACCCGTACAGTGATGTGCATACTCACATTAGTCTCCTGTGCAGATGTAAGGGCTTGTAAGAAAAGTGTCGCTGCCTGTATTAGTAATCCCATGGATGTTTTGTGGAGTGGCTATTCAATGGGGATTAAGATTTCAAGTGGAGTGTCAGTAGTGATACTGCATCTCTTGGGCTGCTGGTCAGAAAGATCTTTGTTGTGGGAGTGGAAAGTCATTCCATGAGTGATGAGTTTCAAAAACATTGTATTGTCTATGTATGGCCAGGGTAAAGCAACCTTCTTGACTACCGGGATGATATATACCTTTCCAGATGTTCATCGTGTTACACTGCTGCAGTCATCACACTTGAGTTATCCTGCCGTCAGGCGGTCCCGCAGTCGGCCAGAGTTCCAAAGTCTTAGTCCGGCATTGGTTGCTGTCGCTTCTTCCCTGACGTCAGTGCGCCAGGGGTATATAATATGCATCCAACGCCATTTTCTTCAGTCTTTTTTGCCGCACGGTGCCTGAAACAGAGCAGTTCGCAAGTGCTGGTCGGCCAACTCCTGAGATTTTCAAAGTCGAATTTCAGATCCAAAGTCTACAATAAAGCTAAGTACCCCATTAGGGAAACCTTTTTCTTGCCTGAGACCACCGATGTCAGAAAAAGTTAATAATTGTATTTCTTGTGGGAAGCAAATACCTCATAAGGACTTCCACTCTTACTGTATTCCATGCCTAGGCCCTGATCACGACGTCACTAGTTGTCGGTTTTGTGCTAGATTCAACAAACGCACTATAAAGAGACGTTTTGATTTTGCTTTTCACTACTTTGGCTGAAGGTTCAATTATACCATGCCGTCGGATCAGCCGACGACCTCAATACCGAAAAATCGCAACGGCAAGGATAAACGGCCAGTCACCGGTTCTCGGTGAGGCGCTTTCGCAGCCCCTGACACCCGCTACCTCAGAGCCACAGGCCACTTCCGACTCCCATGTGGAGACATCTAGGCCTCTGGAAACTCCAGGTATTGGGCCTATGGAAAATAATCCCTCAGATGGGTCCAGAGCCGCTGAGCAGGCACCGGCTTCTGAGGGTGTTTTCAGACCTTCACAACTTACCATTAAAACAACAGCCAAGACAAAGGTACCATTAAAGACAAAGAAACAAGTAGAGCATTCTCCTGGACAGTCCTCCATGCCTAAGAAACAGATGCTTAAAATGTCCGAAGACCTCATTACTCTAATCAGGGGTTCCCATCCCCCTCCTGAGAAAAGGCCTAGGCAGGATACAGACTCTTGACTCCTCTGATCAGGTTTCCATTTCCTCTGATTCCTCTGCAGACCAGGGATATTCTTTACCCCTCTATGAGGACTCTGATGCTGAGGAATCTATCCCTTCAGCCTCTCCTCCTGAGGATTACTCCTTTGGGGAAACTTTACATACCACGAGGGAACATTTCCATTGGGAAAGTCAGGAATACTCAGAATCCAAGAAAAGGCTCAGGGATTTCCTCCTATTGCTTCAGCACAGGCCCCTGGCTATTCCGCCTGTGCTAGACATTGTGGATGATGTGTTCTCTGAATCCAGCTTATCTCCTGACTCTTTGCCCCCTGCTCCAGCCAAGCCAGATAGGTATTATAGAGTCCCTGACTCTCACAAGTTTCTTTACAAAAACCCTTCTGCTGATCCTGAAACTATTTCCCAGGGTCCAAAAGGGGTTAAGGCTTCCATTGCAAAAAATCTAGTACCCTCTGACAGAGATTCCAGAGCTTTGGATAGATGGGGGAAGAAAGTATACACGTCTGCAACTTTCACATGCTTAAGTACCAACAATATTTAATGGCTCAGTTAAAACAGAAATGCTTGCTAACTCAGAAGCTCCTGATTGCAAAGAAATGCAGGATTTATTGCATGCAGTTGAACAGGTGGGAAAACATACTCTGCAATGTGGTTTTGATTCTTTAGAGGCCTCTTGTAGAGCCGCAGTTACAGGTTCTGTTATTCGAAGACATGCTTTGTTAAAAGAACAGAGTTTACCTGATCATGTTAAGGCAAAGTTATTGGATGCTCCTTTACAACTTGATACCTTGTTTGGTGTTAAGGCAGAAGAGGTGTTAAAGAAAATGGAGGATAAAGCTAAATCTATGCAAACAGTCAAGGATTTCTTACAGGTACAGCCACCTCAGTTTAGCAGAAATTGGCCAACAAAAAATTGGTCCTTTCCAGTGTCAGACAGGCCACAGAGAGGCAGATACAGACGCCCAAGAGGCAGATCTCAACCCCAAGGCTCAAATAGACGACGACAGTGGGCACCTTAACCCCAAATGGAGGTGAGGATAAGTCTCAACCTTACAGGAAACAGTCACAATGACTTTCCTTTGCATACGCCAAGCACGTCCCTTCTGGAAGCCCCCTTATGGGGAAAACTAGCACTTTTTTCTCAAAACTGGCAAACAATCACCCAAGACAAATGGGTCCTGAATATTGTGTCTCAAGGTTACAAATTCTGCTTCCATACTTTACCAAAGCTAAAAGGAATGCCAGACCTGCCACAAAATCAATGGGCAGAGGCACAAAAACAAATTTCAGCCCTCATGGACATGAGAGCTATACAAAAAGTACCACAACAGGAACAAGGATAAGGATTTTACTCAAGACTCTTTCTGGTCCCCAGAAAAGACAAAGCCTGGAGGCCTATACTGGACCTTTCAATTCTGAATACTTACCTGGATATTCCGAAATTCAAAATGTTGACATTACAGCAGCTTCTACCCATGCTGGGCAAGAAGGCTTGGCTTGTTACTGTGGACCTCAAAGAGGCATACCTGCATGTCCCTATCAGACAAAATTGCAGAAGATACCTCTGATTCAAAGCTGGTACAATGCACTACCAATTCTCTGCACTGCACTTTGGCTTATCTACTGCGCCCATGGTCTTCACAAAGTACCTGGCACCAGTAATTGCATTTTGCAGACAAAAAGCAATTCAAATATATCCATATCTGGACACTGCCTCATTCAAGCAGAGACAAAGGACATTCTTCTACAGCATATGGCATTTGTGCAAAAGTTGCTAATTTCTCTAGGGTACACAGTAAACGAAAAGAAGTCAAAACTAGTGCCCTCACAACAGATTACATTCCTGGGTGCCAGCTTAAATACAACGGCCCAGATGGCTTACCTCACGCCAGACAAACAAGTGCAACTAACTCAATATTTTCAACTACTGGCAAAAACGTCCCATCTCCCTGCAAGAAAAATTCTGCAGGCCCTGGGATTCATGGCATCCTGCATACTACTAATACCATATGCCAGACTGCATATGAGGAAATTACAATGGTACCTAAAAGTGTTTGGACTCAACATTCTCACAGTCTAGAAGCAGTAATTCCAATAATTCCCTGCCTACAACAGGAGTTTCGATGGTGGGCACAGGCATGTCACCTAAACAAGGGTCAGCCTTTTACCCAACCCACAGCCAGGCAAACTCTAACAACAGATGCTTTGGATTACGCCTGGGGAGCACACATGGCAGGAAAATGCATTCAGGGCAAGTGGACCACAGACCAGATGCATCTTCACATCAATCAAAAAGAGATGGCTGTTCAAAATGCCCTAACAGCTTTCAAGGACCTTCTACATCCAGGGCAACTATTACTAAAGACAGACAGCACCACAGTAATGTAGTACATAAATAAACAAGGGGGCACTCATTCTTATCCCCTATGCAGGCAAGCCATGACCTTGTGGAACACAGCTCTAACGTACCAAGTTCACCTGCAAGCACAATTCCTGCCAGGAAAGAAAAATACTCTGGCAGACGACCTAAGCAGAAATATCATGGACCCTCACGAATGGAAATTGAATCCACAAATCTTCAGCATGATAACACAAAAATGGGGATGCCCAGACATAGATCTTTTTGCCTCCCCTCTGAATTGCCAACTACAAAAATTCTGCACAAGGACATCCCAAACCAGCATGGAAAGTGGATGCTCTTCTGTTCAGCTGGGAAAACCTAAAAGTTTATGCCTTCCCACCGCCTCTCCTTTCAAAGGTACTCCTAAAAGCCAGACAAGAAAAAACAGAGATGATCCTGATTGCTCCAGACTGGCCACGTCAGCACTGGTACCCTATCTTAAGGAACTTGGCTCAGGGCCCACCATGGATTTTGCCCCAAATTCCACACCTTCTGACTCAACAAAACAATCAGATCCTGCACGGTCAGCTCAAAACCCTAAACCTCGCTGCATGGCAGATACTTTAGTCAAACAGGCAACACCTCTATCTAAAGCTGTTATGGATGTCATTTTGGAGGCCAGGAGGCCTAGCACCAGAAAAGCTTACTCAGAAAAATGGAAGAGATTCTGCGCCTGGAACCAGGCTTACAGCCTTGACCCTGTTGTTCCAAACATTCCTCAGATTTTGATGCAAAATAAACTGTTGAAGTCACCATGAAGAAAATCAACGTCCTTGTTACAGTATATTCCAATTTATATTCCAATTTGCTTTACATTGTTATGTATGAGCAATATATGTTGTTTATATACACTTGATATGTTTTGTATATGTTTTAGATATATTATGTTTACACAAGATGCTTATATGTAAGCGGATACTCAGCTTTATTAATTTCCATTGAATTTTAGTAGAAATAACAAAATATATAATAAATATATGCTAATAGTGGCTATGGATACATTGTGTGTAAGGCTGAGTTGAAACATCATACATCAGTACTTTAAATATTTGTACTACTTTAATTAATTGATTGTTTTAATATAATTGTTTAATTGCTTTGGTTAATTGAATTTAGTAGGTGGATCTAGCTATAAAAGCAAGTTAGAGTTGTTGTATTGTAGATCTGATGAAGCGTGCATGTGGCACGTGAAAGCGCTCATCTTCTGTTTTTATCGTTAATAAAATTGGAATATACTGCAACAAGGACGTTGATTTTCTTCATGGTGACTTCAACAGTTTATTTTGCATCAATTCATTCCTGTTACTTGGCTGTTGAGTACTTCAGGAGGTTTGCGATATTATTTAATTTATATTCCTCAGATTTTACAATACTTAACTGAGATGCTGGACAGAGGCCTATCCTTTTCATCAATTAAGATCCACACCTCTGCCATTTCTGCACATCACAATACGGATCCTCCTTTATTCTCTCATCCCTTGCTAAAGCAGTACCTCAGAGGGGCTAAAAACATAAGACTGCCCCGGAGAGCACCAACACCAACTTGGGACCTCAATTTTGTTTTGGAAAAACTGACCCTACCACCTTTTGAGCCAGCCAATACAGCTGATCTAAAATTTCAGCACGAAGAGTCTCAGAGCTACAGGCATTAATGGCAGTGGAACCTTTTATAATTTTTCATCAGGACAGGGTATCTTTAAGGACAAACCCTACCTTCATGCCAAAGGTGGTATCTAGTGTGGCTCTTAACCAAACCATCCATTTGCCTACTTTTTATCCAAACCCCCATAATAAAGGGGAGAAACTTCTACATTCTTTGGACATATACAGGCAGCTACGCTTCTACTTGGACAAAACAAAAGCTTTCAGGAAAACTGATCAACTGTTTGTAGCATATGCTGCAGGATCACAAGGCAAGGCCATCTCAAAGCAAACTATATCCAAATGGATAGGACACTGTACTCTGTACTGCTACACACAGCATGGAAAATCAGTCCCTAATAACATTAGGCATCATTCCACCAGAGCAACAGCCACTTCAACAGCCTTTCTCAGAGGAGTACCTACCAAGGAAATTCTGGAGGCTGCAACTTGGAGTTCAGTGCACACCTTCACCAAGCATTACCACCTGCCTCTTTACTCCAAATCCAGAGCAGGATTCGCCACTGCAGTTCTGCAGGGCCTCTTAGCCAATCCTAACTCTTTATAGCCCAGCCACCCAAACTTAGCTTTGGGATTCAACCCAAGTGTGATGACTGCAGCAGTGTAACACGATCAACATAGTACAGTTTTGTACCTACCATAAATATAGATGTTCGAGTGTTCACACTGCTGCAGTCCAGGTTACCCTCCCTCCATCCCCTCTGAACTAGCTGGACTTATCTATACCCTTCTATCCTATACAGCCTTTGGGGTGTATTTGCTGATAACTGAAGGTATTGTTTTTTTTTTTTTTTATATGTATATTTTTGATTAGCAATATGTACTGCCTACCCAACTGGGGGCACCTGACATCTGGGGCAAGAAAAACTGAAGAAAATGGTGTCGGATGCATATTTTATACCCCTGGCGCACTGATGTCAGGGAATAAGCGACAGCAACCGATGCCGGACCAAGACTTTGCAACTCTGGCCGACTGCGGGACCGCCTGACGGCAGGATAACTCAAGTGTGATGACTGCAGCAGTGTGAACACTCGAACATCTACATTTATGGTAGGTACAAAACTGTACTTTTGCAGTTGCTGAAGTCAGTGGCCACAGTAATACTTAACAGTGAACAAATGTGTACAGTTAATTCGATGAAGGCTAATGGTCAGCAAGTGCGGCTGGAGTTAACTGATGTTATGAAGAGGAGATGAGTTGTTGAAGTGTAGTTGAAGAGAATAATTGAGCAGAGCTACAAAATGCATAAAAATATAAAAATTACACCTCTTCTGCTTCAGATTTTGAGTAGGGTACTTGACTTACAGAAACATGGGGGTTCAGAATTAGTCCAGCTTACCACGAGTTTCCCCACTGACTTCAGTGCTTTCAAAAGATAAAAAGTGATCTGAAGTTATTGTTTTCATTTGATCTTCAACCTGGTGACTCAGATACACCATTGGATCCGACTCAGCCATGTACTCCAGCATCGTATCCAAAGTTCAAGCTCTTCCCCTACCCATAATGCCCCACACTCCCCCCCCCCCCGATCTTGTTTGTCGCTCACTTTGAACTGCATGGGTTTTCCACTACTCCAAGCTACTTAGCGTGTAAGTGTTCCTATTTGGGGTTTGTCTTCTCTTTCTTCCCTGTTGTTTATCTTCTTTCCCCTACCTTCTACTATCCATGTCTCAGGGTCGGTCTTTGTTGTTTTTTTTTTTTTTTTTTTTTTTTTTGACAAAAAACTTTTGCTTTCCTTCCTAGCATGTGTGTGTGGGGGGGTCTTTCTTCCTATGGCTGGACATCCCTAAGCCAGAATTTAGGAAGTGTGCAGACTGTGGGCATAAGCTTCCACCTTCCAGTGCCCACACGCTGTGTGTAGTCTCCTTGGCAGTTTCCCATTTGGGTACCTCCTGCTCAGTTTGTGCGGGCTTCAGCCCCCTACGCTTTGATCAACAGGAAGAACAAGCTCATTTAAAGGGCCTTTTCCCACCTCCTGCAGAGGCCTCCTCTTCTTCCACCCCAGCTTCTGGGAATCAAACTTCTGCTAAGAAGTCTGGGGACAGAGAGAAGGCCCTTTTGAAGGAGCTAGATCGGCCAAGGAAGAGGTCTCCAGAGTGGTCTTCCTCGGCCGAGCCTCCCGCCAAGTCGCAGCTGGATCCAAGCTAGAGTTTTCCTCAGCTCAGATCATCAAACTTCTCCCCAGAGCTGGAGACCTCTCGGGCTTGGCCCCAGCCGCTACCTCTCCTCGAAGTCATTCTCAGCTGGAGTAGGTGGTGGTTTCAGTTTCGGAGCCTGTCTGAAGCCGAGTTGGACAGGATGATGTTGAAGTTTCCTTGGGCCCAGATTCAAGTGAGAGTCTTGCCTGCTCCATTCCCCTCCAGGGCCGGGAGCACACAGTCCGCCTTCCTCTCTCTTTCCTTCTCCAATCCAACCTTCAGTTTTGAGCCCTTGGGTCTGAGGTTCCCAGGTATTGAGGGGTCGGCGCTGATAGTCCCTGCTACCTCGACTCGAACCATTGCCTTGAATGGTTCAGCTCCAACGTTCTCAAAGCAGACTGACTGTCAGAGCCGTAACTTCTGTGTCAGATCCGAGGGGATGGCGTCTACTTTAAGACTTTTGGAGTCGTCCTTTGTCCTCGGGGCTTTGGCACCGGGAAGCTCAGTTCTGGCTCCCCCCTTGATGGCGATGGGCAGGTAGCCTCCAGCCTCGGCCCCAGCTGTTCTGCCTTTGGGGGTCCACTTCCCTTCGGCATTCAAGGTGGTGGAGAGGGTCCTCTCGGCTCCTTCAAGACCCTTGACACTCTCGTCCTGAGTTCCGCCCTGGCTCCCTCTTTTTCTGGGCTGGAGTCTTCCATCCTGTCCCCTCAGGGGCAGCCTGTTGCCATTTCACCTCAGGAGGTTCCAATCCAGGAACTCCCTGAAGATTCTGAATCCTCCCTGGAGTTTCCCACCAAAGGAGCCCCCTTTAAAGCATACACGAAAGAGGAGGCACTTAGACTCCCCTCCGGAGTCCCTCACTGATGATATAGACTTAGAGGAAGGGGAGGGCTCCTATGATCACCTCTGAAGGATGTCTCCTTTAGGGACATCATGGAGATCCTTCACCAGTGCGATGGGTAGTCTAACCTTAAGCCCACTCCTGACAAGTCTGTATTCCTGGAGGCATTTGGCACAGGACCTTCTACATCCTGGATTACCACCCCCACCCCCCCACCCATGGATCCCTTAGTGGATCTCATATCCAGTAGGGCATGAAAGGAACCAGACACAGTTGAGCCCATCCCCAGGTGCCTGGGCAAGGTGCTCAGCTTCCCATCAGACAAACCCCATTGGTCCAAGGGGTCCTCAGTTGATGCTATGATGGTTGCAGTGGCCACTAAGAAGGAGCTGGCTCAGGAGAGCTCCTCGGTCCACCCTCTAGACATGGAGTCTAGGGCGATGGACCATTTTGGGAAGTGAACCAGCCCCACTTGCCTTACGTGCGCTGAATTATTTGGCACATGTAGTCAAACTGCAGAGGGACCTGGTCAAGGTATCTTTCACAAATGTTCCCTACACCGGTTCCACCTAGTTTGGAAACACGGTTTGTGACACGTTAACCCAGAGCAAGAAAGATGGGAAGACCTTGTCTGCCATTGGGATCCTCTTTGTCACTCCACAAAGATCCTTTTCAAGGATTCAGCATGGGGTCAAGAAGCCGTGGTTTCAGAAGTCTCAGGGTTCTCCTCAGGACACTCAGGATTTGTCTTCCCCCAGGGACAGTGGAGATATGACAGATGCCGCCCCCGTGGCAGAGGGGTATGAAGAACCAGGGTTTTTGGGATTCTTTCCCACAGAGACCTTTCCAGCAATCCTGAGGGATTGCCCAACTGCTCATCTCTGGTGGTAGTCAGGGGGCATCTATCACTGCACCCAACAGCCTGGGAGTCCATTATGAACGATCATTGGGTGCTGTAGATCATATCCACAGGTTACGCTATCCCCTTTTTCATCCTCCCTCTTCGCCGAAACACCTCCTGGACATTTTACCCGGTTTATGGGCGGAGGCAGCCATAGAAATCACCAGGCTACTCACAAAAGGAGTCATCCAGCCCGTTTTCCCAGACCAGTCTGGATCAGGCATTTATTCCAGATTCTTTTTGGTGCCAAAGAAAATTTTTTTTGGTCCAGGGTTCCTCTTGATATCTGTCCTTCTGCTACCTGGTCCTCGTAGCATACCTTTATTTCTCATTATAAATTGGATCTTCTCTAGGAGCAGAGCATCTTTTGGCTCAGCTGTGCTCCGGAATATCCTTCCATGAGGACCTCCCTGTTTTTTTTTTTTGTTTTTTTTTTTGTAGCTATGGACTCTGTCCCTCAGGTTGAAGATCAAATCAAAACAACAACTTCAGATAACTAAGTCATGTACTTACCATAACATTCCATAGGAGTTGTTGCTTTTCATTTGTCTTCAACCGTCCCTCCCTCCCTCCATCCCCCTGTCTTTTTTGGGTTGTGTAGTGGAGTGGACTAGAGAGACATAGGCCTTTTTGCCTGGCTGGCTCTGAGTATGTGGGCATTTAGAGGGGTTTTGCCAGGTTTTATAGGCATGTAGACTATATATGGTTGGTGCTATTCTGCAACAAACTCGATCTGAGGGGAGAAGGGAGAGCGGGGCATTATGGGTAGGGGAGGAGCTTGGACTTTGGATCTGATGCTGAAGTACACAGCCAATCCGTATCTGTGCCAAATCAGAGTCCCCCAGGTTGAAGACAAATGAAAAGCAACAACTCAGATGGAACATTGTGGTAAGTAAATGACTTATTGTTAACAGAACTTTCATATATAGATATCACTGTAAAATAATTTTAGAATAGACAATTCACATAAATTTTTTTTATTGGTCACCCCTTCCATCTATTACATTACCACTAGCTGTATATCAGTGCACTTATTAGGAATCAGAAGCACATTTATTGATAAGTTTGTGTAAAAAATGGAAATAGTATTCTGTGCTTCAAGCAGTAAATATGTTGCTAAAAAAGTGTCTTAGTCCCCCCCATACCTTGGGGTGGCCACGGTGGTGCAGTGGTTAGCATTGTCGCCTGACAGCAAGAGGTTCTCCGGTTCGATCCTCGGCTGGGGTGCCTTCTGTGCGGAGTCTGCATGTCCTCCCTATGGTCGCGTGGGTTTCCTCCCATATCCCAAAGACATGCTGCAGGTGGATTGGACACTCTAAAATTGGCCCTAGGTGTGAGTGCGTGCCTTCTGTGGAAGGTTGGGCGCCGGGATGGCAACTCGACACTGTAAAACTCCACTGCCAGTCATGAGCAGACAGGTGATCCGCTGTGGCGACCCCTAACCGGGAAAAGCTGAAAGAAGTCGTCGTCCCCCCATACTTTGCTCAAGCTGTACTATCTAAAGCCACTTAGTTCCCTATCTTATCTTCTGATTCAGTTTCAGCACTTGAAAGTGGAGCAGAAAATTTCATGCGTTTAGCAGTTGTCACAAATAGGTTGACTCAGTGCTTATTTCTATAATTTCTTAAATGCTCCCTAACTTACAGGTTTGGACCACATAATAATATTCACTCAAAGCCTATCATTACTTTGTGCACATGCCTCGCATCTATATCATAACAACACAAACTGAAAATATTGAGTGCTAACAAGAGTGAAAATGCCGAAATTCGAATTTGGTATTGTGGGGGGTACAGCCCCCCACATCCCTCAATATATATTCCAACTCCGAGATCGCACTACAGTGAGGAAAGAGCAAATATCCCAATCTTCACTGTACTGCAATCTCAAAAACATGACCCTTGACATTTCGGCACTTTTGCTGTTCTGCCGTTCGACATTTTCACTTTAGGATAATATGATATAGATCCCATGCCTCAACTGTCCACTGTGTATTGTTTAGCCCAGGTCTTTCCTTTGCATCTGTGCCAGCTGGCCTCCATCAGTAGGTGTTGTAGGGGTTCTCTTACATCTTTCCGCTAAAATGAGTGAGTCAGCATCAGATACTCACTCCCACCTTATTCAACCAGCTTCTACAGCACTCCTGTCTGGCATTTGAGCCCATGTCTGTATGCTGCACCCAGAGCTTCATTCTTGTATACTAAGCAACTGAAACAAGAGAATTATAGTTGAGTTTAGAAACCTAAGTTAGGTGTTAAGAGAAATATTAATATGTTCATTTTTGAAGGGGCAAAGCTGTGAGCAAAGTAGTAGCAGAAATCACATTAATATAGTGGTCTTGTATGGCTGATTAGGCCAAGAACCACCCAATTACATGAAAAAGAGGAAGAAAGGGGTTTAATACCACTTGAGACTTCGGTGTGGTTTTAAATGAAAGCAGAACAATGTAGGCTGTCATTTGTAATTACTCTCTATGTGATCCCACAAAGTATTACTAAAGGTGCAGTGGGAGGTGGCTAGCTGCACAGGTACATCTATACTGTGTGTAAACAGATTGCCCTTGTTTGTGTATTTTTATAAGTTAACCCCCCCCAAAAAAAAAAAGTATCTTTGGAAGAATTTATGGAAACTACAGTACGTAGAGAGTTGGGCAGTGATTGTAAACTTGTTTTCTTTGTAAGAATACAGTAATGATGCTTACATTTTTTCTGTTTTCAGATTCTGATTTAGAGGACTGCCGTTCAGTCATACAGGAACAGGCAACAGGACTGGGGCTAGCAATGTTCTCCTTGCTAGTGGAGAGGTGTACTAATCTGCTGAAGGAAACAGAAAAAGGTAACAGGAAAGTCTCTGTGTTATTTTACAGGCACACATAGTTTCCAGGATTTCTGTTTACAGCACAATAGAAGAATGGCTCGTTTAATTATTTTGTTTAAGATGTGTTGCTTGGGTTTTCACAGCAGGATGGTAGTCTTTGAAGTGTTTCACAAAAGTAATGGAGACTTGCTTACTGTTGACCTGCAGTGTGGGTCAATAGTAGATGTCTAAATTTTATATCAGCGTTGCTCTGATGTGTAGCTTATTTTTGTAGGTGATGACGTTACAGTTGCACTGCCACTCCATTTTACAAAAGAAGTTTAGAATCCAAACTTTTGACTTGAAGGTGTGGATATACATAAAGAGAAGCAGTGCATTTCTAGTATTGTTAATATTTTTATTACCTTTGCTACCTTCACACATTCCTCAGTGACATTGGTATATATGCAGTTATAAAAGAGAAAACAAAAATGTTACACATTTTTTTCCTGAAGTTGTATTCAATTTAACATTGCATTGACTGCAAGTCCTGCTTTCCCTGAAATTTCACTCCTAATCCTGGACATTATTCGGAATGTATTAAACCCACAAATAACATTTATTCCTGTGTAGTTTGAGCTTTCATTTTCTAACAATCCCACTTTCAGTTCTTTTGTCTCCTTTACAACGTTCATTAGTTCTATTACAGTTGGTTTATGTTTTGATTTCCATTTTCTAGTAATTGCTTTTTTGGAAAACAACATTAACCTTATTAGTGTCTGAATATGTCTAGGCAATTCATTTTATTTATTATTTGTCTTTGTTGACTTGGAAAGTCTGACTGGGCAAAGCCCATTGTCAGCAGAGGGCCCAGCGAGGAAAATTCCAGCAGTTACATTAAAGATGCTCGTGACAAAACAGATTTTTTTACAATGATATTGTTACATAAGTAGTACTTAAGACATCTAGGTATAAACAGGCAGTTGTTCTATAGTGGTGTTATACAGAGATAAAGCGGGCTATTTTTTTCTGTGGTGAAATTACATGACACTATTTTTGCAATAAAACACATTTTCGTAGTGGTAGAGTTCCTTTGGTTATCAGAGTTACAGCGCAGATCTTAGAAGTAAATAAAAGTGAGGTAAGCTTTGTTTGAGTGTTAGGAGGCAGATAGTAAAGTTTGAAGAGGGAGAAGAATATTGTATAGAAGAGGGAGAAGAATATTGCATAACTGATGAGGCAAGGATAGTGGAGGTAAGAATACTAGGTACTTAAAAAAAAAAAAAAAAAAAAAAGTATTCTCCGTGGTATCCCCGAAGTCTCTAAACAAGTGTAGTGGGTCCAAAAACAAAACAGTGTAACAAACTTCTCTGTGGAAGATTTTTAGTCCATATATTTCTAGTTAATCACTGTATATTCATCATATCAGACAAAAGTAGTGGAAGTAGCAAACTTACGTCTTAAGTAAAAATAAATAAATAAAAAAATAAAAAATATATAATTGTACAGAATTACTAAGTATTCCAAGCAAGGCAAGCAGTCTGTTTCCAGTCGAAAATCCTTTAAGTACACAGACAAGCGATCCAAGTAAAACAAAAATAGATCTTTCTTCACAAGCTTTCTAAATATATATATATATATATATATATATATATATATATATATATATATATATATATATATACTTTTTATCAGGCAAGGGAGTGGTTTATTGTGCTATAAAACAAAGTGTTATTGGAACACATGTTAAATTCACATCCCTTCCCCCATCAGTGTGACATTCGAGCTGGTCCTGCCCTACTTAGTAGCTGTCATAATAATATAACCCTTATGTACTTTAAATTAAATTTATAATGATGTGGTACCTCTTATTTAACCAGATTAAGTCTGATTTTATCCAAGCCAATATACTACATGGCTGGAAATATATCAATCTTAGTCCATTTGGCAATCAAACAATATATATACAAATATATACATATACACTTGGCATGTAAAAATCATATTCTATTTTCATAACCTATTGTTAGCGAAGATCGCTTTCGTCCCTCTAGACTTCTTCAGGTCTGTGTACAAGAACCCTAAAAACTATCTATAAAAAAATATAATTGTATAATTAGTATTGTTATTAGACATCATTTTGAATAAAGTGGAAAAAAGAGAACCAGAAAAAGAAAAAAATAATAAGAAAAATGTATGATGATGGAAACAAAATATACACTTAAATTACAACTGTTTTATTTTATTTTATTTTATTCTACTAGTTGGTTTTAAATACCAACCTAAATACCATTTTAAATCAGTTGTAATTTAAGTGTATATTTTGTTTCCATCATCATACATTTTTCTTTTTCTGGTTCTCTTTTTTTCCACTTTATTCAAAAGGATGTGTAATAACAATACTAACTAATTATACAATTATATATATTTTTATAGAAAGTTTTTAGGGTTCTTGTACACAGACCTGAAGAAGTTTAGAAGGACGAAAGCGATCTTTGTTAACAATAAGTTATGAAAATAGAATATGATTTTTTACATGCAAAGTGTATATGTATATATATATATATATATATGTATATATATATGTATATATATATATATATATATATATATATATTTTTTTTTTTGATTGCCAAATTTTATTTTTTTATTTTACATTTGTTGACCGGGCTAGTCTGTCTGGATATATGTCCATTTTCAGTAGAGACCCGGGGAGAAAAGCTCCAAACAGGATTATGCAAAGTGAAATAAAGGTAGCATGCATCTACTTAATGAGAGACATTACGAAAATACATTAATATGTAAAAACAAAAAAGAAAAAAAGACACTTTACCATGCATTTAGTTTAAGTTAGTGGATGAGAGCGGAAAAAAGAGAAAAAGAAATAATTATATTGGAATAGGTGTAGAGAGATTAAGAGCAGTTAAAGTAACTATCAAAGACAGATATAGTAGATTTAGAGCAGTATATCAGACAGAGAGAGAAAGTGAAACAAATAGCTAGTATCTATCAAACCTGTTATGTACATAAATAGTAACAGTTCTTGGGATAACGTAATGTCTAAACGACTACTTTGTATTATGTTGTAGTTCAGGAAGGAATATAAAAAGCTGAAATTAAGCTAGATAAATTGTAATGCTTCGTTAACATATAGAGAAGGAAATATGAAACAGATATAATTATCAAAGTAGGTTTAGAGGTAGTTAAGCAAGAGGAGAGGGTATCAATCTGGTTTAGTACATATACATAACTACTGAGATTTAAGGAAGGCTCTTACTTGGTTCTTGAAAAGTGGTATAGATGTAAGGGGAAGTTAGATTCTTTGGAAGCTTATTCCAAGTGTTTCCAACAAGGTTAGTAAAAAGGCAGTCACCAGATTTGTTGTTGGATTTGTGGGTGGTTACCAGTAACCTGTTAGCTGAACATAGAGTTTTAAGGTTTTTATAAGGACTAATAAGGTTACGGAATACAGGGGTATTAGTGAGATGGTACAGGACCTTGTGAGTGATAGTAAGTTGTTGAAGAAGAACCTGATTTTCATATTCCAGCCATCCTAGCTGTTTCAGATTTTGGCAATGGTAGGTTCGAAAAGGGGAGCCAGTGGCAAATTTGTCAATATTATTAAAGGAGGTTGCCAGTTTGTTTAGATTAATTCTGGATAGGGTGGTATAAATGGGGGAGGCGTAGAGTAGGGTGGAGATTAGATGGGTTTGTGCAATAGTAGTTCTGGCAGAGGGTGTAAGAAAGGGTTTAAGCCTATAGAGGAAACCAAGTTTTCTATTAACTGCTTTGATGGTTAAGTTTATGTGAGTGTCATAGTTAAGATTATGGTCAATTGTTACACCTAAGGGTTTGGTGGTTGTGTCGGGTGCTATTACAGTGCTGTTATTAGATGCAACTGTGAAATGTATAGGGGTAGACTTCTGTGTGGGAGTGAGCAGTAATGGTTTTGTTTTTTTTTTTGGGTTGAGGAGGAGACAGTGTTGATGGAACCGATTTTCAACTAAGGTAAGTACTTTTTGGGTACTGGACTGGAGTTCAGCCAAAGAGGCTGCGGCACAGATTATTGTGGAGTCGTCGGCATATTGTATGCAGGTGGTTTGTGGAAGGGTAGTTTTCAGATCATTAATAAAGATAGAAAAGAGGAGAGGTCCCAGAATGGAGCCTTGTGGGACACCTAGAGTGACTGGAAGTTGAGTGGATAAGTTATTGTCCCAGAGGACTGCCTGTTGTCTGTTATCTAGATAGGACTTAAACCATTTGAGTGTCTGAGTATCTAAGGAAAGAGATTGTAGTTTATCTAACAATTGATGATTCACCATATCAAAGACTTTAGAGAGGTCTAAGAAGAGAGCAGAGGAAAGCAAGTTGTTATTACGATTTTTATTAATACAGTCAGAGAAGGATAGTGCAGTTGTAGTGATGTGGAATGGCCTAAAGCCATGCTGGCAGTCAGCCAGTAGATTGTTTTGGAGAAGATGATCAAGTAATTGCAAATGGACTAAGGTTGATATATTTCCAGCCATGTAGTATATTGTCTTGTTTAAAATCACAGACTTAATAATCTGGTTAAATAAGAGGTACCACATCATTATAAATTTTATTTAAAGTACATAAGGGTTATATTATTGTGACAGCTACTAAGTAGGGCAGGACCAGTTTGAATGTCACACTGATGAAGGAAGGGATGTGAATTTAACATGTGTACCAATAACACTTTGTTTTACAACAAAATAAAGTACTCCCTTGCCATATATTTAGAAAGCTTGTGAGGAAAGTATTACTCTATTTTTGTTTCATTTGGATCGCTTGTCTGTGTACATAATAAAGGATTTTCGACTGGAAACAGACTGCCTGCCTTGCTTGTATTACTTTCGAATACTTAGTAATTCTGTACAATTATATATTTTTTATTTATTTTTTTTACTTAAGATGAGTTTGTTTGCTACTTCTACTACTTTTGTCTGATCTGATTACTATACAGTGATTAACTAGAAATACATGGACTGAAAATCTTCCACACAGAGAAGTTTCTAATACTAGGTACTTACCAGCATAGAACCTGGTTATAAGTGACAGAGATTTTAGAAGGAGATGGATAAAATGGGAAGGTCAGAAAGGAGACGAAATGTAAAGTGAGGATTAAGATAGGAAGGAATTTGAGGAGAACTGGTAGAAAGGTTTGTTTTGTAGAAGGAAATCAATGTTATATAGGGATGGATGAAGTATGAGCTGACTAAGAAAAATTGAGTTACCCAGGTGAGGAGCATGCGCTTGACTCTGTGTGGTGTAGGTAGTTCTTTAATTTCTATTTTCAGACTCAAAATAATCTTTCCTTTAGTTGCAGTAATTTGCTTCCCCAACATTTCCAGCAAAGTAATCCAGCAGGTAAGTTTTAAAATTTATCAGCTCATTGCATTCCCGAAAACTATATTCCCAGGTACCCCTTCTTTCCCAATACACCACCCACAATTGCTTTCCACCTGTGGAAAAATTCTGTGAAGTCTACTTGGGGTATAAAAATACCTGTGCAAGCACTTCCATGCAAAAACCTAAGCCACCTAGAATTTGTTGCATACTTGGCAGTCATAATAATATCTTCCCAGTGATCCTTTGTATATTGCCTTTCTGTACTCATTTCCCAGTCTTTTATAACCTCTTCTGATACTTATCATGCATTATTTTAAATGACCTACTAATTATACCTTTTTAACCACAGCTTCTCTTTTAGACTTCACTGAAAATTTAACTAGAACTAGTCTTTCATTTAACATTCTCCTGTCCCTATCTGTCTGACTGTACTCTATTAATCTCTGGTAGGGAAGGCAGTCTCCAACCCACAGTCCATATTTTTGCTTGGCTTCATCCCATTCTATAACTTTTCCCTCCATAGTTATTTGCTCCCATTACCTTGGTTTCTTTGATAAAATCCGCAGTGGTGGTGCTGCGGTAGCGTTGTCGCCTCACAGTAAGACGCTGTCCGGTTCGATTCTCAGCTAGAGCGTCTTCTGCGTGGAGACCTGCATGAATGGGTGTACCTTCGTTGAAGGTTGTGCATCAGGGCTGGGAACTCGGCACGTAAAAATCAACTACCAATCATTAGCGGACCGGAATTCCCCTGTGGCAACCCCTAACCAGGAAAAGCCGAAAGAAACAACAACCTTGGTTTCTTTGATAATTTTTTCCAATCAATTACTACACCTGCTTTCCAATCAATTACTACACCTGCTTGCAGTCATCCCTATTGGTAAAATCTCATTTCTCCATTCCTATATTTGCTTAGTTTTGAAAATACTTTCTGCTCCTTTATAAATATAATATTCTATGTTGTGGTGGTTCTCCTTGAGACCTTGCATCCAGAATGTTACTTTGCTCCTTATTTCATGAACTGTGACATGTAGCTAGGTTAAGGCAAAGGGGGCAGCCACCCTGGGCGGAAGGTGTTAGGGGGTGCAATTGCCAAATGCCAGTTGGTCAGTAGTGCATTTTTCTGCCATTTACTACCTTAATGGAATTTCTGAATGTCAGTATGGAAATGAACTGCTACGCTGCTTTTGCACTCAGGATTGAAGTGCTTGCTTCATTGCTTTGTGTGGTATACTTTGTAGCAAGCTGCTTAATACCAATGTAGCAAGCAGATTGCTATAGTTTTTTAAATATTGAAGACCTTTAGCTCCTCTAGGTAGAGTTGAGGAAAACGGAAGCACAGAGCACCTGGCTCTCTGTTGGAGGGAGGTGAGGAGTGCCAGATTGGAAGAAGCAACAGACCTTTATTATTTTTTTTTGTTTTGCTCAGAGTTGATGGGTGCCAGAACGATAATTGGCACTGGGCACTAGATGCGCCATCTACTAATCTGAGTAACCCCTCCACTTTTGAAAAGCATTTATTTCTACTTTGATTTGTATTTTTATGCATGTGAAACTTAACTGGTGTAGCTTTTAAAGTATCCCTTCAAATCTGGTAATTCCAAACAACTTTGTTCTATGGGGGGAGAAACAACCTATCCTACTAAAATCTTGCCCTTTTTCACTCCCAAATAAATTATTACAATTCTTTCTTAATTATGGTCCACAGTTTCTCCTCTGGTTGATAAACGTATGCCTGACCTGTATATAATACCAAAGTTACTTGCAACATTTTCACTGATTGTACTTTACCCTCTATATCCATAGACAAGACTCTACAACAACTTAATTTTTGCATTAGCTTTTGTTTAGTCTCTTCCTACATTTCTGTAGCTGCCATAATGGAATCAGTTTTAAGACATATAATCAAGTACTTAATCTTATCATGTCCCCATAAATAGTACTGCTGAACCAATTAATATGTGGAAACATAGTTCACCACTTTAGCCTTTATTTTATCTTCATTTATTTTATGTTCACACCTAGATTTATCAAGTACAGAAAAATATCATACGCAAATAAGGCTAATTTGTCATGAATACCATACCAGTTATACCCTTGAATTTGTGAGTCCCTTGTTTTCTTTGCCAGTAGCATGAAATATAAGGCAAATATAGCAGAAGGAAGGCACCGTTTCCTGGTTCCTCTTTTAAAGCACAGCTTGTCCCACTTTGATTCTTGCTTCTGACCTTTCGTATATCTTCATAATTAACCCCATTATTCCAACAGGAAAAGGAAATGCTGTCATTGGCCTACTTTAAAAATCCCAGGTAACTCTAATGAAAGGATTTTCTTCATCAAGACCCATCAACAGTAGCGTCATCTTGCACTTGTGCTTCCCGCTGGATCATCATCATTCTGTTAATGTCAAATTTTTGTCTCCCCTCCACAAAACCACAGTAATCCATATCTGTGTATTAACCAGTTAAGACATAAACACTTTACAATTTTAGTTCAGAAGTCAAATTGGTGTGTGTGAAAGGTGGTTTAGAGTCTTTGCCCTCTTTGAGTAGTACAACCACCACAGCTGTTTTTGAAGATGATGGTACAGTCCTTCCCTTTAAAATTTTTTAAAACAAAGTATTCCAAATTTTTATCCCTTTTCATCCCTCCTAAATTTCACAGGAATGCTGTCTGTTCTTGGAGACTTCCCTGTTGATTGATTATACATCACCATTTTATGTCATCTGCTTCCTTCATAGCTGTTAATTCTTAAGTCTCATCTTTCTCTGCCCTTGGCATATTTATCTGCCATAAACATTTCTGTTTCTGTGTGTTCTTGGTTCCCCATTCATCTGCTCTATATAGATTTTCATAGAATTTCTTAAATCTGTAATACCTTAGTAGGGTTTCTGGTTATTTTATTATTGTTTTTTTTTGTCATAGGTTCTTTGTTGGGAAATGCCTCTTTCTGTTTGAAGTTGACTAAGTTGTGCTCTGGAGTCTGGAGTTAGCAAAAAATAACTGTTTACAAGCAGTCTGTCTATGCATATTTCCAAATACTGCCTTTATTTTCCCTTTAGCACTCAACAATGTCTGTCTTTTGTAAGATCCCCGTCCTCTGCAATTCTTTAAATACTGGTAATCACACTAAGTAATTGCGGCGAAGGCTGCCAGCCTAGCTAGCTAGAATTTTGTAAACAATTCTTTGTCATTGTAAATATCAATATGATCCATAGGCTTGTCTACAAATGTAAGTAATCTGTATGCTATGTGCTGAGCTTCAAAAATGTAACCACAGTGCACCCTGCTGGAAACGACCAGAAATGTATATGGATATGCTTGTGCAAATGTATGTTTTCATAGTAGAAATTGGGACATAGAGTTAACTTGCAAACTCTGAGAAAATAAGTAAAGAGTTTTAAGATGGTGTTTACTACAGCTAGAGTTTCTGTTGTCTTATGACAGAAATAATGATTAGGTTTAAAATGTAAAAGTGTTAACTCTTTTATGACTTCCAGTTAAGCTTCTGAGAGACAAGTATTTTTGACAGAGATGTGTTAAATTCTGTTGGTTACTGTTAGCCTGGGAACTAAGGCAGAGGTGATAAGAATGTTGTTATCTGAGATGACCCAGCAGAAATGTTTGATATTAATTTAAGAACCATCTCAGAGAGAAAGTCATTGCATTTTGTATCTTGTCTTGGACGTGTATACATCCATTCAGCACTTGCATTTGCCTGTATCTGTAAGTAAGACTTAGATCATAGCATTTTTCTTAGAGATAGGAAAATAGTAAGATCAGTCTAGATGTTTTCTGTCTTCATGTGAGACTTCCTGCAATGTTTTAAAGTATTTCTTGTGATTCTGAACTATGTTGTTACAGTGATGAGTTAGTCAGTATTGTCTTGTGCTTTTATTATTAAATATATTTAAACCTTTCAATTGTGGTTGGTTTTGTTTAGAGATATTTAAGCTATTAGAGAGCTTGCATGTGTTTGGTAACACTGTACAGGCCACTCTTAAATAGCCTTAAAGTCTTGGACATACTTACCATGTAGATAATAGTAACATTACACAGTAGAATTAGTCACCCTTTGTAAGGGCCTTATAGTAGCTGGTAAGGGTAGTTGGTGGCAGCTGGTACTTCTTTATATTCTGGGCAGAAGAGGCATAGCTAGTGAACCTATGCCAGCCTTCCCCAGGAGTGGCTGTGTGTTTGTTTATAAATCAGATCTCAGAGTGTGTGTGTGTGTGTCAGCTACTTGGGCAGGGACATGAAGCCTGGTTGGACAGAGAGGGTGCTGGAGGTTTTGGCTTGACCACTCAGCTGAGATCTTAACCCTATAGCTGTGCCAGTGGGGAGTCTTATTGGGGATCTGGAGAGAGAGGGAGAACCCAGCCACAGACAGACTCTGTGTGCTCTTAAGGGAAATTGTACTTTACTGTGTGTGTACTTGTCATCCTCCCAATGTGCACGTCCCTCACTGGTGTTAGTGATGAGGGTTGAGGTTCCTTGATTACTGCCCCAGTGCAGGGGCATCACAGTTCCTATTGCTTCTTTGTGCATCTGTCTGTCATTTCTATCATGTTTTTAAATTCCATTTCCATTTTGTCTCACTCTTCAGCTATCCCTTCTGAAGACGTGTAGAGTCATCATATTGATCACTGCTGCAATATTAGCTTTATGGGTTAAATGTTGCCAAGGATATAACAGCCAGCCTGCTTACAAAGTTTCAGGGCACCTTCCACGTGCCCAAATCATCAGTCAGCTTGAGCTGAGCTGACTAAAAAGACAGGTTTGAACTTCAAACCCTTCTGTGCTTTCCTGCCACCAAAGAGTGCATGCCTCTGCAAACTTTTGAGGATTGACAGCCGGCCTGTGCTGTTCCTTTGCCGGGCAGGTAATTTCCCTTTGGTGGAAAAACCTTCCACTTTATAGAAATTGATATTTTACTGTACTTTCCTGATTAAGAAAGTTATCTTTTTTTAAGCTAGGGATGTATGATCTGATGTTGTCAGTTTTCATTCATTCCTCAACCATTGGGTTCAGATCCAAACCTTGGATCTGACTCTGCCATTACTATAACTCATGGCCAACCGAAACTCTCGAACTCCTCCCTACCCATAACACACCAGCCCCTAACATACCTCAGATTTTGTTTGCTGCTTTTCATGTATAGACCTGGTCAGCATTGCTCTTGAGCAATTTTTGAGATAAGTGATTTTTTCAGTAATTTTTTTCGCTCTTTCATTTCTGTATACATTTAATGTATTTCTTACATACTGTTGTTGGTATTTTTCATAAGCATTTAAAACTTTATTTATATAGCTTCCTCTTGCAACATTGGTGCATTCCTTTTTGTACCATAGTTTGTACCTTTACTGTTCTCTCTTGCTTTTTTAGTTACTTTAATCATGTCTGAAAATGGCTTAGTTTATGTAGAAAATGTGGCCATTAATTACCTTGTTCAGACACTTGTGAGCTCTGAGTCTGTTGTTTAGGCCCAGAACATCTTAACAAGGAATAGAGTATTTGCCAGAGTTTCAATCTGCGAGCTGTAGTGGACTGTAAAAACAAATTGATTTTAAAAGTTTACTGCCCACTCCTTTTGCTAAAACCATATCTTGAGCTCACCCCCTAAGGTACCTTCTAAGGATGCTCCAAAAAAGTCGGGTTCTTTGACTCAAGTCTTCAGCAGAGCCTCCACACAAAAACTCCAGGTTAGATCTGAAGCTGTGCAGCTCCAAGACTGCCACAGCTTCACCTAATATTTCTTCTTGTCCAACTACTTTGGGTCCTAAGTACTTCCTCGGATCTGATACTTGCCATCGATAGACCCAGTACCTTCTAGGGTCCCATCTCCTTCCTTGAGAAACTACGATCCAAATCACCTTCTATTGCTTCATTTTGTTCTTTCAGAGTTCTCACCGAAGCCAAAGTGGATAGAATGAGGAGGAAGTTTCTCTTGGCACAAATACAGATGAGGGTTCTCTCAGCTCCTACTGCCTCTGGTCAGGAAGCCTTAGCCAGCTGTACCCATCCAGTACAGGCTCCTTCTCCAATTTGACACTTTGTTTCAGAGTGCTTGGATCTATGTTTGCTGAGACTGTCTGGATTGGATCTGAGAATTTCTCTGAAATCCCCAGCTCCGATGAGTTTGAAGCCAAGTGGCTCTTGGAGCCAAAGAGTTCTGGTTGGATTCGAGGTGTTGGAGTCAACTCTGAAGTTTTTAGAGCTATCTTTACCACTCAGAGCATCAGCCCTGAACAGCTTGACTTCGAACTCTACCTTTGGTAATATTGCCTTCTGGGCAGATGGAGCCGATGGGGCAGAAGCATGTCTTGGCTCCATTGGCTTCCTTCTCCCTGGGATGATCTGCCTTTGAAGTAGTGTTCTGTGCTGCTTCAGCAGGATGGATCGGAACTTCCTTTGACATGTCATGTGTCTCAGTGCTGTGATCCTCGACATCAGACTCCACAGCGACAGCCCAGCCAGTCCATACCCTCTTCTGACACTTCGCCGGAACACCCCACCAAGGAAGTTCTCCGGAAATGAAAGTGCAGAAGGAGGCACTTGGATTCCCCACAGGAATCTTATCGCAGAAGACACTGATTTTAATGAAGGGGAAGGATTCCCTAGATCACCAACTGAAGGTGTCTCATTTGGAGACATTCTGGTGATCCTGAAGCAATGGAGTGGTTGGTCCTCCCAGAATCCTTCTCCAGAAGAATCAGCATTTCTGGAGGTATTTGGATTTGGCCCATCTACCTTATGGGTAACTCTGGCTGCTGATGAGCTCATTCATTTGATCTCTCAGCAGGCAAGAGAGGAACCTGATACAGTTGAAACTATCCCCAAAAGACCAGACTGAATTCTGGCACCTCCATCAGTAAGGGAATACTGGAGCAAGGGGAGTACCAGTAGATGCATATATATATATATATAAAAAATGCTTGTCCTAATCAACTCTCTGAATCATCTTTGATCCCTTTGACCTTTTCAAGTTGTTACAGACAGTGCCACAGTTATGTCGTACATCAACAAGCAAGGGGGAACCAGGGTCTACCCCCTTTACAGACTAGACATGTTACCTTGGGATATAGCTTTACAGTGCAATCTTATTCTACAGCATCCTATATTCCGTCGGAGCAAAATTGTGTGGTAGACAAGCTGAGCAAGACAAGGGCAGACCCTTATGAATGGAAAGTACATTAGGTGGTCTTCCAGGATTTGATCCATCTATGGAAAGTTTCACAAGCAGACCTAGTTGCTTCCTCTCTGAAAAATCAGCTGACAAGTAATTGCTCCAGGACTCCATGCAAGGACTGGATTTCCTTGGGTAGGAATGTTCCTGTGTGCTTTTCCACCCTTTCCACTGATACCTGAGGTACTTCTGAAGATTCAGAAGAAATCCACCAAGGTCATTGTGGTGCCTCGCTTCTGGCACAGGCAACAATGGATTCTTTGTGTTTCACTGTTGCACTCATCACCTGTGGTAGCCCTTGGCTGGCCCGAATACCAGAGTCAATGTTTTTCTGTGTTGGCTGCAGTCACCTGTAGTCTGACGTCAGGTTGTCAGTGCTATAAAGCAAGGCAGCCGACGTCATTACATCAGTCTTTCTTGCCATGGAGCCTGTAGCAGAAGCAGTTTGCAAGAGTGCCGGTCGGTCGCTACCAGAGTTTGTATTTCAGCTGAAAACGTCTAAAGCTAAGTACCCCATTGGGGACCCTTTTTTCTTGCACTAACCGATGTCCAAAAAAGTTAATTGTCTTGCCTGTGGAAAGCAGATCCCACACCGAGACTTCCATTCGTACTGCGTCACTTGTGTAGGCCCAGACCATGATGTCCACCATTGCCGGTTCTGTGCCTTCTTTAACATGAGAACCATTCGCCGTAGAGCTCTTATTGTAGACAGGTATTTTCGTGTTCCGTCTTCACATTCTGAAATGGCATCCATCAGCCAACAACCCATGGACATTCCGAAAAAACGCAGAGGTAAAGATAGAGACAGACCACATAAGGTAAGCCTTCCGATGACTCTACCGCTAAGCAGGTCGTCAGTTCTCTGGAATTCAGTGAGGTGCCTTCGCAGCCCCTGATGCCCAATTCAGTATCTATGCAGGCCTCTACCGAGACCCTTTCATAGTCCAGTATGCCGCAGAAATCTTCTTTGCCCTCCAAGCCTTTGGCTGTCTCTGCCTCGGTTGGGTCCAGAGCCGCAATGCAGGCACCGGCTTCCGAGGAGGCTTTTCGCACTACCAAATCTAGACAAAACCCGACATCTTCTCATCCGGCTACCGTTTCTCTCAGACCGATGGATATTCTTAGGCCTAGAAGCCAGGCCACTACTAGAAAATCTGCTTCTAGCCACCATCTTGCCCCTGTTCCACCACCCCAAGCACAAATTCTTAAAATGGTGGAGGATCTCATCTCCCTTATCAGGGGTAGTCAGGCCACAACTTCTAAAAGGAAAAGGCACCCTTCTGCAGAAATTGACAGAACAGGATTCTGAGGAATCTGACTATACATATTTTGAATAGGAACAACCACCTCTGATTGCTTATGAGGATTCAGATGCAGAGGACTCCATCCCTTCTGCCTCCCCTTCAGAAGACCTTTCCTTTGGGGAAACCCTTCACTCCCTCAGGGAACATTTCCAATGAGAATCTCAGGATTTCCCCCAGTCTATGAAAAGATTTAGAGAAGTTCTGGACCTTCCCCAGCACAAACCCCTGGCCATTCCCCCCCCCCTATTTTACAAGTGGTGGATGATGTTTTCCATGAATCCAGTTTAGCCCCTTGACTCCCTCCCACCTGCTCCCAGTAAACCTGACAGGTATTACAGAGTACTGGATTCTCACAAATACCTGCACAGAAATCCTGCTGCAGACCCAGAGGTGATTACACAGGGAACTAAAGGAGCTAAGACTAGTTCTGCCTAGAATCCTATTCCTTCTGATAAGGATTCCAAAGCTCTGGATAGATGGGGTAAATAGTATACACCTCTGCAACCTTAATTATCAGAGCACTCAACTGTCAGTTCTATATGTTAAAATATCAACAGCACACTTTGGAACTATTAAAACAAAAGATTTCAACCTTTCCTGACTGTGCCAATTCGAAAATGTTAGTAGATTTACTGCACTCTACTTGTCAAGTGGCCAAGCACTCATTACATTGTGGATATGATGCCCTAGAAGCCGCTAACATAGCAGCAGTGTCAGGATCTGTCATTAGGAGACATGCATGTTTGAAGGAACAACCTCTCCCTGATCATGTCAAGTCTAAACTAATTGATACATCCTTGGATAAGGACTGCTTGTTTGGAGTAAAAGCAGAAGAGGTGCTTAAAAAAATGGAAGACAAAGCAAAATCTATGCAAACAGTAAAAGATTTCTTTCAGGTTCAGCCTCTCAAGTTCAGCAGGAACTTTCCCTCTAAGCACTGGTCCCTTCCCTGCACCTAGTAGACAGTGCCAAGGTAAGCCCCGAAGGGACAGACCACCCAGGGCCCTATCCCAGGACTAACAGAGATGCAAACAGTGGACCACTTCTGCGCCAAAGGCAGGGAGTTCTAAGCCACCCTTCTATGGGAAAAACTCACAATGACTGCCTCTCCCCCCTCTGCCCTCCCTTCACTCACCAAAAGCTAGGAGGAAGGCTTCTCCCTCTGCAAGGAAAATTGGTTTTCTGTGGACCAGTGGGTCTTAAAGATCATTTTTCAGGGATACAAATTCTCTTTCAGAGAACTTCCAATTCCAAGAGGGTACCCAGACTTACCTCCAAATCAGTGGGCAGGGGCATTGAAACTGGTCCAAACTCTTATATCCTGGGGGCAGTAGAACCTTTTCCCTCAGATCAAACAGGCAAAGGCTTTTATTCCAGGCTATTCCTTGTTCCCAGAAAAGAGGGCACTTGGGGCCACATCCTGGATCTATCCAATCTGAACACTTCCCTGGTGGTCCCCAGATTCATAATGCTAACTTTGCAGCAGCTGCTGCCTATGCTGACAGAAAATGCCTGGCTAGTGACCCCAGACCTAAAAGATGCCTACCTCCACATCCTCGTAAGGGAATCCTGCAGGAAATTCCTGCAATTAAGAGCAGGCCCCCAACACTTTCAGTTCTCTGTGCTACCCTTTGGCTTATCTACTGCACTCAGAGTATTCACCAAATGCTTAGCCCCACCCATAGCATTTTGCAGACAGAGAAATGTACAGATTTACCCTTAAGTGGATGACTGCCTCATTCAGGCAGAGTGCAGAGAAAAGTTGCTCCAGGACCTTCTCTTTGTCATAATCTTCCTAACTTCCTTAGGGTTCACCATAAACAAGAAGAAATCAAAGTAAACACCCTCCAGGAAGATCATTTTCTTGGGAGCATTGCTGGACACAGCATCCCAAATGGCCTTCCTATCCCCAGAAAATCAGAGCTTCCTGCCTCCCTGCCTCTCTACTTTACCCAGCTGGCTTCCAGAAGTCACCTCACTGCGAGGAAGTTCCTGCAAGCCCTGGGGTACATGGCATCTTGCATCCTTCTAATTCCTCTGGCCAGGCTTCTCATGAGGAAACTTTTGTGGTATCTAAAGAACCTTTGGTATCAGCACTCTCAGCCTTTAGAGACCTCTCTCTCTCTGATTCCATGTATAAGGGCTGAGTTTCTCTGGTGGGCAGGGGCCTGTGCCAAGAACAAGGGTCTTCCCTTCATCCGCCGCCCTACCTGCCAGACCATCACCACCGACACCTCAGACATTGCTTGGGATGCTCACCTAGCAGGCTGGTGCACCCAGGGTCTTTGAGATGCCCAGCACCTTCCCTTACACATCAGAAAGTAATGATGGCAGTACAAAAGGCTCTGACATCCTTCAAACCCCATCTCAGGCCAGGGGCTCTCCTTGTAAAAACAGACAACACCATAGTAATGTGGTATATCGAGAAACAGGGGGGGAAACCAATCTTACCCTTTCTGCAGACTAGCCATAAACCACTGACTGACAACCGCCACCATGTGTTTACACCTAATTACCAATACCTGCCAGGGGTTAACACCACCCTGGCAGACCACCTAAGCAGAAGCTTACTGGACCCCCAAGAATGGCAGCTCCACAGAAAAATCTTTCTGCAGATCACTCAGGAGTGGGGGACTCCAGAGGTGGATCTCTTTGCTTTGCACCTCAACCACCAGCTGGAAAAAGTCTGCACCAGGGAATATCACCACCTAGCATGGAAGGTGGATCCCTTAACCTTCCTCTGGAACTCCTCCTTTGTGTACGCGTTCCCTCCTCTGCCTCTTATTTCCAAGGTATGATCATAGTAAGGGAGGAGAGACCAAAGGCCATCCTCAGATTGGCCCAGACAACATTGGTACCCCTTACTGCTTAGGTCTGACTTTACAGCCCCCCAGGCAGCTTCCCCTGATCTCAGACCTCTTGACCCAGGTTGGGGGGGGGGTGCTGCACCCAGACTTGCAGACTCTCAGTCTTTCAGCATGGCTAATACTTTAAAAGCAAACAAGGTGTCCCTGTTAAGCAAACATGTCCTAGACATTATCACAGAGGCCAGAAGGCCCAGCACCAGAAAATCTTACGCAGGGAAGTGGGAAAGACTCTGCTCCTGGATCCAGTCCAGAGGGGCCAGTACCTCACATCCTGCCATACCTCTTATCTTGGACTACCTAGCTGAGTTACTCAATAGTGGCCTCTCCTTCTCTTCTATTAAAATGTATGCCTCAGCCATTTCAGCTCATTTCGATTCAGACCTACCCCTCTTCTCACACCCTTTGATTAAACAATTCCTCAGAGGGGCTTTTAATATCAGACCTCCCAGAAGGCCTCCCACGCCAGCTTGGGACCTGAATTAAGTTTTAGAAAGACTAACCTTACCTCCATTCGAACCTGCTGCTTCAGCAGAATTGAAATACCTCTCCTGGAAGACTGCTTTTCTACTAGCTATCATCTCAGCCAGAAGTGTTTCAGAACTTCAGGCACTCATGGCTGTTGAGCCCTTCATCTTTTTCCATCCAGACAGGGTCTCCCTGAGGACTAATCCCTCCTTTATGCCCAAGTTGGTATCTGATGTGACCCTCAACCAGGCCGTACATCTACCCACCTTCTTTCCCAACCCTCAAAACAAGGGGGAAAGAATTCTGCACTCACTGGACATGCACAGACAACTCAGATACTACCTGAACCGTACTAAACCCTTCAGAAAAACAGACCAGCTTCTTGTCAGCTTTGCCCCAGGGGCAGACGGGAAGGCCATTTCCAAGTAAACCATTTCCAAATGGATATCACACTGTATCCATTTCTGCTACAGACTACATGGGAAATCCCCCCCCAAGTCTATTCGTACCCATTCCACTAGGACAGCCTCCACTTCCACAGCCTTCCTCAGAGGAATCCCCACCAGGGACATCTTGGAAGCTGCCACCTGGACCTCTGTCCATGTCTTTATTAAGCATTACCACCTACCTCTTTTTTTTCTGAGTCTAGGGCAGGGTTTGTCTCTGCAGGGCTTGCTGACCCATGCGTAGGGCTCTAACCTATGCTTCCACCCCTCTCCTCAGCTTTGGGAATCCTCCCACAGGTGATAACTGCAACAGTGAAACACGAAGAACATAGTACAGTTGTGTACACTTGCCATAAATGTAGATGTTCAAGTGTATTCACTGTTGCAGTCCTGGTTTCCATCCCCCTTATATTCTCTTTCCCTAGGGGGACATAAGCTTCCCATGGTGGCTTTTAGCCACCAAGACCACTTTACCATATTTCCTTTGTGCTTCTGACCGGTTAGGGCAAGAAAAACTGATGTAATGATGTCTGCTGCGTTGCTTTATAGCACTGATGACCTGACGTCAGACTACAGGCGACTGCAGCCAACACAGAAAAACACTGACTCTGGTATTCGTGCCAGCCAAGCCCTACCACAGCAGGCATAACCCACAGCTGATGACTGCAACAGTAAATACACTCTAACATCTACATTTATGGTAAGTGTACACAACTGTACTTTCTCCCTTCTTTTGGAAATGGCCTGGAGTAACTACCACAAGCTTCTTTACAGAACCAATCTACTCACACAAAATCAGGGATGTTTGATGCACTCCAACCTTAATCAACTTCATCTGACTGCCTGGGGGATAGGGTCTTAATTCTCTTTAGGAATATGTTTACTGAAGATGTGCAGCAGGTACTATGGAGGCAGGAAAACCTGCTACTAGAAGATCATATGTTAGCAAATGGAAAAGGTTTTCTAGCTGGTGCCAGCAACATAACTAGCACACATTCAGGACTAGTTTTATCTGGTTTTACAATATCTGTTTGAGTTACCAGCCTATGGCCTTTGTTACTCCATCAAGGTTCATTTATCGATCATTTCAGTATGTATGCATATGGATCCTCTTCTTTCAATGCATTCTCACGTTAGAATGTTTTTTTGATGTGGTGTTTATTCCAGGGTGTGGACATTTATTTTTTGTTGTTCTAGCACTGTTCTTTCAGTGTTCAGTCTCCCTATCCCTGTTGGCACGCAAGCTATGAAGGGCTGTGTGCCCAAGCCTGACTTTTTAGTCAGCTCAACTTCAACTGACTGACACTTTGGGTGGTTGTAATGTACCCAGAAGCTTCAAAAGATGTCCAACTGTTATATCCTTGACAGGCTATAACCCATATTGCTAAGGCCACTGCAACTGTGATCGTGCAAACATCTACTGCTGTGGTAAGTTTACTTACACAATTTTATTATCTTCTATTCTTTAAATTCCTCTCTAATAGGAAGTTAGAAAGGCACCTCTGTCTCTTTTTTTTCCTTGTTTACCCTACTACTGTATCTTAGTCTTTATTTGACACATGATCTGAAGTAGTTTTTGGTTTTCGGTGTTTCCAATTAAATGCACATGCTTTTCAGAAATATAATTTCTACTCATTGTAGCCCAGTTAGGGTATTTTGGAAATAAGTAAATTCTGTGTTCCTCCTACTGAATTTATGTCTTCCATCCCAAATATTTCCATATCGTACTGTAGGAATTTTGAGAAAAATTCAGTTGTATGTAAAGCACTTTTGAGATCAGACTACTCATGTTTTGGATTATGTCCTCCTTTTTATCTCATCTTTGGATTATTTTATAGTAGCATCTTCATATTTGAACAGATTAAGGCATATTCTGTCTTTGTCATAGCAGAAACTAAAAAATAAACTCAACTTTGGAGTTATTTTGCAGTAGCTTCCTCAGATTTGACATATTCGAAGGAACTGAGGCATATTCCTTTATCAGAGCTGAAGTTGAAAATACACTCATTGGAATTCACTCACTACTGATATCTTTTACAAGGAAGTTATGCTAGTACATTTGCCCGCATTCAGATCATTAGAAAAATGTAGAGTTCTTCATGCACTGACTGATAACGCTATGGTGATGTAGTGCTTTACCATATAAGTGGTAAACTACTCTTATTCAATGTTTGGATTAGCTAAAATAATCTAGAAGGCAACTCTTCAGTTAGATTTCTGTCTTTAGGCCATTTATATTCTAAATCCATCAGAGTACTCTGCAGACACCCTGAGCAGGGAGATTTTACTTGTCATTGCAGAGTTTGATGAAACTAGGTCAGTTGAGCCTGACAGACTAAGTGAGCTTATGTTGAATAAAATCAAAACTTTTAAGGTGTCCCAGTCTTGATGACAGTTGTATTATTGTTAGGGCACAGCCCCAGAAGGAGTTGTGGAACTCTTTGGTGCAGTATATAAAAGGATTTTGATAGCAGACTTCATTCTGTCAGACTCCACCTTATTGGGCATTGGTGAACTTTGGTACCAATTTTATGTACCATATCCATGAAAATTTCCATTTTCCGTAAGTGGAAACTGAACAAATAGACTTTTCTTGTGATCATCATAAGGTAGTATCTTCCGAGAGTGAATCATTTTGCCTCCTGTTTAAGCAGTTATTTCTTTTATTTTGTTCATAGCTCATCAGAGAACACCACAGAGGACCATTGCCTTTGCAGTAGTTTGGGATCTTGGACTTTTGTACATTTTCTGTAGTTTTCCTAATTCCAGCAGTGTTGTAACAATAAAAAAGAAAAGGCAGGCATGACTGTTATGGACAACCTTTTCACCATCCTCACAAGCAATTTTATATTGTTAAGCATCCATCTTATTTTTCTTCTGCATAGCAGTGTTCTAATCAACAAGAGAAGGGAAAGTATTGCATCTGGATGTTAGATTATCTTGGTATTAAAAAGGAAAGGTCATGGTTATCATCTTTCTTTCCCCTAAGAGTTGTTGTACATTCTGAAAGTAGCTAAGAGTACCATCAGCAAATCAAGAATATTTGCATGCAAACTTTTTTTTTTTGTTTTGTGTTAGGATTTATATGTACCTTTCAGAGTGAACCTCACTGCTAAACACTAAAGTAAACCTTACCCTTCCACATAGAGGACAGTCAAAAGGAAAGTATAATGAGCATGAAGTAACAGCTTTAAAAGCTGTTGCTTACCTCAAGCTGCCATGCAACTCTCATTTTATTCATTCATTTTCGGATCCATTTGTGTTGATGGCAGAGTTCACAAAACACACACTTTCTTTGCAGGTATTTCTCTAGGGGACCTATGGATCTAGACAGTACTGCCTCATAATTATAGTGATGTTCCACTTGTGGCTGAGAACTGAGAATATTTAGATTTATAATTTTTTTAATAGTAATCTTAATTTGACCATCTGTTGATAAGATTAAGAACAGATACCTACTCTTTTGCAGACTTGTTAACATTGAAATGCAAGTGATACAGGATAATTCTCAGAGTTTTATGCATTTTAAAGAAATTGTATGGGATAAATGTACAAACTGTATGCATTTTAAAGAGACTGTTGTGAACTGTGTTAAGGTTTGCCAGTCCTACATGGTAAAGCTGCTTGTCATTAAACATTCCTCTGAGCCACTTATAAACTAAGAATACAGTGGTCTGGAAATTGCATGATGTCCATATCAAAAGGTTACATTTTTAGTTTTCATGTAGAAGGACAAATGCTTCCTGTTGCTTTGTACAATTTTCTCCATGGTGTCTCTAAAGCCACATGACTCCTTTGGCTTGTTTGTCTTCAAGGCCTAAAAGAATCCTTATGACTATGACTTTAACTTAGCAAAGGTCTATCAAGAGTCTGATGATTTCTGGTGCACTGACTGTACTGCAGAGATGAGGAGACATTATTTTCAGAATTCTGCCTAATGTAGTAGAGTGTTGCTTTATTGATTTAAAATAATTTTGTTTCTTTGTTGTTTTTCAAAAAGAGGAGCAAAGCTTATGATTTAATGGCTTTTATTCAGCTAACAGGATTTGTAAATTACTGGTCGAATAAAATGTCAACTGGCTCACTTTATTCAAAATTTTCTTGTTACAGTTTATACTGAGAGCCAAATATAGGTAAGCTGGCATTATGTCTCACTGTGTTCATCAGCGAAGAGTAGATTTTTAGTTTCTTCTAAGATACAAGAACATTTTGAAATCAACATTGCCACTTTGCAGCAGAACAGTATAGTTGATGCTTGTCAGGTAAACCCAGAATATATTTATGCAGACTGACCTGGTGCTTCTAGTAATGAAAGCTTACACAAAATAAAGTGGATAAATGTGATTTTTTATTACCCAGTGGAGGCAAAGAAAGAATACATGACAGAGGAAACAAATGATGATGAAGAGAAGCTGGATGATATCAAGGTTTCAGCATTTCCTACAGATTTGAAAGAACTGCTCCCCAGTGTGAAGGTGTGGTCCGATTGGATGCTGGGTCACCCAGATGAGTGGAATCCACCACCAAATTCTTTAATCCTTCCAAAAGAGTAAGTCAAATATTTGCTAAAAAATTCCTGCAAATATGATTGAAGATCTAATTGCATTTTTAGGAGAGTGCCTCATGTTACTTGACTGTTGACATTATTTCTCTTAGTTTCGATTTGCCAAAATATCCTGTATCACATATCTGTTACTATTATTACTCCTGATTTCAGTTTCACATAGAACAGTTTAGTATTGTTGTAACTTGCTAAGTATGTTTCACTTTTCTGTATGCTATTCTCTGCATATAAGATTTGTCTTGATTTAGTTCTAAGTACCTTATTCGTTGGTAGAACCACTGAACCACGATGTTTGTGCATGTTTTGCTAAAATTCTTTATTTTATATGTAAATACACACAAAAGTTGAAGTGGGTATTATGTTCTGCCAGAAAAATTGAGACTGCGTAAGAATGTTAGTGGCAACAATAAATTGTTTAAAAGAAGAGAGCAAGCATTACGCTTGTACATTAGTTAAGGGTAGTAGGCATTTCTTGACTGGCCTAGTAACCATTCTTCATCAAGTTTCATTATTTTGTTGATTTGGTAGACTAATCACATGTTGATTTTGACTTCCTGGTAATATATGAATTTGAGAACAGCTGTATTTGTGTATATAGATGCACACATGCATGTCACAGTGTCCTCTCCTCATTGCCATGCCTTTGTCTCACATTTTTTGTAATCCATTCTCATTCATGTATTGGTCTCATTAAAGCAGGAGTTTATCATGCAGATATCAGTGTCATTATTGACAAAGCTGGTGGTGGTGGTGGCCTCAGTCCCAGAACACAGACTTTGGAGTTGGCATCTTCACTGTTGACTTAGCTGGTAGTGTCAACTATTTCTACAGTTATACTGTCAGCATCACAGAGTTTTTTGAATGTGGAATCTCTGGTCTGCCTGTCAGTATCTGGTTTGACTAACAGGAAAAAAAATCCAACTCCAAGAACGCCAATACTTTATTACAGCAAAGCTTTTGGATATAAATCCTTCTTCAGTGCATAATACAATCTGTAACCTTCTTTCAGTTTTTATAAAACTAGATTAAGATCATGTGAGCAGTGCCAGCTAATCACATCATCTCTGCAATAATTCAGTTAACCATTTTAACTTAAAGACATAACAAGTCCTTTAAAAAACTTCCCTAAAAAGTGCTCAAAACATACCTCAACTTAATTTATAAAGGCATACTAATACCATATACTTAATAGATCTGTCAGACTAATAAAATATTTATTACAAAACATTTTATATCCTACATCTTCAGAATGCTTATATGTATAAAAAATACAAACCTACACATACATGTACATTTAGAAACCTAATGCAATTGCATTTGTTTGGTTGCCAGAACTGGCTTAATGCTAACCATGTAGGATATATAATGTTTTGTAATAAATATTTTATGAGTTTGCTAGATGTATTAAGTATATGGTCTTAGTATGCATTTATAAATTAAAGTGACAGTATGTTTTGCACACCTTTTAGGGAAGTTTTTTAAGGAATTGTTGTGCCTTTAAGTTAAAATGGTTAATTGAGTTATTGCAGAGATGATGCGATTAACTGGCCATGCTCACATGATCTTAATCTAGTTTTATAAAAACTGAAAGAATGTTATAGATTGTATTATGCACTGAAGAAGGTTTTATAACTGAAAGCTTTGGTGTAATAAAGTATTGTCGTTCTTGGAGTTGGAATTTTTTCCTGTTGTTCAGATTTTATTTTCTAACTTCTGGTTTATCACTACATCAGCCATTGGCCTGAAGGTCTTGAATTTTGGCAGTGTTATGGGCGTTAGAATACTTTAATCATCTAGAAGCATGGCCAGTAGTATGGAAACAGCATCAAGAAAATCAGAGCAAGTATTTAGAACTTGCTCTGTGCAAGGACTCTTAAATAGACAAGGTAATCCGCTTCTAAATGCAATACATAATGTTCCAGAAGTAATGTGAGCCGCTGCCCAGCAAACAGATCAATTTACTGAAAAATTAATTCTGTTAGAAAGAAAAATGTATATTTATAAACGACTGAAATGGCAGCGATTAAGCTTTAATGCATACTTGGAGCTAAGAATTGCCCCTCGAGGCTTGCGCATTCAAAAAATGCCCTCTTATGCAAACACATATCCTGACTTGTTAAAAAATGGCAACAGCTAAATTTGAAACTTAGCGCAGACTATATATGTCTTTAGTGAATGGCTTTTTTGCACCAACTGAATGTCTATTAATAGAAGAAATTAAGAAAATGGAGAATGAATGAACTTGTCAACAATTATTGCTTTACTGCCATGCTTAACTCCTTCCAACAGATGTTGGACAGACTCCAAAGTACTAGATAGGATAGAATTTAAAAAGAAACAAAAATGACTGCGTGATATGAGTGATTATAAAGTAAGGGTATATTTTCTCTTGGCCGAAGGAAGAGAGTAAAAATGTGATACAACAAACAAAAAAGGGGGAAATGTGCCAACTTGACCTTATTACAACAGAAAATATGCCAACTAGTAGCCAAGCAGTGAAAAGTGATAAAAAATCTGAGCCGTTAGTTCAGTCAATGGTATCTCAACAAGTGGACAGTAACTCTGTTACCATATTGACTGACAGCATTAATCAACCAATGGGAACAGACACCATTGAATATTTATCAGGAGAATAACGGGGCCTTAAAAAAACGTAGGGGCATCAGCGGACTTGGCTTCTATGTCGTGTAATGATGTGCATCAGATAAATACTGCCAATTCAACTGAAAAAGCAATGATGATTTTTTCCAAGGTTCAAACACCATTCTGGTTAGAAATACCGGAGAAAGTAGAGACTTGCCAACAGAAGCAAAAAAGTTGTTCATTACAGTGACGGTCGAGCAGTACCAACAAATGGAAGAACAGCAACCCCTTCTTTCAGAAGAAAGCAGCACGACGTTAAAAGAAAAAGAAAAAACTGCAGGTGTTGTAGTAAATATTTCTAACTGTGAGCTATCCCCTTCTCAAATAACATTAATGCAGAAGGGGCTGAAGTTTATTCTTACCTGCTCAGATGATATTGTGAATGCACTGACTGACTTGAAAATTTTTGTGAGGACATTGAACCTTAAACTTACATTTAGAGACACTGGAAATATCAGTAATGTAGCTATATGTAAGAAAAAAGTATGTTTGTGCCAGATAGTTTTCCTGTAGTAACGGCTTTCCATGGTAAATTTGAAAAGGAATTAAGGGACTTATATGAAAGGAAAACAAAGAAAAAGTATTATAATTTAACAGCTGCTGAGTGTTAAGGATTAAAACAATTAGAAAATAATAAAATAATTATAAAGCAGACAGATAAGGGTGGCACACCTGTCATAATGAATATAACAAGACTATATGTTAACAATGCAAGCTTTTTTGGATGATGCAGACACGTTTAAGAGAATAAATTTAATGGATGTTAAGAAATGTATAAGTGAATATAATCTGCTTATCTATGATATGCAGTTAACTAATAGTATAAGCATAGAGTTGTTTAACATTTTCACTATTCCTTGTCCAAAAATTCTGGTGATTTATGGAATACAGTCATCTTCTTTCGGCTGTTCCCATTGGGGGTCGCCACAGTGTATCATCTGTTTCCATTTCTTCCTGTCCTCTGCATCTTGCTCTACCACACCAACCACCTGCATGTCCTCTCTCACCACATCCATAAACCTTATTTTAGGCCTTTTTCTTTTCCTGTTACCTGGTAGCCTCATCTTTAGCATCTTTTTCCCAGTACAGCATCCCTCCTCAAGACATGTCCAAACCAATGTAATCTTGCCTCTCTGGCTTTGTCTCCAAACCTTCCAACCTGGGCTGACCCTCTAATATACTTATTCCTAATCCTGTCCACCCTTGTCACACCCAGTGCAAATCTTAACATCTTTAACTCTGCCACATCCAGCTCAAACTCCTGCCTTTTTGTCAATGCCACTGTCTCCAATCCATATAACATAGCTGATCTCACTACCCTCTTGTAGACTTTCCCTATCACTCTTACTGGTACTCGTCTCTCACAAGTCATGCGTGAAACTCTTCTCCACCCACTCCATCCTGCCTGTACTCTCTTCTTCACCTCTCTTCCACACTTACCAGTACTCTGAACTGTTGATCCCAAGTACTTAAACTCATTCACCTTTGCCACCTCTACTCCCTGCATCCTCACCATTCTTCTATCTTCCCTCTCATTCACACACATATATTCTGTCATAGTTCTGCTGACCTTCATTCCTCTTCTCTCTAGAGCATTTCTCCATCACGCCAGGGTCTCCTCCACCTGTTCCCCGCTCTCACTGCAGATAACAATGTCATCTGTAAACATCATAGTACATGGGGACTTGTGTCTGATGTCGTCTGTCAACCTGTCCATCACCACTGCAAATAAGAAAGGGCTCAGAGCTGATCCTTGATGTAATCACACCTCCACATTAAACGATTTATGGAATACCAAAGATCCATAAATCTTTGACCCAGCTACCCTTGAGACCTATAGTCTCAGGGAGACACTGGGTAACAGAACCTGTTTCTATATACTTGGAGGAGTGTTTAAGTAAGTTGCTAACACAGAATTAGAGTTATATAATGGATGCAAAAGATTTCTTGATTAAGTTGAGAGAATGGAATATGGTGAATAAGTGTAATGACTTTGTAACACTAGATATCAATTCATTAGTCACCGTAATTCCAAATGAATATGGCATAGAAGTAGTTCGGAGCTATCTAAATGAGGAAACAGCTAAGCCAGCTAGTGAAATAGAAACTATTTGTCTCTTATTTTGTGTTAACTAAAATGTATTTTTATTTAATGAGCAACCATATATACAGCTACCTGGAGTAGCCTGGGTACTCCCATGGCAAACACCTATGCAAATTTGGTTATGCACCAGTGGGGAAAAAACAGTTATATTTAATATGGAGCAAGCTATGAATAGTAGGGTTCTGTTTTATCAAAGATTTGTTGATGACTGCTTCCTAATATGGAATGGTACTGAGCAAATGCTGTATGAATATGTAGAATATTTAGAGAGTACTACTGTATTTTTTAGTGTCAAAAAGGAATGTTCAGCTAAAAGAAAATCTGTTTTAGATGTATTACTTGAAAAGGCGGGAAATGCAATTGTAACAAGTGCTTATAGAAAGGAAGTACAAGTTAACCGGTATGTGCATAAAGGGAGTATGCACCCCCCAATATTTTTAAAGGAATAGTGAAAACACAGCTTGTTAGAACTAGTAGGTTAAACACTAGTGACCGCATGTAAATTGCAGATGACTGAAATGAAAAATGAATTTAGAGAGAGAGGATATGCAGAATTCATGGTTGATGAGCTAGTAAATGAAGTTTATAACAACAGAACAAGATTAACAAAACCCATTTTAATAGTGACTATACCTGTAATATATTGAATAGAGAAGAAGGAAATAAAGTTAAATATCTAACTACTTACAATATTAAGACTAGCGAAGTAATGAAAATTATTGAGAATAATTGGAACATCCTGATGGCCATGCCAGAATTATGTCAGATGCTTCATAATAGGCCAAACTTTACATACAAGAACTTAAAGAACTTAAAAATGAAACTATCCTATAAAGATTTTGAGCATCAAGGGAAAGTAAAAAAAAATACATGTAATAGGTACGCACCCATGTTTGCACTGCAGCTGCTGTACCAATATTTTTATGAAGGACAATAATACTAATTGTCCATCCAGTTTCAAATAAAAAATATTTTTTTCAAATGCACAGCAACATCCAGTACTACATATGTAATATATCTTGCAACCTGCTTAAAATGTCCTTCATTTTATGTTGGGAAAAGCAGAAGGAAACTAAAGGAAAGAATAACAGAATGTAATTCAGAGATACGTAGACAAATACAGCAAAATGCTTTAAGTAAGCACATTCTGGAGAAAGGCATTGAGCATACTTTTAAATTTAGGGTGATGGAAAACAGTGTATAAGCAAGTAAGAGGGGGTGATGCTAATAACTTATTGGAGAATAAAGAATATGCATGGATTTTAAGACTGCAAGCAGATGTACAGCCAGGGTTGAATAACATGGTTAACATTAAGCCAGTTCTGGCAACCAAACAAATGCAATTGCATTAGGTTTTTAAATGTATGTGTATGTTTGTATATTTTTATATATATAAGCATTCTGAAGATATAGGATATATAATGTTTTGTAATAAATATTTTATTAGTTTGCTAGGTGTATTAAGTATATGGTCTTAGTATGCATTTTTAAATTAAGTTGAGTGTGTGTTTTGAGCACCTTTTAGGGAAGTTTTTTAAGGAAATGTTATACCTTTAAGTTAAAATAGTTAATTGAATTTTTGCAGAGATGATGTGATTAGATGGCCATGCTCACATGATGTTAATCTAGTTTTATAAAAACTGAACGAATGTTATAGATTGTATTATGCACTGAAGAAGGATTTATATCCGAAAGCTTTGCTGTAATACAGTATTGGCGTTGGAATTTTTTCCTGTTGTTCAGCTTTTATTTTCTAACTTTAGGTTTATCACTGCATCAGCCATTGGTCAGAAGCATCTGGTTTGACACCAGTACCATCAGGACGATTGCTGATGTTGCTGAGGTCAACTTTTCAGTGTTCTCAGTTGACCAACTCAACATTGGGCCCAGGACTGCTGAGTACCTCAGTCCCATTGTCTAGTGGGGAGATGGTCTGTCAGAACTGGGGCCAGTACCTTTGCTGTTATCATTGGTCCATGTTGGTTTCAGCCTTGGACAGCTGGGGCCAGTTGCATTAGCCCTCAGTATAACATCAGCACTTGTCTCAATGCCAGTAATTATCATCCTTTGCATTTGCTGCCTCAGAGTCTAGAGCTGCAGTGATCTTTTTAAAACACATTTATTAAATTGACACTTTAGACATAGGCAGACATGCATAAATAAAGACTTATTAACAGTTTTCATTTTCATGCATTATACATATGCTTTCTTTATTTCTTTTTAATAGTTATTTACTCCGACACTACATAAATTGCTCAGTTCTTGATGTCTGTTAAACTTCACTCCTCCTCCTGAATATTTTTCTTAGTTTAATGTTCCTATAGTTTCCATTTATTTCTATGTAATTTGCGCCTTCCCTTTTCTAAAGACCCTGCCTCCAGTTCTTGTATCTTCTTTACAATATTCTGCACTTCAGTTACATTTAGTTTAGATTTTGAGTTTAATTTTCTTGTAATTGCTTTTTGTTGGTGGCCAAGACCATTAAACTTGATAAAACTTTATTACATGTAGGCAATTCAGATCATGTATTCCAGCTCAAAAGAATTGTTTCCTTAGACATTTTTCTCCCAGCATTTCTGACAGAGCACTTTGTAGGACATTTTTTAAATCTGGCAACTGTTTACTCTCCCAGAAAATGTGTTCCCATGTACCAGTTTTAAGTAACTACTATTTGAACATCTGTCCAAGAACTGGCATTGCTCCTGCGCCAAACCTGACTGGCAAACTATCTGTAACTCTCTCAACACACTGTCCACTCCTTACCTCATTTTCTCCCTCTCCTCAGAGTTTACTACTACTCCAAAAAAAAAAAAAAAAAAAATATATATATATATATATATATATATAAAGGAAATCTCATTTGTTCATAACTATTATTTAATATTTACACAGTACTAATTTTATTTTTCTCGCAGTGACCTTCACTGAAATGCTTGTTTTTCTTTTTGAACTTGTATCTACTAGAAAGCTGTATTGAATACTACTTTGTATAGACCAGTGGTTCCCAACCTTTTTTGACTTGCGTACCCCTTGGCAATCCATTTCCCTGAAATTGTACTCCTCATATTGTTGACATTTGTAATAGTTGCTTTTATGTCCAATGTATGTGTTGTAAATGTAACTAATAAAATTTAATAATAAAAACAATCTTTAATAGTAAAGTGAACAAACAGTGCATATATATATATATATATATCAGCAATACATATAAATAAGTTATAAAGTTATCATACAACTAAACATTTCAAACTTAATAAAATTTCAAACTAAACAAACAATTATTAAGCAACTTTATCTTGCACATATTTAGTGTGAGCCTTGTGCTTGTTTTGAGGCACATAGTTTTTTGAAATTGGGTTCAACTGATGAAAGGTGTAATCCTAAATATGGAACTGCATTCAGCTTATTACGATATTTGTTTTTAATTAAGACATAAGAAGAGAAAGCTCTCTCTGCTATTTCAGTACTTGTAAATGGCAAAAGAAACAAAAGGGCCTTGTCAGAAAGCTGTTCGTATTCTCTGCTGATGTTTGCCCAAAAGTTAATAAGAAAGTATCCTTTGAATTCAGCATTTAAAGTACTATCAGTTGAAAGTTCAATCAACTTCTCTTTCTCCTTGACTGATAATTTAGCTGCCTGGACATATTGTTCTTCAAAAGGATTTGAAATCCAATAGATTTCTTCTTCAAGTTTGGAGAAGTACTTCTGGAAGTCCGATTTTAGCCCATTCAAGTGTTCATTTATTTTCTTCCTTATTTCCCAGGATAGAATAAGCTTGTTTTCAGATAAGAAATTATGCAGAGTTTCAAATACCTCAGACTGGCCATTTTCAAGACATGACCTCCAAAAATCTATTTTTTAATCATCGATTCAATTTTGTCTGAGACATTGAAGATCGTTATTGAGCTATTCTGAAGTGTCAAATTTAATTTGTTTATAATCTGGAAAATATCTGATAAATATGCAAGTGCCTGAAGCCAATTACAGTCGTGTAACTTGGAAGCAAGGAAGAAAGGATGGTCTTCAAAAAGCACCTGGACTTCATGTCTAAGTTCAAACAGCCGGGTAAATACTTTACCACGAGAAAGCCACCTTACTTCTGTATGAAGGAGCAGAGTAGAATGAGGACTCATCATCTCCTCACACAGAGCTTTGAAAATTCTTGAGTTTGTGGACTTCGACTTTATAAAATTCACCACTTTCACAGCTTTATCCAAAACAAGTTTAAATTCACCAGGGAGGTTCTTGCATGCTAAACTTTGTCTGTGGATGCAACAGTGGCTCCAACTTATATTGGGAGCTACCTTCATGACAAGACCACGAAGACCAGAGTAAATCCCTCACATAGACTTGGCACCATCGGTACATAATCCACAACAATTAGACCAATTAATCTCCTTTTCTTTGAAATTACAATCAATAACATTAAATATATCCTCACCCCTTGTGCATTATGACAGAGGATGACAAAGCAAAAGGTTCTCTTCAACTTCATTATCTTTCAAATACCTTGCAATAACAAGCAAAATAGCACAATAGGCAACATCTGTGCTTTCATCAACTTGAATAGCGAAAATGTTACTGCTTTTAATTCTACCTATTACTGCCATCTCAACATCATCAGACATATCTTTAATTCTTCGAGATATTGTATTGTTTGAAAGAGGGATGGTGGTCATTTTCCGCACATGTTCTTCTCCAAGCATACATCGAACAGCATCTGTTATACAGGGAGATATTAGATTCTCGGCTATGGTATGACTTTTACCACATTTTGCGATACGGTAACTAATATGGTAACTAGGTTCAACTGCGTTTTCGTAATCTTTGTTACCTGATAGGATGTATGATGTCAGATTCAATCTTTTGTTATTTTCCGCTAACCGTTTGAAAAAACTGTATTCCTTATTTTTATAGTTAGCATGTTTCGTTTCTAAATGGTGTAAAAGTAGGGAAGGTTTCATGGTACCATTTGACAGCACTTCTCCACACACCACGCATTGGGGCTTAGGACAGTCTTCATTTCCCACATACGAAAATCCATATTTCATGTATCCATCACAGTACTTTCTCTTTTTCCCTCTTTGAGAAACTAAGGACTGTGCCTGGTTAGTGTTTTTAACCAAAATGTTGGACATGCCTTGAGAAGTACTCTGATCACATTCTATGCTCATATCATGCATCAGCTCTTTTGTGCCTGGTTTCAGCCACTTATCCATCACAATATCTAGTAATAAGACAATTACGAAATTAATTTTAATATTAAATTTAAATAATGATAAAAAGAACTGTAACTGTTAAGATAAGAACAAATCTAGGTTTCTCAGCTATTCATGTCAAAAATGTAAGTAGTACTACATGAAAGCAAAGCCATTACATTCTGCCATTACTTGGCTGTATCCCCACTTCTCCCAATTCGCCATAAACACTGTTCAAAACTGTCAGTGTGCACACTTTTTTCTAATGATTACAGATATTTGGATTTAATTTAAAACTTTTATTTCAAATATACTTAATATAGCACAAACACTGATAATTTGCTAAAGTAAACAAAGCAATACAGTGTTGCAATGAAAACAGACTTAGCATTAAAACTTCTCTGCCTCTGAAACTCATATTCACTGAATCAGTATTGAAATCCACATTCAAAGAAAATGCATCTGGCCAGTGGTGGATTAAGATTAAAGGCAGTTTTCAAATCAGTCAGTATGACAATCTTAGAGGCTGCTGCTAACAAACAACTTAATATATCAGAGTACATGTTCACCCAAAAGTCATACAACATTCCACTACATTCTCTTGCCAAACAAAAGTCATTAAAATAATGTAATTATTAACATATATCTCATTTAATTTCTAATCTAACCTAAGCATCACGTGTAGCTCAGCAAGTACTACAATTCAAGTCTGGAAAGGACCAATTGATCTCCACACACCAAGTGCAAAGCAGAATCCAACAGATCGACAATAATAATAAAAAGGAGGTTAGCTAGAAAGCATTACTTCTTAGCACCTATCAAATCTTCCTTAGCCCTCTTTTCACTTGCAAGGGAAAGACCAGACATCAAACAAAGGGTAATTCCCAGCAAATTATTAGGCCATATGCTTTTTTTTTTAACCTGCTATCACAAAAAAAGCAAAAGAACTGTCTCGCAATAAATACTGACCAAATCCAGGTTCACACGTTATAATAAACTAGTTGCCTTCCAAGAACTTAATTCACTTGGTCTACAAACATGTATCAGCTTCCAAGGGTTAGTTTCCTTTCCCGCAACATCACTTGCATAATCTTCAAGTACTACTACTACCAGTGTTTCTCCTAGCTAAGTTCTTACTTTTTACAGGCATAGCTTTCAACTTTCCATCTCCAAAATGAGGAACATCAGCCCTCATAATGTGGAACAAATGGGCAAAATGTGGAACACGTAATAATGCCTTACTAACAACTTCATCTGGAAGCTCACAGTTAAATGTGCTATTCAGCTATTGTACTTATAAAAAGTTTTAAGGCTGTGTAGATATACAAAAGAGATGAGGGAGTAACAAATGCCATAAGACAAAGGACCAGACTCATAATGGGTCTGCAATAGGGAGTCAAGGGGTTTCAGAAAAATAGGCCAATACTCATGCATCACAGTCATGGCTGAAGAGCTGAAACACACTGCTTGTGATAATATAAATCTGAAGCTGCTTGCTTGTAATATATATATATATATATATATATATATATCTATAATAAGAATAAGGAACATGCAAAATTTCATTCAGAGAACACCACTACTGTACTCTTATTTAAGAAAGTAATTTCAGTCAACCTTCCCAGTGCCGACACTACAATCTCGGGCTTTGAACACTAGACAAGCTAAGGTTAAGCTAAGAAAAAAAAAAAAACCTACCATTCAAAAACAGCTCTACTTGTCAAATATAAATTAAATTTATTAAACATAGTACTCCAAGCTGGAAGCAAAGGCACTAAGCTAGTTGACAGAACAACTGGTTCGGCACTTTATGATTGACGTTATTCAAATGCATTATAAAGGGCTTCCTGATATGAGGTACATTGTATCATCCTCAAGACTGTTCATGCCAAAGTGAATTTTCTGAATATTAATTACAATTATTCACCTTATACAAAGAGGTCATGGTTGCTTATTTTTCTTTCCTAAGTGTTTTTGCAATGCACCTCCACAACACAAATGATGTCCCAATTTTTTTTAATTGTACAATTCCTAATATGGGTATTAACAGCCTTTCTGTAATATTATACTCTGATGTGTGCATGAAGAAATTTAGTGCAGCTCCCCATGTGGCCATTACTGTAGCTACATAGCACTTTACACATACAGCACAAAGCAAATTGCACCTCTATTATAAAAACATTTTAGTCTTCAGACTCTGATTCAGAAATATGGCATGCAATTAATGCTGAAATAAAATAGAATGCCATTGATATTTTGCAATATTAAAAGCTATCCCTGCACTAAAGATGCATCAAATGTCTCTTACAGAATCATATGCACGCATAAATTATAACAAGGAAACTGCACACACCTAGTGTCTTCTGTAACACAATTCACTGGATGGTAAGTTATTAGCTTGTTGTTACTACTGTCATTCTGACGCGAGTACTGAAATATGAATTGGAGATGACGACTTGAAACATGTCTTTTAACTGTTGGCATGTTTTAAAGCCAAGCAAATACTGTGAAAGGAAATTCTCATTGGTTGCCCTGGGTACAGAGTTTAGGGACTGCAGTTACTTAAATAATGTTGCAATATCTTGTTAAATGGGCACAGCCTTTGACATATTATTGAAGTTTTACTACATAAATAATTAGTTTGCTGTTTTCTAAACTGCATTAAATTCTAAAAAGTAATTGCTTTACTGAGTGATTTCTTTATGTATATTTTGTCTAAATATGATGATTGTTAGGCCGATAAATACAGATATTGTTAGAAGAAAAAGTCCAGAGAGTATCCAGGTGATTAGTTTTACCTTACTTTATTTCATGACTGGTGAGGGTTTTTTTTCCTTCTAATTGTATTGCACTCACAATGAGCACAGCGTTTACTGAATAATTTGCTCTGTAATACCAATGCTTTACTTATCCTACTATTCATGATTAGAGTTATAGGGCTTTTAGTAAATTGCTCACTGTCTCAGACCCTGTAACATGAAAGATATTTCTTGTCACTTGTAGTCTTTCTCTGGTACAGTCAGAACTGTTGAGCTTGCAATTATATTTCTTTCTTTCTGACATGCAGGGATATTATACACTTATACAGAGATGCTATATCGTTGTTCTTACCTTTCCTTTTCTGTGTTCGTGATCCCAAAGTTCCTGCACACACTACTACACAGAACTACAGCACTGACACACAACCTTCTTCCCTAGCCTAGGTAACAGTTACAGTAGAATAGATAAAATACAGATAATGGGAATACGTTGGCGCCTTCACATTTATAGGACAGACTTCCTGTGCGTGGGAATTAAGTCCTAGGATTGTGAAAGTGCCTAAGGCAGGATTTTTTTTTTAATTAAATGAACTTTCCGCCATTGCAAATTTTTTCCCGCGTACCCCTAACCAACCAAGCACGTACCCCTGGGGGTACGCATACCCCAGGTTGGGAATAGCTGGTATAGACTAACTAAATTATGTGTATTCTCCATCTTACTGTATACTACTATACTATCTAATTATTGTATATTGCTTATATTTCTGTGGAGCTTTTCTCCCTGGGCCTCCTCTGAAAATGGGCTTCTGGCCCAGTCGGACTTTCCAGGTAAACAAATGTAAATAAATAAATAAAATTACCTCTCTCCTCCATATCACACCTCTAGCATTTGCTTTGTACCTAAAGAAAATGTCTCTGAAGTCTGCTTGAAGTATAAAAATACCCTTTCTCTTTGCCTGCACTCTGATATCAGTCCCTCGTAGTGAGGGGCAGTCTCTGAGCTGCAGTTCAAACTTCTGCTTGACCTCATATGGCTGTGTTACCTTTCCCCCTCTAGTTATTTGCTCCCACTACCTTGGTTCTTTTGCCCGGAAACTGCAGCCCCCTCATGACTGTCTTGTATCCTCCTACTTGCATTCTTCCCTTTTGGCAAAATTTCCTTTTCTCATACCTGTATTAGCATAGATCTTAGAATACTTTGTGAATATAACACACTGTTATTCCTTGATCTACATCTAAAATCTTACTTTCTCCTTATTTCTCAAACTTCTCCTGTTTCATCATCATCCCTTTTCAATTTGTTTTATAGTCACCTGCTTGTGCTATGCCTATGAGTCTTAACTGTGTAGCTGTAAAGTAACCATTCAAATCAGATGATACTAAACTCCCACTTAATTCTTGCCTTCCTCCCCTTCCAAATACTATAATTCAAGTCCTTATTAATTATTGTCCACAACTTGTCCTCTGGTTGATAAAATTGCATCTGACCTATTGGTAAAACTAGAGACTAAAAACATTTTTCACTGCTTTTATTTTACTGTATCACTGTCCATAATTAAGAGCTTTGTGTTTCTCAGTTTTTGTATCATCTTTTGTTTAATCACTTTCCAGATATCCTTAGCTGCCATAACAGAATATTTTTTTTATCCATAGACCTAAATGCCACATCTTATTGTGTCCCCATAAATATGAGTATTGCTGAACTAATTAATTTATTTACCACTAAAGCTTTTGCTTTATCTTCGTTAATGTTATATCCCAGAAAGACTTGAAACTGACTTAAAATGTTCTTCTACACTGAAATGTCCTTTTCTGGATTTATCAAGTACAAAATAATATCATCTGCAAATGACGCTTTTCTTTTACAATACCAGTTATATTCTTGAATTTGAGAATCCATTTATTTTTTTTTTTAATGTGGCTCTAAAGGTGGCCTAATGGTTAAGGTGTTTGCCTTTCAAACACAAGATGCATGGTTTGAGTCTCATAAGGGATAATTGGCTAGGCTTAAAATGGCTTGCAAAGGCAGCTAGCCTAGTACTAATCTATGAATCTAAATATAAAGCAAATAAAGGGGAAAGAAGATACCTCTTCCTGGTTCTTCTGTTCAAATACAGCTTATCCGAGAGGAGCACGCACAGAGACACACCTTATCTAATTCATACCTCTAACCCTTCATATATTCTCTTATGTAATCCCTGTTTTTCTGTCAAGGAATACAAGTGCTTCCATTGCCCTTCTTATAACATCATAGCTGAATCCATTGAATGCTTTATCTACATCAAGGCCCACCAACAGTAGTATTTTTTTCTTGCTTTCTCCTTCCCTCTGGATCATCTTTGTTTAAATGTCAAATGTTTGTCTTCCCTCCAAAAGCACATTAATCCATGTCTGTCATTTTGTTAGCACCTTTGCCGTTCTCTTAACTAGTACAGTAGACTCCCTCTTATCCAGCCATCAAATGTCTGCCATAGTCCTAGCAGAAGACAACAGAAAACAATGCTTCCACCTCCTCTGGGCTAAATAATGACAGATATTTGAGTTTTAGACTTAATATTCATTAGAAAAATGCATACTAACACATCCTGTTATTCTAACTGATTTATAACCTATAAATGTTGTTTTTTGTGCTTTTTCTGATTAACCAGCCATTCGTTTATGGAGCCTAAGGTCTGGTCCCAGCAAGACTGGATAAGAGGGAGTCTACTGTATAGACATAAACAGTTTATCATGATTTAAAATTGAAATAGATCTACATGAAGCCTGGTCTGAAGGATCTGTACCCTCTCCGGGTAAGGGTCTATATTAAAACATTGAACTCTTAAAACAGTGAATGATGTTTCATCAGCCCTATTTCAGCTAAAGCTGAAAATGTCGACACCTCAGAACAAAACAAAAAAAAAAAAACAGTACCAAACGCACACACGTACCTTAACCCCAATTCTACCCCCCCCAAAAGTAAACAGCTGAAAACACATACACACGTAACTCAACCATACATCTAATGCAAAAAAAAAAAAGGAAACATTTTAAAACATATGCGCGTACCTTAACCTGCACCCTAATCCTAAGGTCAGTAACTGTTGCACATTTATGCTCAGGAGCTATACAGGATAAGGGAATCTCTGACACCGCATTACAGTGCAGGACAAGGCGATGCAATGAAGCGGTCAAGTGACTTCTTTCCCAGGGAAAGAATTCGCTGAACACCTGCTTCACTGTTTTGTCTGTTCGCTCTTTAGGTGTCGATGAAAACGCATTCAACAAAATGCGTTTTTGTCGTTCTAATAGGAACCCTCTGGGTAATACAGCCATCACAGCTTTCTTCCAAGATGCTGTACTTTTCCTTCTTTTAAAATACTGTTAAAATCTTCTGTGTCGTTGTCACTTTTTTGACTCCTAACTTCCACATACAGTCTGTCTGTCTCTTCCTGAATACTTCCTTGTTGATTATACATCACTATTTTATCTCATTTTCCTATCTTAACTATTAATTGTTGAACCTCTTTTTCCTCTGACACTGACCTGATTAAGTCTTCCATTAATATTTTCATTTGTACCTTTTCTTGTGTTCCACATTCCTTTGCTGTATACAGATTTTCATAAAATTTCCACAATATCTCATACATCTTATAGGATCTCTGGTTGTTTTTCTTATTGTAGGCTCCCTAAGTTTTACTGCAACTCTTTCTACTTTTTGTTGCCTAAGTCATTGTGCTACATGCTTTTGTCTTCTGTAGTTAACAAAAAAAAGTTGCTTAACAGTAAGCTTTCTAAACTCCACACATTCTCTTATTTTCCTTTAGCATTCTGCAGTTGTTCATCATCTTGTTCTTTGAGATTCCCCTTATTCTGCATTACTTTAACCTTTGTCAGCCTTTCTAAACAATTCCTATTACTTCTTTCCCATCTCTGTTTTCCTTTTACCCTGTTTTTAAACTACATTTTCACTTTATAACACTTACTTAGCTATTCATTTTGAAGAAATTTCTATATCCCTGATAAGTGTTGCAAAATTTCTACTACTTATTAAGTTCCTCTTTTTAACAAGTAACCTCTTTTTAACAATTAAGCAGGAAAGTGCTAGTATCTCACTTCAGTTTCATTACTCTGCATCTTTATCTTAAGATTTTATTGGTACATGATCAGAAGTAGCTATTGGATATGTGACAAAGCTTTCATTTTAATACACATGCTCCGTACTGTGAAATATAATTTCTGTCTAACCTATCCTAGCTTGGGAAATAATATAAATAATATAATTGAAAACAATAATATCGTACATAGTAGAGGAATAAAAACTTTTGATATGTTTCTTTAATATGGTCATTATAATTAACTTATAGCTAGATTAATTATTGATTGGTTTTATAAACAATACATACATTTCTTCTAATAGTGATTGAAATATATATTTTATAGACATTTAAATATGCTGTCTTTTTGTAAATATCACTGACTTTTTCTGAGATATATTCTCTTAACATCTACCAGTATTACATTTATAATATGTGTCACAGGTAGAAAAAGACAGCACTATGAGTCTATTTTGGATATGAATTTATGAATAGATTATTAGTTTGAGTTATGTAGTCAAAATTAGTGCTTGTTTTATGTTGATGGAAGTCTTTGTTTGTCTTAGAAGCGTTACGCTTTATATGTTTAAGAAAGTTCTTGTATTAGGTTTGATGCTATTCTGATACTGTCTCTTTAAAATGATTTAATTAGTTTTGTCTAATTGATGATTAGATTGGTTAATTGTGAGTATTTTAATATATAAAGGATGAATTTTAACTAATTGATGTAACCTGATGAAGCGCGCCATGGTGGTTCGTGAAAGCGCTTGTTCTCATTTTTAAATTAAATTGTTTTATGCTCATCGTGGTGGTTCCTTGCAGTTTTTCTACAAATAATATAAATTCTGAGTTCGTACTTGTGAATTCATATCTTCCATACCAGATATTCTTATGTATTCTGTACACTCGTATACCTTCGTTTGTTACATTTCCCCTTATAGGTACCCCTGATACATCCTTACTATTCCAAATCATATTCCACTCCTCATACATAAGTAATAAACCTCTGCTGAAAGCTGATTATCTCTCCACAAAATTTCTTAAGCTCCAGCAGTTGAGCAGTTGTTTGTGGAATATAAATACATGCCTGCTTAATCCTCTCTTGACAGTAGCCCTTTACTACCACAAGTCCATCTTCCATTCAGCCATCCTCAACCCATTTTTCCCATTTTGTACATGGGGTTTGGGGTGTCACTTCAACAGTGACAGTCATCTTGAACCAAGATTTACACCGCCGGGTGGCTAGCCCTGCCACAGTAGTTCATCCCTACTACTCACTCGCGCACACAATCACATCTGTGGTCAATTTTGAGTGGCCAGTCCACCTTCTGCATGTCTTTTGAATGTGGAAGGAAACCAGAGAACCCGGTGGAAACCCTTGCAACTATGGATCCCATTTGTATTACCGAAATTACATTAGTCCGAAACTGACTTTGCCAAAACAAGTTCTCCCAAACTCCACTAGTCCGAAACGGCACTTTGCCAAAACACAAAACACCGACAAGACGGTCACAAAAACTGCAACACACTGTAAAACACATTCTCTAATTTTTCTCTTATTTTTGCAGGGGGGCAAGCCCCCCCCCCCCAGCAAATTATATATACCAACTCTGAGATCGCACTCCAGTGACGACAAGGGTATATTTGTCGATCCATACTGTAGTGTGATCTCCATTTAAAATATAGGAGTACTGTGCACTTTTTGTTTTACACGACTTAAATAGCTGTACACCTACCTGCATAACTGATATAGTGCACTAGAAAGCATGACATCAAACATTTCGTGGAAATGGCATTCAGCAAAGTGCCATTTCAGACTAGTGGAGTTTTGGAGTACTGGTCTTGGCAAAGTCCGTTTCAAACTAATGTAATTTTGGTGATACAAATGGGATCTGCGACCGCAGGGAGAACATGCAAACTCCACACAGAAGGCATCCCAGCCGAGAATCGAACTGGAGAACCTCTTGCTGTGCAGTGACAATGCTAACGCTCACTGCTTCTGACGTTATTGGATCCCCTCTAGCAATCTGCCTCCATCTTTTCTTTTGTCCCTAATCAATTCATTCTTCCATCCACAACCCCATTTCCCATTTTTGCACATGGGGTCGGGGTGCTAGTTCTACAGTAAAAGTCATATACAGTCACAGTTCGCATCGGGTGGTTATTCTGCTGAATTTTCATCCTTAAATCCTTTTTCTTGGCAAATTTGCATGCTTATTTCTGTCCAAATTTCTTGCTTAGCATTGCTATTTTACCCTAAGTTGTTTAATGTAATTCAGTACTCTCTCTACTTTTTGCTTGTACCTGTAATGTTATTTGCATCCCATGATAATATGGTCAGAATAACCATTATGATAAAAAAAAAAAAAAAAAAACTATTATTCCCACCTTCCCACCTATTGTGCATGCCATTTCTTTTGAATGTGCATTTCCAGCTGTTGGCTTACACGCACACATCAATGTTTAAAAGGCAGATATTTTATACAATTGCTTCTTATGTCCAGTTGAACCTACATGACATTTTTCAAAACATTTTGTTTCATTGAAAACACGCAAATAAAAACGAAATTAATTTACTGAACCCATCTCCTTTTAACTTAGAACAAACACAAAACGAAGTTTATTTTCAACAAATGAGGTTTACACCTACAGATAGGAACAATTGCTCCAAATCAGTAGTTGTACTGTCAGGCATTAACTTGTCTAAAATTAAGTTTATTTATGCTAAAATGCATGTTAAAGCCTGTGTTCCCATGTACACTGATTGCCGTCTGTGATTTAACAGCGTCTTTTATACTACTAGATGTGAATGTTGGCTGAAATCATTATCTTTTAGCCCTAGGAGAAAGTGCACTGGCTACCTTTAAGTAAATAAATTAAAATGTGCAATGTTCTATTAAATGCATTAAAATGGTAAAGATGCTGGGGAGGCTACTACTACTTATTTACTTCCCACAGTTTCAGACTTTATTTTTCAGTTAACTGCTTGCCATTGCATTTTTAAATGTTACATCTGTGTGAGTAAGGAGTACTCAGAGCTCGCAAGTTAAATTGCTTGCACCTCCGCAAGTAAAGGCAGTCAGCAATTAGAAGAAAAAAAAAAAACAGCTTACACTTTGGAAATGCATGAAAGAATCTCTATAAATTTTACTCGGAATGCAACATGCAGACTTCCCCTGGCCAACTTCCTGCACCTGCTGAGTTGTCTCCCACTAAGAGCATTTGCTTATAGAAAAGACAAGCCAATCACTTTGTAGATGCAGGAAATTTACCATTTTTCTTTCCTTTAATCATCTTAGCTTATTTTAAAACCTATTTGCTTAAAAATAACCATTGTCTCTAGCTTGAACTAAGGACATTAATGTATATATCCACCCCTTTAAAAACAAGGGAAATTATTATCTTAATTCTACATACAAATATGATCAATACACATTTACATCCTACCTAAGCAGACCATGATCACAACATTATATTAACTAACTTGCTTCTCTGTGGTCTTTATCTTGTCATATTGTAAAGCATGTACATCTAACAACTAAAAAAGTACTTGCTTTATTTAATATCTTTAACATATACAGTAGTCACTGTTACTCTCTCACCTCACATTTAAAATATTCCTGACTATATACTGTACAAAACTGCTTTACTATACAGCATGCAGTTTAGATCATGAACATTTTTATACAAATTTTAATAAGGACAAAAACTGTTTTACTTTTAGCTCTTCATTCCCTTTGGTCCTTCAAAACATTAATGACGTAAAGTGGGGTATAAGCTTTACAGTCTACCCATTGGTTAAACAGTTAACATAAGTCCAATCTTTTTTCAGCTATTTCTTTGAAAGGCACTTTTTGTATGTCTATTCCTGCATTTAACATGATTTTATTTTTTTAATATGTATTTATTCATTGTTGACTGAGCTAGTCCCACTAGGTCGGTGGCATCTTTTTGGGGAAGAACCAAGGTGATGTATTTTAAACTGCTGGGGGAAATTTGACCAGAGCATTGGGGATCTTCTAGTGGGTAAGTGAGTTTACTTGTCTCTTACATTCACATTGGTGACAATAAGCTATTGGTTTCATACAGCTGGATTCTCCCTTTTTTAATTCATCCCTATACCATGACGAGACGAGACGGGACCCTATTCTTAAGTCAAAGTATGATTAAAGTTCATGAAATTAGTATTGTTTCAATTTTTCATGTTTGCCAGAAGGGCTGTTTGCAGCACCCACAGTGTACCCAGTATTGACTCTTCCTGCAATTCATAGAGTTACATGTGTAGGTAACATATCTAAGTACAACTGTAAATTTTTTTTTTTAAGACCCATTGCTCCTGCTACTATTAGAAATGTCTGGGTATCCTTCTTCCACATTGCCCTTGTTTCTGCCTGCAAATCCTGGTATTTTATGACTTTGTATCTCTATGTATGTAAGACACTGTAGTTACTAGGTGTAACAATTTCAGTGATCAATGCTACTTTTGTCTTCTTTTCATGGACTACTATATATGGTTTTCTCTCATTTATTTTTTGAACTGTTGGTAATGGGTGATCCCATGTGATACAGACTTCCATCATTTTCTGTAATGCTTTGTGGCTCATGTTTCCAGTGTTTGCACAATCCCCATTGCAACAGTCTTGCTACATTATTATGCCTTTCAGTATACACTCCTTCTGCCATCAGTATATCACAAACAGCAACAAGATGCAAGACTGTTTCCAATTCTGTTTTACAAAACCTACATTTGTGTATTTCTCCTACATGTTCAATGGACTTTGTAAACCAACATGTACGTAGTCCACTATTTTTGGGTGCCAGTATCAACCTTTTGTCTTTTGGTTTAAATTCTCTTCTCCTTAACCATGCCTGCTTTCAATCCTGATCAGCATGAGGTTCTTCCAAGAGTTTTTTATACTTGCAAATATATTTATTGCATTTTCCACATTTCTTGACATCTCATGTGATCCTTAACCTTATATTCTTTCTTTTGTTTTTTTGGCATGTTCAGTTGCTGCCTCATAGGTAAGTACTAGGCTAGCTTCCCTTGTGGACCATTTTAAGCCTAGCCAATTTCCCATAGTGAGAATCAAACCCTGTACCTCTTGTCTGTCAGGTAAACATCTTAACCATTACAGCACATTCCAATAAATTTTATCTACTTTTGGTTTAATTTCCTTTCCTGCTTGACACCGATGTACTTCTGCTAAACTAAGCATGGAAGTCATCTTAGACTTATTCTCCTATTTTGAAACTTTCACTACATTTGAGTCTTGTGAGTTCAGGTATGTGTGCAGTCCTGTGATTACAGATCTGGACATGTAATCTATTTCGAGGAGGCCCATATCCCCTTCAGAATGGGGAATGTGTAGTCTTGGTATACACTGATTTTATAAATAATTTGGTAAGCCTTAAAAATCCTTGTTTTCCTATCCAACCGATCCAACATCTTTTGGGGTCAGTAGTCCAAAATTATAAGTTATGACAGGAAATGCAAATTGGTTTATAGCTTAGACTTTGTTCCTAGATGTCAGTGCTCTTTCCAGTTTTCCAGTATTAATTTTAGTATTCTGAAGTATTCCTTACTAAGTCTGGTTTGCATTTATTCATGTTTTATTATTGTTCCTTCATCAATTCCCAAATAGTTATACAATCCCTCTTGCTCAAGTTCTTTTATATCACATTCCTGTCCCAGGCTGATGTTTCCTTGGTACTGCAACTTTCCTGCTTTGAAGGTTGCTTTTGCACATTTATTAAGACCTAATGGCTTTCTTATATCATCTGAAAAAGCTTTGACCATGTGCAGTTGTGCTTTCATTTTCTCATCTGATGAACTATTCAGTTTTAAATCATCCACAAAAAAGAAGATAAGTCTTTACATGTTTTTTTTCCAGGAGCTAAATTGTATCCATGACCTATGTAGACAACTTAATGGGTTAAGGGCATTTATTGACCCATAAAGATGGAGAATTAGTCTTGCTGGAGGAATGAAGAAAGCACTTGTGAGGTCTGAAGATGAAAACAAAGTATCCTTGACTGCTGAAGTTTGGCTATCTGGGATGTTGTGTCGAGGTGGCACCCTATAAATTCTACTGCCTATGTTGGTGTCATATGGCTTTTTGTGAAATGTACAGTGATTCCTAAGTGCTAGGAGGACTGGGGAAAGAAGTCCATGAAATGGGCTAAGCTGATTTCTGGTGGGAGCGGTAAGGAACAAACCATTCAGACATGGGAATGCCCAGGACCTGTGCAGTCTTAGGTAAACTGTCACAACTGCCACGCATTTGGTGAACACCCTGAGTGCTGTGGTGAAATCAAACGGTGGTCCACTTAATTAGAACAGACAGGCTCCCAGCCAAAAGAGGAGGAGCCTTCTGGATTGTTTTGCTATCTTCACATGTTAGTAAACATCCTGAAGGTCTGTCAAACACATCCACTCGTCTTTCCTTAGAAGAGGTGAAGTGGACTCTACCATGACCATCCAGAACTTTGTCTCATGAATTGGTTATGTACTGAAGTCCGGAAGAGGCTTGAGGTCCTCTGTCTTTTTAGGTACCAAAAAGAATCTTAAATAGACTCTAGATCATTGTTGACCAAGTGGGACCTCCTGGATGACTCTCTTCAAGCAGCCTAAATCTCTGTGAATGGGTGGCACGTTGGGGATTTTCTTTTTCTTGGTTGGGGGAAGAACAAAAGGAAAAATGTAGCCTTTGGTTATTATCTTCAGCACATGAATCTTGAGTGATGGCTAGACAGACGTGAGGGTGCAGAGATAAGCACTCTCCGACTGCCTCCAGAGAGTGAAAGTCAGACAGCTGTTCAGGAGTGCTGAAAGTATTCCTTGGTGGAGGGACCTTGACACTCTTGGTTCTGTAGATCATCTCTGACCCTAGGGTGACATCCATTAATGTTGTCCCCCACCGTGCCTCAGTGGGTTCTGTAACCGGATGTGTCCTGGGGAAAATTCTGGATTTATGAAACCAGAGCTTCGTTCCACCATTCTAGTTCTAGGAAGAAAATGTCCTGCTGCGGGGGGGGGGGGGTGCTGCTATCTGTACAGCAGACAGAATCTTGCCTTCTTGCTCGCTTCTAGTGAGAAACTCTTTTACCTTGAGTCCAAAAGTGTTGACCTATCAAAGGGAGCATTGATGATGTACATCTTAAAACTTTCCACAAAGTCGCAGAGATGCATCCATTGCTCTGTCCTGCTGTGATTTGATCAAAATTCAGTTTTCTACACTGAATCCATCACTTTCCAGGTAATCCATAACCTCAGTTTCTATATCTTTAACGTCTCTATTAATAATTCTATTTTCTACTTTTCCTCTTTTTCTTACTTTTTGTATTGTAAAATTTTCCATATCTGGATGCCTTTGCCTGTATTTGTCTTCAAATATCTTTGATGCTGCTGTTGTTGTTGTATTGATTAGTTTTGCTTCCCCCTTTGCATAAATATTGTGCCATATTCAATCTCTTTCTCTTTCCTGTGTCCATGTTTTTTCTTTAAAAGTCTCATGCTTCTCCTGTTTCTCCTTACTTGGGGGACTTGTTGTTCCATCATGCTGTGATGTAACCTATGTTAGACTTTCTACACTAAATCCTTCACCTTGCTTCCATAACTTCAGCTTCTATATTTTTAACTTCTACTTTATTAATCTTCTATCCAACATTCCCTGTTTATGATCTTATTTTTTGCACTGCAAAATGTTCATATCTGGATGCCTTTGCCTGTATTTCTCTTTGAATGTCTTTGGGGCTGCCTTTTTTGTATTGATTAATTTGGCTTTTTCCTTTGCATAAATATTGCACCATATCAGATCTCTCCTTTCCCATGTCCATATTTCTTTTGTATACCTCTTAAAAATCTCTAGATTTTGTTTGTTATATTTTTGCACTTTCTCAATTGCTCCTTTTTCCAATCTACCCAACGTTTGTTAGTCTATATAACTGGGCAGATTCAATAAAGCCTACACTAAGTGTACATGATATGTATTCAAGAAAATTCTTACCACGTTTCTTTGTGCTTTCTAGTCACTCAGAAAGATTACACTGTGTACATGTAGTCTACACATTGTGGTAACCTTTATAAATCCCTATCAATGTTTAAAGCTGCAAGAATATCAGTAGGAAAACTAAAATTAGAAGTAAGGAGGTGTAGGCATTATTGAATCCTGGGGAATGTTTTTCATAAATTTGTGTTAATGAGCACAATTTTTTATTTAAAGCTTCTGGTAGGTTTTCTTGTTAAAGTATTTTTCTTTCCTCTAATTTCTCAATCTTTTTATGTATCTTCTGTCTGGAAATTCTGGGCTTCTTGCGTAATAGTAATACATAATTTCTTTCTTATCGCCAATAGTCCACTCTGTCATATTCATGGCTCTTTCCTGACATATCAATTGTTGTGATTTTTATGGACTTCTACTTCCTTCTGCAATGGGGGGGTGGGGCATCCACCCCCTCAGCGTGGCCTGGCCCCATTGTAAGAATGTTTGTCTCTTGAGGATTCTACACTGTCATGTTTTCTATTCCTGGCATCAGTGCGCCTATCAGGACTGGGCACTTTTTTTTATCCTGTGTCTTGTGAATCCAGCTGTCCTTTATTTTTTTTTACCTGCTAATGTCCATGATATATGCTATAAAAATGCAGTCTATATTACAGTGTCACCTTGGTGAGATTTTGTGAAAAATGGGGTCCACCTCAGGAAGGTACTTACCAAGACTTGAGGGTGATTTCACTTCCAGCAATAATAACAATATTTACTTGCTGATTTGTCATCTCTCCATTTGTTACTATATGGGATGTGTTATGGAAGTGGACACAAATCCTACACCATGCTAGGTTGTAGTTAGCATTTTCAGTAATGTAGTGTGTTGGGGCTAAATCTTTCAGTATTTTTAATTACATGGATCTACTTTGGAAGGATGGGAGCTCACTCATTGCTAACATACAGATCTCTTTGTTCCAAAATAAAAGTTAAGATGGCGTGAGTTCCATTTTTGTGCTTACAAGGTAGTATCTGAGATCTGTACTTCCCCAGGTCACTTATCTCTGCAAAACTTGGAATTTTAGCCTTTTTCTTGCCCTCATTGTGTTCACCATATTTGTGGTTGTAACTCGTGTTTGTAAGTAAAGACACCAAGCCTTTCCTTATCTCTAGTGAAAAATTGTTGGAAGTAGTTTCCCATTTTGCCTTTACGTCCATTAGAGTCTCTGCAGAGTGATCATTACATAAAAATGTTGTTTAACTCTAATCTTTCATTTTTGTTTATTGTACAGATTTCAGTGAATCCATATGAATGGCTGATGACCACTTTATTAAAGCCAATTCATTTGAGATAATTGGACAGAGTCAGCTAATGTAGAACAAAATTATAGTTTAGCCCAATGTTTAGGATTCGTGAAGTTGAGTTATTCTTGTCAGGGTGTTTGTGGAATGGTATGGGAGCTTTACCAGATTTTACCCTCTTCCCCACATCAGAATTTGTTTGATACTTGCCTGTTAGGTTTTTATGACTAAATGGACTTTGATGAAATGGTCATTGATTTGGAGACCTCTATTTGTTTTTTAGTACTTATTTTGTAGCACATTGTTTTTTCTTGCGCAAGGATATTTTAATATATTTAAGCTCTGGACTGCCTTTGGGTGTATGATTCAAGACCATTACTGGCCTTTCTATATCCCTTACAATTTATGTGAAATGCCGGAGGAACAAACTCACTGCAGGCAAAGCATAGATTCCTTTGCAAAAATAATTTGTGCCTCAAGGACTCTGGTACAGAAACTTGTTGGAAATTGAACTGGGACCTTTTGGAAGTATATTCCTTTGCATCCTGTTCAGATACAGAAAAGTGTATTGATACCTCCATGACAGACTGGTGTACAGTAATGATGGATCATGTATGTGGTCAGTCACAGAACAGATGTTGCCACATTGAGCAGACCTCTGGTCAGTTTGTCTAGCAGAGCAAGCATTCCTCCCTTCTCAGTAGCACACACTTCCACAGGTGATGACAGATAGTGCTGCTGTTGTGTTTTACATCATTAAGCAAAGAAGTGTACTGTGTTGTTGGATTTGAGCCATCATTCCATCCAGAACAAAAATTTGCTTGTTATATTGCATGCTTCAAAGTAGCCAAAGATGCTTTGTAAATACAATGGATTTGTTATGGTCTATTAAGGCTGGGTTTTGAACAAATTGTGAGAAATAACCGCTTTGCTAATCTTTCAACCACTAACTTATGTGAAGTTGTTAAATCTCGACGTTTATTCTCACTGATGGGTTCGGAGCCGATAGCAAGCTCAAAGTTTGCCAGTAGCTCAAGACCAAGCCCCTAATCCCACAATGCACTGCTGGAATTACCTCAGATCTAGTTTACCGCGGCAAGAGAGATCTCGGTGATCCAGTTAGCTCAGACCATTTTAGAAACAAATTAACAGCAAGTCTATAAAAAAAGTTTTCTTTTTTGTTTAATATATATATATAGTGTGTTAGTACTATTATAATTATTCTCCTGATAGTAGAAATAGTTTAAAAGTTAGGGTCTTGTTGGCTTCTTAGTTTGTGTGGGCCTTAAGCCCTTTTTCTCTACTATTAATCTTGTAATAGTCAGGTTTTTCTGTGGGCCTCTTAGCCCTATATTTGTATCTATATTTTTTGTTTAAAATATATACAGTACTGTTATAGTTAGTGCCCAATTTGGGCTTAGTTGTTTGTGGATCTAATTTACTGCTTTTTTCACTTAACTATGTTGGATGATAGGGAGAAATCCCATCCCAAATCGGGATTCAAAAAATGCCCAGATTGTGGGCAGAAAATGTCTGTCACTGACGGACACATTCAATGTGTCTACTATCTGGGGGCTAAACACCTCCAAGACACCTGTAGCATTTGCCACTCCTTTTCTTCAAGAGTTCTCTTGGAGAGAAGGAGGAAATTTATAGACAGGGGATTGCTACAGCAATCTTTTTCGGAAGTTTTGAGTAGCCATGAGGGTGCTAGTACGTCATCCAAATCCTCAAAATCCAAATCATCGGAACGGAATGTACCTTTGATTCGGAGCCAGCTCTCAGTATTGGAGCCGGTCTCTGAAGTTCCTTCTTCACCTCTGCTCCAGTCAGTACCTTCGGTGCATTCAGCCAAGTCTTCAGTCAGCCTTTCAGATTTGGACATGGATCGGCTAGTGCAGAAGCTTTTACAGGCACCAGGACTTGCCAAATTGTTGTCTGTACCGAAGACCATGGAACCGGACTTGTCTACTCCTCTTCCAAGCCGTACTGGACTCTGAGATGAAGGAAATTGAACCGATGGTGGTCGAACCCTTGGAGCCGATACCCACACTGGTGTTATCGGCTCCATCTACTCGGATGTCCTCGGCGCTGACCGAGGACTCTAGGAGCCGACGCTCTCCCGTCGGGTCCGAGGAGGATAGTCGCACCAACCTGTTGGTGCCAACTCTTCCTCTCGGGGCTTCGGCTCGGATGAGCTCTGCTCCTACCTCAGGCTCGGAGCCCAGGGTTTCGGTGCAGGAGGATCGGACGGTACTCTCGGGTCCGTCCACTCCTTCTCGTCGGAGCCATGATGCCTTTGATGCTATGAGGAGAGTTTTGTCTCCAAAGATGATGTCAGCATCGGTTCAGCTTTCCCTCTCCCCTCAAGCTCCTGTGTCTGCTTCTTCATCTACCAATCTCTCTAAACGTAGAGACCCCGAGCCTCAAGTACCCCCACAGGGTGTTCCCTGCTCTTCTGAGACCTCCCCAGATCCCCCCACTGAGGAGATGCCCAGGAAGAGACTGTGCAAGAGGAGGCACTTAGACTCCCCACAGGAGTTTTTGACATCTGACATGGACTTAGATGAGTCAGAAGGGTCCCCTCGATCCCCCTCTGAGGATATCTCCTTTGCAGAGTTACTAGAGATCCTTAGAGGGGCAATTGGCAGTCCAAGACCCCTACTGAGGATGAGTCTGTGCTCTTGAAGGCTTTTGGGTCTCAACCTTCCACTTCTTGGGTGTCTCCGCCTTACGACAAGCTCATGGAACTGATCTCTCGTAAGGCGTGGGAGTCACCGGAGGCCATGGGACCTGTCCCTCGTAGATCCAATAAATTCATATCTGCCCCAGTGGACAAGACATTTTTGACAAAAGGAGTGCCTGTTGATGCCATGGTGGTAGCTGCAGCCACTAAAAAGGAAGTATCTGAGACATCCTCTTCTATCCATCCCCCTAACAGAGATTCTAGGGTTATGGATAGATATGGGAAGCGCATGTTTAGTTCAGCGAGTTTTTCTCTGCGATCACTGAACTACTTAAACCATTTTGCAAGACTACAGAGAGATCTCCTGAAAGAGCTAGGAGATGCTCTCCAGTGTACGGTAGCTGCAGGAGTGGCCGACAAAGTCATCGCCCAGCTCGCCACCCTAAACTCAGTGGTGAACTCGTCCATACGTCTCATATCATATGCAGCTGATGGTTCGAGTAGAGCTGCTAGTTCGGGCATTGTTCTTCGAAGACAAGCCTGGATGCGTCCCTGTTCCTTTGCGGAACCCTTTAAGTCTTCCTTTATTAATACCCCATTTGATGGCTCATCACTGTTTGGGCTCAAAGTAAAGGAAACTTTAACCAGATATGAGCAGGAAGGCAAGACCTTATCTGCCGTTGTGGTCCATTTTTCCACCCCCACTCGGCCCTACCCCAAGGGCCCTGGGGGGGAGGGATATGGTTCCGAAAAACTCAGGCAGCCTTTCAGGACACACGTGGAGAAACCCCCTCTAGAGGCAGAGGAGAGGGGTTATAACAGAAGACTCTGCCCCCGTGGCAGAGGGGGTCCACAGCAACAGGGTGACAGGGGTCAGTTCTCTGGTCAGTCCTACCAGCACCCCTGAAAGGGGGCCCGACTGTTTGGCTCTGGAGACAGTCGGGGGTCGCTTGTCTTTGTACCCAGAAGCCTGGCTAAACATAACATCGGATACTTGGGTACAAAGCATCATTTCCAGAGGATATTTCATACCGTTCTTTACCCCTCCCATTCCTATAAAGAAAATCCCAGATGTTCCACCCAATCTCAGGAAACAAGCAATCATAGAGGTCCGCAGATTGCTAGAAAAGAGTATCACCCAACCAGTCCCAGCAGACCAAGTTGGATTCGGAACTTACTCAAGATTCTTTTTGGTACCAAAGAAAACAAGGGACTGGAGACCTATCTTGGACCTCAACAGACTCAACCTGTTCGTAAAGAAAGAGAAGTTCCGAATGGTCACGCTTCAGTCCATTCTTCCCTTCTTAGGGAAAGGCGATTGGATGTGCTCCATAGATGTCAAGGACGCGTACTATAACATAAAGATGAACAGACGCTCCAGAGATCATCTGCGCTTCCGGCTGGGAGCCAATCATTACCAGTTTCGAGCCCTGCCCTTTGGTCTCACTACAGCCCCCAGAGTGTTCACCAAATGCATGGCAGTGGTCACGGCTCACCTGAGGCGTCTAGGATTCCAGGTGTTTCCATACCTAGATGATTGGCTCCTCACTGCTACCACCAGGCATCAATTGACTCAGGCAGCACAATACACTCTGACACTGCCATCAATTAGACATTACAATCAACTTCGAAAAGTCTGCTTTATCACCATCTCAGCATACTGCTTTTATAGGAGCGGAGTTAGATACCTCAACTACCACTCTATGTCTCCCTATCGAAAAAGTCTCTCTTCTCCGCTAAAATGTCAGCTCACGAGTGTTGAAGAACAAAGCTACAGCAGTGGAGGTATTGGAAGTACTAGGTTTAATGGTGGCAGCAATCCTGGCTATACCACTCGCAAGGATGCATATGCAAATTTTTCAGTGGCTCCTCTTCACTCAGTGGTCTTACCAGAAACTACCAATGCACCACATGATTCTTATCACGGATTCTTGCAGGATAGACCTTTGATGGTGGTTGACGTGTCTACATGTCACAATCGGAAGACCCTTTGATCCCCCCCCAGTAGCCACTGTGATTACGGACGCTTCCCTGATAGGGTGGGGGGGGCATTTTTAGGGAAAGACTGCCCAAGGCACATGGACAGATCAAGAATCACATCTGCACATCAGTGTTCTAGAGTTGAGAGCAGTACTTCTGGCGTTGCAGTACTTTCAGGACTCTCTTCCTCTAGGGACTATTGCAGTTCAGACCGACAACATGTCAGTAGTCTGGTATGTGAACAAGCAGGGCGGAGCCAAGTCTTACCCCATTTGTCGAGAAGCCCTCAGGGTCTGGCAATGGGCTGTGTCGTCCCAGCGTTTTCTGTTAGCAACGCACAGACCCGGGAAATCCAACGTGATAGCGGACAAGCTAAGCAGGGCAATATTACTCCCTCATGCGTGGTCTCTCAAACAACTGGTTGTGGAGTTGATTTTCTGCAAATGGGGCCAGCCTTGCTGCGACCTTTTTGCCAGCCACATCAATTCAAAATGCAGAAGCTACTTTGCTCTAATACCACCTCTTGGTCATCCCCCGAGAGACGCACTTTTACATGATTGGCCCCCGGGTCTCCTTTATGCATTTCCACCCTTCCCATTAATATCCAGATTTTTACAGAAAGCAAAATCGCTGGGAAGGACGGTTATACTCCTAGCCTTCTACTGGCCTCAACAGATTTGTTTTCCGTTTCTCCACCATCATCTGTTGGAAGATCCATGGATCCTGGACCCAGTTCTGGACCTTCTGACTCACCCATCAGGGGATCTTCATCCTTCTCTGCAGTCCCTCAAACTGACTGCTTGGCTAATCCACTTCCCTTAATTGCCAGGCTTCATTCAATTTCAGAAGATACAAGACAGATTCTTTTGTCTTCTCACAAGCCATCTACCAGGAAATTATATGGCAGTAAATGGAAAAGGTTCTCAATTTGGGCCAACGCGCAGAACATTGACCCTTTCCGAGCTCTGCTGTCTTCAGTCTTAGAATTTCTAACAAAGATTTTTAAGGAAGGGGCAGCAGCTGCTACAGTTCGAGTTCAGTTAGCTGCTATCTCAAATTTTCACCTTGGTCTTGGTGGCTCAAATATTGTGAGCCATAAATTATCTAAAACCTTCCTTAAAGAAGTTCTTCATATGAGACCTCCGATCAAAATTCCCTTTTCTCCCTGGAATTTAAACCTTATGCTGTCTCAAATTATTCTTCCCCCTTTTGAACCAGCATCTTCTTGTGATTTAAAATTTTTATCTTGGAAAACAATATTTCTTGTGGCCATTACGTCTGCCCGCAGTGTGTCAGAACTTCAAGCATTATCTATCAGATCACCCTACATGATCTTCCATGCTGAAGAGAGTATCTCTCAGAACAAACCCCTCATTTTTACCTAAAGTCTGTTCTGAGTCAAATATCAATCAGGTCGTTGAACTGCCAGTCTTTTTCTCCAACCACTCAAACAAACTGGAATATATGCTGCACAAACTTGACATTCACAGACAGCTCAGATTTTATCTTGACAGAACTAAGGATATTAGGAAATCATACCAACTTTTTGTATCTTTCTCAGAAGCAAGAAAAGACAATCCAGTGGCTAAAACAACTTTATCTAAATGGTTATCCAATTGTATATCCTTTGTTTATGAGAATACGAGCATGCCTTTAATGCACAAACCAAAAGCTCATTCTACCAGAGCTGTCTCTACCTCTTCTGTTTTTCAAGCTAAATTGCCCCTTGACAATATTTGCGTTGCAGCCACTTGGTCTAAGCCTCGTACCTTTATCACACATTACAAAGGAGATAGGGCTTCAAGAGACTGGTCTTCCTTTGGTTCTACGGTACTGAAGAACATACTCCCATGAGCCACCCAAGGTTGAGGGTGCTAGGGACGCTACCCATCAGTGAGAATAAACGGCGAGATTTAACAACTTCACATATAGAAGTTATGTACTTACCATAACTTTCCATGTGAGTTATCTCGCCTTTATTCTCACGTCCCTCCCTCCCTCCTTCCCCCTCCTGGATGACTGTTGACTTAGAGGCTAGTACCATTCTGGTTATTCAATATTTCTTCTTCCCTTTTCAGAAGTGTTGTTTGTATGTATGTATGTATGTATATATATATATATATATATAAGAGGGTATGTACATGTTGTATATATGTATATATATATATATATATATATATATATATATATATGTATATACTGTTATTCGCAGCAAACAAGATCTGAGGTAATTCCAGCAGTGCATTGTGGGATAAGGGGCTTTGTCTCGAGCTACTGGCAAACCGTGAGCTTGCTATCGGCCGTGTCGGAGCCAAGGATCAGCTGCGAACCCATCAGTGAGAATAAAGGTGAGATTAACAACTCACAAGGAACGTTATGGTAAGTACATAACTTCTATTTTTACTGCTTTAGAGAACCAGTTCCAAGGGTCCATTTCCAAAGATGCTTTTCCATTGATCTTTTTCATTATGCATTTTTTCCTTTAACTGTCTCCGACAGATTGCTTCACCAAACCAGCATAACATCAGCAGATGTTTCATTGATGCTTCATTTCTTGCCTGGATAACCCAAATTTCCTGATTTCCATAATAGTTATGTGGACAAAGGATTGTACTGAAACTTTTTGTTTACTCCTGGGATGTTGGCCAAGGCCGAGTCCTCCCAGACCCATAAGTCTTCACGTTGTTTGCTGGCTTTTAAAGACAAAAGTTGTCATACTTTCAGAAGAGTTGGATAAACTGGTACACAATTTAAAAGATAGGTGCTACTTTATTGGACATAATGTTTGATTGTCTTTTAGATACATCTCAGATTGGTTTATCATAACCACATTAAAAGCATGTCTACCCGCCAATGTCCACTAAAGTTTCCATATAGCATGCTTTTCAAAGCCTTGGTCGATAGGAATTCCTTTCTGTTTGGAATTTGAATGATTGTACAACCATACTGTTTCTAATGTGCCCTCCGTCAGAGTAATTTGCTTTGGCAGTTAAATGTTTACTTTGGAGTGAACTTGTTTTGGTAGGTATTCTACACACATTGGTAACTTTCAAACCACAGGCCTATTGTTTTGCTGACAATTGAGTACCTCTCCTTAAAACTGAAAAAAAATGCTTCCTTATAAAAATCTTAAAAAGGTCCCTTACATATGATCATTTTTTGCCCCAAACAGTCCTACCGTGGTGAAAGAAGAGAGCACTGAAACGGTTAACAGTGTCAAACAATACTCAATTATTTCTTACATGTGCTGTCAGGAGAACCTGACCATCTGTGTTACATATGTATTGTGTGCTGCAGTATTACTAGAAAGGAGACAAACATGTTCCTCAAGGACCAGGCTTGTCTGCATTGTTGTAAGATAGCCTTGTCAGAAATAGTTTCCTGAGACACTTTGGGCATTTTTGTAAGGGCTATGTCAGTGCTATGTTTGGTTCTGTAATCCTCATATGTTGTTTCCCAAGTAAAGTTATATTATTAGCTCCTTTTTGAGGTCATCATCATCAGCCTCCTTTTCCCATTTTTCTTCTGCATGGGGTCGGGGTATCGTGTTCACTGTCGCCAACTCTCTTGATTCAGTGACACACTCCTGCCTTCTTCAACACTCATGCCTGACTGTTGCAGGTCTTCTTTCACATAATCCATCCATCCACCACTTTGCTGGACGTCCTCACTTTCTCTTACCTTCTTCCTGTTTGTCCCAAATCTTCCGCACCAGATTGTCTTCTGCTTTTCTGCACATTTCAAAACCACTATAATCTGTTCTCTTTTGATCTTTTCTGCGGTTGGAGCTACTTTGGCTTCTGCTGTTATGTCCTTATTTCTTCGTCTGTCCCACAGTGTGCATCTTACCACCCTCCGCAGACACTTAATTTCCATCACCTCTAACTTCAACCATTCTGCCTTTACTGTCCAGGTTTCTGTACCATACAGTAGTACTGGTCTCACCACTGTCTTGTATACCTAACTTTTCAGCTTCTTTGCCATTCTTCTGTCATAGACTACACCTGACACTCTATGCCAGTTGGCTGCAGCCCCTCTAATTCTAGCTTTGACCTTTTCATTCAGACTTTCCTTCTCCTCAATCACCCCTCCAAGATAATTGAAGTTGTTTTGCCTATTCCACTATCTTCCCTTCTATACCTATTCTCAGCTTCTTCTGATTTCCCCAATTTGTTGCCATTAACACTGTCTTATCTGTGCTTAGTTTCATCCCATGTGCCTTCAGTTTTGCATTCCATTCTCCTATCCTTTGCCGAAGTTCTAGCTCAGAGTCAGCCTGTAATGCCACATCGTTTGCATACAGCAACTTTGTTGATCTGTCCCCTTCAACCTGTCTGTTAATGTAGTCCATCCCCAGTATGAATACCAGTGAGCTGAACTCTGGAGTACACCCACTCCCACTGGGAACCCCTCTATGAGGCAGAACACTGTTTGTACTTGAGTCATTGGGTCTTTGTACATAGCCAGCACTAATTCTACCAATGTTTCTGGGACTTCAAACCACCATAGTACTGCCCATATCAGCTTTCTTGGAACCATGTCATATGCTTTCTCCCAGTCTAGGAATGCCCAGTTGCACTCATCTTCTCTAGCTTCTTCTCAGGTATCTGTCTCACTGCAAACGTCAGGTCTATTGTGCTGCACCCTGATCTGAATCTGAGTTGCTCATTTCCCATCTTACGTTCTACTACTCTGCATATCCATTTATCAGTCACCCTCTCCAGAACTTTCATGCAATGTGATAGGAGTTTGATGCCTCTATACTGCCCATAGTTGTTGATGTCCACTTTGCTCTTTTACACTGGCATGAGTATGCTTATTTTCTGGTCATCTGGGATATGCCTCTCTCTCCACACTGCTATTAGTACCCTCAGGAGCCATTTCTCCCCTGTATCACATCTTTATCATGTCTGTTGTGACCTCATCTGAGCCTGCTGCTTTTTCTGGCTTCATTTACCTTAGTGCTGTTCTTACTTCTTCTAGGGTGGGCTCCTCCTCTTCTCTCATCGTAGGCTGTTTCTGGGGCAGTCCACATTCTGTAGGGTTTTCTTCATTCAGAGGCTGCTGGAAATATTCCTTCCATCCATAGCCGGCCTTAGGCATAGGCCAAGTAGACCGCCTAGGGCGCCACGCTAACAGGGGTGCTTTTACAGCATTTATTTGGGGTCGGTAGACCAGGATGGGGCACCAGGTGGTGTGGTGGGGGCGCCATGGAGCCCTTTTGCCTAGGGCACCAGTTGACCTAAAGCCGCTCCTGCTTCCATCTGTGTTTGATGTCCTGTGGACTGGTGAGCAGGTTGTTGCTGGCATCCCTTATGAAGGGTGTCTGACTATCTTCTTTATTTTTCTGTGTTTGCCTTGCAACCTGATATAGTTTGGTAGACCTTTTTGGGGTATTGCTTTCATTTTACACAAGACAGAGTACTGAAGAAAGTATATCAGTGTCCTACCTACCTTTACAAATGCATTCCTTTTATAGGTATATATTTTGAAGGCAGTCTAATGCTTTCCATCATTGCAGATGTTTTGCTTCCTTAAGTCCTGGAGCAGAATCTAAATTAGAAATATATTTGGGTTCTAAATGCCATTGTGTGTACCGCAGTGTATGTTATATCATGCCCTTACATGTTTACTAATTAGGATTCTGAGTCATCCAGCTGTGTGAAGCTGAATATACATGCCTTCCTTAATTGTATGATATACATAAGCAATTTTATTGTATAGTGAGCAAGTTATTTCAGTTCATGTAAGCGTGTCTCACAAATGTGAATCTAACATTTATTTGTGCCCTGACAGCACATTTTTTTTATCTCTTGTTCTAAATAACCTTGTGTTTCGCAGAGCATTTTTTTTCCATTGTCTAAGTATTGGCTTTATTAATTCCCTCCCTTAAATGCTTTGTCTTTCAGTTTGTCTCTGTCTGGCATTCTAAAATGTGTTAATTTGTTAATGACCCTCCAAATAGAAATGTGTTATGCCTTCAAGTCTGTGCTTTTACTTGGTTTGTTGAGAAGTATAAATAGGATTACTTTCCATGTTCATTTGAAATGTTGTAGATATGGCCTTTTATTAAAAAGGTTTAGACTTCATTCATATTTTACATTTTTGACTCTAGGTTGTATTAACTTTTTTCTAAAGGTGGTTTTGTTTGCTAAGATTTTTTCCACACCTTACTGTGTGGTGTCTTCATGTCCCATTTTTCACTAGCTGTTTTGATTTTTCAGTTTCATAATATGTGGTAGGTGTCATTTAATTTTATCTACCTTGCATTTTTTTGTGTATGGTCAGGTTTTGTTTTTATGTCCATTGTTTCACTGTGTGCACTCTTTGAATTTGATAAATTCATCAAGATGAATTGTTTTGTGACTATACTGACCTGAAGGTGAGGGAAAGGCATCATGATCATCATTCATCTCTGAAACAGTCTATCAAAACATGGTGAATCCTTGGGAACCAGTCTATAATCACTTGTGGTATCTTATAGCATGTAGTAAAATGTAGGTAATGTGGACTGCATGTTTTGTAGCAAGAGAAAGGATTGTGTGGTAGAAATGCATATCTGAAGCTACCATACTAGTAAGGTCTTTCGGCTTTTCCCGGTTAGGGGTCGCCACAGCAGAACTCCGGTCCACTAATGATTGGCAGTAGATTTTTACGTGCTGGCTTGCCGGGCCTAACGCACAACCTTTAACGAAGGAAGGCCCATTCACGCATGTCGCCACACAGAAGACGCTCTGAGAATCGAACGGGCAACGTCTAACTGTGAGATATTAACGCTACCGCAGCACCACCACTGCAGTCTGTCTGAAGCTACCATACTGTTCATGGAAAAGTTTGAATGAACTTTGCTGCAGCATTAGGTAAAATTGAACTGACAGTAGCATCTTGTACATTGCAAAACTAATTTTTGAAGAAAGTGGGCCCCCTTTTTGATTAAAACAATTTCAAATGGTGACACACTGCGTTGTGCTTTTGGTGATTCATACACTGTTTCTGATGCCACAAATCCTAGATAACAGAAGACATGGCTTTTTTCAGATTCCATAAATCCCATTGTAGGCGAAAAAGAGAAAAATTCAGTAATATGTGGAAAAAGACATACACGTTAAATGCCTTTTTGTATATCACAATTTAAGATCACACTTCTAAAGCACATATCAGCATATGCTCACTCTCTCTCTCTCTCTCTCTCTTTTTCAAACTTTGAGAACTTTATAACTCAGTGCAGCTGTGGCAATTAGGTTATTACTTTCAGCTGGTACTTGAACCTGGGTCCCTGTATTTGGAGCCCTTCCCAGGTTTAATCCCCAAGCTCCCTCTGCAGCTGTATGACACAGCACTGACCCCGAGCAAGGATAGGAAAATAGAAAGTGTGCCAAGCCAGAGTCTCTCTTTCATTTGAAATCTGGCTGCTTGCCCATGACCAGGGTTACATAATGGGAAACATAGATGGAGCTCTTGAGAGCCAGAGTAGTTTACCAGTCTGCCCAGAGTTTTTACTCTAACCCTATATATCTTGTTAATGTTAGTGCTGGTGCATTATTACATTGTTGGATTTAGAACTGTCTTTCTGTCAAAAAAAGTATCTTGACTTCCAAAATCCCTTGCTTGTTTGAAGGAAAAAAAGGTATACAGCTTGTATGCATTTGAAGTACAGCTGAAGTGAAAGTGTCTTCTTGTCAGAACATAATGTTTAACTAAAAATTGTGTCATATCTGGACTGGAGTGGCAAAATGCTTATGACTACCGACCCTCCTGTTATCACAGTCTGGTTCACATTGCAGTAGTTCTTCCTGCTCAGAAAGGGTAGTATATATTCACTTTAAAAACTGCAGGAAATTTTACAGTATTTTGTTTTGATACAAAAGATGTGGCTGAGTACTCATTTTAACATAGTGATTTACTTTTCATTAGTTAACTGGAGAGTTAGGTTATATATCATGCCTGTCTGCTGGGTTTCTTTCTTGAAAACCATTATTGCTGTTACTTAAGTGTTTTTGTTTTAGTTGTGTATTTTAGTCTGTGCAGTTTCTGTTTTTGTGGTGGTTGAGATGCATTTGAATTCATATAGAGCACAGGCCTAATGTTTCCTGTATTTTTTCATGCTGTTACCATACTTATAGGTCATATCCTGTCATACAAGATATCCTTAGTGTTTGGAGAATTCTGCTTTATGAGAGGTACAACTGCAGTGGTACATCAAGGTGTCTAATTAAAGATTTATTCCTTTCCTCCCTGAAAAAGAAACTCCACTGTGTAGTCCCCCTAAGCTTAATCTTCAGAATCACTTAATATGTTGTTTGTTTCTTTGATACTGTCTCTCATCTTTTCTGATGTTTCATGCTTATTAGTTTTCAACCTTCCTAGTCTCATTTGCCTATTCTGCTGTATTTACTTTAGTTGTCTAACTATTTTTCAGACTCAGACCACTATTGTGGAATAGGCTGATAGTTAAAGCGGCCACAGTGTAAAAAGACTAGAGGAGATCTGGAGTTTGGGGGCAGGAATGAGAAGATGAATGAAAGAAATGTGGGATTATGTGGATCAACAAGTGTATGGCTTAAAGTTTTGTAGACGGTGTTGTAGGTATAACATTTTTGATTTTGGTGTATAAAATTGAATAGCCAAAAGTAAAGTTGAAAGTATAACTAGTTAATGGTTAGTGTATGGGGTAGATGGATGGTGATTCGTGGTGTTATGAAGGAAGGAGAGCTTGATTTTTTTTTGAGAAAAGAATGGTGGATTGCTGTTGGGAAAAAGAGAGATAAATGATCCAGAAATGAAGGCATGTCGAAGTATTGGGCGGCACAGTGGTGCACATTGCCACCTTCACAGCAAGAGGCCCTCCAGTTTGATTCTCGGCTGGGGTGCCTTCTGTGCGGAGTCTGCATGTCCTCCCTCCATTCGTGTGGGTTTTCTCCAGGTGCTCTGGATGTTCATTGTGTTACCCTGCTGCAGTCATCACACTTGGGTTATCCTGTCGTCAGACGGTTCAGCAGTTGGCCGGAATTCCAAAGTCTTGGTCCGGCGTCGGTTGCTGTCGCTTCTTCCCTGACGTCAGTGCACCAGGGGTATATATAATGCAACCGACGCCATTTTCTTCAGTCTTTCTTGCCACGTAGTGCCCGAAGCAGAAGCAGTTCGCAAGTGCCGGTCAGCCGACTCCTGAGATTTTCGAACTCGAATTTCAGACCGAAGTCTTCTATAAAGCTAAGTACCCCGTTGGGGAAACTTTTCTTGCCTCAGACCGATGTCAGAAAAAGTTAACAATTGTATTTCTTGTGGGAAGCAAATACCTCATAAGGATTTTCATTCTTATTGCATACCTTGCCTAGGCCCAGACCACGACGTCACTAGTTGTCATTTTTGTGCTATGTTTAATAAGCGCACTATCAAAAGATGCTTTGATTTCGCATGACACTACTTCGGTAGAAAATTTAACTACACAATGCCGTCGGAGCAACCGACTTCCGGCGTGCACAAAAAACGCAAGGATAAGGACAGTCTGCCCAGGCCTAAGCCAGATTCCGAGGCCTCGGCTGGTCCGGTCTCCGGTTCTCCGGTCTTTAGTGTGAGGCTCCGACGCAGCCCCTGACTACCGCAGATATGGAACCCGAGACCGCTTCGGAACTTTTGGCGGAATGTCCCAGGCCGACGCAGCCTTTTTGTTCAGACCCTTCTGACATTGGTGATAAAGATGTCGGTGCTGCAGAAACACCTTCGGTTTCTGAAGGCGTTTTCAGACCGACGACGCTCACCATTAAAACTTATCCTAAGACAAAGACTCCTATTAAATCTAAAAGGACTACACTTCAGTCCCCTGTTCAAGGCCCCATACCTAAGAAACAGATGCTCAAAATGGCTTAAGATTTGATATCTTTAATCAGGGGTTCCCAGTCCCCTCCTGACAAAAGGCCTAGACAAGAGGAAGATTATGCATCCTCCGAACAAGTGTCCATTTCTTCAGACTCCTCTGAGGACCAAGATTATTCATTCTCCCCTTATGAAGATTCTGATGCTGAGGATTCCATTCCCTCAGCTTCTCCTCCAGAAGACTACTCCTTTGGGGAAACTTTACACTCCATGAGGGAACATTTTCACTGGGAAGGTCAGGACTACTCTGACTCTAAGAAAAGGCTCAGAGAGTTTCTTTTACTCCCCCAGCACAGACCACTTACCATCCCACCAGTTTTAGACATTGTGGATGATGTTTACTTAGAATCCAGTTTGAACCCAGACTCTCTACCTCCTGCTCCGGCCAAACCTGTCAGATACTATAGAGTGCCAGATTCCCACAAATTTCTTTACAAAAGCCCTGTAGCTGACCCAGAGACCATCTCCCAGGGTCCCAAGGGGGCTAAGGCTTCTATGGCTAAAAATCCTGTACCCTCTGAAAGGGACTCCAGAGCACTAGACAGGTGGGGGAAAAAGGTTTACACCTCAGCCACTCTAGCTATGAGGGCACTAAATTGCCAATTTCACATGCTAAAGTATCAGCAATTTCTTATCTCTCAGTTAAAGCAAAGAATGAGCACTCTCCCTCAACAGTCTGAATTGAAAGAAACACAGGATCTGTTGCATGCCACTGAGCAGGTGGGCAAACATACTTTACAATGTGGGTTTGATTCTTTGGAGGCCTCCTGCAGAGCAGCTGTTACTGGGTCTGTTATACGTAGGCATGCTTGGTTAAAGGAACAAACTCTGCCTGATCATGTTAAAGCAAAGCTTCTAGATGCTCCCTTACAGCACAATGTTCTTTTTGGAGCTAAAGCAGAAGAAGTCTTAAAGAAAATGGAGGATAAGGCAAAATTTATGCAGACAGTCAAAGATTTCCTACAGGTACAGCCCCTTCGCTTCAGCAGAAACTGGCCAACAAAAAATTGGTCCTTTCCAGCTACTGACAAACCACAGAGGGGTAAATACAGACGTCCAAGAGGCAGAGGACAACCACAAGCCCAGTACAAACCTCGCCAATGGGGCACTGCAACACAGAAGGGAGGAGAAGACCGGTCCCAATCTACCAGAAGGCAAACTCAATGACTTGCACCTCATCTGGCCAAGCAACACTCTCTTGGCAGCCCCCTTGGGAGGAAAACTCGCACTTTTTTCAGACAACTGGCACATTGTCACAAAGGACAAATGGGTCCTAGACATAATTTTACGAGGATACAGATTCCATTTCCACACCTTGCCAATGAAAAGAGGAATGCCAAACCTGCCACAAAATCAATGGGCAGAGGCACAAAAACAAATTACAGCTCTCATGGACATGAGAGCCATTCAACTGGTACCTACTCGAGAGCAAGGTCAAGGATTTTACTCAAGACTCTTTCTAGTGCCCAGAAAGGACAATGCCTGGAGACCGATTCTGGACCTTTCAATTCTAAACACCTTCTTACAAGTACCCAAATTCAAGATGCTAACACTACAGCAGCTTCTTCCCATGTTGGGCAAGGAAGCATGGCTAGTAACGTTGGACTTCAAGGAGGCATACCTGCATGTCCCTATCAGACAAAGTTGCAGAAGATACCTCCGTTTCATTGCAGGTTCAACCCATTACCAATTCTCAGCACTGCCCTTTGGCTTATCTACTGCACCCAGAGTCTTCACAAAATGCCTGGCACCAGTAATTGCATACTGCAGACAAAGAGGAATTCAAATGTACCCATACCTGGACGATTGCCTCATCCAAGCAGAAAGCAAGGACATTCTCTTACAACATCTGGCCTTTGTAAAACATCTACTAAGTTGCCTGGGGTACACAGTAAGCAAAAAGAAGTCAAAACTAGTACCCTCACAAAATATGACATTCCTGGGTGCCAGCTTGAATACAACGGCCCCGAAGGCTTATCTGACGCCAGACAAACAACTACAACTGACTCAGTATTTCAAAACAATGGCAACAAAGACCCAACTAACTGCAAGAAAAATTCTGCAGGCCTTGGGCTTCATGGCATCTTGCATACTACTAATACCATTTGCAAAGCTGCATATGAGGAAATTACAGTGGTACCTAAAAAACGTATGGTCTCAACACAGCCACAGCTTGGACACAATGATATCTCTCATTCCCTGCCTACAACAGGAGTTTCTGTGGTGGTCACAGGCATGTCACCTCAACAAGGGTCAGCCGTTCACCTTGCCCCCAGCCAGGCAAACAATGACAACAAATGCATCAGACTACGCCTGGGGGGCACACATGGCAGGACAGTGCGTTCAAGGCGTATGGACTGCAGATCAAAGGAATCTGCACATCAAAAAGAGGTGCTAGCTGTAAAGAACGCTCTGACAGCCTTCAGGAATTTATTACATCCAGGACAACTTACAATAAAGACGGACAGCACCACAGTAATGTTGTTAATAAACAAACAAGGGGGTACACACACCTACCCTCTATGCAGGCAAGCAATGACCTTGTGGAACACAGCTCTGGCTTACCAAGTTCAGTTACAAGCTCAATTCCTGCCAGGAAAGAAGAACACATTGGCAGACGACCTCAGCAGAAATGTCATGGATCCCCACGAGTGGAAACTGGATCCACAAGTATTTGCAATGATCACTCATAAATGGGGCCTTCCAGACATAGACCTGTTTGCCAGTCCTCACAACTATCAACTAACAAAATTTTGTACAAGGGCACTTCACCATCTAGCTTGGAAAGTGGACGCACTCTCATTCAGTTGGAAAAACCTGACAGTATATGCCTTCCCCCCATTGCCTCTCCTCACAAAGGTGCTACTGAAAGTCAGAAAGGACAGTCCACGGCTGATACGCATAGCCCCAGACTGGCCACGCCAGCACTGGTATCCACTATTGAGGAATATGGCCCAGGGCCCACCTTGGATCTTACCACAAATTACCCATTTGCTCACACAGCAAAACAATCAGATTCTTCACAGCCAGCTCAAAACCTTAAATCTGGCTGCATGGCAAATCACCTAAGCATCCAGCCAGCTCCTCTTTCCCAAGCAGTTATGGATGATGTTCTGGAAGCTAGGAGGCCAAGCACCAGGAAGTCTTATTCGGACAAATGGAAAAGGTTTTGTGCCTGGAACCAAGCTAAAGGCCAAGCCTCACATTCTACAGTATTTAACTGAGATGTTGCACAAAGGACTTTCTTTTTCGTCCATTAAAATCCATGCTTCAGCTATTTCAGCCCACTACAACACGGATCCACCCTTAGTTTTGCATCCACTTCTAAGGCAGTTCCTCAGAGGGGCAAAAAACATTAGGCCCCCAGGAGAGCACCTACACCAACATGGGACCTCAATTTTGTTCTGGAAAAACTTACGTTACCTCCCTTTGAACCAGCTTTTTCTGCAGATCTTCAGTTCCTATCATGGAAGACTGCCCTGCTGCTAGCAATAACTTCATCTAGAAGAGTCTTAGAGCTGCAGGCACTGATGGCAGTGGAACCTTTCCTCATTTTTCATCAAGACAGAGTTTCTCTACGAACTAATCCTTCCTTTATGCCTAAGATGGTTTCCAGTGTGGCTTTAAATCAAACCATCCACTTACCCACCTTCTTCCCAAATCCACAGAACAAAGGAGAGAGACTCCTGCATTCCCTGGACATTCATAGGCAACTTCGTTACTACTTGGATAAAACTAAGGCTTTCAGAAAATCTGACCAGCTCTTTGTATCCTATGCTACAGCTTCACAAGGGAAGGCTATATCAAAACAAACCATTTCCAAATGGATAGGACATTGCATTTGTTTCTGCTATACCCACCATGGAAAACCAGTTTCAGCTACCATTAGACCCCACTCTACCAGGGCAACAGCTACATCTACAGCCTTCCTCAGGGAGGTTCTAACCAAGGAGATTTTGGAAGCTGCAGCTTGGAGTTCAGTACACACCTTTACCAAACATTATCACTTACCACTTTACTCTAAGACTAGGGCGGGCTTTGCCACTGCAGTTCTGCAGGGCCTTCTAGCCTCCTCTAACCCTCTATGACTCCTCCACCCATCCTTAGCTTTGGGATTCAACCCAAGTGTGATGACTGCAGCAGGGTAACACGATGAAAATAGTACAGTTTTGTACCTACCATAAATGTAGATGTTCGAGTGTACACCCTGCTGCAGTCCAGGTTACCCACCCTCCCGCCATCCCCTCTGATCTAACTGGCTAAATCTCTACAATACCGTCCTGATGTATTTGCTTATAGCTGGAGGGATTTTGTGTTTTTGCAAAATTTACTCAATTTGGTACTAATTACTGACCACCTTTTTGGGGGCACCTGACATCTGGGGCAAGAAAAACTGAAGAAAATGACGTCAGTTGCATTATATATACCCCTGGCGCACTGACGTCAGGGAAGAAGTGACAGCAACTGACGCCGGACCAAGACTTTGGAATTCCGGCCGACTGCGGGACCGCCTAACAACAGGATAACCCAAGTGTGATGACTGCAGCAGGGTGTACACTCGAACATCTACATTTATGGTAGGTACAAAACTGTACTTTCCCTCCCATGTTACAAAGACATGTCTGGAGTATTTCTCCCCGGGCCTCTGCTGAAAATTGGTTTCGTTCCAAGTCGGACTTTCCCGGTAAACAAATGTTGAATAAATAAATAAATACTATGGTTAACGATAATCTGCAGTTAATAATTGTACTGAAAAAGATATATAGGGGTTAGAATAATGCAACTATATGTGATGCTTCTGGTGATAAACTTAATAAAGGGAATGTAAATGTGGTGGCATATGTTAAAGGATTCCGTGACAGGAATGAGGCAGTAGATGGCTAACATGAGATGGGAAAAGAAGGAGGGAAAATATATTGAAAGCTGTGAGTGAAGTTTGGCTTAGAAGCATGAAGAGGTGGTTTGACTAGCAAATGATAGGTTTAGTGGTTGACAAGGTGGAATAGTAGTAGGAGAAAGCCCTGTATTATGCTTCATATAGGAATCCGTGTTCTGTCAAATGAAAAGATCACTCACTAGAAAGAGAATGGAGGTTCTGAGTAAGATTGTTAAGAAGGAAAACTAAAGGTATGAATAGTGTTTGCAGCTGGATTTACAGTTAAACATTCTTTAAAGTGTCACTTGTGTCTATAGCTGATAGGGTTAAGAGAGGATTCTTGTGTTGAATTTACAATCAGAAGTGTGTTATAAGGCAAAAGGTTTTCGAATATGTGGATAAATTAAGGAGCAGCTTTGGAAGAGAAGAATTTGTGATTGGCAGATAGACAGTACTTCAGCAGAGTATGGGATTTTAAGTAATATTATGGAAAATCTGGATTATCTGTCCTACTGCTTCAAGAGAAGTCTGAGAAGTGATGAGATAGGTGGGTGAGAAGGTGTGGGGGCTGCATGTGGTGATGAACAGTGTCAAAAGTGCGGACAGCAAAATGTGTCAGTTGGATATAGTTTTGGTGAATGGACTTGATGTAGTTTTTTTCCAAAACATGAACCTCTGTGGGCAAGGCATATGGAATGCGTATATTTTGGTGTCTTGTGTTTAGAAATGATAGACTGCTGAAAGTATGTGAAGATTAGCCAGCCTGATGGCTAGATAGTTAAAGCCAGGTGATCTGTTTAAATTTGTGCTCAGATATCTGATGATGCTAGCAGGGAGTGATGGGCATGCCTATCTGGTGGATACCTCTGGCACAACCCACCCCCCATGGTGATCTGCTTTAAATTTGTGCTCAGGCATCTGATGATGCTAGCAGGGATGATGGGCATGCCTGTGATTGTGCCAGAAGTATCTGCTGGGCTTTGATTCTGGTGGAGACCAGATTTCTGAAATATGATGCTGGGCTGGAGTATGTAGGAGGATAGAGGAAGAGCAGCTGCCCTGTTGACTTGGAGGCAGAGCATGAGCTCAAGGCTCTTCTCTTTGCTCACCCAGCTTGACGATGTCATCAGCATATAAGGCTTGGGACTAAGGGCATAGAAAAAATACTGAAGACTGCAATATGATGTTCCCATCCTACATCCACTTGCTTTATATATATATATATGAGCTAATGATATCTTAAGAAATGTGTCAAGGGGTGGCATATTTGGGGGGTAAAAGTAATTGAAAATTTTAATTATCAGTGGTGCATAAAGACAGAATGGATTTGAGGAAATGATGAGAATCCCAACAAAGACAACTTTCGTTGTGAATTCATAATAATTGTTATGGATGTTAAGAATGATGGTACAGGGTGGATTGCCTCCTTCCTTGCAGTCTGCACCAGGTCTGTTCTTTTACCGTCTCTCACTTAACATCCACTAATATCCGATACCCCTCCTGCACTGTATCTTGCTTCCATCCTTTTTAATTTTCAGTGCCATTGAATTATTGGGCTTTATATACATGCTTATATTGTTTGCGCGTTTTGTAAGGGTTTGAAGATTTTTGTTATCCCTTTTTCATCTAGTTGGCACTTTGTGATTTTAATTCAGTTTATCGCAGTATGCGTATTCTCACATCCCAGGAATTGATGAGGAATTTGGTGTTATAAACATGATTGCGTTCACTAAAGCTCTTCCTTATCATTTGTACCATGCCCTCCAAACAGATCTGCTCAATCTTTGAAACCCTCACAAAGGTCTACCCCTTCGGCCACTTGATCTGATGAAGCCTAGCATCTGTGTGAAAGCACATAGCCTCCCCACCCTGACCAATCCACATAATTTTTTCCTTTCCAAATTCAGGTGCCAGAATCAGTTCCCATGACCTCTACCATCCCTTCCTTATCTCCCACACCCACCCACCCTTAAGACTGACCCTGACACCTCCCCCATCAGACTCTGGTTACTTTGTATTAGAACTACTGGTTTGTAACTTTAGGTTAGCATTGCTCACGTAAGAAATACAGCTAAGAAGCATTCTTACTTTGGCATGAACATTGATGATCTGAAGAAGTCTATATGCTTGAAAATAATTCATTGGGCTGCCATGAAAAGAGTTTTTTCCCCTGTGCCTTAGTTCCACTAGCCTCTACAACTCTGTTTCTTGTGCCCAGTGCACATCTTTTATTAGTGGCTGAATAGAGTTTCCTTTCTGTCTATCCAAATTATGTTTTTGTTTGCAATTTTAGCTGTTTAGTGATTTAGCATCATGACTTGCCTCTCAACTGTCCCTGATTTTGACTCAGATTTTAGCTCTGTTCCTCTTAATCCCTCCTAAAACTGGTGACTGTAATGACAATTATTAGAGTTATACACCCTTTTACTTCATAAAATGTATATTAATCCACATTTTCTTATTCTGTCAATGCATTAAGTTAATTGTTCTTATATTTTAAAAGTGTCCCTTCTTGCCCCTGCGTATTTGTGGATTTGTCCCAGATTCTGTTGAGATCTGTCCCTGGTTGGTTGAAAGCTATGTCCTCTTGAAGCTTACTGCACAGAGAATAGTGGCTGTTGGCCATTTTTATGTTTTACATTATGAAAATGACTTGTATTACCAAAATATGAACATAGATGTAATTGTAAACATAACCAGCCTTATTTTTCCACTACTCCCTACAAAAACAAGCTATACACAGTACATTATCTTTGCAGTCACTACTGTTCTGTTTAACATTCTGTCTCTGTTGTTTTTGTACTTGAAATAATGTAATTTATATTCTCTGCAATGTGAGCTACTGCAGTGCTTGTAACTGTAACATTGATGCGCATGATCTGTGCTGCTGTTCCTTAGAACATTTCGCCTCAGGCCTCTGCTGAAAATGTGATAGTCCCGATTGGACCATCCCACTAACTAAACTCCATAAAGAATAAAATAAGTGAGTCAAAAGAGACACACCAGGCAGGGGGGGGAAACAGTGCCCAAGAGATTCCCCTTCAGTATTTCCCTCATACATAAATACACTGCAGAATACTTCAAACATCTCAAAGAACAAGACAAACTTTACTTTCATCATTTCCTAAGGTCCCTCACATTGAGCGAGTTCTTGTGAGGAGCCAACACTTTTTGAAAACAAGTTACTTTTAGAATGATCTCAGCTCAGGGACCATTACCAAAAGAGGAATCCTTCAAAAAAAGAGCCTTATATAACATTTCAGAAAATGAGTTTGAGATACAGGATGTTTGAGTAGTTTCTTTTTATGTTCACTAGTCCCTTTGTTACTGCTGTGACTGATATTGGTCCAATATCCATAGATCATGAGCCACTGTTTCAGAAAGCAATATTTATTAGTGGTGAAGGATGCCACTTGTGTTCAAAAAGAAGTATGACAGGGACTTGAAATATGATTTCAGGGCAAAACCATGTCTGTTGGTAGGTTCCAGATATTCATGCATCAGTCTCATTAATCTTGTGTTCTCCTGGAGAAAGAGACATCTGGAATGGCCTTCATTAGACTGCCATGAAGGGAGTTTGTTCTATTGTGCAAGTAGTTCCACCAGTCTGTACAATTCGGTTTCTTTTGCCCATATCACCCTCTTCCTTAAATGGCCTGTGGGATTGGCTTCACTTTCCCCCCAGACTGGGGTCACTTGTATTTAAGGGTGAACCTTAATTAACAGCCAGGCTGGAAGTGCAGAAGTATTTAAGCAAATAAGTAATTCGATTTTTCTGAGGGGCTGTCTTGTTCTGTTAGCCTAGTCCTTCCCCAACAGCATTTTGAGTGGCTGGGAACACCTACAAAGTTGGACCCCAGATCCTGCATGTTTCTGAACCTGCACATAATTTTTCATCTACAGCAGGTGGTACACTGTTTGGTAAGCACACACACACTCTTAATATTGTGTTTTTGCTGTCTGCTATGCTCAGCCCATACAAGGTGGCAAATGTGTTTGCAACAAGATGAGCTGCCATTCCTCCTCTTAGGATAGTTGAGCTAATGTTGGCCATTCACTCCCATCCCCCCCCCCCATGTGACCCATCCATCGCCTGAACTAGTAATTGTACTTGAGTCATCTGGGTTACAGTCAAGGCTGTGTACAAGAAGCATCAAAAATCTCAAACTTAGTAGGCTTTCTAAAACGGTTGATAAGCAGCTAAATTTTGGCTTTCCCAGTGTGCAGAACAGAAACTGAGGAAATGGAGCCAGTGAAATTGTCATTTTGGGTAAAATTTACTGTAGTGGCTTGTAAGAACACTGCCTGGATGCCAGCTGAAAGAAAATCAACTGGAAAACTTGGGAGAGAAAACACTGGCCTGGAAGAATCCTGCAACTGTTCAGCAAAATGCATTTCAACCTTCAGCTTTGGCACAAGAGTTGGCTTCCAGTAATTTAGAGGAAGAAAATAAATCAAAGTTACTTAGATGTGATTAAAATAAATGAAGCATTGAAGAAATATATAAACTCAAATGACAAAAGACTCGGGGGGGGGGGGGAGCTTTAACTATCTTTTCAGATGAACTGATACAACTGCAACAATCAGAGGCTGAAATGAAGAAAAGGCAGGCTGAATATGAGGCTTCTCAAGAAGAGCTGTTTCAAAAAATAGAGTTAAAAGACAATGCACAGAGGAAACCTGAGATTTTCTGTTGTACCAGAGAAACTGGAAGGAAAAGATTGTATTAATTTTATGAAAGCACAGATAAGTGACTGGACTAGTGTTCCACAGCAAGGTTTGTTAATTGAAAGGGCACATCTGGTGGATGCTTCAGACCTGGCTATGCGAAAGCAGCCAAGAGCTATATTAGTAAAAATGCAGTCATGCTAGCCGAAAGAGATGATCCTGATAGAACTGTGACAGAAATTAAATGTATTAAAAATTGGAGACAGAGTGTTTGTAGAAAATTATTATTCACTGTACACCAGGCAGAAGAGTAGAAACTTATTCCCAGCAATCAGGGAATGTTGAGGGGTTGATGTAATGTAAGATTTAAGTTGTTGTATCCAGGTATCTTCAGAATATTTTTCCTTGACAATCAACAACATTTTTGGAAGCAGCCAAGAACAGAATTAATGGTAAATGTTGAAATGAGCCTGGATTTCATGAGCACAGTCAGGCAATCTGTCTTTATAAAAGATTTTTATTCCATAAAATAACCACTCAAAAGTCATAATAAAACATGAACAACTGAAAGTGCTACTAGTTAAGCGCTTTCATCTACTAAAATTGTAGACTTCTTCAGAATGCAAATGTGTACGGGCAATCACAATCCTAGCAGAAGGGTTAGGAATTGTTTAATCTTATATAAAGAGCCTAGTTTCTTATTAACTGTTTTAATAGTTTTGTCGATGTGAGCATCAAACTTAAGGTTATCTATGATTACTCCTAGTAGTTTAGTGCTAGGTTCTGGGGAAATTGTGGTACCATTGTTAGATGTTATGGTGAGAGATGGTAAAGGGACCTTGCGAGTGGGGGTGAAGAGTAACAGCTTGGTTTTATTTGGGTTTAATAGACGGCGACCAGTGAGCCAGTTCTCTGCTTTGTTGAAGGTGTTTTGAGATAAAGATTATAAGTCTATGGGGAAGGTGGCAGCGCAGATTAGGGTCAAGTCATCTGCATACTGAATGCACTTTGCATCTGGGATAACTTTGTGCAGATCATTAATGAAGATGGGGAATAGGAGGGGCCCTAATATAGACCCCTGGGGGACTTCAAGGGTGATTGGTAAAAGGGGGAAGATAGGTTATCTTTCCATAGTACATCTTGTTGTCTGCCACTTAGATAAGAATGAAACCAGCTAATTGGTAGGTTATCTGTAGGGAGTAGTGAGAGGAGAGTTTTTAGTGTCCCTAAGAGTAGCTGGTGGTTTACCATGTCGAATGCCTTGGAAAGGTCTAGGAAGAGGACTGAGGAGAGCTTGTTGTTATTACAGTTTTGATTTATTGTGTGAGAGAAGGAAAGAAGGGCTGAGGTTGTACTATGGCAAGGTCTAAATCCATGCTGGGAGGGGGTTAGGAGATTGTTCTGATTAAGATAGGCTAGGAATTATTTATGGATACATTTTTCCATAATTTTACCCAAGGGTGACAGGATTGCTATAGGCCTGTAATTTGAGAGTTCAGTGGAATTTCCCCCTTTATGGAGAGGAATAATGTGGGAGATTTTCCAAATGAAGGGGATGTAAGCTTCAACAATAGTTCTATTGATTAGTATTGAAATAGGGTATGCTATTTCATTAGCGGCTTTTTGGAGATACTCTGTGGGTAGTAGGTCTGCCAAAAGGGTGGTGGGTTTCAATTTCCTGAGTAGGGACCTAATAAAAGATGTTGGTACTGACTCAAACTTGGAGAGGGTATGATTATTGGGTGTGGGATTGGTAGAACTTGGGCTATTGGGAGCTAGTTTGTTGGCAAGGGATTGCACAGTTTCTGTACAGAAAGTGTTAAAGCTGTTAGCAACAATGTTTTGGAGGTTTTTGGAGGGTAGTCAAGGGGGTAGGGGTAAATTGTTGTCCGGGGTGGAGAAGTTTATTTATGCCCGACCAAAATTTTTGTGGATGATTTTGGTGCTTTTGTTGCAGATTACAGTAGTAGTTTTTTTGTCCATCATAATGGACTTTGTTTTATCGTTCCTTAGTTGTTTATATATGAGGTGGTCTTTTGGGGATTTAGTGGTTCTTCAGGAAGCCCACGCTTTATTTATGCAACTGATTTTTTGTCTAGTATCATTTGACAGCTATTGTGCTACTTTATTATTGGTTCTGATAGTACGTTTGGGAGCATGGTTATCCAAGATAGCAAAAAATTAAAGCATGAGACTGCTTCATCTAGTGGAAGCAGTTTTAGGTCAGTCCAGTCACGAGTTAAGTTATTTTTGAAATTTAGCCTGAATAAAGTTTGTATTGCTCCTAATAGTTTTAAAGGTGGATTGTTGAGGGATGTTATTTCTTTCCCTTAGTATATAGATGAGGAAGTGATCAATGATATGCTCAGGTAGGGTGCTTGCTTTATATATATGGGGGTAGTTGTTTATTAGTATCCAGTCTAGGATACTTTCTTTTTTACCAAATGATGAATTTCAGGTAGTCATCCAATAGAGGCTGTCCAATTAAAAAATCCACAAGTCTCAGCCGTTCGCTTCAACAGTTTATTAAAAAACACACAGCACAAAAGATATCGGATTAAGCGCCTTCATCTCTTATCCAGAGACTTCATCAGAAGTCAAATACCTGCCTGCAGCCGTTAAATAAGTAATGCTGAGCTAAGCCAGGGAAGAAACAAGCTGTGTGTGCACAAACCGGTCTGCAGAAGCTGATGTCATCATGAAATCAGCTTCTGCAGACCAGTTTGTGCACACACAGCTTGTTTCTTCCCTGGCTTAGCTCAGCATTACTTATTTAATGGCTGCAGGCAGGTATTTGATTCTGATGAAGTCTCTGGATAAGAGATGAAAGCACTTAATCCGATATATTTTGTGCTGTGTGTTTTTTAATAAACTGTTGAAGCGAACGGCTGAGACTTGTGGATTTTTTAATTGGACAGCCTCTATTGGATAACTACCTGAAATTCATCATTTGGTGCAGTGTGTGTTTTTTGTGGAATACTTTCTTTTTTGTTAGGCTTACTGATTCTGGTAGGAGAAGATATGATCTGGGAGAAGCCATGCAGAATTATATGGGTGGTGGGGAAGTGCGAGTAACAGGTGTTCCAGTTGATATTAAAGTCCCCGAGCATAATAGTTTCTTGAGGGCAATTAATGGACAGCCATTGAAGGATGCCCTCCAAGGTATTTGTGTTACCTGGAGGAATGTAGATACACGCAATGTTTATAGATTTGCGTTTATTGATTTTTTAACTTGGTGATGAGTATTTCTGCATTGGCAGTTAGCAAGGCTTGTGGAGTACTAGTTTTAGTTACTTCTAGTGTGGATTTATACAAGATGGCTACCCCCCCCCCCTCTTCGTAGAGATGCGATCCAGTCTTAATGTATTATAACCTGGGGGAATAACCTCATTATCAGTGGTAGTAGGTTTTATGCCAGGGTTTGGAAAGGCAAAGTTGATTAGGGAAATGTACATCCAGGAGGGTATGTAAGTAATAAATTTTCTTATTTATACTTCTAATGTTTAGGTGACAGACTAGGAGTGAGTTGGAAAGCTTGTTTGGGTTTTGCAGGCTAGTAGGGGTGTTATTTGTGGAGCCGGTAGCATCAGGTGGGCTTGGGCCTGGGTTAGAGTGGCTGTCCCCATCCATTATAAGGTTAGGTTGTAATCTTATTGCGAGTCTCTGGAGTTTTATTAAGCGTTTGTGATAGTATTTAGTTCTAGGGTTAATATGTGTGGCTCGAATGGGATGTTGAGTTATTGCATTAGAAGAGTTTGATGAGAGGTGGGGTAGTAGTTGATTAAGGTTAATTAATAGAGTAGGAGTGCTGTTATTATATTAAATTAATATATATTATAATATTAATTAATTAGCTTGTTGTTTTTCCATTAGCAAATGTTAATGGGAGACCTGAAGTCTGCAGCTAAGGGCAGTTGGCCGTTGTATTTTTTACATTGTGTTCCGAGTGAAATTTACAAAAATTCCTTCATGGATCTGTTGATTTATTTGCTTTTTGTTTTCCCTCATTGCTGATAATTACTACATGAAGTCCAGTTGTCTGCATGTGTAAGCAATTAATCTTGAGAGTTTTGAATGTTCTTTTATTTAAATAAATGCAAAACATAAAGGTACAATGGCAAGCAGTTCATTAACAGTGTGAATTGTGGAAAAGTGAATAAGTGATTTTATCATCCCCAGCAGCCTTACTATTTTAATGCATTTAATAGAACAGTGCACAGTTTAGTTTTATTTAAAAATAGCCAGTGCACTTTTTCTTAGGGCTAAATGTTAATGCTTTCTGAAACCAGAAAGCTGGGAGGGGAACAGAGATCAGAAAAGAGCATACAGCAATCGGTGTAAGTAAGAACACAGACTGTAATATGCGCTTTAACATGGATAACCTTAATTTTATATTGGGTAATGTCAGTGGGTGCAGCTGCTGATTTGGGGCAGTTTTTATCTGAGGGTTACACTTCATTTGTTGAAAATGTACATAGTTTTGTGTACTTGTTCTAAGTTAGGGGTTGCGTTTATTGTTATAATTTTTTGAGGGCTTTCATTAAAGCAAAAAGTCTTGAAAAATATGTCCTCTGTTCAGTGAAGATGAGAAGAAACAACTGTATAAAAGATCAGCTGCCAAACCATATGTGCATATAAGACGAAACTTGGAAATACATATTCAAACACTGTCATGTATAATAGGTGGGAGCAATAGCTTTTTAACATAGTAGGTACAATATTGGTATACAAATAGGCTTATAGGTACAGACAAAGGAAAGAATATTGACTTCTGATATTAATAAATGCATAGTGCAAATAGCAATGCTGTAAGAGATACATTTGTTAAGAAATGAGCGTGAGAATTTGACAAAGGATTTAATGATAAAAATTTAGCAGAATATCAGGGAAAAGGAAAGGGGGGGGGGGTAGTAACTGATTGCTAGAGGGTCTCCAGTAGTGATATAACAGGATAAAAAAGTAATGGTTGATGTGTGATAGTAAGAGACTATTGGCAAGGGAGGAGGATTACACTGGCCTGTATTTACATTCCACCAAGAATTGCTGTTTTGGACCTTAAGAAAATGTGAGAAATAGTCAGCTTTCAGAAGAGTAAGTTACTTATAGGTATGGACTAGAACTTGATTTGCAATAGTAAGGATGCATCAGGGGGATAGAAGAATGGATAATATAACAAAATAGGCTAGATTTCTGAAGACATTTATGAAAATATCTGTTATGGAAGATGTGAATTCAGTAGTAGAAACTCAGACAAAATTTACATATTATTCCCCAAGGTATAATAACTGGATTAAACTGAAGATAATTTATATTTCACAGGAGCATGTGCATCTAATTGAAAACATTGACGTACACTAAATATTTCAGATCATGATCCAATAAAAACATAAGCTAAAAAAGTAGGGTAATGAAGTAAAAATGAGACACTGTTGTTGTCTCGCCTACTTGTTAAAATGAGAGGAATTCAAGGAATGGGTTAAATAAATTATTCAAGAGTTAATAAAGAAGATACGAAATTCTTCAGAAGGGATAACTAGTGAGGAGGATAAAATGAAAATGTAGTTGAAAATAGAAATAAAAGTGAAGGAAATTATGGTTAAGAAGTAATGGCAATTGTTTAGCAGGGCTACCAAAATATTGTAGAATAAGGAGAGTGTCACAGAACAAGAGGAAGTGCAACTGCAGAGCGCTAAAGAGAAAATAAGGGAATGTTTGGATAATATGCATGAGTTTAGAAAGATTGCCTTTCAGCAACTGTTTTTTATAACTCCAGAGTAGATAACATTTTAGCACGACTTTAGCAACAAATCTTTCTACTTTCTGTTGCCTAACTTAGGGACCCTATTACAATAAAAATAATCAGAGGTCCTATAGTAGTATTAGATATGTTTAGAAAATATTATGAAAATTTGCATAAAGCTGGGAAATGTGGAAATCAAGAAAGAGCACAAATGGAAATATTTATGGAAGACTTAATTATGCCAAGTTTAGAAAAGATGAGGCTCAACAAGTAATTAAGATAGGAAAAGAGATAAAAACTGTGATGCATAATCAATTGAGAGGGAAGTCTTCAGGAACAGATGGTATTCCTGTGGAAGTTTGGAAGGAAGAAAGTGATAGTCTAGAAAATTTTGTTTAATCACATTTTAAAAGGAGGGCAAGAAGCAGCACCTTGGAAAAAACGGTGGCAGGTTTATTATCCTAAGAAGGTGAAGATTCATCAGACCCATCTTCATATAGACTCTTTTTAATTTTAAAGCATGATGATAAGGTGTTTGTATAAGAGTGCAGAGGCGTTGCCAGAATTGATAGATATGGATCATTGTGGTTTTGTGAGGGAGCCGAACATTTGACAACATTTAATAGAACGATGATGATCTATAGGGAAGCAGAATATAAGAAAATACCACTGTTGTTGGTTTGCCTTGATGCAGAGAATGCATGTGACAGAATAAGCTGGGATTTTTCAGTATGGCAAAGGAAGCATTTGCATTTCCTGATATAGTAATAAAGTCAATTTGGAGGATATGTAGATGATCAAAGGCAGGGGATTTTAGTGGAAGGTTTCCTCTGATAAATTGTGTTTGAATAGAAGAACCAGACAGGGCTGTCCTCTTTCCATTTATTTGTTTTGTATTTAGAAACATGGACAAAGAAAATAAGGGACTCAGAAATTCAAGGATATAATTGATATGGCAATCAGGAAAAGCTGGCCTTTTTCACATATTATTTTGTGCTTGATAAGTTCAGGAAAGGACATTTCGGTGTTGTGGAACATTTTAAGACCATTTCAAGTCTTTTCAGGATATAAAATTAATGAAGATAAAACAAAAGCTGTATCTATAAATTATGTATCCCACATACACAAATTGGTTCAGTAATACCCATGATGTTATATTGTCCTGTCTCGCCTTCATTCTTACAATGATGGGTTTGGAGCCGAGAATTGGCTCTGACTCTGCCGAATACGCAACTGAAAGACTCAAACTTGGCTCGTGGCAAGTAGGTATCCCATAATGCAGTGGTGCAAATCCCCAGATGTTGTTTGCCGCTTTAAGAAGTTAGATGCGCTCTTCTTGGCCGTGGCTAAGTTGTGAAAAATTTTCTTCGTATTACCTTTTAGAACCTGTAATCTTTTTCTGTATTATAGTAGATGTGTTTTTCTTGCATTGTAGTTATATAGTTAGCTTTCGAGCTAGTAATATCTAAATTGTTATAGCTTTTATTCTCTTCGGTGCTTCTTTTGGCCTTCATTTCGTAGGCCTTACTGTATCCCTTGTAGTGGTTGTTGTGTCTTGTCATAGATAAATAGCAGCTCATTTGCATTAGAGAGCTCTTCGCCCGTTTTAGAGGGCCTGTAGTTGGTGTGTTGTTTTTTTTCTGGGAAATAGGGCCGTTTTAGTTAGAAGCCCTATTTTTTTCACTTATCTGTCTCCTTAGTGTTTCATGTAGTTAGCTATAGATTAGTAATTTAGTAAGTTAAATTTCTTGTTATATTGTGGTTTTATCATAATCATGTCCAAAGACCCAAAAGAGAGGGAACATGAGCCTTCGGGCTCCAAAAAAGGCCAGAAGTGTTCATAAAAAATGTCTATCACAGGCGGTCATGTCATATGCGTGTATTGCCTTGGAGCTATTCGTTTACAAGTGGATTGTATATTCTGTCATTCCTTCAGTGCCAGAGTTTTACAAGAAAGGAGAAACAAATTGATCCTAAAGGGGCTCTTAAAGCCAACTTTTAAGGAAGCTGTCAACAGTTCTTCCTCTTCTTCTAAAAAGGACAAACCTCAAAAGAGACAATCACTGCTACATCAGCTCAGTCGGAGTCGCCAGTCAAGTTACCAAAAATTTCTAAGGCCACTATCTCCTCGGTTCCACAGTCCTCGGGGCCGTTGGAGGTTATATTTATTGACAAGCCTGGTTCTTCGGTTCCAAAGTCTTCGGAGCCACAAGATACCTCTTCTCGGAGCCGGTCCATGGATATTTCACTGCTTTCCCCAACACTGAGATCTCCCATTTTGCATAAGTCTTGTTCTCAATCCCTGTCCTCCAGGTCCACCAGGAGCATACCTGGTGATGACGTGGAGTGGGTGGTGTGCAGACTCTTGAAGTTGCCGGCGCTAACTATATTATTTTCGTCTCCGACCCATTTGGTTCTGGAGCCTACTTTATCAATTGTACCTACTGTTGTTCCTCCTCCGAGCCAAGCTGGACCTTCGGAGACTGAGTGCTTGGTACCACTTACTGTGGACCGTCCATTCCGAGACCCCCTTCGGTGTTCACGGAGCCGACTTCTGCTCCAACACTCTCTGTGCCGTCCGGAGAGTCTGGGAGCCAGGGTTCCCCGGTCGGCCCTGAGGGGGATTCTCAGCCCCGTTCTCTTCGACTGCCCCTTGGAGTGTTGGCCTGGGTTAGCTTGGCTCCTACATCGGCCTCGGGTCCAGTCTCACTGGTTCTATTGGCTTCCTCTGTCTCCTCGGAGCCGGTGGGATCCACCTTTGAGCTGATGAGGAGTGTGCTATCTACCCCTACAGCTCCACAAAAGATACGAGCACTTGTCCCCCTAAGGCACACTGGCTGCTCTCTCAGCACCACCCATTCCACAGGACAGCAGAGATCCAGAATCTCAGGATCCCCCATTGGGCGAACCCCTCTCCTCTGAGGCCTCCCCAGAATATCCTTCTGAGGAGCCAGCTCAGAAGAGAACTTGCAAGAGGAAGCACGTAGACTCTCCAGATGAGTCCGTCACTTCAGACACTGACCTCGAGGAGTCTGAAGGGTCCCCATGGTCGTCCTCTGATATCTCATTTGCAGATATTCTAGAGATCTGGAAGCAGAGAAGGCGGCTGGCAGGCCACCACCCCTTCTGATGAGGAGTCAGTGTACCTGAAGGCTTTTGGATCTCAACCTTCAGACTCCTGGGTGTCTCCGTCTTTCGATAAGCTAATGGACCTGGTCATTCGAAAGGTGTGGGAGTCACCTGACACAATGGAACCAGTCCCTCGGAGGCCAAACAAATTCATATCAGCTCCTTTGGGAAAGGATTTCCTCACTAAGGGGGTACCTGTAGATGCTATGGTGGTGGCAGCAGCCACCAAGAAGGAACTTTCAGAGACATCCTCATCTGTTCATTCTTCGAATAAAGGCTTTCGAATGATGGACAGATACGAGAAGTGTGTCTTTTCGTCAACGACCTTTACTCTTACATCGCTGAACTACCTCACTCATTTCACAAGGCTACAGAGAGATCTCCTGAAAGAACTAGGAGATACTCTACAAGGTTCATTGGCTGCGGGGGTGAATGAGAAGATTTCCTCCCAGCTATCCAACTTAAATTCCATCGTCAACTCCTCCATGAGGCTGATATCCCATGCAGCTGATGGAGCGAGCAGGGCAGCGGGTTCTGGAGTTTCCCTTAGGAGACACTCCTGGGTGCGCTTGTGCAATTTTGCAGAGCCCTTTAAGTCTACTTTTACTAATGCTCCTTTTGATGATTTCTCACTCTTTGGACCCAAAGTAAAAGACACACTAACCCGATGCAAGCAGGAATGAAAAACTCTCTTGCCATTGGAGTACGTTTCTCCATACCTTCAAGACCTTATCCTAAAGGTCAGAAGAGTGGGAAAATGTGGTTCAAAAGATCTCAGATAGTTTTCCAGGATGCACATGGTGATTCCTTCCCCAGGGGCAGAGGTGGAGGTAACAATGGTAGACACCGCCCCAGAGGCAGAGGGGGGGCCAGCAGAACCAGGGTGACCATGATTCCTTTCGCGGATGACCTTTTTAGCGCTCCTGAAAGCAGTCCCGACTGCTCTGCTCGCAGTCGAGGGACATTTATCTATGTACCCAGAAGCCTGGCAAACTATCACAAGAGACAACTGGGCACTAAAAATAATATCTGGAGGATATTCCATTCCCTTCTCCAATCCTGTTCCACAGACCAGAACATTCCCAGATATTCCACCCAATCTAAGGGAGCAAGCAGCTATAGAGATTCAAAGGTTGCTGCACAAGAGTCATCCAAGAAGTCTCCGCAGACCAAATAGGATTCAGAACTTACTCAAGATTCTTTTTGGTGCCAAAAAGAACAGGGTACTGGAGACCCATATTAGACTTAAGCAAATTAAATGAATCTGTCAAGAATTCAAAGTTCCGAATGGTGACACTGCAGTTTATACTTCCCTTTTTAGGGAAAGACGATTGGATGTGCTCGGTAGACCTTTAAGATGCTTACTACCACATGAAAATGGACAGGGCATCGAGAAGGTACTTACGCTTTTGGCTGGGAGCCAGTCACCATCAGTTCCGAGCTCTGCCCTTTGGTTTCACTACAGCCCCCAGAGTGTTCACCAAATGCTTGGCAGTAGTCACGGCTCACCTGAGGTGTGTAGGGATCCAAGTGTTTCCCTATCTAAACGACTGGCTCCTGTCTGCCACCACAAGGCATCTTCTCCAACATGCCAGGGATCTGACTTTGGACGTTTGTGCTTTGTTGGGTACTGCAGTCAACTTTCAAAAATCTGCCTTGTTGCCCTGTCAACGTATTACATTTATAGGCGCAGATCTAGACACCGCTTCTATGGAAGCATGTCTTCCAACAGACAGAGTTACAGCACTTAGACAGCAGATATTTTATCTTCTTCCCAAAACCAATGTGAAAGCAAAGATAGTTCTAAGATTATTAGGGACAATGGCTTCCACAATAAAACTGGTTCCTTTTGCCAGAATGCACATGAGGATCCTTTAATGGCTGCTGTTCTCCCAATGGTCACTTCAAGAGCTTCCTATGTCTCACCCAATCAGGATAACGGAATCATGCAAAAACAACTTAAGATGGTGGATACACTCCAGCCGTTGTTCCACAATAACCCATAGTTACGGTAACTACGGACGCTTCCCAGATAGGGTGGGGTGGGCATTATCTGGGGAGAACAGTCCAAGGTATATGGCAAGAACATGAGGCTTACTTGCATATAAATGTCCTAGAGATGAGAGCAGTGGTTCTTGCGTTGCAAGCACTTCACAACTCTCTCCGTCTAGGGACAATTGCGATAGTCAGACAATATGTCTGTGCTCTGGTACATAAACAAGCAGGGGGGGGACCAAATCTTACCCTCTTTGTCGCAAGGCCCTAAGAGTTTGGCAATGGGCAGTTTCTTCCCACCGCTTTGTAATAGCAATGCACATTCTGGGGAAGTCTAACGTGATTGCAGACAAGCTGAGCAGGGCAATTTTAATGCCTCACGAGTGGTCTCTCAATCAGAATGAAGCAGAAAGGATTTTCCGAACATGGGGTCTCCCTTGCTGCGATCTTTTTGCCACTCCCATGAATGCCAAGTGCAGCAACTACTTTACCCTAACCCCCACTCCTGGGGAGACACCAATAGATGCATTTGCTTACGTTTGGCCCTCGGGACTTCTGTATGCCTTCCCTCCATTTCCTCTCATACCCAGAGTCATTCAGAAAGCACGGTCCTTGGGAAGCAGGATGATTCTCATTGCTCCTTACTGGTCTTGTCAAGTTTGGTTCCCCTTCCTTTGGCCTCATCTTCAGAAGAAACCTTGGACTCTGGACCCAGTTCCAGACCTGCTGACACATATGTCGGGTACGCTTCATCCTTCTCTCCACACCCTAAAATTGACAGCTTGGCTGCTCCACTTCCCAACTTCCCAATCTAGTCAGGCTTCAGAATTTCACTCCTACAGTTAAAACATATCTTAATGCCTTCTCATAAAGCTTCCACCAGAAAACTATATTCTAGCAGATGGAAAAGTTTTTCCCTCTGGGCTCAAAACAGGAACATTGATCCCTTTTCTGCGCCCATCCACTCTATTTTGGAATTTCTGGCAGAACTCTTCCAGCAAGGTTCAGCTGCAGCAACCATCAGAGTACAACTTGCAGCAATCTCAAATTTCCACATTGGTGATTCTACCTCGAACTTTGTCACACAGGTTGTGTAGAGCCTTCTTGAAAGGTGCCTCCTTATTAAGACCTCCCTTTAAGGAACCCCTTTCTCCTTGGGATTTAAATTTTGTTCTGTCTCACCTGACGTTGCCACCTTTTGAACTCTCCTCATCTTCAGACCTCAAGTTCCTTTCCTGGAAGACCATTTTTCTGGTGGCTATAACATCTGCTAGAAGAGTATCATAGTTGCAAGCCCTATCTATCAAACCGCCATATGTGATATTTCATAAGGATAGGGTATCCTTGCGAACTAATCCATCCTTTGTACCTAAAGTCTGGTCTTCAACTAACATAAATCAATCTGTTGAGATTCCAGTGTTTTTTTCCTAATAACAGCAACAAGGCAGAATACAAATTAAATCAACTAGACGTGCACAGACAACTCAGATTCTATTTGCATAGGACAAAAGATTTTATAAAATCTGAATAGTTATTCGTATCCTTCTCAGACGCAAAAAAGGGTAGCTCAGTTTCAGAAACTACTCTTTCCAACTGGCTCTCAAATTGCATTACATTCATCCATACCTCAGATAACAGAGATTTACCATTTAAGCTGAAAGAGCATTCCACTAGAGCAAAGGCTACGTCTTCTGCCTTTCAGGTCAGATTTTCTATGGATAATATTTGTGCACCAGCTACCTGGACCACTCCTCATACATTTATCACGCATTACAAAGTGGATTTGGCCTCCAGGGACAGGGCTTCCTTTGGTTCCACGGTGCTTAAAGGTGTACTCTTGTGAGCCACCCAGGGAAAAGGTGCTAGGGACGCTGTCCCATGATTGTAAGAATGAAGGCAAGATAGGACAACATAACATAAAGAAGTTATGTACTCACCATAATGTTCCATGTATGTTGTCCATCTCGCCATTCATTCTTAAGAACCCTCCCTCCTTCCCCCTTCCAAAGACTCTTTGTGGACCTGGTGGATGTTTTACTACCTTCAGGAGTTCCTTGTTTCGGTTTATTTTTCCTTCCATTGTGGATAGCATATATTGGTGTGTGTATATATATATATATATATATATATATATATATATATATATATATATATATACACATGTATATATGTTTATATACATATATACATATATGTATATATATATATGTGTGTGTGTGTGTATATATATATATATATATATATATATGTATACACAATACATATATAGGGTCTATTTTATATATTCGAACACTTAATTGTTCGAATCACTAAAGATCGAACTTTAGTGATCGAATAATTAAATGTTCGAATATATTAAAAATAAATATTTATAAAAAAGAAAAAGTAAATGGTGTAAGCAGGGGGGCAAGAAGGCTACTTAAATATACCAACTCCGAGATTGCACTTCAGTGTGGTACAGTGCGGAAATGGAAAATTTCCTATTTCCTACACTGTAGCGCGATCTTGGAGTTGGTATATTTAAGTAGCGGGGGGTGCAGGGAGGGCTTCCCCCCCCTGCTTTTACAGCCTTTTGTTTTTTTTTTTTAATTTTTTAAAAATATTTGAACATTTAAATGTTTGATCACTAAAGTTCGATCTTTTGTGATTCGAACATTTACGCATTCGAATATATAAAATAGACTATATATATATATATATATATATATATACATATATACATATATACATATATATATATATATATATATATATATACATATATATGTATATATATATATATATATATATATATATATAGTCATTTACAATTAATTTAGTAGTAGCAGCAAACAAGATCTGGAGAATTACACCACTGCATTATGAGATACCTACTTGCCACGAGCCAAGTTTGAGTCTTTTAGCTGTGTATTCAGCTGAGTCGGAGCCGAGAATTGGCTCCGAGCCCATCATTGTGACAATGAACAGCGAGATGGACAACAAACATGGGAGATTATGATGAGTACATAACTTCTTTTTATGTGGCCATGATGAGATGAAGTATTTAGGAGTATGGATTAAAAAATACTTCTCTTATGGCAGCTAAGGATATGTAGGACGAGACTAAAAAGATAGTACAGAAATTGAGAAAGTGGAAGCACTTGTCTATGGATGTGGATAGTAAGATACAAACAGTAAAAAGGTTGTTAGCCCCTATAGTTTTATTTGCAACTCAGGTGTATTTTTATCAACCAAAGGAGAGGTTGTGACAATAATAATACATTAAGGAAGTTTATCTTGGAGGGGAAAAAGGTGAGAGTTAAGTGGGATAAGCTGATTCTCCCAATAGAACAAGGTGGTTTATGATTACCTGATTTGAAGGCATAGTTTACTCAGTTAAGGCGTGTATACATAACACAAGCAGAAGGTTATACTTCAGTGTGGAAATGGATGATGAGGCTGAAGCATGGGGGGGGGGGTTCAAGAAATGAGAGTGGACGTTTGAATGTATATCGACGAGGAGAATACTAAAAACCGCATAGATTATATCCATAAAGTTGCAGAAAGTATTCTAAGAATTAAACCAATATGGGAAAAGAGAGAAAAAAAATTTGCCAATAGGGATGACTGCAAGTAGGGCTACAAAAAACAGACAAGGGGCTGGAATTTACTGGAGAAAACTGGCAAAGGAACCAAGATATTGGGAGCAAATAACTAAAGAGGGAAAAATAGTACACTGGGATGAGGCCAAGAAAAAGTTTGGACTGCAGGTTAGAGACTGCCTTGTCTGCCAGGAATTGATAGAGTATAGGCAAAGAGAAATGGATAGAGGAGTCCTAAGTGAAAAACCTTTTGACAGAGTTTTTAGTTGAATCTAGAACAGGAGCTGCTGTGAAAATGGGGCTGATTAGTAGGGCATATAAAATATTGCATGATAACTATATGCATCAATCAGAGGAGGTTAGAAAAGATTGGGAAGAGCGACTGGATAAACAGTTTTTTGGGAAGAACAGGAGGGCATATTTATGGCTCCCCTAGTATGCAACAAAGTCAAGAAGGTTTAGGATTTTTGTTTGGAAGTATTTGCATAGGTATTTAATACACGAAGCAGACTTCAGATAATTTTTCCTTAGTTAGATATCCAAATGTTGGAGGTGTCATGGGAAAAAAGAGGTAACAGGGAACATGTTTTCTGGGTGTATAATGAGCTGACAGATTTAAAAAATTCCCTATAGAATACTCTGTCAGAAATATTGGTGGTGGGGGGGGGGGGGGGGGAGTAAAAATGGCCAAAACTAAGGATTCTTTTGAGCTGGGACAGAGGATTGACTAGACAAGGTAACCAACAGGAGTCGGACAGTCTTCAAAAAAGCTTTAATTGGCAGCTTGTGAAGTGCAGCAGTTTATTTATTTATTTTTGTCCAGGAGATTGTCTCCCCCCACCCCCAAAATTATTGGTCTGTCTAATTCAGTGCATTTATCCGCCTGTTTATTCATGACATCCTTCAAATTTTGTTCCTGCAATGATAGTGGCTTTTAAAGGTGTGCAACATCTCAGACTTAATCAGCATGGCGTATGTCCTTAATATGATTTGAATTTCTTGACTAAAAAGGTAGTTGTGTCACCCTTGTTTCCAGCTAATTCATTTGACAAGATGTTTATCTGTTGTTGGAGCAGATTAGAACTACAGGCTCTGGTGTGCAGATTTTCTACAAGGACAAGGGTAGCTTTGGAAATAATTCATCTTAATGCTTAAAATATTTTCTTCTGTTTTTTTTTTTTTTTTTTTTTCCTCTAAACCACCTGATAAAACTGCTAGTATTGTTCCCACAACTTAATAACGAGGGAGAAAGATTATTTTGTCCCAAATGTCCACAGTTTACTTGAATACTCTGTAAAGAGGTGCAAAGATGTCAGACTGAACAGCTGTTAGTTTTTTGAATGATGAGTAAGACCTTTTAGTTACTAAATAAACCTTACTAGACTGGCTTTCCCTCTGCATTCCTTTCTTTTATGACCAGTGCAACAAAGCCAGCTGACACCATGGGGCAGAGACTAAGCGTCTGTCTGTGCACCAGAATCTCAGGCTTTTGAGCTGACTTGGTTCACTGAAAATCACTGGCTGAGGAAATAACATGATCTGTTTGTCCCATCCCTGGGAAGGGGGGATTAGAGATGCAGTTTTCCACTGCCTGAACAGCCTCTGGTGGAGACTAGGAACCTTGGAAGCTGCAGCAGGTTAAGAAGGGGGAGTGACTAACATCCAGCAGATGACATGCATGTGTGCTCATCAATTTTGCTGGTGTCATTGCACATCACTTTCTTAGTCTGGGATCATAATTATTCCGCAGCTATCCACCCATGCACCATAATAGTCTCTCTTTTTAGCCCCAGAATGTAAATGCAGGACTCTGTCCTTCTAAAAGTTCGCATAGGGGCCCTACAAAAGGCTGTGTCTGATATTTCCCTGTAAAGAGCTATAGACATATTCAGAGGGAGAGTGGGCAAGGGCTGCATAACAAGCTGGAAGTTTGTAGTGGTAAGATGGCGATGCATATTTTAAACTGAAATGTAGCAGAATAATTGTAAGCACAGTAAAGACATGTTCCACCACAGCAACTGCTATTTTAGTGGCATATTTTAATTAATTAAAAAATAATGATCTGATGATGTCAGCCTTCATCTGTTTTTGACTGATGGGTTTCAGTTCCAACTCTCGGAACCAATCCGTCCTTTGTATAACTCGGGTCAGCCAAAAAATCTCTTGAGCTGCTAGCCTACCCACAATTCACCTCTCCAGATTACCTCAGATCCCATTTGCCGCTCTTGTGAATCAGGCATGTCAGCCAGATATCTCTCATAGCTAAGTATTGCTAAACTTATCATAGCTGTTTTAACTGATTTACAGTTATTTTTCTAACTCTTGCTTCATAATTTCTCTTGTTGAGTATTTGGTCTACCCTTGAGTGTGTTTTTTCCTTAGTCTAGTTGGCAATTTCTTTCCCCCTACCACTGCTGGTAGTTCCTTTCTATTTTTACCCTTGTGGTAACTTCTCTGCCATTTTTGGTAGACTTTCCTTAGTGTGTGCGTTTGTCTCTGTCTATCTGTGAGAGTTAGTAGATATGGCTGAAAAGCCAAAATCTTTAACTACAGGTTTCAAACAATGTACTGAGTGTGGCAGAAAAATGCCAAACTCAGATAGTCATGACAAGTGCGTTTATTGCTTGGGTGTACCTCACTTGAGTATGGATTGTACCATTTGCAGGGTTTTTGTAATAGAACCCTGGCGGAGAGAAAGAATAAATTGCTCCACAAAGGGCTCCTTTCGAGGAAGCCTTGTCTAAGGCTGATCAGTCTCTACTGGCTCCTTCTCACTCGGTGCTGTTATCCTCTTTGATACTGACCACCTAAGAACCGAAATCCAAGGTTCCAAAACTGTCGGAATGGTCAAAGTCCCCGGAACCAGAGAGTTCTTCGGTACCTTCTACACTGGGTACATCTACGTTCAGAGCCCTAGTTCTATGGCTCTGATTATCTCTAAGGCTTCGATTTCAGTGCTGACCGTTTCACCCATGGTGCAACAGATAGTACCAAAACAAACCATAGTTTCAGAACCCAGGTCTTCTTACTCACCATCAGTAAGATCCCTTCCTTGGACAATTGCGTAGTCTGTTTGTACAGAGACCCGAGTCTCCTTCACCCTTTTCAATGCGCTCCACCAGAAGTCTTTCGGAACTAGATGTTGTTAGACCAGATCTTGACACCCCGGGGTCTTTCCTATTCTGTTCAGCCCACTCTCCTTCTGGAGCAGGTGTTTATTCTTCATCCACACACAGTTACTCTCCTCCTCTAACCTCAGTTCAGGTTTTAGAGCCTTTGGCTCCGACCACCAGGTTCCTTTCATTTCAGCTCTGATTGCAGTTTTGTCCTCAGTGCCGAGTCTGACCCCCTCGGTTCCATCAGTGCTGTCGAGAAAGGAGGGTTTGTGTTGGTTCCGAGCATTTCTATGGACTGTCTGTATCCCTTCTGGTTGCGGGGTGTGACCCTGGTTCCGAGTTTGTTGATCTCAGTTCCAGGCTCCCATCTCTCCTCAGGGGGGTTTGTTTTTCAGGCTATGGAAAGGGCTTTGGCCACTGCTTCTCAACAAACAGGGGGGGGAACCAAGTCCTACCCACTGTGTTGAGAAGCCCTTCGAGTGTGGCAATGGGCCATATTTTCCAATCGCTTTCTATTCTTGCATTCCCTCCTGCCAGCCCCCTCTTTCAGGTTTCTGGTGAAGTGATACCCTGTCCTGGGTTCTTATTATTATGCGTACCTTGGACAAGGCTTCTGACCTTTATTGCACTAATCTTCTGTAGTTTGCAGACTCGATCTGAGGTAATCTGGAGAGGAGAATTGTGAGTAGACTTGCAGCTCGAGAGATCTTTTGGGCTGACGCTAGCTATACAATGGCCGGATCATTTCCGAGAGTCGGAACTGAAACCCATCAGTCAACAATAGATGAAGATCAACAACACAGAATGATATGGTAAGACATAACTTTTTTTTTCTGCTTTATCGTGTGTGTGTGTGTGTGTGTGTGTGTGTGTGTGTGTGTGTGTGTATATACGTGTTTGTGTACGTGTGTGTGTGTGTGTGTGTGTGTAAATATATATATATATATATATATATATATATATATATATATATATAGGTGTGTCTGTATGTATGTATGTATGTATGTATGTACATATTGCATACATACAAGCAGACACATACACACACCCCCATATATAAAATGAAGCTGCAGTCTGGACTTTTACCCTCATGTCTATAAAGTATTACCAGCTGTATGCTCAGTCCAAGAACAGGCTGTAGGCTTGCAGAGGATCCTGTTGTACTGTGGACAGCAGTCCAGATGCCACAGAGAAATTATGCATTCCAAGGTAATGCCTTTTGTCATACCAAAACATTGATCCTCCTCAAAGCATGCCAGTACAGATGTATGCGATACTTAGTTTATTCACTGAAGTGGTTAGACAGGGCACATTGTCATCCACAGGCTTTTTAAAGTAATTGAAGCTATACAGTTTTGCATACATTTTCTAAAGCAGGCTATACACCTTTGAACTGACACTCTTTCAGAACTTTTTACTGTGATAAATTACATATTTCATGTAACATGTAAATGCAGAGGCGCCAAAGTTGCGGGGCTGGCCCTAGGCAATTTGGAGCAACTGAAGAGACAAAGCTAACTGGAATAGGACAGGACTTGTATTACCTCAGGATTAGCTTTGAGCATGGTTGATATTACTTAAATAACTATTCATATACTGTTGCAAATGTTTTTCTTCTAGCAGCACTCTTCCTTTGAGAATACTTATCTGAACCACTTTGAGAAAGAAAATTATTTTCCGATGAGAGTGGTTGGGTACTTTCTTCTGTAGTACCATAAACACAGTACCTCTTAACACAAAACTGGTTGGCTCTGTTTACACAAGTTACTTACTCAAGCATACCTGTGATGTAGATAACATGTACTGTACTATAATGTGGGTTTTGAGCAATGATAGCACATGAAAACTAAAGTGAAATGGTAACCCCTGCACCCCTTACTTTATTATTCCCATGTCAGTGTGATTCCAACTCTGAAAAAGACTGTGCCTCTCACATGCATCAGAATAGTACATGGAGCCAAAGCTGCTTCACTATTTGAGCTCAGATTGTAGCAAGTTCATTGCACTCATCTTACTGAAAATTACTTAGTGCTACTTTTGTTGGAAACATACTGGCAGGACAGCAATGTGACATAAAAAAAGCTTCATTAGCAGTTCAAGTCCATTACACCTAGCTTGTCAAAATTCATGAATCACAGGAGCTGATGTTCAAATGCAGTAGAACGATTATGCCACACCAGCTACATAATTGCAAACTTCTGAATTTTTACTTAAAAGGAAAGGGAAATGCCATTATGAACTAACTATCAAAATTGGTCATATCAGTGACATACATCAAAAGCAGTTACAGATTGGAATGATTCCTCACAAACTTCCAGAAAAAACATGGAGTAAAGTTGCTTTAGATTTGTTTCAGCTCAAATCCAGTAAGTGCCTCATTCAAGATAATCATTGTTCAAAGTATACTGAGGTCATCATGCTAAGCTCAGACTGTAGCAAGTTAATTGCACTCATCTTACTGAAAATGACATAGTGCTATTGTTATCAGCTCTTCGCCTACTGTTACACTCTTGAAGTCAGTTTCTTCTCAACATGGTATTACCGGTATATTCATTACAGCTTGATTCAGAGAAACAATGAGTAGCTCTACCAGTTGGGGTCAGTCATTGTTTAATTGTGATTAACTGACAGCAGAGGTCAGTCATTTTCATTCACAGACTGCCGCCATGCCCGCCAATTACAGCTACTGTCTTGATTCTGCCTCCACCAGATATCCAGCTGTAATCAGGTGAGTGGAAGAGTAAGTAAATAATGGACACAGTAATGTGTTTCATCTTGGTGCTGTCAGCTGTACAGTACATCCCATTGCAGCTCCCCTCAAATATGAACATCCACAAACATGTGCCCACTAATTACTGCCACTTTATTCCCTGTCTGCTCCTCAGAGGTCTGACTGTGATCACATGAATGCATAATGGCCACAATAAAATAGTTTGGACCCCTCCTGTCAAAGACACAGTGCAGCCCTTTGCATTTTCCTGCACATATATGCAGATATGCCCATTGTTTACAGCCATTTTATTGACTGTGTATACCCCAGATTTTGAATTTTGGCCAAATGATTAAATAAATAATGCCCACAGTAATCTATTTTCATCTTTTTGTTTTCAGCTATGTATACTGGAACCTATTGTAACCTCTCTGTGTGCTTGAACATGGATGTTACTGCCTATTTGCGCACACACGTGCTCACACAATATTAACTTAGCTGCGTTATAAATGCATGCTGTTTTACTTTGCTGGCTGGCAGATGGCAGTTCACCGAGCACACGGACATCACCACCACTGATGCACAGTACAGCATAGCAAAGTATTGTTTAATTTAAAAAAAAAGAAAACAGACTTTGGTAACAAAAATATTTTTTTGGTGTGCTTGCACTTGGCTCCAGGTATTCTCATGTTGACCATCCTTTTAGTTTAGGTTTCAGGGCATCTCAGGAACTAGTCACCTGATGCAGCTTGCAACAGTGAGAAGTGGTTTGCTCAATGCTTAGTCTTGTCACCTAAACAGTCCTCATTAAAGTGTCATATCACCCCCCTCCGTGGAGGCAGGAGAACAGCTAATGCATAATCACCTTATTCCATGTCCAATTTTTTTCTGAAAATAGAACCCTACACATTCACAGTATGCAGCTGCTGAATGCAAAGGCCAGCGATTTGGAGCAATTTAAAAATAAGTAAAAAAAATAAAAATATACATCAGTTTCTACAGGCTGCAGCCTGCTACTGCAAGTGATTGCCGTGCCTTTTATTTCAATCTGAAATCTATACCAGTGCACAAAAGATCAATAACAGACTATATGGAAGCAAAACAATCACTGTATAAAGCTAATTGCTTTGATACAGAAGGAATGTGGCAAGTTTTGAAAGAGAAATTGAATGCAGAAAATAAAAAAAAAACCTTTAACATCATGATCTATGCACACATTAGGAGGATATATTGCCATAACAGCAAGATACTTAAATAAGATGATAGATAAAAAAGATCAAATTATAATTATTAAAACTGGAATAAACAAACTGGACACACAAATTAACCATATTGTAAAATTTGATTGAGAAAATTTTGAAGAAAAATTATATGAAGATATTAAGCATAATAGGAAGCATTTTTATAGATACATTAAGATATGGTAGGAGTAAAGAAATACAAATTGATAAAATAGATTTTATTTTTTTCTTACACACAACAGATTATAGCTATATTAAAAAAATCTTATCCAAAACAGTTTGGCTCCACAAAGTGGGAGATAAATTGTCCTAGTAGCATTCAAGTAACTTCAGATACCGAAATTAAAATAGATTATATTGAAAAAGAACTATTCAAACTGGACCAAAACAAAGCACGAAGAGGAGATTAAATTAGTAATAATGACCTAAGAACACTTAAGCATAAACTAACTGCATCAAGAAATTACCTATCTGGGATAGGAATGTGATATAAAGGAACTTGAGCAGGAGAGAGTGTATAAATGTTTGGGAATTGATGAAGAATCAGCAATAAAACACGAACAACAAATGTGACAAAAGTCAGTAAGAAATATTTCAGAAGACTAAAATTAATACTAGAATCAGCCCTGACATCAAGGAACAAAGTCCAAGCTATAAACCAAATTGCTTTTCCTGTTCTACCTTACAGTTTTGGATTGATTGGCCCCATAAGGTACTGGATCAGTTGGACCAGAAAACAAGAAAAATGCTTCATGCTTATCAAATGATTTATGAAAATCAGTGTATACCAAGATTATATATTCCTCATTCTGAAGGAGATATGGGTCACCTCAAAATTAATTACATGTCTAGATCTGCAGTCATAGGACTGCATACATCTCTGCTGACCTCACTAGATCCAAACATAGTGAAAATTTTAAAACCTGAAGAGAACAAGTCTACGATAACTTCCCTGCTTAGTTTCATAGAAGCGTATTGTTTTCAAGCAGGAATGAGTTCAAACCAGAAGTAGACAAACATAATCCAATAAATGAATGTGCCGAACAACAAAAGAAAGAATATAAAAAGCAGGATCAGATGAGAAGGCAAGAGATGTGGAAAAGGCATAAATATAGTTGCAAGTACAGAAAACCCCTGGAACATTCTCATGTCGATCAGGATCTTTTGCAGGAATGGTTAAAGAGAGGTGAATTTAAACCAAAAGATGAAAGATAATATTGGCGGCCCAGGATAATGGACTGTGTACATGTTGGTTTACAAAGTCCATTGAACATGTGGGGGGAAACGGACAAATGCAGGTTCTGTTTTGTAAAACAGAACTGGACACAGTTGCTGGGTGTGATGCACTAATGGCAGAGGAGCTCTATACTGAAAGGCATAAGACTGCTGCACTGGGGATTGTGCAAACGTTACAATACTGAAGTAGCTGAGAAGCATTGGAAATGCGAAACATAAAGCATTATAGGGAATGATGAAGTTTATATCACATGGGATCACCCATTACCAACCGTTCAAAAAATAGATGTGAGAAAACCAGATATGAAGGTCCATGAAAAAAGATAAAAGTAGCATTAGTCATTGAAATTGCTGCTCCCAGTGATTGCCATGTCTTAATGTACAGAGAATAAAATACCAGGATTTGTAGCAGAAACGAGGGCATTGTGGAAGAAGGATACTCAAACAGTCCCAATAGTAGTAGGAGCAATGAGTCTCTTAATGAATTTGCAGTCGTATTTAGATATGCTACCAATGCATGTAACTCCATATGAATTGCAGGAGGAGTAATTTCTGAGCACATTGCTGGTGCCGTGAAAAGCACATTTGGCTAACATCAGAGATTGAAATAATACTAATTTCACGAACTTTAATCATACTTTGACTTAGGAATGGGGTCCATTCCTGTCATGGTATTAGAAACCTAAAAGACTTGGAGAAATTAAACGGACACTACCATTATCATTATATTCATATATTATTCACTAGGTCATTTAAATTTGGGAAGACTCTTCAAAAATGGAGACATGCACCTGTTAAACCCATCTGTAAGGGAAAGAGGAATAGGACAAACCTAGAGTCATGTCGACCCATACATTTTCTTTCTTGTTGTGGGAAAATAATGACAAAGATATTTTGAATAAATTATTGTTAGAATTTGAATGGTGGGGACTTTAAACCATATATCAGCATTCACATGTTGAAAATAGATCTATAAACCACCTGTAACTTGATGTTCTATAATAATGTAATAACAGCTATAAATGTATTTATATAGAATTAACTTTAGTCTTTGATAGAGTCATTGAACAGCTAAGTATTGATGTAATATTGATGTCATAGCAGCATGACTTACAGATAGGACATGGCAAGTATCATACAACAGTTGGACAAGTGAAATTCTAGTTTACAGTCAGGGTATCCCACAGGGCTCTGTCCTAGGCCCATACTTGTTCAGATCAGTCTTTTTTATGTAAGTTGTTTTACAGTCTGTATGCAGATGACTTAGAAATGTGTAAACTGATTACATCTGTTACAGATAGCATATGTCTACAAAAATATGACTACATTAACTATGTGGGCATATGAGAATAATATGCTGACAAAAAGTGAACACATGAGATTTGGGAGAACTAGACTGTTAATACTGTACATTTGGTTAATGATAGTTATAAAATTGTAGGCTGTATAAAAAGTTTTATAAAGTCTAGGAAATCAGAAATGAAATCATTGCTTATAAGTTGCATTAGATTCAAGCTGGAGTATGGAATAACAATATGGAACCCATATATGAAAACAAGCATGAAATGTTGAAATCTAAGTTGTTATGAAACTGAACTTGTGCAGTCTTTCATATAGATATGTTACTTAAGAGGAGCTTTACTTCTGCGAATGTTTGGGGTTATCAAAGAGTAGTAGAGAATCACAGGGCAACCTCTATGTAAGATTATACAGGAATAAGAGATGTACTAGTTGGTTCTCTAACAGAATGTCTGAGTTGTGGAATAGACTACTGAATTATATTAAAGCAAGCACTATTTTAGATATTTTTAAAAACAACTTGGTCACTTATTACGGGGATTACTGTTTGGTATATTGTTAGGCTAGAAGAGTGTTTATTGCCCTTGCCTGAAATATTTGAATGTATGTATGTATATTTATGCATGCTTTCTTCATTACATTGTGCGTAGTAGTATCATTCTGAACTAGTTTCATTGGCTATCAGTTTTTCTGATATGTTATTTAAAGTTGCATTGCCTAATTGTTTGCTCTTCCCTTATGTACCCTGATTCCCCTTTAGAGCCTGGGTAAGACTGTGGTGATGCACAATCTCTCTTCAGGATTTTCCGTAAAGACAATTTTGGGGAGCTGTAAACTACAATGGGAATTTTTTTGGATGGTCATCTGTTGACTGTTTATTTTTAAAAAGGAGATTTTTGGGTATAATGTGCATAAATCAGTCTTGGGCTCAAGCTCAGGATCCTGATGCATAGGCCCCTGCACAAAAATGGGCAAACACTGCCCTTCAGGGTACCCATGGAAGTGCCAGTTCTGTGCAGTAATTAGCAGATCCAGTAATAGTCTTACTCTCCTGACACCAACAGCAGGGAATGACTGTTCCATTAGGTTACCTTCCCTTTGATAGTGAGTCTACAGTTTTGGGCAGGTGTGAAAATACAGTTTTTATAACAATTTCAGGTCACTGTCTGTTTCAGGGAAAGCTCATTCCTGTCATTGCCTAAGCTGATGTGACCTGGTGCTACCTCAGAGATGGTTGTTATAATAAGTAAAGGGGTGCAGTGAGCAACGCGTCCTGCAGAGTTGTATGAGAGGCGCAGAGTTGTATGAGAGAGGCTTGCACCTGTAGAACAGGTTATGTCCTTCTGTTCATCTGTTGCAGTATTGCTGTCATAAGGGAGTTGCCTCCCAAGGCAATGACCCAACATTGGCCAGTATATCAAAGTCTTCTACTACCTAGGGTGTGCGGTGCATCTGACGACGGTCGCTAGCAGACGGTGGTCTGAAAAGTGATGTACATGCGCACCACCCTCCGAGCTTCTTTGCTGCCAGTCGGATCACCAGTCTCAGATGTTGCTCTGCTGTGGGAATCGATTGCTAAAGTAAGTGCCCCGTTGGGGAACTTTTTTTTTTCTTTTCAGCTACCTTGTCTGTTATTGAGGTTAATGTCATCTAGGAAAGGGAAATGTGAGTGTGGAAGACAGCTTCAACATAAGGACAGTTACTGCCAGTGCCTCTTTTGCCTCGGACCCCAGCATGACTACAAAAACTCTATTTGCCAGTCTTTTGTACCTAAAACCCTCTGAAGTCAGTTATCCTCCCTTGCAATCTACCTAGAAAACAAACGCCTTAAGCTTTTAGCCAAGAGCGAGATGGAATCCTCCTTGGACCCAATGACTGAGCCTGCTAAGCATAAGGCCAAAAAACATAGGCCTGAAGCTGCGCCTCTGGATATAGATGTTTCTCGCAAAATACAGGAGAGCTCGGAGACACACACTGCCATGGATCCGGAACTACAGGCCAAGCCTGTTTCACAGACCACCTTAGTACCAGACGTTTGCACATCCAGACAGGCAACTCTTCTGAAAAAGATTCTTCTGAGGAAGAGGACAGTGATTCATTGGATTACTCATCTCATATCCTCTCACATTTGGGTTATGCTTCCCCTGAAGAAGATTCAATTGGAACAGAATCTCCCATGGAGGAAATTTCTTTTGGGGAGACTATCTCAAGGGTACATGACTACTTCAAATGGGACAGTACACAGATGTCAGAGGTCCAAAAATGTTATGACCTCTAAGTACAGTCCCCTAGCCCTTCAGCCATTCTTCCTGTTATACCAGCCTTTTTAGATGCTTTTGCATCTACTTCCTCTCATCCGGACTCTCAGCCTCCAGCCCCAAAAAAGCTGGACAGGTACTACAAAGTACCGAAGGACTGCAGCTTTCTGTTCAAGTTTATCTGTTATAACTTTGAACTATTTGGCTTATATGTTTATATGCTAGAGCTTTGTCTTAAATCAGTTGCAAGAGAATATGCAATTCTGTACTAAAATGAAAGTTGAGGACAAACTGGAAATGTTAATGTCAGCATGTAGTAAAATGTATGAATATAGGAATGCCCAAAATTTACTTCGTACCAGAGCACCTTGGGCCAGAAGATGAGTCACTGATCTTGCAGTTGTGTTATAGCACCTGATGCCATATGTTCTGAGCACTCTGATCTGGAGAGGTGCTGAGATGTTGATATTGGTGATGAATTGGGCCGGACAATTGAGGAGGCAGTTTAGACTGACCAGTGAAAACTAAATGTGTAGTAGGAATGCCAAACTGGTGCTTCTGTAAGGGAGAAGTTAGAACTTCAACTGGCAGGTGTACTTACGTTTTACACATTGAGAAAATAGGGACATGAAGTCTGAATGGATCTTTAAGACCTCATTAACTGAAGTGGCGGCAGGAGCTGTGAGCTAAAGTGAGTGTTTGTCATACTAGTTAACTGATGATGGAAGTCACCATGATGAAAAAAATCCTTCCATTCATTGCTAAAAGGAGCTTGTCAGATTTGATAGACTGACACTGACAGGACAGAAAATCATCTGCTGTGTCAGTCACTCAAGAGAATGACAAGACATAGGAACTATTTTATAAGGTAATGCAGCATGTGTTTTTGATCACAGAATGGTTCTAGAAGACTTGTCCACTAACTCAGAAGGAGGCAAGACACCACCCAGGCTATACTCTGCAAGAGTGGAATAATGCTGACCTTGACTGATGTACATTGTCTTGAAGTTGAAAGAACACTCTGAGGAACATTTGAAGCTGGTTGACATGTTTCTTCTGATAAGACAGTGATAGAAACAGCTGATGGGAATGGACTCATTTCTACAGATGAGGTCATTTTTGAAACTGAGCGGTTCTCTGGTAATGCTGTGGGAATGTATGAGACCAGCCTAAAGTAGTGAAGACATTGTATATCTTTCACTGTTTCTTGAACAGTGGAACAATGCAGCTGGATTTTTTTCCTAAGTGCCTCTCCCCTGTCATGCGTAGTGTCCATCTAGCCTTCTCCATTTAAGACTTACGTCTGCTAATTCCCTCATTCTGTTTTTCCCTGATGTAAATGCAAGTGTCATCTGCATGGGGCTATTATCTAGCCAGCTGTGAGGGTGCTTTGCGTGTCTGCTTGCATACTGAACATTCACCTAGGCCAAGTGAATCTGGTTTTACCCTCTGCAAACTGGGGCCTGCAGGTGTCTAAATTTTCTAACTGACCATGGCAGTGAAGCTTTGCCTCATCAGCTTGGCAAATCTGATTTATCTCCCCAGACCTGGGGCTCAAATGCAACCTTTTTGTCTACTCCTAACCGGCAAGCATGCCCCCATCATCTCTGGATGCAAGCAATTGAGGCATTTGTTTCTAACCCTAACTCCCCCCACTGGTGGTTGATGTAGGTGCTGCAAAACCCCACGGGGCCTCTACTGCCATCACTTAGTGAGTGAATGCTCCCACAGAAATGCCATTTGGGAGCAGCCATTACCAGCTTGAAAGTCAAACACGTGCCATCCCAGTTGTCTGCCATTGTGCAAGTTTCTGTTTGCACAGGAGTATTGACTAACTAAGAACCACTGCACACTTCCACTGGAATTGACAAGTTGGTATTGTTACTCTTTTTACAGTCCCCAGTTTCATAGCTTTTCCTTTGTCTGAGCTGTTACTTGAACTTGGGTTGGGTAGGTTGTAATCAGGGCTTTATCCCTTTGTGTCTATATTAACATACTGAATAGCAGTCCCTATTTTCAAGAAGAGGAAGCAGGAGGGTATATTCACTTTTAGTGTAACTGGGAAAGTTGTCAGAGTAGTCACGTCCCTACATTCCTCATTTGGTTGTGCAAACTGATAATAGTCCCTCACAACATAGGCATGCATCAAAACATAAAATAGGGATGATTTTGTATTAAAAGTGGCAGTGGAATCCTATACCATGTAGAATGACGTGTAGAAATATTGCTGGAGTTGTTGGTCTTTTTTGGGTCAGAACAAACAGTAAAGCTTGTGCTTGGAGAAAGTATGCAAATGTGTTTGTGTGTGTATATTTGTCAGAAGATCGAGAGATCGAGTTTTCAGAAACTTGAAATTCATATGGATGAGACCGTATGATTGAATTTCAAAAAACTTGAACATCAACATCCCCCCCCCCCCCCCAAAGAACACAAAAATATACTTTTTTTTTTTTTTTTTTACATTTATGCAGGGAGCAAGCCCCTCCTGCTCCTCCTCTCATACCCCCTTCAAATTATATATACCAACTCCGAGATCGCATTACAGTGAAGAAAAGGGTAAATTTCCTGATGCTCACTGTACCGCAATCTCCATTATGAAGCTTCGAGTTTTCAAAAACTTGATTATATGGTCTCAAAGATATGAATTTCGAGTTTCTGAAAATTCGATCCACTGATAGGGATATGCACACACACATGCATGCATCTCTTAGGTCTTACTGTCTAAATTCATACCAGACAAAGCATCCTGCATATTGGGGCCTGTTACTGAGAATTTGCCATTTCTGTTATATTTTCTTTCAGGTGTGTCAGAAGACATATTCTGGACATAAGAGGAAGTTCTCTGTATAAATCCGTCAGGAAATGTGCTCATGGTAGTGAAATAGGCTTAAAGTTTTCTTCCTGATCCAAAAAGTCCATGCCAGTGTTTGCACTGAGTTTTGAAATGTTAAAAAAATGCATTACCTTATTTGGACATCAAAAAGAGGGAAAACAACAGTCAGTTATTCATTGTTCCAACACACTTGCCCCTTAAGCTAATTGAAAAAATATAAATTAGCAGATACAGCAGTGAAAAATCAAAGGAAAAAATTCTACTCAAAATAAAATGAAGCACTGGAGTTGGTAAAATCAAAGATAAACTTGCATAAAAATGCAAGTATGTAATAGTAAATAATTCTGTTTTGTTATGCTAATTCTGTAATTGGTGGCAGTCATTACCATGAAGACAGGGAAATGGTATATATGGTATTGGAAAGATACGAGCAATCCCCTCCTCCTTTGTGTGTGTGTTATGCATGCACACAAAGTAAAACTAATGTCTTTCGTCTTTTCACGGTTAGGGGTTCATTTCTCATATGCTGTTAAGGCCACTTGCTCCTTGCAAATAAATTGGCATCATTGATGCAAAATGGTGAGACCGTTACCACTGTCCTTCACATGTAATTTTGTGGCAGCAGGAGGAATTATACATCTGTTTATCATATATTGTTTGGTTTGTAGTGGTGTTGATAGATTGTGAACCAAACTTTTATAGCCAGCAAAGCAATTTGGTCATGATAAAGTGCGTTTGTGAATCCTTGCAACCACAAGGTACGTATACAACATTTTTTTTTAGATAAAGTAGTTAAGAATCAGGCATATAAATTATCTCTGTGGTGTATGAAAAAAGCCATTGTTACCACTGACTAAAAAATGCAGACTGAAAGGGCTCTGTCCTGCTAGTATGACCAAGGATGAGATGGCCTCCTTGGGTTTAGCTAAGATTCAGTACATTGAAACTGGACACAGCCTAATAGTAGCTGTGAGTGCAGAACGTGCTGCAAAGCAACTCAGTCTGCACCCGATTATCTCAAAATTCAGACTGAATTGAAAGGGTAGGGATTGGAATAGGAGATAAAATTTATCAGGTCAGGTGAGTGGATGAAACATTTTGAGGTGCAAAGACAGTGAGAGCAGGGAGAAAGTGAGAACAAGAATAATAATTTTTTAACCATTTGATCTGATGATGTCAATTTTCATTCTATCCTCAACTGTTGGGATTGGATCCGACTCAGCCATTACAAAGCTTGTGGCCACCAAAAAGCTCTCAAGCTCCTCCCTTACCCATAATGTACCAACCAACCCCTAACATACCCCATATCTTGTTTGCTGCTTTTTGCGTAAGACGTATTCAGCCTGAGCTTTAATTGAGATAAGTGCTTTTTTCTTTCTAGTTTCTCTTCCTTGTTATATATAACACATTTTTCACTTACCTTTTACACTCAGTGTAATTCTCTTTTACCATTGCTGGTATTCTGTTCCTACAATCTGTAACTTTTTCTATTGTACACACCTGTGTAGTTCTTCATATCATTGCTGGTATTTCCCTTCCCCTTTCTCTTTCTTATGTTAAAAACAATTTTTCATGCCCATATTTCGTGTGTTTATTGTTCAGGTCCTCAACATCTTCACGAAGATTGTTCTGTCTGCAAAAATTTCAATCCTATGGCCATAGTTGATAAAAAATAAATAAATAAACTGACTTTAAATGATTGCTTCCATCTTTGTTCGGAGAGGCTACCTCTGGGGCTCAATTCCCTAAAACTAAAATTAAAGAGATAATGATTATGTCTCTAAGATCATCTACTTCTTTGATTCCTTCTTTGGAATTGCTAAAGAAAAAAACAAGACTGGATCCAAAATCCACTCGGATCCTCTCTCCTTCAGATCCAAGCTGTTTGGTCCAAAGATACTACCGAGAACAAGATATTCTCCAATATTGGTTCCAGTACCTTCTAGGGTTCCCTGTCCCTTCCTGGAGAGATGTCATTCAAGGTCACCATCCCTTGCCTCATGTCGTTCTTCCAGGAGTCTAACTGAGGAAGATGTGGATAGAATGATAAGGAGATTCCTCTCAGGGACCCGTCTCTTACACCACCATTATCAGCTCCTTCTCTGATCCCACTGGATGTTTCAGAATCCCTTTATCTAAACCTTCTGGGTCCATCCAGCTCTGAGCCGAAGTGCACTGATGCTGACTTCTTCAGATCTGGATGACTCTGCCTTGTCGGGTCTGAGGTGCTGGAATTGACTCAGAGGTTTTCAGAGCTGTTTCTGCCCCTCGGAGCTTCAGCATTGGATAGCTCTGCTCTGGCTTCTGTCTCGGGGGAGGGGGGGGTTGCCTTTGGGGCAGAGAGATGCAGTGATCCAACAGCCTGCCTTCTTTGGGGTCGCTGTCCTCTCTCTCTCTGGAGTGATATGACTTTGAGGTAGTGAAGAGGGTGTTTTCTGTTCCAAAAGGACTGACTGATCCAGCCCCTTTGGATTTCCAATCTAGTTCCTAGATATGTCAGCGCTTAGAGCCACATCATTCTACACCACAAGGACAGCCTTCTTAAGGCCTCCAGCCCACCCAACAGGGTCTTAGTCTTTTCCTACACTTCACAGAAACATCCCATAGAGGAAGTCCTTTAGAAGAGGAAGTGCAAGAGAAGGCACTTGGACTCTCCGCAAGAGTTGCTCACAGAGGGTACTGATTTCAATGAACAAGAAGGGTCCCACGATCACCTCCAGAAGATATCTCATTTGGAGACATTCTCGAGATCCTTAAGCAGAGAGGTGATTGGTCCTGCAGCTACCCTTCACCAGAGGAATCAGTATTTCTGGAAGTTTTTGGAGCTGGCCCGTTTACCTCCTGGGTTACTCTGCCCACCAGTGAGCACATTGAATTGTCTCTAGGCAGGTGTGGAAGGAACCTGACTCAGTTGAGCCAATCCCTAAGAGGCCAGTTCAGATTCTGGCTCCAGCGGTCCGGAAGAAATTTTGGAGTGGGGGGGGGGGGTGTGTGACATGCATGCTACGGTCATGGAGATGGTCACTAAGAAGGAACTCGCTGAGCAAAGTTCTTCTGTCCATCCACTTAACAGGGAGTGTAGGATGATGGACAGATTTGGAAAGTGTGTCTATGCTTCAGTAACCTTTGCCCTCAGGTCTCTTAATTATTTGGCACATTTTACATGACTACAAAGGGATTCGATCAAGGAGCTTTCAAAATCTCTTTCAGGGTCCACTACTGCGGTGGCTAAGTCTTCTATAGTCTCTCAGTTAGCTACCCTTCAGTCTACTTCAACTTTCTCTATGAGGCTTATCTCGCATGCAGCTGAGGTTGCCTCAAAGGCTACAGGTTCAGGCATTTCCATCAGGGGGCATGCCTGGATGCACTTGTGTGATTTTTGTGGAGCCTTTCAAGTCTTCGTTCATCAATCCTGGGTTGGGAGGGTGGCCTAATGGTTAAGGTGTTTGCCTTACAAACACAAGGTACAGGGTTTGAATCTCACAGGGGATAACTGGCTAGGCTTAAAATGGCTCGCAAGAGCAGTTAGCCTAGTACTAGCCTATGAACCTATGAACCTATAATCCTCCCTTTCATGACAATTCGTTATTTGTCCCAAAACTGAAGGACACACTATCCAGGTGTGAAAAAGATGGAAAGACTCTCTCTGCAGTGGGAGCATGTTTTTCACCCCCTCAAAGATCCTTTTCTAGGAATCAATGGGGTGGACAAAAAATGTGGTTCAGAAAGTCCCAGGGTCCTTTACAGGATGCATGTGGAAATAATTACCCCAGTGGCAGGGGGGGGACGCAAATGGATGACGATGCCCATGCGGCAAGGGAGGGTCAGCAAAACCAAGGATCCAGAGATTCTTTTTCTAAAAGATGCTATCTGCACTTCTGAAAGGAGGCCTGATTATCCCCCTCTGGAGGCAGTTGGGGGTAGACTATCCCTGCACCAAAACGCCTGTCTAGATTTAACAAGAGATACTTGGGTGCATAGGGTTATTTCTATAGGCTGCATAATTCCCTTTTCCTTTCATCCTCCAACTGTATGCAAAATTCTCGATTTTCCACCCAGTCAGAGGAGAGAAGCAGCACTAGAAATACAAAAGCTGCTAGAAGAGAGAGTCATCCAAGAGGTCCCACAACACCAGACAGAATCCGGAACCTACTCAAGATTCTTTTTGGTGCCAATGAAAACAGGGGACTGGAAACCAATTTTGGATCTTGGTGACTTGAAGTCAGTTTGATGTACAAAGTTTCGGACAGTCATGGTTCAGTCCATTCTTCCCTTTCCAGACAAGGAGGACTGGATGTGCTCAGTAGGCCTTCAGGATGTGTGGGGAATCACCAAGGGATGCTCTACTTCACTATCACCCCCCCCCCCCGGTCTTCATTATGCATACCTGCCAATTCCCCTAATGACAAACTTCCTGCAGAAGGCTCGTAAGCAAACAACATGCTATGATATATACCGTGTTCAGATTGATAATATCCAAAACAAAAACACAGAAACTCTCCAAAAGTTAATAAAAAATAAACAACCGAAGCTTTCAGGTTTCTCCTTCCTCTGTGCTTCATAATAAATGTATTAAAATACATTCAGTTTATATAAGACAAGCATTTAAAATGCATGACACAGTCACCTATAACAACAAGCAGATCATTGTTATAATTGCATTTGCTTCCTAACTAAAATAGGTTTCAAGCTAATTGCATTATTCAGACTTGGAGGGCTGTCAGCCTTGAATCTTAGAATCCAGCCGTATTCCTCATTCTGCAGGATGTTATGTCACCTTCTCTAACATTTTTATGTATAACACTAATAGCTCTAAATTTAAAAATGTGTCTATCATCATTGTCCATGACTTGTTTTGCCAAAGCATTTGTCATAACCTTCCTTCTAATATTGATTTATGCTCTGTAATACGTTCCTTAAACCTTCGACTACATTTACCAATATAAAAAGATGGTCATTTTGAACATGTAGCAAGGTAAACAACACAAGGAGTATTACAAGATAAAGGTGGAGCAGTTGTTATTTTGAATCGACAAGATTATATCCAGAATGTGTGTGATTTCTTATCAGATGTTAGCAGTTTTAAGCAGGTTGATTATGCTAATGCTAAGAACTGTATAGGAGAAGTGAACATGTTCAGTTATGAGATGCACTTATTAGGGGGAATTTTTATAGAACTATTTAATTATTTTACTGTTCTGTGTCCTGTCATCCCATTGATTTATGGGCTGCCAAAAATACATAAGTTTGTAAATCCCCCTCCCTTGAGACCTGTAGTCTTGGGTAGAGGGTGTGTTACTGAGCCCTTATCCTATTGTATACAAAATTGTCTCGGTGAATATCTTAATAGATGTCAAAGTTATATCAGAGATACTGGTGATTTTTTTTACTAAATTGTTGCACTGGTATGAGCATAATCAGGTGTAGAACTTTCTGTTGGTGACTCTTGATATCAATTCTCTGTTTACAGTGATCCCCAATCACTGTGGGGTAAATGCCATATGAGATTTTATAAACTCTAATACAGGCATGCAGGGTAGACAGATTGAAAATATATGCCACCTGATAAAAATAGTACTCACAAAAAATTTATTTATGTTTGAAGAACGGCTTTATTTACAAATAGCTGGTGTAGCCAAGGGGACTCCCATGGCAAACACGGGTCTATATTACATAGTCGAAGTATGACAACTTTGAACGTTATATGGTTGAGACCATATGTTCGAAGTTGTCATACTTCGAATTAAAAAAAAAATAAAAAACAGGAACAACTTCCTGACAGTTGTAAGCAGAGGTCAAGCCCCTCTGCACCCCCACTCTTTAAATATACCAACTCCGAGACCACACTACAGTGCGGTAAACGGAATTTACATTGTAGTGCGGTCTCGGAGTTGGTATATTTAATGAGCGGGGGCTGTGGGGGTGCAGAGGGGCTTCCCCCTGCTTACAACCCTTTATTTTCTTTTCTGTTGTTTTATTATTTTTTTTCCATGTTCGAAATTCTGCACGTTCGAACATATGGTGTTCGAACCTACAGAATTTCTACTACATGATATAGACCCGGCAAACACATATGCCAATCTAGTTCTCAACCAGTGGGAGGAAGAGTATATATTTAGTGAGAAAAATTCTTTGAATGTTAATGTTCTGTTATATAAGCGGTTTTTGGATGACTGCTTTATAATTTGGAAATGAGACTAAGAAACCCTTAAGGCTTATGTTGACTATTTAAATGGGACAACAGAGTTTTTGAAATTTAAGTTGAATTATTCTGATAGGGAGATCACATTTTTAAATGTATGTATCCAAAATTGTTTAGGAACTGAGTACTTGTGGATACAAGAAGCAGTTACATGCTAATAGGTATACCCATTACAATAGTATGCATCCCCCAGGGTCTATATTAGATAATCAAACTTTAAAAAGTCTGAGTGTCATATGGTCGACACCATATGATCGAATTTTTGAAAGTTCAAAGGTTTTAACGGAGATCTCCATACAGCGTGGAGTGGGAAGATTTTCCTTTTCTGCAATGTAATGCAATCTCGGAGTTGGTATATTTAAAGAGCAGGGGGTGTGGGGGTGCAGAGGGGCTTGCCCCCCTGCTTAAAACCTTCAGGTAAGTTGTGTAGTTTATTTTTTGTTATTAGATATTTGAACTTTTAAATGTTTGATCATATGGTGTCAACCATATGACAATCAACTTTTGAAAGTTCGATTATCTAATATAGACCCCATGTCCCACACGTCTTTAGGGGCATTGTAAAGAGGCAATTCACTAGAATAAGTATACTTGACACTGATGATATTGTATGTAGGCAACAAATGGAGGAAATGTCTGCTGAGTTTCTTGAAAGGGGGTACAGAAGTGTGATGTTGAATGATATCATGACTCAAGTTTTTAATGAAAGGAACGGAGCAACTGCACCATTTTTAGTGCGGTAAAAAATACTATATTGGATATGGGGGGCTAATAATGTAATGCATAAAGATAAAATTAGATATGTGACTACATTTAATAGGCGGACAAGGCATGTTAAGCAAGTGATACAAAAAAATGGAAAATACTAATGGCTATGCCTGAATTGAAGCCTCTTATAGGCACTAAACCCTGTTTTGCATATAGGACAAAGAAAAATTTAGAGAGAATGTTATGTTATAAGGATTATAAGATGCCTAGAATAGTTAATACTAAACAAGGTGCCTTTGCATGTTATAATTGCAGTTGTTGTAGAGGTACTGCTGTTTGCAATTTTTATTCATCCAATAACGGGAAATTTTGTATTTTTTTGTTATGCAACTTGTACTCCTTGTGTTGTTTACCTTGCTACATGTTCAAAATGTCCATCTTTTTATATTGGTAAATGTAGTCAAAAGTTTAAGGAACGTATTATAGAGCATAAATCAGATATTAGAAGGAAGGTTATGACAAATGCTTTGGCAAGACATATAAAAAATGATGATACACATTTTTAAATTCAGAGCTGTTAATGTTGTACATAAAAATGTTAGAGGAGTGACATAAATAACATCCTGGAGAATGAAGACTATGGCTGGATTCTAAGATTCAAGGCTGACAGCCCCCCAGGTTTGAATAATCCAGTTAGCTTGAAACTTATTTTGGTTAGGAAGCAAATGCAATTATAACAATGATTTGCTTGTTTTATTGTGATTGGGTGGCTGTGTCATGTGTGTTAAATGCTTGTCTTATATAAATTGAATGTGTTTTAATACATTTATTATGAAGCACTGAGGAAGGGGAAACCCGAAAGCTTTGCTTGTTTGTTTTTTTAATAAATTTTGGAGAGTTTTCTGTGTTTCTGCGTTTTTGTTTTGGATATTTCCTGCAGAAGGCTGCCAGATTAAAGAGCAAAGCCATCCTCATTCACTTTACTGGCCTCAACAGATGTGGTTCCCCTTTCTATGGACTCATCTACTTTTCCAAGCTTGGATTCTGGATCCAATTCCAGACCTCCTGCCTCACCCAACAGATATAATTCATCCAAATATCTCAAACCTCAAGCTTAACATGGTTTCTCCAATTCTGTTAATAGCCAAGACAGCCTATGCTCTCTTCCCCTATCCGTTATATTCTTTTATATTTGTATAAGCATTCTGCAAGAAAACCTTACACAAGTAAATGGAAAAGGTTCATCTGCTGGGCACAACAAAAACAAATTGACCCCTTCTCAGCTCCTGTACATAGTATACTTGAATTTTTGACAGTTTTTAACGAGGGAGCTAGCTCCACAACTATTAAAGTTCAGTTAGCAGCAATCTCTAATGTTCATATAGGGCTTGAGGATTCTTCTGTGTGTCTTCTAAACTTTGTAAAGCATTTTTGAGAGGCACACTCCTGCTTAGACCTACATATAAAGATCCTAATCTGCAATGGGATTTGAACTTGGTACTGCAGGCCTTAATGCATTCCCCCTTTGAACCAGCAGCTAAATGTGATTTTAAGTTCCTGACCTGAAAAACTATCTTTCTGGTGTTCATTACCTCTACTAGAAGAATTTCAGAAACTCTGGCATTGTCATCTAAACCTCTATACTTGATCTTTCATAAGGATAGAGTCATATTACATACCAATGCGTCTTTCCTTCCTAAGGTGGTGTCAGAATCCACTATCAGTCGATCTATTAATTTGCGAGTCTTCTTTCCTAACTTTGCAGACACAGGTGAATATATGTTACATTTATTGGACGTTCACAGACAATTACGTTTTTACTTGCATAGGACAAAAGAAATTAGGAAGACAGATCAATTACTTCCAGATTGTAAATTGGGCAAATCAGTTGCAAGCACAACTTTAGCCAGGTGGCTGATGGATTGCATATCATTTATGTTCAACAAATTGGGTCTGTCTTTAACAAGACCTCTAGGAGCACATTCAGCTAGGCCCATGGCTGCTTATACAGTCTTTCTGTCTAGAGCATCCATAGACGACATATGTGCGGGTGCAGCTTGGCCAATCCTCACACCTTTATTATTCATTACAAACTGGATCTGATCTTGAGGGGAAGAGCAGCCTTGAGCTCATCTGTGCTCAGGAATATCCTTCCTCAGAGTCCACTTAGGGTTTCAGGTAGCTGACATTAGATAAAAAGTTATGTGCTTACCATAATGTTCCATCTTTGTTGTCCGTTTTCATTCTTCCTCAACTTTCTGCCCACCAACTTCCTTCCTTTTTTATTATGAACTTTTGGAAGAACGAGAGACTATAAGGACACCACTGTCCTTAATGTTGAGCTCCAGATATTGTCTTTCTGTCAGGAAAGTTATAGTTCATAGGTAATTTTACCTACTTCATATGAAACAGAAAACAAGATCTGAGGTATGTTGGGGGTTGATGAATTATGGGTAAAGGAGGAGCTTGAGAGCTTTTTGGTGGCCACGAGCTTTAGTAATGCCCAAGTTGAATCTGGGGATCAGATCCTAACCCAACAGTTGAGGAAGAATGAAAATGGACAACACAGATGGAATGTTATGGTAATTACATAACTTTATGTACTTTTGTTGTCACAGGGTGAGGGGAGGCCCTTCACCTGTTTCATAATCTGTGAAAAGATGAACATGATTCCCACAAGTAGTTTGCTGCAGGCAGTCTGCTGCATTTGAAGACTATGTTTAGGGAGCTGATGAGGCTGGCATAGTAGGGCCTAGAACAAATGCAACAGCTGAAAAAAGTCTGTTGTAAGAGAGGAAGGAGAGCTGTGGATAGCATAGAAGGGAGCTTTTATTATCAAAAAGAATGTAAGCAATGTTAGTAATTTAGTGGACTTGCCTCTCTGTAGATAAACTTTACTGTGTTAATAGGATGAAGTCTTACCAAGTTAGTAAGACATAACCTAGTGTATGCTGTGGGTTATGAGAAGAAGCAGAAAAAGGTCTGGTGTTGCATCTCCTCGTTGAGGCTTGAGCTGACACACTGGAAGGTACAGTAGTAGTAGTAGTAGTACTGTTGCAGAAGCTGCATCTTGCACAGGCTTGAGAAATCTGAAAAGAACTGCAAGAGTTTATGGTCATATTCATGCAGTCACTGTTGAGGAGTGATAGGCCAGTGAGTTTCCGTAGGACACAGCAATGGATGACACAGCATGAAATTGAAGAAAATGTGCCACAGGAAGATGCTATAGAACTTTCTGTAGAAGGCCTGCAGGAAATGGAAAACAAAGCAAAAAATGTGCCTCATTTTAGAAGAAAATGAAGTAAGAGAAGAGTTGCTTGATTTAACAGAGAGACATATTTAGATCAATGAAACAAATAGACTGCAGAAGTTTAATAAAACACATGAATAAAGTAACTGACTGTCCACAGCGTTCAATGTGATATATTACTGTGTAGCTAAATTAATGACATAAAATTCCACCACAAGAACACAGTGTAGTGAGGGAAAGGAAGGGAAGGGAAGAAATCAAATACCATCATGGAAGTATCAACTAGAGAAAACTATAAAGCAATTAAGACAAGAAGTATCACTGTTAGAAGAATATAGAAGAGGGAGGAGATCAACAAAAATACTTAGACATGATAAAAGCAATGCACAGTATTAGAACAATTCAGGATCTATCATGAACTATGGCAAATAACAATTAGAAATCTCAACACAGGCAGAAAAACTTAGAAGATAAGCAGATAAATGTAAGGAAAAGTGCGTAATAAGAAATTTATTGATGACCCAAAAAGTTTTATAGCGAATTGAGAAACATGGTAAAAGGAATTGAAAGACCACCAAAAAAAGAAGAAATAGATATATTTTGGAGAAGTATGTGGAACGTAACAAAGATGATAAATGGTTAGAAGAAGTAAAAGAATAAGAAGTTTAAAAGTACAGGATATAAAATGGGATAAAGTAACAGCCAAAGAGATTGAAACAAAGTTAAGAAAAGCCTCTAATTGGAAAACCCCAGACCCAGATGCAGCACCTAACTTCTGGTTAAAAGTATTAACATGTTTGCACGAAGGTTTAGCCATGAGTTAGAACTGTTTATATTGCCTCACAGAACAGACACCAACCTGACTAATAACAGGAAAAACAATGCTGCTACTTAAAAATCAACCTGCAAGCTACCCTAAAAATTATAGACCAATAACTTGCCTTCCAATGACATATAAACTATACACTAGAATTGATGCCAACAGAGTTTATATTAATTTAGAAGAAAACTCAGTTATACAATAAAAGAACGTCTTATGGAACAAAAGATCATTTGTTGTTAGTCATAGTGGAGAACTGTAAAAAGGAGAAGAATTTAAGTATGGCATGGATTGACTACAAAAAAGGTTTTGATAGTATTCCACATTCATGGATAAATGTATAACATGCATTTTACAGTTATTGACTACATTGCAATGACCATGAAACAGTGGCAGACCACTTTCCAGTTAAGCCATGTTAAAGGACAAATTACTATTCCAGGGGAAAAATTCAAAGGAGGATATTACAGGGTGACTCTCTGTCACCGCTGCTATTCTGCCTTGTCCTTAATCCAGTAAGCCATCTACTTAACAGCTTGAGCCATGGCCTATAATTTGGCTCCTAGAAAACAACAAAGTGTAAAGACTTCTCATCTTCAGTTTGTCAATGATTTAAAACTGTGTAGCTCATCAGATGAGGAATTGAAAGCACAACTGCAAATTGTCAAAACTTTTTCAGTTGATATAAGAATGTCATTTGCTCTTGATAAATGCGCAAAAGCAACATTTAAAGCAGACAAACTGCAGCACCAAGAAGACGTCAATTTGGGACCAGAATGTGGTATAAAAGAACTTGAGCAAGAGGGGGTGCATAAATATTTGGGAATTGATGAAGGGTCAACAGTAAAACTTGAACAAATGCGAATAAAACTTAGTAAGGAAAACTTCAGAAGACTTAAATTAATCCTGAAAACAGCGTTGACATCTAGGAACAAAATCCAAGCTATAAATCAATTTGCACTTCCTGTTCTAACTTACCGTTTTGGAGTGATTGACTGGCCCCAAAACGTGTTGAATAGATTAGGTAGGAAAACAAGAAGGATGCTTCATGCTCACCAAATGATTTATAAAAATCAGTGCATACCAAGATTATATATTCCCCATTCCAAAGGCAGGATGGGCCTCCTTGAAATTGATTACATATAGAGATCTGCAATCGTGGGACTCCACACATCTGCTCAGCTCACAGGACCCAAATGTAGTGAAAGTTTTGAAGCATGAGGAGAATAAACCTAAGATGACTTCCCTGCTTCATCTAGCAGAAGCATATCTGCATCCAGTTGGAATGGAAATCAAACCACAAGTAGATAAAAATCAGGTAGCAACTGAATGTGCCAAAAAACAAAAGAAAGAATATAAGGTGAAGGAACAGAAGAGAAGGCAAGAAATGTGGAAATTGCAGAAGTATAGTTGCAAGTATAGAAAACTTCTGGAAGAACCTCATGTTGATCAGGATCGAATGCAGGAATGGTTAGAGAGGGGAATTCAAACCAAGAGATAAAAGGTTAATATTGGCGGTGAAAGACAGTGGGCTACATATACGGTTTACAAAGTCAATTGAACATGTTGGAGAAACATACAAATGTAGGTTTTTTAAAACAGAATTGGAAATAGTCACACACCTTGCTGTTGGTGTTGACATACTAATGGCAGAAGGACTGTATGCTGAAAGGCATAAGAATGTGGCAAGACTGTTGCACTGGAGATTGTGTAGACATTATGGTATTGAAGTGGCTGAAAAACTGGAAAGATGAGCCACAGAGCTTCATAGAAAATGAAGCCTACATTACATGGGACCACCCATTACCAACAGTTCAAAAGATAGATACTAGAAAACTGGATATAGTGGTCCATGAAAAGAAGACAAAGGTAGCATTGATCATTGAAATTGCTACACCCAGTGACTACAGTCTCTTGTGTACAGACCAACGTAAAGTCATAAAATATCAGGATTTGCAGGCAGAAAAGAGAGCAATGTGGAAGAAAGATACCCAGACAGTTCCAATAGTAGTAGGAGCAACGGGTCTTATAAAAAAAAAAGAGTCTTCAATCGTATTTACATATGTTACCAATATATGTAACTCTGTACGAATAGCAGAAGATGTCATTACTAGGCACATTGTGGATGCTGAGAAGAACACTTCTGGCTGACATCAAATATTGAAACAGTACTAATTTCATGAAGTGTAATTACACTTTGACTTAGGAATGGGGTCTGTGAAGACTGGTTGGACACAGAGGGTGCTGGAGATTTTAGCTTGCCCAGCTAGGCTGAGATCTGGAGATCTTATTGGGGAGCAAGGGAGCGACCAGCCCCGGACTGATTGTGATCTCTGTGTGCTCTTAAGGGAAATTGCACTGTCCTGTGTATTTGTTATCCTTTCCTCATATATGAGACGACCTCTCTGGTGTTAGTGGTGAGGATTGAGGCTCCTTGATTGCTGGGCCAGGGCATGGGCACCACATATTAATTGGTGGCAGTGGTTGGGATATCCATCTCGCATATTAATTGGTGGCAGTGGTTGGGATATCCACACATTAATTGTTTGGCAGTGGTGGGATATCCACATCACATATTAATTAGTTGGCAAATACTAATTGGCTTGTAGTGGTGTGGGTAGAGTGAATCCTGCAGCTTGTGTACAGTGAGCTTTGAAGGTGTTTTGTACTCTAAAACAGCCACACAGTGAATACTCAGAGTTAAGATCACAATTGTTTTATTTCTTTTGTTATCTTAGTTAGTCAGGGTGAGAAGGCAGCATGTCAGCAGAGGAGTATGGAAAGTTGACAAGGAGCCAGCTGCCGGAGATGTGCCAGGCTAAGGGTCTGGTGCATGGAAACCTAACTAAGGCAGACCTGATTGCAGCCTGGTTTACAGCTGCATCAGAAAACAGCAACCAAGAGGACCATCAGACTGACAGTGGAAATATAATTCCCTCGGAGAATGGACAGGTTAACTTTTCTGCAGTGGACTTAAAAATCCAGCTGGAGCTAAAGAAACTTCATTTGGAGGCCAGGCATGTGGAATTAGAAGCAAATGAGAGACTGTGACATTTGCAGGCTGAGGAGAATGAGAAACTGGTATGTCTGCAAGCTGAGGAACAAGAGAGGCAGAGGCAGCATGAGAAGGAGATGCCGACTCTTCACCAGAGTCATGGAGGTAATGGGGAAGGGAGTAACTGGACCCTAGAAGCACAAAAGTTCAGTAAATTTCTTCCGCAGTTTAAAGAGGGAGATAATTATGATAGTTTCATTCATATGTTTGAGAGGGCATGTAAACAGTATGAAGTTGACCAAGGGCTCTGGGTATGGTTCCTGACCCCCTTACTCCATGGTAAAGCTGTAACTGTTTTATCTAAAGTGTCTAACGTTGCATGTTTTGATTATACTGCTGTAAAAAATTGTCTGTTAGAACTGTTTAAGCTAACACCTGAAACATAGAGGAAAACGTTTTGTGAGCATAGACGCAAGGCAGATGAAAGTGTGTATGAATATGTTGCTGAATTGAGCACTTATTTCCATAGGTGGGTGAGTGGATGTCAGGTCCCCACTTTTGAAGGGCTGGCAGACCATTTGGTGAGGGAACAAGCCCTTAGCACTTTGCCTGAGGACATGAGGATCTGGTTAGTTGATAGTCAATATGCTACTTCAGAGAAGTTGGGGAAGAAGGGGGACCTACACCTGGTAAGCAGGGCAGCCTTGCACAGGAAGAGAACACCCAGTACTGCTCATGGGTTTAAAGGAACCCATGGTGGGCATCTCAGACTGCCCCAGCAGAATCTGCTAGTAGCAGGGAAAGCCACTAGTCCAGGAGCTAGGGTTAAATGTTTTGAATGCAGCCAGTGGGGCCATGTGGCATACAGGTGTTCACGGAGGCAAGATGGGGAACCAGAGGTGAGGCAGCCAGTAAGTGAGAAAGACAACATGCCAATAATAGGTTGTCTTGAGTCACCAGGGGCACCAAACTACCATCCTGCAGATCAGGGAAGGATTTTGATGAGGCAGTACCATGTGCTTATGCAGTTACACGCAGTAAGGCTAGGAGACAAGCATGTGGGTCTGGTAGCCTGGGGGAGACCCAGACAGACTGCGTACTTGCAGCCAGGACTGATGAGGTGGTTACTTCAGGGAGAGAGCTAATCTGTAACTGTGAGACTGAATGTGAGCCACAGCTGCTTGTTGGGTACTGATGTTCCCTTGGACAGAGGAACTGCAAATGTAGAAGTGAGTAGTAGTACCCAGGCTGACAGTGAGGCACCACTGTCAGAGGATGCCAGACTTCCTGTGGAATGGGAGGTGGGAAGGGTTACAAGGAGAGAGTTGAGACAGGCTCAGCTCTCAGACCCTACATTGCAAGTCCTGAGGCAGGTAGCTAGGGAGGCACCTGATTCTCAAGGAAAAGGGGAAGCTGTATACTGGGACAAAGGGTTACTATACAGAGAGTGGACCGCTGAGGGAGGGCTAGAAGGTGAAGAGAGTACAGCAGTTGGTAGTGCCTAGAGCCTACCGTCTGGCACTTCTAGCCATAGCCCATGATATTCCCTTTGCAGGTCATATTGGGCAGAAATTTACAAAGAGGCGTATTATGCAGAGCTTCTATTGGCCTGGAATTTCCAGAGATGTAACAGGGTACTGCAGGACCTGTGAGCAGTGCCAAAAGGTAGGCAAGGCAGGAGACAAGGTGAGCGCTCCTTTGATGCCTTTGCCTGTGATTGAGGAGCCATTTCAGAGGGTAGCGATGTATATTGTGGGTCCTCTGAATACCCCAAGTTCCACAGGGAAAAAGTATATCCTAGTGGTAGTAGATTATGCTACACGATACCTTGAGGCAGTGGTTTTGTCCTCCATTGAGGCAGAGAAGGTGGCAAATACTTTGTTAGAGATTTTCAGCAGGGTAGGTTTCCCAAAAGAAATACTGACTGACAGAGGTGCCAATTTCATGTCAGACCTGCTGGCTTGTCTGTGGAAGTCCTGTGGGGTGAAACACATGAAGACCACCCCGTACCATCCACAGACTAATGGTCTTGTTTTGAGGTTAAACTCTACAATCAAGTCCATGCTACGGGCATTTGCAGGTGAGTTTGAGGGAGTGGAAAAATATTTGCCCCATCTATTGTTTTCAGAGAGGTTCCCCAGGAATCCACAGGTTTTTCACCCTTTGAGTTGCTGTATGGGCATAGGATGAGGGGACCTCTAGATTTAATTTGAGATGAGTGGGAAGGTGAGTGTGAGTCTCACAAGGAGTCTGTTGTGGCATACGTCCTAAACCTCAGGACAAGGCTCAAGGAACTCATGGGCTTGGCCCAGGAGAACCTGGCAGAAGCCCAACAACAGAAAAAGGTGTGGTATGACAGGAATGCTTGAGCTAGAGAGTATGCTGTGGGGCAGCAGGTAATGGTTCTCATTCCTGTCAGACACAACAAGCTGCAAGCAGCTTGTGAGGGTCCCTACAAGGTGGTAAGGAAGGTAAGTGATGTTAACTACATGGTGAAACTGCTAGGCAGACAGCAGGGGCACAAATTGTACCATGTTAACATGGTGAAATGATGAAACCTTACCATGATATGGAGGGGCCCTTGTGCTGCGCATTTGCAGTGGATTGCAGGAGGAGTCTGAGGGAGATCTGGGGACTGATCTCCTCAGTGGAAGGGGTAGCAGTGTCCCAGCAGCTATCTCCTACCCAGGTTCAAGAAATCCATGTTCATTGGGAAACCAGAGTGCACCACCTAGTGCAGCACCAGGTGGATACAGGACTCCAAATGCCTATTAGGCAGGCCCCTTATAGGGTGCCTGAGAGAGTCAGACAGATTGAGGGAGGAGGTACAGGAGATGTTGGAACTAGGGGTGATTCAAGAGTCCAACAGTCCTTGGACCTCCCCAGTGGTGCTGGTGCTAAAGAAGGATGGCAGCACCAGGTTCTGTGTGGACTACAGGAAATTAAATAGTCACACAGAGTCGGATGCCTAGCCCATGCCTCGGACAGATGAGGCCCTAGAGCAGCTGGGTGGGGCTAATTATCTTACAACCATTGATCTTACCAAGGATTACTGGCAGGTACCCTTGACTCCCAGTGCTAAAGAGAAGTCAGCCTTTGTGACTCCTTTTGGCTTTTATGAGTTCACAAAGATGCCCTTTGTGATGAAGAATGCCCCAGTGACTTTCCAGAGGCTGGTAGATCGTATCCTAGCAGGAGAGTTTGCCCTTGCTTACCTAGATGATATTGCCATCTACAGCCATTCCTGGCCAGAGCACCTTCAGCATGTCAGGGAGGTGCTGGGCAGACTACAGAGGGTAGGGTTGACCATTAAGCCGAACAAATGTCAGGTGGGTATGGCGGAGGTCTCCTACCTAGGGCATAGAGTGGGGAGTGGTAAGATAATGCCAGAACCTACCTAAGTGGAAGCCATTCAGGCATGGCCTGCACCTGTTACCAAAAAGCAGGTGAGGGCATTTTTAGGGACAGCAGGGTACTACAGAAAGTTCATCCCCAGTTATAGTACCATTGCTGGTCCCCTCACAGACCTGACAAGGAAGAACAGGCCAGATAAGGTAGTGTGGACCCCAGCATGTGAGCAGGCATTCTAGAAGCTTAAAGAAGCTTTGGGAGGGCCCCCTGTGTTAGCCAGTCCAGATTACAACAAATAATTTGTTGTGCAGGTGGATGCTTCAGACCATGGGGTGGGGGCTGTACTTAGCCAGATTTCTTCAGAAGGAGAAGAGCACCCAGTGGTTTATCTTGGTCGTAGGCTCCAACCCAGGGAGGAATGCTATGCAGATGTAGAAAAGGAATGTCTAGCTATAGTGTGGGCACTGCAGAAAATTCAGCCTTATCTGTACTGAAGGAAATTCACTGTTATGACAGATCACAACCTTATAACATGGTTAAACAGAGCCAGTCAGCAAAATGCCAAGTTGTTAAGATGGAGTCTGGGGTTGCAAGCATATGATATATCAGTGCAGCACTGCGGTGGGAGTAGCAATGCCAGTGCAGATGGGCTTTCAAGACAGGGAATGGGGTAGGTATACTCAGATAAACGTAACCCTCTCAAGCAGCGTTTCTCAGTGGTCACTTGAAAAACTAGCTTGACCCTATAGCTGTGCCAGTGGGGAGTCTTATTGGGGACCTGGGTAGCAGGAGAGCGATCAGCCACGGACTGACTTTGATCTCTGTGTGCTCTTCAGGGAAATTGCACTTTACTGTGTGTATTTTGTTTTCCTTTCCTCATATATGAGACACCCTCTCTGGTGTTAGTGGTAAGGATTGAGGCTCCTTGATTGCTGGGCCAAGGCATGGGCATCACAGGGTCTATTCCCGTCATGGTATTAGAAACTCAAAAAGATTTGGAGAAATTAAAAAAATAGGAGTTGTACATGGCCAGATATCATCAAGGGGAGAATAACATTCACTTCTGTACCTTAGTTGCAGACTTTATTATGGGGAAGAATTGTTTGCATCTGTAGAGATGGAATGTTTAGGAATAGTGTGGGCTGTTGAAAAATGTCATCTGTACCTTTGTGGTAGTCTTTCGGCTTTTTCTGGTTAGGGGTCGCCACTCCGGTCTGCTAATAATTGGCAGTAGATTTTTATGGTGAAGAGTTGCCAGCCTGACGCCCAAACTTCAAAGAAGGCACACACATACCTGCATGTCTTTAAAGTCACTCGACCACGGGGAGGACATGCAGACTGCACACAGAAGGCACTCTAGGCGAGAATCGAACAGGAGAATCTCTTGCTGTGAGGCGACAACGCTAACTGCTGCACCACCTCGACCTCACAGTAGTTACAGTTCATAATCCACTGAAGTGGTTTCATAGAACCAGAGGGTAAAACAGCAAACTTCTGTGATGGAGGGATGCGAGTGTACTTTCACCATCTTAAAATCCAAAACCAGTGTGGTGTCAGTAATGCAAATGCAGATGGTTCATCAGCACATCAAACTAGGTAGCTTAACTTAAATTGCATTTGTGCCCAAAACTACTTTTCTTGAGAGTCTTTCCCAAAAGCTTGAATTTTAGGGTAAGGCACAGAGTTATGAAGAATTTGTGTTAAGCTAAAGTAGATATATTTTTCTTTATAAAAGGCTGTAGTTTTGAATCTTATATCACTTTTAGTGTAAAAGTTGTGTAAAGGCTGAAAGCTTGAAAAAGGTTTAAATAGTGCGTGTGATTTTTTTAAGTGGAAATACAGTAAATGTGAAAACGTAGCATAGCAAAGGTGTACACATTTGCAGTATCTTCAGCTACAAAGTCTGCATTAGCTTGTTTGAACTCTGTTCTTTTGAACTGCATACAGAAAAACTATCATCCAGATTTTAAACCAGAGAGAGAGAGCGAGAGAGACACTGTCCTTGATACTGCCTTACGTTTAGACTGTGTAGAAGTATATTTATTTGTTAGCCAGGTTAAGTAAACTTGTCTAAGGACCCTTTTCTGCAGTCTGGGCCTTATAGGCAAGGACATTAGACAAATAAAATGAGTGTTATAGTCACAAATATATATAAACATGGAAATATACAAATAGATTTAGATAGCTTAGGGGAAATGGAGTTAAAGAAAAACTAGTCATGTAGCTCAGTGTGCAGTTTTACAGTTATAAGGTCATGTTTTTACGATAATATACGTATTTACAAGGGTACAGTAATGAGCAGATTTATTACATGATATGAGTTCAATAGGTGTACCCATTTTTTAAGTGACATGGTAGTGTGTTACTGAAGATGGCAGGTAAAGCAGTGTGAAGTTTTGCCAGTGGAGACAGAAGTTAAATTTTGCACAGTTAGCACCACTGCTGTCAACATCAAAATGAAACAAATGTAGCAAATAACATTAGTATACGTAAACAAATTATAAATTGATTCCTAGATTGCTAGTGTAGCTTAGACGAATAGCTTTCATACAGAATGCTTTTTAATTCTTTACCACTTCCTAGTTTGTATCTACACAGCAAAATAAGCGATCTGTTGTGAACAGAACAGTAGGGCATGAAGCAGAGGCATGAGAGTGTTAAACTGCATCCCTGAGGCACTTACATTTCTTTTCATTAGAGGTGCTCTTTTAGGGCATTTTTGAAGCTGTTGAAAATTCCTAAGTTCACAGGTGTGTTATTCCACAATGATTATACAATTTTAGGAAAAAAGACTTTCTCACTAGAGTTGTGTGTGAATGGTGGCCTATGTAATAGAATACTGTCATGATTCCTGAGATAATAGTTTTGGTTTCTGAGTGGCAGTTTGTGTAGAAGTAAAGTATGATATCTTTTATGAAGTATCTTAAAAGTAGGTGTGTTAAGAAGCTATGGTGCCCAGGCTGAAACACCACTGTTGATGTAAATTCAGTGTAGTACAATAGCTAGCTAGCATAGTAAAACTAAAAAAATTGATTTCAGCAGTTTGAATGAGGGAGGCATTTTTAAGCATCTTTAAGTATGACATTAAAAATGATATAGGTACATTTACATTAATATAAGTAAAACAAATCAGATTAACATTTCTTTTATTTTCAGGCAGTATATATTTTAGCTCTTTTCATTCACTCCAGCATTACTACCTTCTCTTATATTTCGCTCTTCCTCCTGAGCACTATTCTGCATACATCAATGTTCACTTTTCTCAGTGCTGCAGTAGCTTATAGCAATTTGGGTTATTTCCTGCCCTGAATACAGTGGCCCACAATTCATCAAAATTCTCTGACGCCCCTCCACTTATGCACCCTGACTGCTGTCTCTCAAGGTCTGCTGGGAGAAACAGCAGCCCTAGGCACCAGTTTCTTCAGTGCTTTCTTGCTGCCCTCAAGAGAGCACCTCTGGACTTCTCAGCATCAACAGACAACTCTGATCTTCTGTTTTTGTAACAAGACACATCTTTATTAAATTATCATATATGACATAGGCCATGGCCATGTTACATTTATATAAATGAAAATAAATCATAGTGACTTAATCACAGTTGCAAACATTATACATTCCAAACCATGCCGATACAACTGTAGCTGCAAATATTATGCATTACTTTTAACGTATCTGGTCGTTGTTAATCAACTGTCAACCATTACACAACTCATTCAAATTCTGCATTCTTTTAAACCTCATTCCGCCTCTGCATGTATTGATCCCACATTTCCCATTTTTTCCTTTGTAATTTGCTCTTACCTTTTTCTAACAATCCCATTTCCAGTTGTTTTATCTGTTACTATCTTCACTACTTTTAGTTTGTTTAGACTTTGATTTCCATTTTCTAGTAATTGCTTTTTGGCAGCCATCATAATAGACTCAGGAAGGCCTTACTATGTCTAGGCAATTCCAATTCTGTATTGTAGCTCAAAAAAATAATTTCCCTAGTTACTCCAGTTTGCTCACCCAGCATCGCTCACAGAACAGACTGCACGGAATCTTTAAAGTCTGCCAACTCAGTACACTCCCAGAAAATATGTTCCCAATTACCTCTTTCTTCCCTATCACACCTCCAACATTTGCGGTCTACCTGTGGAAAAATTCTTTGTCTGCTTGGGGTATAAAAATACCTATGTAAACTCTTTCCGGCAAAGATCCTACATCTTCTAGATTTTATTGCATATTTAGGAGATATACATATATTCCCCCTATTGTTTCTTTGTGAATTGCTTATCTAATCTCTTCCCATTCCTTCCTGACCACCTGTGATTGATTCTTATAGTTATCATGCAATATTTTATATGATCTTTTAATTATTTCTTTCTTAATGGCAACTTTTGTTCTAGAGTCTACTAAAAACTCCACCAGTGCTGGTCATTCGTTTAGGACCCCCCCCTATTTCTTTCTCTTCGCCTATACCTGATTTCAATCCTTGATATGGAAGGCAGTCTCTAGCCTGCAGTCCAGATAAGTTCTTGGCATCTTCCCATTCTGTTACCTTTCCCTCTCTAGTTATTTGCTCACAATACCTTGCCTGTTTTCTCCAATATATTCAAAAAGAATTCCCCTGCACGGAAGTGATTGCAACGCTCAAAAACACATGGTTAACAAAAAGCAGAAGCCAGCAACTGTGAGCTGTATGAACTGATTCAATTAGTTACAAAAAAATAAAAAAACACAAAAATAACAGACCGGTTTCGGCTATGGTGGTAACCTAGCCTTCGTCAGTGTAAATATTCATAATATTTAGAGGTTCTTTTATACATTGACATAATTAGTCACAAAATTTCATTGGTGAGCTCATGAATATTTATTAGTATACAAAATCATAAATATTCATTAAGACCAGGCTGGAAAAGTCCACCTAATTTAACAAGCCATTTCTTTTCTTTTATATTTAGTTTACTGTGCCACCCAGATTTGTTAGATCTGTCTCCTATTATTTTATCAATGATGGTAAAATGAAATCTTGCTGTGATATGTTTGAGTGCATTTATACAAGGTGTTACTCATTCTTTTACATTTTACATCACTAAGGTGTTCAGAAATACGTACCTTGAGAGGCCTAGATGTTTGTCCTATGTAAAATGCATGACAACTGCAAGAGGCCATATAGATAATCCAATCCGTGCTGCAATTTGCAGAAAACCTGATGTCATATATAGTACTGCAATTACTACTGGAGAATTGTTTGGTTTTAAGCAATTGTTTACAATTGCTGCAATGACCACATGGCATGCAGCCCACAAGTTTATCTCCAGAAATTAAGGTTTGGATCGTATTCTGGTTAGTAACATCATGGTGATGTTTGTAGTGACTGAAATGAGATCCGAAATTTTTCCCCCTTCTAAATGAAAACTTGCAAGTCTGGGATAAATGCTGTGACAAAACATTGTCAGCTAGGAGAATGTTCCAATGTCGTCTGATAGCATCAGTGACTCTGTTTGTATTTCTGCTGTATGCAGTAGTGAATCGTAAATTGTTACTTTTCTTTTGTGATTTATGTTTGTACTTGAGAATGGTCTTCCCTGTCCAGATTTGCAGCATAATTGCTTGCTGTATGTACATAACCCATACTGTAGCCCCTTTCTTCAAACCTGTTCGACAGATCTTTACGAAAAACCTGAAAGGCGTTTTCTTCTGAGCAAATGCGTCTCATCCTAATAAATTGAGACTTGGGGACGTTTTTTGGTAATATGTGCTGGATGAAAGCTGGATGCGTGGAGTAAGGTGTTATATTCTGGATATTTTCTGAATAGTTCTATGTGGATGTTACCAGCACATCTAAATATGTGATCTTGTGTTGGTCATAATTGATGGTAAATTGTAAACCCCATTTGTTATCATTGAGATACTCAACAAATTCCATCAGGTATTCTACATCAGACCTCCACACCATCCAGCAGTCATCCAGATATCTACGCCAAATATCAATTTCCATTAAATATATGTTGTGTGTAACATCATAAATGATTTGTTCTTCTATGTATGCCGTATACAGATCTGTATATATGGGGGCAAATGATGCGCCCATTGCAGTACCTTGTATTTAGAGATAACATCGTTTTCCATAGAAGAAAACATTTTTGGTCAGAACATGTTCAGTTAGGCATATAAGAAAAGTGTTAAAGCCAGGTTTGTATAGCTCTGATTTGTATAGCCAATATTCAAGCCCTGCCCAATGTGGTATGTTGGTGTATAGCGCACTAACATCCAAGGTGCATAACAACCAGTCGTCTTCAATTTGCATGTCATTTATGATACCTAAAAATTCTGTGGTATCCTGAATTCTAGATATTACCCATCTCAATAATGGTTTGAGATGTTTAGTTAGAAATTCAGATAGTGGTTCATTTAAGGAACCATTACCTGCCACAATTGGTCTGCCTGGGGGATGCAAAGGATCTTTGTGAATTTTGGGCTGAAAATAGATATATTGGCTATTGGGATCAGATATAGTGAGATGATTTTTGGTGTTTTGTGTAATGATGCAATTTTCTACTGCTGAATCCAAAAACGTATCTATTTGTTGTTTAAACATAGATGTTGGATCAAGAGGCATTTTGGTATAATATCTGGCATCTTCCAGCTGTCTCTGAGCCTCAGCATCATATTGGGTCCAATTCATGACTACCACAGCACCACCTTTGTCTGCAGAGATGATAACCAAATTTTTGTTATTGATAAGTTCCTGTAAGGTTGATATATCTGTCTTTGAGAGATTGTTAGATTTGGGGTGAGTCATATCCGAAGTAAAGTGTAGATCTTTGAGAATACTATTTTGGAAAAGACTCACACAAGGATGCATTTGTGGGACAAAGGTGGATTTGTGGTATTTAAAATTATCAGCAGTAACATCATCATATTTTTTGTCATGAAAATACAGTTTTAAGTTAAGCAGTCTGCAAAATGCTGTCACATCTTGTGCAAATGTGTCTTCAGGAACAAAAAAACCCAGTATAAAAGAGAGACCTTTATTTAGCAAAACAGTTTGTGAGTCAGATAATGTTACATCAGAAATATTTAGTACATTTGTTCTAGCATGCTTGTTTGTTTGTCAACAGTTCCATTAAGCCCTCCAAACTTCTTATTTTTTCGATGTTTCCTGCCTCCCCTCTTGTAAGGCCTAAAGGGGCCACACTGTTATTACGTTTGGGGATGGGGGAATCTGAGGTTTGCTGTGTGTCCAAATCCATGCCAGAAGAGGAATCACCCCCCGATGAATCAGTATGTGCATTGTGTTTTCTAAGAATGGACTTGGGACGTTTGCGTTTAGGGGTGGTATTGGTTTTAATGATAACCACCTTCAAACCTAGCATGTCTAGTATGTTGAAAGGGATGACCTTTGTCATAATCTGTTTCGTCCCTTTGAACCTTTTTGAGTTTCTTTTCCTTGAGTTGTTGTTCAAAGGTAAGTAAGTCTGAGCTAAGTTTAGACAATAGGGTGGAAAAAAACGGTTGGTCCTTATATTGATTACTGTCATCACATAATTTGCTAACATTAAGGATTTCCCTGTCAATAGTATGTTCATAGTATCTGGATAATGTTTCCACATTTTTCATGGAACAGTTTTGTTGTATTGTTGACGATTCACTGGTTAGTTGTTCATCTAATTCAGTTACTAATGGCTGAATTTCAACTCTAAGCCCTCTCGGAGTTATCCCCTTAGCCATGTACGCTTTGAATAATTTCAGATGCCATACATTGGACCTTAATGTTCTTATGCTTCTATTAAGTTGTTGAAACAACTTTTCACAGTGGGTTTCGGGATTATCTATGGTATTAAAACTATTGTCATTGGGTCGTTCTCCTATCCCAAAAATGCCCAAGTCTTCCTTGTCAGAAGAGAGCCCAACCAAGATCCGATTTAGATGCATTATGGAAATAAAAAAGGAGATATTGGATACAAGGGTGTAAAGGAGCCACACAGACTCAAATGTAGGTTAGAGACAATTTCAAAGATAAAACTTAGTCAAATAAAATGTTTGGTCAAAAGCCAGATTCACACTTGTGTATTAGCTAAAGACCAATTTCAATTATAAGAAAATTTCAAATATAAAGAAAATGAATGCAGTACCACATCTTAGAGATTAAAAGGATTGTATGTGGAAGCTGGGCAATAATGGCCAGTCAAACTTAATCAAATATTGAGTCAAAGCCAAAAGTTTTAAACCATATGAGGTCTAAGTTGTTAGGAACAGCCCTGACAAGAATAGTCGTACACGGATCTTGTCGGCTTACATTGAATATACCATCAAAATATTTGTAAATATAACCTCTGATAGTTGCCAAAAATCTTTGCCACATCCAGATCCACTTATAAATGAGAAGCAAATGTTAGGACAATAATAGTAACTGCAATATAATTATATCGCAATAGCCCATAACAGGTACCAAATTAGTTGTAGAAGAGTCCAAAGTTGGCTAAAAAAAATGTGTAAATCAATAAAATATAGTTGTCTGTAGTCTACTATTGAGTCCATTAAAAAAGGACCCATTATCTATTTAAATTGGTGTCCTATCGATTGAACAAATTGAACTGACATGGGAAAATATACTAAAAATATCATATATGTATGTATATCGCTCCCTCAACCACTGTAAATTAAACTGATGGAAAGATAGGACCAATATATTTCTTGCAAGATAATACTGTATTATATAATCTTATTTAGTGTGACCATACTTATAAGTGGTCTCAATATGTCCAGCAAGTCCAAAATGATTCACAGTATTATTGGCATCTGCAATGTATAAATTCTCAGAGCTGTATTAATATGAGTGACTTAGACATGCTGACCATATAAGTTGTCAATTAGGGAAATATCTAACTGTAGCCTTATTGTGTTATACAGCCACACTACAAAATATGTTAAATGAGACTTAAAAATTTTGGTAGTAAGAACAACATTGATTTAGACCATGTCAGGCATGCAATTATTATATAAGTAATGCAATAATGATTGTCAGCATGAATCTATATCTGAGTCCCAAAGTTGTATTGGCTTGATATCTTTAACAAAATAAGTCTAAGAAATACACATAAATCAGTTGTAAAAAAATGTAGTCCAAGGTTACCTGTCTGCCTTGCAGGTGCAATGAATCCTGAATCATAGGACAAAGAAATGTAATGCTTGATATAATAATGGCCTTAGTATAAATGGACTTATTTTATCAAATCATATAGATGTATTGCCATTATGTCAAGTTAAGCACACAATCATATATTTGTCCATTATAATTCTGAAACAACCCTCAACCTTATGTATTTATTGAATCACAAGGTGATAGCCCTACAACCTGCAATGGATGAGACAGCTTTCCGTGTTGGTAAATCAGATTGCCACACAATCTCGAATGCTATCAGTACCCAGTCACAATAAAAAATATATGTGTTTATCAGTCCCAAACAAAACACAAAGTAATACCTTTGTAATAGAAAATGGTATTACTTGCTTATAAAGTTAAAAAAAATTATTGTTTAAATGTCATGAAAGACGGCCCGTGGTAATGTAACAGGTGTCCACTAGTAAAATTAGTTCCGCACAGAGTTCCTGATGTGATCCAAAAGCTTTATAACCATTCGTTGACCATAAATGTTATTTGTATATGAAGGTCTAATTTGGCATGCTCGCAGCCGTTTTTCCAAAAGTCCTATGTTCACACAATACAGGGATTAATGAGGTTTGATACCTGAACACCAGCTACCAATGTTGAACACACTGATGCTCCCTGATACACCTCCGATAGCGTCCAGGTGAAATATATAATATAAACTAGCAATTTAGCAATATTTCCATATTAATGTAATATGAAAAAAACGGCCCAACAAAATGGCCGATAGTGAAATTAATTTTGCCCCAAGTTCCTGATATTATCCAAAAGATTTATAACCATTTGTTGTCCAGAAATCGTTGTTAGGATATAAAAATCTACTTGGACATATTCACAGCCGTTTTTCGGAAATCATGTGCTCTCGCTGTATGGAAATGTGTAAGGTTTTACAACCAGGATCGAGCTGCCACCAAGCTGCCAATGTTAAACACACCAATAAGCCTTAATACACCTCCGATATTGTCCGAGTGAAGAAAATCATGTAGATTTTGGACGTGGTACAAAGCGACTGTAGTTGGTAAGGTCCTGGTTTAAGAAGGCCCAGCAAATTGCAAATGCAACCTGAGAAACTGTGCGCACAGTAATTTAAATTTGTAGACCACAGTCATGGATGGTTAAAAGAAAGTCCTCGGCTATATAAAGCCAATAGTTATATCCAGCCAAAGTATAAATATGAGCTCAAAAAAGTGGAGAATCTGGTACAAATTCTTCCCACACAGCAAACCACAGACTACCAGCAGGAAACAGAATGTGCACTCAAAAAGAATTCCCCTGCATTGAAATGATTGCATGGCTCAAAAAACACATGGTTAACAAAAAGCAGAAGCCAGCAAGTATGAGCTGTATGAACTAATTTAATTAGTTACAAAAAAAATAAAAAACACAAAAATAACAGACCGGTTCCGGTTATGGTGTTAACCTAGCCTTCATCAGTGTAAATATTCGTAACATCTAGAGGTTCTTTTATACATTAATATAATTAGTCACAAAATTTCATTGGTGAGCTCATGAATATTCATTAGTATACAAAATCATAAATATTTATTAAGACCAGGCTGGAAAAGTCCACCTAATTTAACAATCCATTTCTTTTCTTTTATATTTAGTTTACTGTGCCACCCAGATTTGTTAGATCTGTCGCCTATTATTTTATCAATGATGGTAAAATGAAATCTTGCTGTGGTATATTTAAGAGTGTGTTTATACAAGGCGCTACTCATTCTTTTACATGTGCTTAAAACCAAACAGTTCTCCAGTGGTAAGTGCAGTACTATATATGACATCAGGTTTTTTGCAAATTGCAGCATAGATTGGATTATCTATATGGCCTCTTGCAGTTGTCATGCATTTTACATAGGACAAACATCTAGGCCTCTCAAGTTACGTATTTCTGAACACCTTAGTGATGTAAAATGTAAACCGGGTGGTTGGTTTTGGGGTAGCCTTTTGGGTAGGTTTTAGTAGCTGGTTTACATTTTTCCAAAATTTTTTGGGGGTTGTGTTGATATTTAGTTAGGTTCATAGGTAGGTACTAGGCTATTGGTCCTAGGGCTTATATAAGCCTAGCCATAAAGATTCCCTGGCTTTCGCCACCCACAAAAAAATTATTTTCCTGTGCCCCTGTCGAGCAGCGCCACAGAAGTGATCCCCGGGGTGACTTTTCTATTTCCCATCCAATTGTCAAGATTTTTCTTAAAGAGGGCTAATAAGGTGCTCTGCTTGACATGAATTTGGCAGTCTGTTCCAGAGTATGGAAAGTCTCTGGGACCAGAACCTATCCCTCCAGCATGTTTTGTTTATTGTGGTGACAATGTTTAGGTCCCTGGAGCGTGTGGCTCGGAGGGATTGGGATTTCTTTAAGTGTAGCATGTCCAACAGCTCTGGGTTTGACATGGCCTTGTATGTTAGGCAGAGATTGCCTCTGAGTAGGCAATATGCTATGGAGTAGAGCTGGAATTTTTTGAGAGTCTGCATAGGGCAACTTTTTGAGGCCGGTGATGATCTTTGTGAGATATTTCTGCGGCCTTTCCAGTTGTTGTAAATGTCTTGTGAGGTACATATCAAACAGGGTGTTGTACTCTATAATAGGTCTAATGAGAGAAGAGTAGAGTGGAACAATGACCTCCTTTTTTCTGGATGAGAAACCTTTTGTGATGGTGTGCCACATAGAAGGATTTCTTGACTACTGTGATGATGTGGTTTTCAAAGGAGAGACTACTGTCCACCTGTGTCTCTAGGTCCCTTTCACATTTTCGGTGTTAAGTGAACTACCACCTTTGTGGTAGTTCATGGGCACAGGGTTTTTCCCAAAGGAGATGACTATGCATTTTTTGGCATTGAGATTGAGGCCATGGCTTTGACACCAGGCATGTCTCAGTGAGCCCCTTTTGTAGAATATCCACTTCATTTGTGGATTCAATAATGGCTCCCAGTTTGCAGTTGTCTGCGAACTTTGTTAGCCGTGGACCCTCAGTGTTGGCCTGAACTTCAGTGAAATAGATGCCAAACAAGAGGGGGACCCAGGACTGAACCCTGTGGTACTCCACTTGTTACTGGTCTGGAGTCGGATTTGGAGTTGGCTACTTTCGCTGTGTGGGTTCGGTCAGTGAGCCATGTGGCAGCCCATCACGTGACATAGGGATTTATGTCCAGTTTAGTGAGTTTATCTATGATTCCAGAGTGGGGGGTGGTGTTGAAGGCCTTGGCGAGGTCTAAATAGGCTATGTGAACCACCTTACCCTCGTCCATGGCTCTGGTGACTGCTTCAAAGAAGTCAGTCAGGTTTAAGAGACATGCTCTACCTTTCACGAACCCAAACTGGGTGGGGTCCAGAGTTTGAAAGTTATCTATGTCTTTGTTTATAAGTTGCATGACCTTGCAGATCAGGCTCGTCAGGCTAATGGGGTGGTAGTTCCCGGGGTATGTGGTGGATCCCCCCTTATGGAGTGGGATAACTGTAGATGTTATGTGATCCTATCTCGCCTACATTCTGACTGATGGGTTCGGAGCCGATCCCTCGGCTCCGACTCGGCACGCTTATGCCAAAGAGCGAAGTCTCTTATTGGCTGAGCTTATTATATCCCAGGATGCACCACTACCAGTCCCCCAGATCTCGTTTGCCGCTAACAAGTGAAGACGTGGTCTCGAGCTGGCTGAGCTAAGTAGTGATTAATTTCACTAGTTTTTCTGTCAGGAATTTCTATTTTTCTTCAACAAAAGCTGTTTTAACAGCTATTCTTGTGTTTTGAGTGAGTTTGGTGGAATTTACTTAGTAAATTCTTGTGTTGTGAGTGTTGACTAGGAGTACCTCTTGTGTGTAAAGGCCTTTCCCGGTCTTTTTGATTGTAGGTGACTTCTGTTTTGTTAGGGATCTCGGATCCTTTATACTGTGGATAGTTTATCTTTCTTGTTAAAAAAGGTCAAAGAAGAGAGAATTTCTTAATAATTTACAGTGTTTGTACTGTGTTTTGGACTTTAATTCACCGGAATGTCTCAGGTACCTAGGCCTTCAGGCTTTAAAAAGTGCACCAAGTGCAACTTTAAAATGTCGATCACAGATGACCACTCTCTCTGTGTTTATTGTTTGGGTGCAAAGCATTTGCAGGAGTCCTGCAGCGTGTGTCACGCTTTTTCCTCGAGGGTCCTCCAAGAGAGGAAAAATAAGCTCATATTAAAAGGTCTTGTAAAACCCTCCTTCGAAGAAGCTTTAGCATCCTCTCCTTCTCCGCTAAAAAGAAAGGGCGGCTCCGACCAGTCCGTCGGATCCGACCGCCAAAAGACATAGGCAGGTTTCTCCTTCGGCTCCAAGGACTTGGAGCCGAGGGCGAACGGTCTGCCTCGATGCCACCAGTCTCGACTCCTCTGGCTTTGGAGCCGATGGCTGGGGCATCGAGGCGGTCACCTTCGCCGGCTCCACTGGTCTCGGAGCCGACAAAGGTTGTCCGCTCAGACACTTCCTCCTCGGCGCGAAGTCCTCCTCGGCACCGATGGAAACTAGTGTGGGTATTCCTTCGCCGATAGTCATCGAGTCGCCGAGCTGGTCCCCTAGCCCCTTGGGGCCGTTGGAGAGGCCATCTCGAACCCGTTCAGTATCCTCTAGGTCATCGAGGATGTCAGATTCGGACATAGACAGGGTGCTCCAAAGACTGTTCCAGTCCTCAGTCTTTCCAAAATTTGTTTCGGCTCCGACCCAGTTGGCTTCGGAGCCGATGGCCCATGCCCATGTCATTGCTATTCCTCCTCCGACCGCTTCAGCTCCGTCGGAGCAGGTGCTGTTGGAGCCGGTGGAGATCTTAGGGTCGGCTCCGACCCTTACTCCAACCCCGGCCTTCGGGTCCGAGTTTGGTACACGGACTTCTTCGGCTGGACCTGAGGGTGATGTTTGGGACCTATGCTGTCGGTTCCGAGCCTCCCTCTCGGTGCTTCGCTGCGGGACTTCCGTCTGCTATCATGGCTCGGGACCGGACACTCTCAGGATTCTAGGGGTCCGGCTTTCAGAGCTATGAGGAGTGCCTTGGCCAAGTCTTCTTTGGCCATCTCTCCGGCTTTACCGGCACCTTCCCTGGGCGTGGAGACTGGGTCTTTGGCAGTTCCCCTGTCCTTAGGCAGCGGAGCCCCTGGGCCTGAGGTTACCCCCATTGGGGGTTCCCCTCCTCCTGAGGGTTCTTCGGAGTTGTCTTCAGAGGAACCCCCAAGGAAGAGGTCGTGCAAGAGGAAGCACGTGCACTCCCGCGAGTCTATTACATCCGACACTGATCTTGATGATGCGGAGGGGTCCCCGAAGTCGCCCTCGGATGATGTCTCATTTGCAGACATCTTAGAGATCCTCAAACAACGAGGCGGCTGGATATCCAAACCCCCCTCTGCTGATGAGTCAGTGCTCCTCAAGGCCTTCGGGCTCAGCCCTCCGCCTCCTGGGTGTCTCCGCCCTTGACGAGCTCCTGGATTTAGTTTGTCGGAGGGCGTGGGAACATCCAGATACCGTGGAACCAGTCCTTCTCGTCCTAACAAATTTTTGTCTGCCCCACCGGAGAAGGAGTTCCTCACTAAAGGCGTGGCTGTAGATGCCATGGTGGTGGCATCTGCTACACAACAGGACGTGGCAGAGGCTTCAACGTCTGTCCATCCTCCTAATAAGGAGTCTAGGAGCATGGACCGGCACGGAAGCACCCTGACTTCAGCGGCCTTTACTTTAAGGTCCCTGAATTATTTGGCACATTTTACCAGGCTTCAGAGGGATCTGGTCAAGGAGCTGTCAGATTCCTCTCAGGTAACCTACCTGAGCAGCTAGCCCAGTCGGTTAGCTCTCAGTTGGCTATCCTTGCTTCAATTTCTAACTCGTCCATGAGGCTCATTTCAGATGCGGCAAGGGGCGGGTAGAGCGGCAGGCACAGGCGTGGCTCACGGAGACAAGCCTGGCTCCGTTGTGTCGTTTTGGAGGCCTTCAAGTCTTCCTTCCGACGCTCCCTTTGATGGGTCCTCTTTATTTGGACCTAAGGTTAAAGACACTCTTACCGCTGTGAGCAAGAAGGAAAAACTTTATCTGCCGTAGGTGCACGTTATTCCACTCCCTTCGGCCTTATCCCAAGGCTAAAGGAGGAGGGAAGATGTGGTTCCAAATCACGTAAGTTTTTCCATCAACAGCAGGAAGATTCCCCTTCCAGAGGCAGAGGACGGGAAATTTTTCTGGGAGACGCCGTCCCAGAGGCGGCAGAGGGCCCCGCAATTCTGGAGACCGCGAGTCCTTTCGTGGCTCTTCAGCCTCCCACACTTCATGAGGGATTGCCCGGCTGTGCTGCTCCGGAGCCAGTCGGGTGCCGTTTTGCCAAGCATCTAAAAGCCTGGGAGTCAATCACTCAGGACAGATGGGTGCTTCGGATTATTGCCGGAGGTTACACCATCCCCTTCACACACTCACCCCCACCGTCCAAAAAAATCCCGGACCCACCACCCAGTCAAAGGGAAATTGCAGCCGCAGAAGCTTTAAAGCTGCTAGAAAAAGGAGTCATCCAACCGGTCCCCACAGACCAGATCGGATCTGGAAATTACTCAAAGTTCTTTTTAGTGCCAAAAAAGACAGGGGACCTGAGACCAATATTGGATCTCAGCAGACTAAACCAATCCGTCACGAAATCCAAATTCCGAATGGTCACGTTACAATCCATTCTCCCATTGTTGGAGAAGGATGTTTGGATGTGCTCCATAGATCTCAAGGACGCCTATTATCACATACCGATACATCGGGCGTCCAGGAAGTATCTGCGCTTCAGCCTAGGAGACAGTCATTTCCAATTTTGTGCTCTGCCCTTTGGTCTCACCACAGCCCCCAGGGTGTTCACCAAATGTTTGGCAGTAGTAACGGCTCACCTGAGGAGTCTTGGATTCCAAGTGTTTCCCTATCTGGACGACTGGCTCCTGACTGCCACCACCAGTCATCTACTAATGGACAACCTCAAAGCCACCATCTCCCTGGGTGCTACCCTGGGAATTACATTCAATTGGTCAAAGTCTGTCTTGCTGCCCTCTCAGCGCATAAGGTTCATAGGAGCAGAGATAGACTCAAAATTGATGCACGTTTTCTTCCTACCGAAAGGATCCAAACTTTACAAGGCCAAGTTCAAGCCCTGATTTCAAGATCCAAGGCCCCAGCCAGGATGGTCCTACAAGTTTTAGGTTCGATGTCTGCCACGGTTCTTCTAGTTCCTCTGGCAAGATTGCACATGAGGATTCTTCAGTGGCTATTATCGACTCAATGGTCCTTTCAGGATCTTCCCTCAATCACCCCATTATGATTACAGAAACATGCAAACGGGACCTTCGCTGGTGGCTTCAGACATCCAATCTAAATCAGGGAAGTCCTTTTGTTATTCCCTCTCCAGTGGTCACCCTGACGACAGATGCCTCCCAGACAGGGTGGGGGGGGGCATTGTCTGGGCAGGTTAGTTCAGGGCTCCTGGCTTCCAGACGAAACTTTTCTCCACATCAATGTATTGGAGATGAGGGCTGTACTTCTGTCCCTACAGGCCTTACACAAGTTTCTCCCTCAGGGCATAATCGCCATCCACACAGACAACATGTCGGTGGTCTGGTATCTAAACAAACAAGGAGGGACCAGATCTTACCCCCTTTGCAGAGAGGCCATGAGGGTGTGGGAATGGGCTGTAGCTACCAGCCGTTTCTTGATAGCGACCCACATTCCGGGGAAATCAAATATATTGGCAGACAGATTAAGCAGGACAATTCTCTCTCCTCACGAGTGGTCCTTAAATGAAACAGTAGCAGCTCAGGTTTTCAGGAGATGGGGGACGCCGTGCTGCGACCTGTTTGCAACACCACAAAATACAAAGTGCAAAAGGTTCTTCTCCTTGACTCCACATCAGGGGGAAGCAGCTATGGATGCTCTAGCACAACCTTGGCCAACAGGGCTACTTTATGCCTTTCCTCCGATTCCACTTCTCTCCAAAGTCATTCAGAAAGCTTCTCAATTGGGGTCCACAATGATACTAATTGCTCCGCACTGGCCTCGTCAAGTATGGTTTCCCTACCTGAAGAAACATGCGGTGGACGATCCTTGGACTTTAGATCTAACTCCGGATCTGCTAATTCATCAGTTGGGACGACAACATCAGTCCCTTCACTCCTTGAAGTTGACAGCTTGGCTCCTCCACTTCCGACTTTAGTCAGAAATCACACATTAGACCCGGAAGTTATTCACATTTTATCTTCAGCCCACAAACCCACCACTAAGAAATTGTACCTCAGTAAGTGGAAGAGGTTTGCTATCTGGGCTCAACTCAGGGGCTTAGACCCTATCACTGCTCCAATCCCAGAGGTTTTGACATTCTTAACATCCCTGTTTAATCAAGGATCTTCTGTCTCTACTATTAAAGTCCAACTAGCGGCTATCTCTAAATTTCACGAATCCATGGATCCTCCATTGATGAGCAGCAGATTATGCAAAACTTTCATTAAAGGTGCGGGCCTGTTAAGACCCCCAGTTTTTCATCCTGCGCCTCCATGGGATCTTGATTTGGTGCTTTGTGCATTAACATCTTCCCCTTTCGAACCGGCTGCTACATGTGAGTTAAAATATCTGTCTTGGAAAACTGCCTTCTTAGTTGCAATTACCTCTGCAAGAAGAGTTTCAGAGCTTCAAGCCCTATCTATCAAACCACCGTACTTGATTTTTCACAAGGATAGAGTATCACTTAGGCCTAATCCATCTTTTGTCCCAAAGGTCTGTTCTAATCTCTGTCTCCAACAATCTCTAGAGCTACCAGTTTTCTTTCCAAAATTCTCCAATGAAGCAGAATACACTCTCCATAAATTGGATGTTCACAGGCAATTGCTCTTCTATTTAGACAGGACTCAGCAAATTCGTAAATCAGACCAGTTGTTTGTGTCCTTCTCAGACAATAAATTGGGTAAAACCACCACAAAAGCTACTATCTCCAAATGGATTAGAGATTGTATAACTCAGGCTTATTCCTCTTCGAATAAGCAACTTACAACATCTATCAAAGCTCACTCTACCAGAGCTATGGCGACTTCTATAGCTTTTCATTCCAAGCTCGCTATTTCTGAGATTTGTGCTGCGGCTACTTGGTCCAATCCGCACACTTTCATTTCCCACTATAAATTGGATGTGGCATCTAAAGGGCGAGCATCATTTGGTTCCACGGTACTCAGGAGTGTTTTCCAGTGAGCCACCCAGGATTCAGGTGCTAGGGACGCTGTCCCATCAGTCAGAATGTAGGCGAGATAGGATCACATAACATCTTTTAGTTATGTACTCACCATAACTTCAGATGTTTGGGATCCATCTCGCCCACATTCCTAATACCCACCCTCCTTCCCCCTGCCTTGGAGATCAGAAGAGATTGAACGGTTTGAGTTCTACTGTTTTTATCTTGTTTCATCTGACGATGTTATATAATCAGTGCGTGCATGTGTGCATGTATGCGGACAAACTAGATCTGGGGGACTGGTAGTGGTGCATCCTGGGATATAATAAGCTCAGCCAATAAGAGACTTCGCTCTTTGGCATAAGCGTGCCGAGTCGGAGCCGAGGGATCGGCTCCGAACCCATCAGTCAGAATGTAGGCGAGATGGATCCCAAACATCTGAAGTTATGGTGAGTACATAACTAAAAGCTGTGGGCCATTCAGTAGGCACAAAGCCTGAACTGAGGCTATGATTGAATATGGTACTTAGGTGGGTTGCCAGTTCATTTTGTAGTTCGTGTTAGAACACAGATGATGTTGTCTGGTCCCATGGATGCTGTATTCTTGGCTTTGGAGAGTGCATTTTTTTACCTGTGTGGCCGTGATTACTGGGACTTGGCATTCTTCTGGTATTGAGATGGGCCCTTTAGGGGGTGAGAGGGGGTGAAATTAGCACTGAACCTATCTGCCAGGATGTTGGCAATATCAGTTGGTTCTGTATATTTAGTGTCATTGTACTATAACTCAGAGCAGATCTGAGGGTTGCCATTGAGATTCTTGACATAGCTATAGAATGCCTTGTGGTTGTTTGTAAAATCTATGGTGAATTTGTTTTCGTAACTAGCTTTGTAGAATTTTATGAGGGATCTCAGCTTCTTACTGAGGCCGACAAGAGTTTTTTTTCAATCATGAGATTTTGCTTTTTTTTTTTTGCAACAGTTTCTTCCTTCTGTTGTAGAGTTTCTTTATGGCAGATGACCACCAGATTGGTTTCCTTTTTTTGGAGGAGAGCGTCTTGTTTCTGTTTGGGATGGCACGGTCCATGCACACGTGTATGTGCTCGTACAGTGCATTGGTGTAGGATTCAGCAATCATACTTCTACTTTCTGTCTGCATGGGTGTCGTGAAGTTTGGCACTTCTGTCTTATGAAGCATGAAGTTGTCTTTGGAGAAGTTTTTTACGATGGTTACCTTAATGGCGGGTGGGGGGCAGGATGTGGATGGTCTAGGGTGATTAGCTTATGGTCGAATTTCACCAATGAGGAGCTGACCTCTGGTGTGGAGCATCGGTCGCCCATGATGGTAATGACCAGGTCTAGGATATTGGTGCCCCTGGTGGGGGTATGGATAGGTTGATCGAAGGCGTTAGAATTTATGAATTCAAAAAACATTGAGCAAATGTGTTGATATATAAGTAGCTTTCCCAGTTAATGGTGGGGTAGTTGAAGTTGCCCAGTGTTAGGGTATTTGGTTGTACCTTAATATTTTCCAGTATGTTAAGAAAAGTGGAGTGGAATCTTGTGGCCTGGTGGGGGATTTGTATCAGGCTCCAATTTGGATTGCAGTCTTGCCTAGTGTTGCACTTGGAGAATTTTGGATGCATTATATTGGGCAACTAGCCTGGAGGTGTGGATATCCTTGGTGAATATGGACACACCTCCGCCTTAGTGTTTCGGTCCAGGTTAGGTGGCTGAAAGGTGTGGTATGAATTGTAGCCTAGCATTGCAGGGGTGCTCTCTGGAGCCTTGAACCCGGTCTCTGCCAATGTTCTCCATTTTAAGGAGTGCCTCGAGTGAGTGCATTTTGAGGTTTAGACTTCTAGCATTGAGAAGCATTACACTCCGATTTTGTTTACTTTTACCTGTTACGGTGGTAATTTTGTCATTTGAACCTTGCCTAAAAAAGGCACTGTAGGGGGGTGACAAGAGCCTTAGCCAGTATCCGGAATCCCAGGGGTGACAGGTGCAGGCCATCTCTGGGAAAGCATAGTGGTCTGTCGATCATCTCATCCCAGGCAGACAGATACCGGATCCCCTTAGAATGACACCAGAAGCTTAGCCTGTTGTTGAAGTCAATAATTTTGTCCTTGTACTGTGGTATCATTCTGGGCGATAGGAGGATGCGACTCAGGGCTAGGGTTATACCTACCTGGGCTACAAGATCCAAGAGCTCCTCCATGTCTCTCTTCATGTAGTCCAGGGAGGTGTGTCTTAGGTTATTCACTCCAACATGAACAATGACAGAGTCATATTTGTACTTGTTGTGGAGTGACTTGAGTGCGTGCGTTATGTGGCGGATCCTGGCACCTGACAGGCAGCTGACTGTAGTTTTCTCCTTGTTTAGCCTGGTGAGTAGGACATCAGTGTGCCTGACTATAGAGTCACCTATGACTAGTGTGTTGGGTACGTTGTTTTGCCTTAAGGGCTGAGGTTGAGTGGCACACTGGTATTGTAAGCTATGTGTCACTTGGGTTGTGTTGGGGGGTGGTGGTTGTTTGTGTTTCAACTTCAAAGATCTCTGTTGCTTGGGCAGATTTATATTAAGAGCCTCCATGTATGTAGGTGTGTGTTTTGTGTTACTGTATGTGGGTTTTGGTGGTGTAAGTTTTGAAGGACAGTGTGTTATGTGTGGTGTGGTGCGGGTGTTTACCTTCTCCTCTTGACTGACTAGTCCAGTCTTAGCTGGAGAGAGCTTGGCTTCCAGCTTGGCTATATAAGTGCATCTTTCACAGGTTGTAGTGTTGGGTGGTAGGAGGAGACGGTTGTCTGTGTACATGAGGCAATTGCTACATTGTCCCAAGATGCCTAGATTCACCAGGTGGACAGGAGAAAACACCAGGAGCTAACCCTTGGACATCTTCCATAAACATTTCCATTTGTACCTTTTCTTGATTTCCATATTTCTCTGCTTTATACAGACTTTCATAAACTTTTCAAAATATTTCTAATACTTCTACAGGATCCCTTGTTATCTTCTATGCTATAGGCTTCCTAAACTTGGTGACAACTCTTTCCGCTTTCTGTTGCCTGAGTCATCGTGCTCAAAGTTTTTGTGCTCTAGAGTAATTATCAAAAAACAGTTGCTTAACAGCAATGTTTCTAAACTCATACATATTATCGCGGTAATTTCTTATTTTCTGTTTAGCATTCTGCAGTTGTTCCTCCTCTTGTTCTGTGAGATTCCCCGTATTTTGCAATACTTCAGTATTTGTCAGTCCCTCTAAATAATTCTTGTTACTTCTTAACCACATCTCCCTTTCTTTTATTTCCACCCAATTTTTAAATTTCACTTTAATTTTATCCCACTCCCTAGCTATACTTTCAGAGGTTTCTATCTTCTCTAATAGCTGTTGAATAATTTCAACTACCTATTCCTTAAATTCCTCTCTTTTCAACAGATAGGTGGGAAAGTGCCAGTGTCTCATTTTTATTTCATTACCCTGCATTTTTATTTTAGTTATTATTGGCCCAATGATCTGAAATAGTTACTGGGTGTGTCAAGACCTTCAGTTAAATGCACTTGTTCCTGTGAAAGGTAAATTCTGTCTTGCCTAGCCCAGTTCTTGTATCTTGGAGAATAATGTGTAAATTCACTCTGAATTCCTAGTACTGAATTCACATCTTCCATGCCAAATGTTTTCATACATTTCTTTAAAAATCTACCCTACTCTGTTATATTTCCCTTTCTGCCACCCAGACACATCTTCACTGTTGCAAATTCCAGTCCCTACCTATAAGTAATATTCCTTGCCAAAAGCTGATTATTTCTCCCAGAATTTTCTTCAGCTCCATTAAAGCAATTTTCAGTGGAATATAAATACATAGAAAAAAACAAAACACTGTGTCGGAAGGTGAACCAGGAACGAACGACCAACTAGAATAACTACGTTTATTCCATAAATGACAAAAAACATGTTGTGAGCACTTTCATATAATGAAATATTATACTTCATCAGACAAAGATCCAACACATTCTATTCAATTTAAACTATAAAATAGTGTCATCATGATGTCATTTCCTTTATCTAATTAATGACTTTCCAAATCAAACATTACATATTACAAACACCGTGTTCACTAACATCAGTATTTAGAAACTAATATGTCCCTATTACCCTCAGCAGCCTACCTACTATAAACATACATAGTACTTGTATGAAATATTTAAAATACATTTATAAAATTTATATACATCTATTTTATTATAAATTAATAAACCTAATATAATAACCATTAAATACACTATAATTAAATATCAGTTCTCTATAAAAATGTGTATATATATATATATATATATATATATATATATAAAATTCTATAACACGTATGCATATGTATATTTCCTATACTATATCTCTCCACCTCTCCTGTTAATGCAGCAGCTTATTTTAATGAATAATCAACATTAACCACTTATGTATTCTTTTAACCTTTCTTTAATGGTGACAAATTTTGTTTCTTTTAAGCACTTTTAATTTAAGTAAAGGCATATAGAGCTATGCTCATTGATACCTGGCCAAGTGTCTGCTTGCAATCTTACTTGCCATTCTAATTCTTTGAGTTCTAAAAGTACATTCCATGGTGTTTTGTCATCAATTATAACTTGGTCTATAATAGTAAGATAAATAAGAAAAGAAAATATACGTATAATGAAACCAGATAAAAGGGAGAGGGGCAGTGATTATGGATATCCAAGATTATAATAGAAGGTTAAATAATATTCTAAATACTGATACATATTTGAAAGTGTCAATGAATGAAATTAATGGAGCATATAAAACAATATATATGCAGTTACATGATATGTTCATAGACAGACGTATCAGTATAGAATTGTATAATTATTTGAATGCATCACCTGCTAGAGTCCCTGTGTTCTTTGGAACCCCTAAAGTGCATAAATCTATTTCTGATCCACCTATGCGTCCCTTAGTAGATGGTAGGGACTCTATCACATCAGCAATTGCAAAATATATAGATTTTCAAATTTAAAAATATTCTTAAAAATCAAGAACAAATTTGTAGGGATTCCTGGTCATTTTTACAATATATGAATAATATAGAATGTAACAGTAATGACATTTTGGTCACAATTGATGTATGTGATCTTTATACAGTTATCCCACAAGAAAAGGGGTTAGAATGGACCAGTGAAATGTTACAAGATAACCATATGCAACAAGATAAAATTAATTTATTAATAGAGTTATTAGAAATAGTTTTATAGTTTTGAAGTACATTTTTTTAGCATTTAATAATGAATATTATTTACAGACAAAAGGCATTGCGGTGGGCTCCCCATGTGGGGGAGCTTATGCTAATATAACTATGGCCTATTGGGAGAAGAAATACGTTTTCAGTAGTAGATTTAATAGATTTATTAAATCTTATTTTAGGTATCAGGATGGCATTAGTATTATTTGGCAAGGAACACAATATATATTGGAAGAATTCCTGTTATATATAGGTCAAACTACAACATTTTTTAAGTTCACATGGAATATCAGTAATGACTATATGGAATATCTAGATATTAAACATATTAAAGATTACAGAGAAAATAGATATATAGCTCGTATACATAGGAAAGAGACATTCCAATAGTTTATTACATTATAGCAGCTCACATCCTCAGCATAAAAAAAAAAGTCAGTCGTTAAGGGACAGGTAGATGTTCATCGTGTTACACTGCTGCAGTCATTACACTTGGGTTATCCTGCCATCAGGCGGTCCCGCAGTCTGCCCGAATTCCGAAGTCTTGGTCCGGCGTCGGTTGCTGTTGCTTCTTCCCTGACGTCAGTGCGCCAGGGGTATATAAGATGCATCCGACGCCATTTTCTTCAGTCTTTCTTGCCGTGCGGTGCCCGAAGCAGAAGCAGTTTGTAAGTGCCGGTCGGCCATCTCCTGAGATTTTCGAAGTCGAATTTCAGATCCAAAGTCTTCAATAAAGCTAAGTACCCCATTGGGGAAACTTTTTTCTTGCCTCAGACCAATGTCAGAAAAAGTTAATAATTGTATTTCTTGTGGGAAGCAATTACCTCATAAGGACTTCCACTCTTACTGTATTCCATGCCTAGGCCCTGATCACAACGTAACTAGTTGTTGGTTGTGTGCTAGATTTAAAAAACACACTATAAAAAGACGTTTTGATTTTGCTTTGCACTACTTTGGCTGAAGGTTCAATTATACGATGCCGTTGGATCAGCCGACAACCTCAATACCGAAAAAACGCAAAGACAAGGATAAAGAGAGGCATCTGAGATCCAAAACCGACGACGAAACTTCTTCTTGGCCAATCGCTGGTTCTCAGGCGCTTTCGCAGCCCCTGACACCCGCTACCTTAGAGCCACAGGCCGCTTCCGACTCCCACGTGGAGACATCTAGGCCTGTGGAAACTCAAGGTATTGGGCCTACAGAAACTAATCCCTCAGATGGGTCCCGAGCCGCTAAGCAGGCATCGGCTTCTGAGGGTGTTTTCAGACCTTCACAGCTTACCATTAAAACAACAGCCAAGACAAAGGCACCATTAAAGACAAAGAAACAAGTACAGCATTCTCCTGGACAGTCCTCCATGCATAAGAAACAGATGCTTAAAATGGCCGAAGACCTCATTACTCTAATCAGGGGTTCCCATCCCCCTCCTGAGAAAAGGCCTAGGCAGGATACAGACTGACTTCTCTGATCAGGTTTCCATTTCCTCTGATTCCTCTTCAGACCAGGGATACTCTCTGCCCCCCTATGAGGACTCTGATGCAGAAGAATCTATCCCTTCAGCCTCTTCTCCTGAGGATTATTCTTTTGTGGAAACTTTACATACCATGAGGGAGCATTTCCATTGGGAAAGCCAGGATTACTCAGAATCCAAGAAAAGGCTCAGGGATTTCCTCTTATTGCCTCAACACAGGCCCCTGGCTATTCCACCTGTGCTAGATATTGTGGATGATGTGTTCTCTGAATCCAGTTTATCTCCTGACTCTTTGCCCCCTGCTCCAGCCAAGCCAGATAGGTATTAGAGAGTCCCCCGACTCTCACAAGTTTCTTTACAAAAACCCATCTGCTGATCCAGAAACTATTTTCCAGGGTCCAAAAGGGGTTAAGGCTTCCATTGCAAAAAATCCAGTACCCTCTGACAGAGATTCCAGAGCTTTGGATAGATGGGGGAAGAAAGTATACACTTCTGCAATTTTAGCAGTAAGAGCTTTAAATTGCCAGTTTCACATGCTTAAGTACCAACAATATTTAATGGCTCCGTTAAAACAGAAAATGCTTGCAAGCACAGAAGCTCCTGATTGTAAAGAAATGCAGGATTTATTGCATGCGGTTGAACAGGTGGGAAAACATACTCTGCAATGTGGTTTTGATTCTTTAGAGGCCTCTTGTAGAGCCGCAGTTACAGGTTCTGTGATTCGAAGGCATGCTTGGTTAAAAGAACCAAGTTTACCTGATCATGTTAAGGCAAAATTATTGGATGCTCCTTTACAACATGATATTTGGTGTTAAGGCAGAAGAGGTGTTAAAGAAAATGGAGGATAAAGCTAAATCTATGCAGTCAAGGATTTCTTACAGGTACAGCCACCTCGGTTTAGCAGAAATTGGCCAACAAAGAATTGGTCCTTTCCAGTGTCAGACAGGCCACAGAGAGGCAGATACAGACGCCCAAGAGGCAGATCTCAACCCCAAGGCTCAGACAGACAACGACGTGGGGCACCTCAACCCCAAAAGGTGGTGAGGACAAGTCTCAACCTTACAGGAAACAGTCACAGTGACTTTCCCCTTCGTACACCAAGCACGTCCCTTTTGGAAGCCCCCTTGGGGGGAAAACTAGCACTTTTTACTCAAAACTGGCAAGCAATCACCCAAGACAAATGGGTCCTGAATATTGTGTCTCAAGGTTACAGATTCCACTTTCATACTTTACCAAGGCTAAAAGGAATGCCAGACCTGCCACAAAATCAATGGGCAGAGGCACAAAAACGAATTTCAGCCCTCATGGATATGAGAGCTATTCAAAAAGTACCACAACAGGAACAAGGACAAGGATTTTACTCAAGACTCTTTCTGGTCCCCAGAAAGGACAAGGCCTGGAGGCCCATACTAGACCTTTCAATTCTGAATACTTACCTGGATATTCCGAAATTCAAAATTTTGACATTACAGTAGCTTCTACCCATGCTGGGCAAAAAGGCTTGGCTTGTTACTTTGGACCTCAGAGGCATACCTGCATGTCTCTATCAGACAAAATTGCAGAAGATACCTCAGATTCAAAGCTGGTACAATGCACTACCAATTCTCTGCACTGCCCTTAGGATTATCTGCTGCACCCAGGGTCTTCACAAAGTTCCTGGCACCAGTAATTGCATTTTGCAGACAAAAAGGGATTCAAATATATCCATATCTGGACGACTGCCTCATTCAAGCAGAGACAAAGGACATTCTTCTACAGCATCTGGCGTTTGTAAAAATGTTGCTAATTTCTCTAGGGTACACAGTAAACGAAAAGAAGTCAAAACTAGTGCCCTCGCAACAGATTATATTCCTGGGTGCCAGCTTAAATACAACGGCCCAGATGGCTTACCTCATGCCAGACAAACAAGTTCAACTAACTCAATATTTTCAATTGCTGGCAAGAAAGTCCCATCTCCTGCAAGAAAAATTCTGCAGGCCCTGGGATTCATGGCATCTTGCATACTACTAATACCATATGCCAGACTGCATATGACGAAATTACAATAGTACCTGAAAAGTGTTTGGACTCAGCGCTCTCATAGTTTAGAAGCAGTAATACCAATGATTCCCTGCCTACAACAGGAGTTTCGATGGTGGGCACAGGCATGTCACCTAAACAAGGGTCAGCCTTTTACCCAACCCACAGCCAGGCAAACTCTAACAACAGATGCTTCGGATTACGCCTGGGGAGCACACATGCAGGAAATTGCATTCAGGGCAATTGGACCATAGACCAGATGCATCTTCACATCAATCAAAAAGAGATGTTGGCTGTTCAAAATGCCCTAACAGCTTTCAAGGACCTTCTACATCCAGGACAATTACTACTAAAGACGACAACATCACGGTAATGTGGTACATAAACAAGCAAGGGGGCACTCATTCTTATCCCCTATGCAGGCAAGCCATGACCTTGTGGAACACAGCTCTGACATATCAAGTTCTCCTGCAAGCACAATTCCTGCCAGGAAAGAAAAATACTCTGGCAGACGACCTAAGCAGAAATATCATGGACCCTCACAAATGGAAATTGAATCCACAAATCTTCAGCATGGTAACGCAAAAGTGGGGATGCCCAGACATAGATCTTTTTGCCTCCCCACTGAATTGCCAACTACAAAAATTCTGCACAAGGATTTATCACAAACTCTGTTCAGCTGGAAAAACCTAAAAGTTTATGCCTTCCCGCCACTGCCTCTCCTTTCAAAGGTACTCCTAAAAGCCAGACAAGAAAAACCAGAGATGATTTTGATTGCTCCAGACTGGCCACGCCAGCACTGGTACCCTATCCTAAGGAACCTGGTTCAAGATCCACCATGGATTTTGCCTCAAATTCCACACCTTCTGACTCAACAAAACAATCAGATCCTGCATGGTCAGCTCAAAACCTTAAACCTGGCTGCATGGCAGATACATTAGTCAAACAGACCACACCTCTCTCTAAAGCTGTTATGGATGTCATTTTGGAGGCCAGGAGGCCTAGCACCAGGAAAGCTTACTCAGAACAATTGTAGAGATTCTGCGCCTGGAACCAGGCTCAAAGCCTTGACCCTCTTGTTCCAAACATTCCTCAGATTTTACAATACTTAACTGAGATGCTGGACAGAGGCCTACCCTTCTCATCAATTAAGATCCACGCCTCTGCCATTTCAGCACATTACACCACGGATCCTCCTTTATTCTCTCATCCCTTGCTAAAGCAGTACCTCAGAGGGGCTAAAAAAATAAGACCGCCCTGGAGAGCACCAACACCAACTTGGGACCTCAATTTAGTTTTGGAAAAACTGACCCTACCACCTTTTGAGCCAGCCAATACAGCCGATCTAAAATTTTTATCATGGAAAACAGCTGTGCTCCTGGCAGTAACTTCAGCATGAAGAGTCTCAGAGCTACAGGCATTAATGGCAGTGGAACCTTTTATAATTTTTCATCGACAGGGTATCTTTAAGGACAAACCCGACCTTTATTCCAAAGGTGGTATCTAGTGTGGCTCTTAACCAAACCATCCATTTGCCAACTTTTTATCCAAACCCCCAGAATAAAGGGGAGAAACTTCTGCATTCTTTGGACATACACAGGCAGTTATGCTTCTACTTGGACAAAACAAAGGCTTTCAGGAAAACTGAGCAACTGTTTGTAGCATATGCTGCAGGATCACAGGGCAAGGCTATCTCAAAGCAGACTATATCCAAATGGATAGGACACTGTATTCAATACTGCTACACACAGCATGGCAAATCAGTCCCAAATAACATTAGGCCACATTCCACCAGGGCAGCAGCCACTTCAACAGCCTTTCCCAGAGGAGTACCTACCAAGGAAATTTTGGAGGCTGCAACTTGGAGTTCAGTGCACACCTTTACCAAGCATTACCACCTGCCTCTTTACTCTAAATCCAGAGCAGGATTTGCCACTGCAGTTCTGCAGGGCCTCATAGCCAATCCTAACTCTTTATAGACCACCCACTCAACCTCAGCTTTGGGATTCTACCCAAGTGTAATGACTGCAGCAATGTGACACGATGAACATAGTACAGTTTGACACCTACCATAAATGTAGATGTTCGAGTGTTCACACTGCTTCAGTCCAGGTTACCCGCCCTCCATCCCCTCTGAACTAGCTAGACTTATCTATACCTTTCTATCCTATACAACCCTTGGGGTGTATTTGCTGGTAACTGAAGGTATTGTTTTTATTGTATATTCTTGATTAGCAATATGTATTGCCTACCTATTTGGGGGCACCTGACATCTGGGGCAAGAAAAACTGAAGAAAATGGCATCGGATGCATCTTGTATACCCTTGGCGCACTGACATCAGGGAAGAAGCGACAGCAACCGACGCCGGACCAAGACTTTAGAATTCGGGCCGACTGCGGGACCACCGATTTTGTGCTACATTCAACAAACGCACTATTAAGCGTCGGGCAGAGTTCGCCCAGCATTATTTTGGGAAAGCATTTAACTATACTATGTCGTCGGATACTCCGACTCTGGTTTTGTCTAAAAAACGCAAAGACAAGGACCGACACTCGAGGTCCGTGGCCTCTACCGACACCACGCCAAAGCCGACTACACATGGTTTGGTTCTCAGCGAGGCGACTACGCAGCCCCTGATTACCGACGACACATCTTTGGCGGTGTCTCCTGTACCTGAGGTCGCAGGCTCCTCGGTCCACACCCTGACTACAGATACCGAAGCCACGCTTGGCATTGAAACACAGAATGTGGACAGGTCCACCTCCACTCAAGGTGTCTTCAGACCTTCCTCTTCTTTCTCCATCAAGGCTTTCACCAAGTCTAAAGCTGCCATGCACCCTAACAGACCAGCTACACAGGGCCCATCTCCAGGCCCCATGCCTAAGAAACAGATGCTTAAAAAGGCTGAGGATTTAATTACTCTAATCAGAGGTTCTCAGCCACCTCCAGACAAAAGACCCAGAGTGGAGGAAGATTCCCCCTCCTCTGATCAGGGCTCCATTATTTCAGAGCTCTCTGATTATCAGGAACAGTCTTACTCTCCTTTTGAAGACTCTGATGCAGAGGAATCTATTCCTTCTGTATCCCCCCCTGAGGATTACTCATTTGGTGAAACTCTGCATACCTTAAGGGAACACTTCCACTGGGAAGGCCAGGATTATTCAGATTCCAAGAAAAGGCTCAGGGAATTTCTTTTGTTACCCCAGCACAGGTCTCTGGCTATACCTCCTGTCCTGGACATACTAGATGTCTACTCGGAGGCCTGCCTTAACCCGGACTCTCTCCCTCCAGCTCCAGTTAAGCCTGACAGGTACTACAGGGTTCCTGACTCACACCAATTTCTATACAAAAGCCATGCTGCTGACCTAGAAACCATCTCACAGGGGCCCAAGGGAGTTAAGGCCTCCATTGCCAAAAACCCATTGCCTTCAAGAGAGATTCCAGATCCTTAGAAAGGTGGGGAAAAAAGGTATATACCTCGGCTACCTTATCCATGAGGGCCTTAAACTGTCAGTTTCATATGCCAAAATACCAACAGTTTCTGTTATTTCAATTGAAAAGTAAAATGTCACAACCTGAACAACCAGACATGAAGGAGTTGCAAGATTTTTTGCATAGTGCAGAACAAGTGGGTAAACATACCTTACAATGTGGTTTTGATGCTCCAGAGGCCTCATGTAGAGCTGCTGTTACAGGCTCAGTCATACGTAGGCATGCTTGGCTCAAGGAACAAGCCTTGCCTGATCATGTCAAAGCTAAATTACTAGACGCCCCTCTTCAAAAGGATGTACTATTTGGGGCAAATGCTGAGGAAGTATTATGGAAAATGGAGGAAAAGGCTAAATCAATGCAAACTGTGAAAGAATTTCTGCAGGTTCAACCCCCACGTTTTAGTAGAAATTGGCCTTCCAAAAACTGGTCCTTTCCTGCCTCAGACAGACCCCAAAGAGGCAGATACAGGCGCCCGAGGGGCAGAGGACAAACACAAGGCTTGTACAGAGGCAGACAATGGCAAGCTCCTGCACAAAGAGGTGGTGAGGACAACTCGCAATCTTTCAGAAAGCAAAACCAATGACTTTCCCCTTTGCATGCCAACCAGGTCTCAAATGGCAGCACCCTTAGGAGGAAAGCTGGCACTATTCTCAAAAAATTGGCATATTGTCACAAAGGACAAATGGATCCTGAACATTATAAACAGAGGCTACAAATTCCATTTTCATACCCTTCCAAAAATGAAAGGCATGCCAAACCTGCCACACAATCAAAGGGCAGAGGCACAAAAGAAATTTCAGATCTTATAAACATGAAAGCTATTCAAGAGGTACCTACACACGAACAAGGTCAATGTTTTTATTCAAGGCTATTTCTGGTGCCAAGGAAGGGCAAAGATTGGAGACCTATTTTGGATCTTTCCATCCTAAACACATTCCTACTCGTACCAAAATTCAAGATGCTCACTCTACAGCAACTTCTTCCCATGCTGGGCAAGGAGTCTTGGCTGGTAACATTGGACCTCAAGGAGGCATAACCTGCATGTCCCAATCAGACAGTATTGCAGAAGATACCTCAGATTTCTTGCAGGTTCAATATATTATAAATTCTCTGCATTGCCCTTTGGTTTATCTACTGCGCCCAGAGTATTCACGAAATGCCTGGCATCAGTAATTGCCTACTGCAGACTTCAAGGGATACAAATATACCCTTATTTGGATGACTGCCTGATCCAAGCGGACAGCAAGCACATTCTTCTGAAACATCTGGCTTATGTAATAATGTTAATAAACTCTCTAGGATACACAGTCAACAAAGAGAAATCAAGACTAATACCCTCTTGGAAGATAATTTTCCTGGGTGCCAATTTGGACACAAACACCCAGATGGCCTACTTCACGCCAGAGAAGCAGGGGCAACTAATTCAATATTTCAGAACACTGGCAAATTGCACCAGGCTGACTGCAAGGAAAATCCTGCAGGCTCTAGGATTCACGGCATCTTGCATCTTACTAATCCCTTGTGCAAAGCTGCATATGAGAAAACTACAATGGTACCTAAAAAACATATGGTCTCAACACAGCCACAGTTTGGAAACAATGATACCACTAATTCCATGTCTGCAAAAGGAATTTCTGTGGTGGGCTCAAGCATGCCAAACAAACACAGGTCTTCCATTCAGCAAGCCTCAAGCAAATCAGGTCATTACAACAGATGCCTCGGACTACGCCTGGGGGGCTCACATGACAGACCGGTGCAGTCAGGGCAAATGGACCCAAAAAGAAAAACACCTTCACATCAATCAAAAAGAAATGCTAGCAGTGATAAATGCTATTACAGCCTTCAAGGACCTTCTACAACCTGGTCAGCTATTGATAAGAACAGAGACAACACCACAGTTATGTGGTACATAAACAAGCAGGGAGGAACACATTCTTATCCCCTATGCAGACTGGCCATGTCACTTTGGAACATGGCCATGGACTTACAAATGGAGCTACAAGCACAGTACTTGCCAGGCAAGGAAAACACGCTGGCAGACAACCTAAGCAGGAATATGACAGATCCACACGAATGGAAGTTGCATCCAAAAGTTTTTAGAGAAATAATCCAAGAATGGGGAAGACCAGACATAGATCTCTTTGCCTCCCACAAAAATCATCAATTGACAAAATTCTGCTCAAGGATCTTCCATCCAAAGGCCTGGAGAGTGGATGCTCTCTTTCAGTTGGACATCAATGACAGTTTATGCCTTCCCACCTCTTCCTCTGCTGCCCAAAGTCCTATTGAAGACCAGAGCAGACAGACCAAAGATGATCCTCATTGCTCCGGACTGGCCAAGGCAACACTGGTACCCACTACTAAGGAGCCTGACGCATTCCCCACCATGGACCCTGCCTCTAATGCCTCCTCTTCTGACTCAGCACAGCTTCAAAACTCTTCACAGTCAGCTGAAGACACTCAATCTAGCCGCATGGAAGATTCCTTAGCATCACAGCAGGCCCTGCTCTCCAAGGAGGTGCAGGATGTCATTTTGGAGGCCAGAAGGCCATCAACTAGAAAAGCCTACTCTGCAAAATGGGAACGTTTTTGTGTTTGGAATGAGAAAAGGGGCCAGTGCCCTGGAAAACTGAATTTACCTCAAATACTACAATATTTGGCCGAACTGCTAAGCAGTGGACTTTTGTTCTCCTCCATCAAAATCCATGCCTCAGCCATTTCTGCAGAATACAACACTGATCCACCTTTATTCTCTCACCCTCTGTTAAGACAGTTCCTCAGAGGGGCTAAGAATTTAAGACCTCCAAGAAAACAACCAATACCTGCTTGGGATCTTAATTTCATTCTGGAAAAACTGACTTTGCCCCCTTTTGAACCAGCTGCCTCATCAGATTTACAATATTTGTCCTGGAAAACAGCTTTCCTTCTGGCTATCACTTCAGCTCGTAGAGTTTCAGAACTACAGGCTCTTATGGCTGTCCAGCCTTTCATCATCTTCCATCAGGACAGAGTTTCATTACGTACCAACCCGTCCTTTATGCCTAAAGTGGTATCCAGGGTAGCTTTAAATCAGACCATACATTTACCTACTTTTTATCCTAATCCTCAAAACAAAGGGGAGAGATTACTGCATTCCTTGGACATCCACAGACAACTGCGTTATTATTTGGACAGAACAAAGCCTTTCAGAAAATCAGAACAGCTTTTTGTGGCCTATGCGGAGGAGCTCAAGGAAAGTCAATATCCAAACAGACAATCTCAAAATGGATAGCCCACTGCATACGTGTTTGCTATTCCTTTCATGGCAAAACTGTACCTACAGGCATTAGAACTCATTCCACCAGGGCCACAGCCACCTCTGCAGCCTTCCTCAGAGGAGTTCCTACCGAGGATATTTTAGAAGCAGCCACTTGGAGTTCTGTGCATACCTTCTCTAAGCACTACAACCTACCATTATACTCCAAGTCTAGAGCAGGCTTTGCCACTGCAGTCTTGCAGGGCATTTTGGCTCGTCCTAGCTCCACCTAGTGCCTACTACCCCTTTCTTAGCTTTGGGATTCTACCCATCTGTTATGACTGCAGCTGTATGCACGATGAACATAGTACAGTTTTGTACCTACCATAAATGTAGATGTTCGAGTGCTAATACAGCTGCAGTCCAGGTTTCCCTCCCACCTTCCCCTCTAGGGGTATTCTTTTATGGTGTATTTGCTTGCAACTACTGTTTTTTTGATTATATTGCATTGCATTATTACATTATTTTATGTATTGCCTTCCTTCTGGGGGCACCTGACATCTGGGGCAAGAAAGACTGAAGAAAATGGCGTCGGCTGGTTCTTTTATACCCCTGTCGCATTGACGTCAGGGAAGAAGCGACGACAACCGACACCGGACCTAGACTTTGGAATTCGGCCGACCGAGTACCCGCCTGACGGCAGGAGAACCCATCTGTTATGACTGCAGCTGTATTAGCACTCGAACATCTACATTTATGGTAGGTACAAAACTGTACTTTTTTTGTCATTTGTGGAATAAACATAGTTATTCTAGTTGGTCGTTCATTCCTGGTTCACCTTCCGACACAGTGCTTTGTTGTTTTTTCAGTTTGTTTTCAGATTTTGTATTGTTTGTTGGGAATATAATTACATGCCAGTGTAATCCTCCTCCCTTGCCAGAAGCCCCTTAGTACTACAAATCTACAAATGTGAAATTGTTCAATCTCGCCGTTCATTCTTTACTGATGGGTTCAGAGCCTATCTATTGGCTCTGACCCTGCCGCTTGCAAAGCTCGAGGTTTACCAGTAGCCCGCGACCAAGCTCCTTATCCCATGATGCACTGCTGGAATTACCTCCGATCTAGTTTGCAGCGGCATGGATCAGAGGTTCCAGTTTGCTCGAGCCGTTTTTGTCTTCAAAATAAGCGTTTTTCACAAGTTATTTCTAAATTTTTTTCTAGTATTCAATAGTTAGTTGAGTAGTTTGTGTAGCTTCTTACAAGCTCCCCTTTCCCTGCTATATTATCTACATAGTTTAGTAGTTTGTAGTGGCCTCGTGTTCGGCCTAGTTGATAAGTTATTTAGATATATAACATTTAGCTAGTGTTGGCCCCCCTTTCTTTTGGACCGTTGTTATAGTGTGTGTGTAATTTCTTTCCAGTTATATCTGTAAAATTGGCTGTTCGCTAGGCTTGTTCTTCTTTTAGCCTTGGTGTGTGGTCCTATATAGTATATTCTGAGTGTTTCTTATTAGGCTTTTTGTGTGTGTTTTTGCTGTTAAGCCTGAGGCATTGTTGTTTGCTCTTTGATTGTTAAGCCTAAGGTATTTGTTTTGGGATATGTCTAAGGACAAGCACCCATAGTCTGGGTTTAAGAAATGCCCAGACTGCGGGCAAAAGATGTCTGTGACTGATGGCCATGTTCAGTGTGTCTATTGCTTAGGTGCTGTACATTTGCAAGAGTCCTGCAGCATTTGCCACTTCTTTTTCTCGAGGTTCTTATTGGAGAGGAAAAGGAAGTTAGTCGACAGAGTCTTGCTGAAGCATTCTTTTTCTGAAGCATTGAGTGACCAGGATGGGGCCAGCAAGTACTCCAAGTCTTCAGGGAACTCCAAGGAATCTAAAGTGTCTAAAAAGTCTAAAAAAGTGGAAGATTCTGGGATATCGGCTCCACAGATCTCAGAGCTGAGTGTCTCTTCATTTCGGAGCCGGCCCACAGTTCTGGAGCAGATATCTGAGAAACCTGCATCTCCACACCTTCAATCGGCACCATCGTTGCACTCCTCTAGGTCTTCTGTCAGCCTCTCAGATTTGGATATGGACCGATTGGTGCAGAAGCTCATACAGGCATCAGGCCTTGCTAAATTGTTGTCTGCTCCGGCCCTAGCGTTGGAACCGAAGACCACTGCCCTGGATTTGATTGCTCCTCCTCCGAGCCTTCGGAGCCAGAGGGGGGCCGACCTGTTGATCATAGAGCCTTTGAAGCCGAGACCTGCTCCAGTGTCCTCGGTTCCATCTACTCTGACATCCTCAGCGCCAACCAGGGACTCTAGGAGCCGACACTCTCCTGTCAAGTCCGGGGAGGATAGTCGCGCCAACTTGTTGGTGCCGACTCTTCCTCTCGGGGCTTCGACTCGGATGAGCTCGGCTCCTACCTCTGGCTCGGAGCCCACAGCCTCGGTGCGGGAGGGGCTGGCGGGTCCTTCGGGTCTGTCCACTCCTCATCAGAACTGTGATGCCTTTGAAGCCATGAGGAGAGCCTTGTCCCCATAGACTTCCTCGACACCATATCTGGCTTCCTCTTTCCCCAAAGCGCCTGTGTCCGCTTCTGCTTCCATCGTTCAGACTAGGCGTAGAGACCCTGAGCCTCAGGTATCCCCACAGGGCGCCCCCTGCTCTTCCGAGATCTCCCCAGAAGCTCCCACTGAGGAGGTTCCCAGGAAGAGATTGTGCAAGAGGAGACACTGGGACTCCCCACAGGAGTCTTTGATATCTGACGGATGAGTCAGAAGGGTCCCCACAATCCTCCTCTGAATATCTGACACTGACTAGGATGAGTAAGAAAGGTCCCCACGATCCTCCTCTGAAGATATCTCCTTTGCAGAGATACTAGAGATCCTTAGGCTGAGAAGTGATTGGCAGTCCAAAAGCTCTATTGAGGACGAGTCAGTTCTCCTGAAGGCTTTTGGTTCTCAACCTTCCACCTCTTGGGTGTCTCCGCCCTTTGATGAGCTCATGCAACTGGTCTCTCGGAGGGCGTGGGAGTTACCGGAGTCCATGGAGCCTCTCCCTCGGAGGCCTAACAAGTTTATTTCTGCTCCAGTAGATAAATCCTTTTTGTCTAAAGGAGTCCCTGTTGATAACATGGTGGTGGCGGCGGCCACCAAAAAGGAGATGTCTGAGACTTCCTCATCTATCTATTTTCCTAACAGAGAGTCTCGGATCATGGATAGATATGGGAAACGCATGTTTAGTTCAGCGACTTTTACACTCTGATACCTGAACTATTTGACCCATTTCACTAGGTTGCAAAGAGATATTCTTAAGGAGCTGGGAGATGCTCTTCAAAGTACTGTAGCTGCAGGTGCTTCCGATAAAGTTGCCGCCTAGCTTGCTACCCTCAATTCCATTGTAAACTCATCCATGTGTCTCATATCATATGCAGCTGATGGGGCGAGTAGGGCAGCGGGTACTAGAATTGCTCTCAGAAGACATTCCTGGATGCTCTTGTGTTCCTTCACAGAACCCTTTTAGTCTTCATTCGTGAACACCCCTTTTGGTGGCTCATCTCCCTTTGGGCCTAAAGTGAAGGAAACGTTGACCAGGTGTGAACAGGAGGGAAAGACTCTGTCTGCCATCAGAATCCGTTTTTCCACCCCTACTCTGGCCTTGCCCCAAAGGCCAAAGGGGAGGAAAGATGTGGTTCCGAAAAGCCCAAGGAGCCTTTTAGGACACACGTGGTAAAACCCCCTCTAGGGGCAGAGGAGGGGGTAATAATGGTAGACGTCACCCTCGTGGCAGAGGGGGTCCACATCACCAGGGTGACAGAGATCACTTCTCTGGTCAACCCTACCACCACTCCTGAAAGGAGACCTGACTGTCCTGCTTTGGAGGCAGTTGGGGGTCGTTTATCATTGTGCTCAGACGCCTGGCAAGATATAACAAACGACAGCTGGGTACAAAGTATTATTTCCAGAGGGTATTTCATACCATGCTCCACTCCACTCCACCCCCACCTGCAAGGAGAATCCCGAACGTTCCACCCAGTTACAGGGAACAAGCAACTATACAGGTCCACAAGTTGCTAGAAAAGAGAGTCATCCAGCCGGTCCCAGCAGACCAAACAGGATCTGGAACTTACTCAAGATTCTTTTTGGTTCCAAAGAAAACAGGGGACTGGAGACCCATTTTGGACCTCAGCAGACTCAACCAATTTGTGAAGAAAGAAAAGTTCCGGATGGTCACGCTACAGTCTGTACTTCCCTTTTTAGGGAAAGACATTTGGATGTGCTCGATGGATCTCAAGGATGCGTACTCCCACATAAAAATGGCCAGGCCACCCAGAGATCACCTGCGTTTTTGGCTGGGAGGCAGTCATCAGTTTCGAGCCCTGGCCTTTGGTCTCACTACAGCCCCCAGAGTCTTCACCAAATGCATGGCAGTGGTCACGGCTCACCTGAGGCATCTAGGATGCCAGGTGTTTCCGTACCTCGACGATTGGCTCCTTACCTCCCCCACCAGGCATCAGCTGATACATGCAAGGGAATGTACTCTGACACTCTGCCATCACTTCGGCATTACAGTCAACGCAGAAATGTCTGCCTTGTTGCCATAGCAGCATATCGTTTTTATAGGGGCAGAGTTAGACACTTCAACCACCACTCTACGACTACCAGTAGAGAGAGTCCTTCTCCTTCGCCAGCATATCAGCTCAGTGGTATCGAAAGACAGCACCAGCTGCAGAAGTTCTAAAAGTTTTGGGTTTGATGGCTGCAGTGATCTTGGCCATACCGTTAGCAAGGATGCATATGCGGATTCTTCAATGGCTGCTGTTCACTCAATGGTCTTATCAGGAACTTCCAATGAATCACACAATTTTAATTATGAAGCATGCAAGAGAGACCTCCAGTGGTGGTTGATGTCTCTTCATGTAACCATAGGGACACCCCTTTGTACTACCCCCTCAAATAGCCACTGTGACCACAGACGCTTCCCTGATAGGGTGGGGGGGGACATTTTCAGGGAAAGACTGCCCAAGGCACATGGATGGATCAAGAGTCACATCTGTATATCAATGTTCTGGAGATGAGAGCAGTATTTTTGGCGTTGCAGCACTTCCAGAACTCTCTTCCCCTAGGAACGATTGCAGTTCAGACAGACAATATGTCAGTAGTCTGGTACTTGAACAAGCATGGGAAAACCAGATGTTACCCCCTTTGCTGAGAAGCCCTCAGAGTTTGGCAGTGGGCTGTCTCCTCTCAGCACTTTCTGTTAGCAATGCACATCCCTGGGAGATCCAACGTGATAGCAGACAAACTGAGCAGGGCAATGTTGTTGCTGCACGAGTGGTCCCTCAAAAAAGAGATTGAGGACAGGATTTTCCACAAATGGGGCCAGCCTTGCTGCAATCTTTTTGCCAGTCACATCAACATGAAATGCAGAAGCTACTTTGCCCTAATTCCCCCTCCGGGAGAACCCTCGAGAGATGCACTCGTACAAGATTGACCCCACCCGGCCTCTTCTATGCATTCCCTCCTGTTCCGTTGATACCCAGATTTCTACAGAAAGCAAAATCACTGGGATGGACCATCATTCTTATAGCCCTTCATTGGCCTCAGCAGATTTGGTTCCCATTTCTTCATCATCATCTCTTGGAGGATCCATGGATTCTGGTCCCAGATGTCCTTCAAGAATGCAACTGCAGTCATAACATATGGGTTGTCCTGCCTCAGGCAGCCCTCGGTCAGCCGGATTCCAAAGTCTGGGTCCGGCGTCAGCTGGTGTCGCCTCCTCTCCGACGTCAGAACGACTGGAGTATAAAGGCATGGGCCGACGCCATTTTCTTCAGTCTTTCTTGCCGCGCGGTGCCCGAAGCAGAAGCATTTCGCAAGTGCCGGTCGGTCAGCTCCTGTGTTTTCAGTACCGAAGTCATCTAAAAGCTAAGTACCCCGTTGGGGAACATTTTTTCTTGCCTCAGCCAATGTCAGAACAAATTGAGAAAGTTAATAATTGTTTGTCTTGTGGTAAACAAATATCTCATAAGGACTTCCATTCTTATTGCCTCCCTTGCCTGGGCCCAGACCACGACGTCTCGGCCTGTGCGGCCTGTGCTTGCTTTAATAAGCGCACTCTCAGGCGCCGGGCAGAATTTGCCGAAGACTTTTTCGGTGAATCTTTCGCTTATATCATGCCGTCGGAACAACCGACAACTCAATCTACCAAAAAACGAAAGGACCGGGACCGACATCCTCGGCCTGCCTCCTCCACCGATACTCCTCCTAAACCCTCCGCGAGTGCTTCGGTCCCTTCGGAAGCAGTAATTCAACCGCTCCAGGCCGACGACACAGCGTTAACACGTCCTTCAGTCTCGGAGTCTACACCGGTGCCGGTTGTTGATTTTCCTCCAGAAACCGAAGTTCTGGATCTACCCGACACCATTCCTGTGGACAAGGTTACTCCTGCACATGGGGCAGCTAGGCCTCCTGTGTCCATGTCCATCAAGGCCTTTGCACGTACTAAGGCCGCCAGCCAGGCCAAGGCCCATCCTAAACCTACTGCCCAGGCCCCTTCTTCTGATAAACAGATCATGTCTCTTGCTGCAGATCTTATTTCTCTTATCAGGGGGTCTCAGCCTCATCCAGACAGAGGTTCTCAGCCGCCTGCAGAGAAAAGGCCCAGAACTGAGCAGGCCGACAACCTCTCTTCAGATGAAGCCTCTGGGGGTTCTGAGCATTCAGATACCCAAGAAGAATCCTTCCAGGCCTATGAGGACTCTGATGCTGAGGAATCAATTCTCTGTGCCTCTCCTCCAGAGGATTTTTCGTTCGGTGAAGTCCTACACTCTATGAGAGAGCATTTTAAATGGCAGGGTCAGGAATTCTCTGATTCCAGGAAAAGGCTACGTACCTTCCTCAAGCTACCCCAGCACAGACCTTTAGCTATCCCTCCAGTTATGGATGTCCTGGATGATGTTTTCTCTGACTCCAGTGCTAACCCTGATTCTCTCCCTCCTGCTCCTGTCAAGCCAGACAGGTATTAACATCTCTTTAAGGCCCATTCTGTGGATCTAGAAACTATTTCACAGGGCCCCAAGGGAGTGGCTACTTCCACAGCCAAGAATCCACTGCCAGCGGATAGGGAAGCTAGGTCCCTGGAGAGATGGGGTAAAAAAGTTTATACCTCTACCACCCTGGCCATAAGGTCACTTAACTGCCTTTTTCATATGTTTCAATACCAAGATTTTTTACTGGATGATTTACAGAAAAATCTAGCCTCTCCTGAGCTTATTGATAGAAAGGCATTGCAGGATCTAGTACAATAACACTCAGCAGGTTAGCAATCATTTTCTTCAGTGTGGTTATGATGCATTGGAGGCTTCATGTAGGGCAGCTATGACTGGGGCTGTTATACGTAGACATGCTTGGTTAAAAGAACAGCCACTGCCAGACCATGTTAAAGTATAGTTACTTGATGCACCTCTGGAAAAACAGAAGCTTTTTGGTGCTAATGCACAAGATGTGTTGAAATCCATTGAGGAAAAAGCTAAATCAGTACAGACAGTCAAAGATTTCCTCCAGGTTCAGCCACCCAGATTCAGCAGGAACTGGCCTTCAAAGAATTGGTCCTTTCCAGACACTGACAAGTTTCAAAGGGGGGAAAACAGGCGTGCCTGAGGTAGAGGGCAATACCGAGGATCCTACAGGGGCCGCCAATGGCAACCACCAAATCAAAGAAGTGGCGCAGGCAGTCCAGCAGCACCACAAGGACAACCACAATGACTTGACTTTCATACCGTCTACAAAGGCTCAAAGAGAATCACCTTTGGGCGGAAAATTATCCTTATTCTCAAAAAACTGGCATAGCTTAACCAAGGACAATTGGATTCTGGATTTAATAGACAAAGGTTACAGATTCCACTTCCATACTTTACCAATAAGACAAGGCATGCCAAACCTGCCACTTCATCAAAGGGCAGAGGCATGCCAAACCTGCCACTTCATCAAAGGGCAGAGGCACTCATTCAAGTTTCAAAGCTGTTAAATGTAAAAGCAATAGAAAAGGTCCCTCCTCAGGAACAAGGCCAGGGATTTTATTCAAGACTGTTCCTTGTTCCAAGAAAGGAAAACAAATGGAGGCCTATACTGGACTTGTCTACTCTAAATACTTTTCTCATTGTGCCAAAGTTCAAAATGCTGACGTTGCAGCAACTCCTTCCCATGCTGGGCAAGGGGTCTTGGCTGGTCACTCTGGACCTCAAGGAGGCATACCTGCATGTCCCAATCAGACAAAGCTGCAGAAGATACCTCAGATTTCTTGCAGGGACAAAGCATTATCAATTCTCAGCATTTCCGTTTGGCTTATCTACTGCGCCCAGAGTGTTCACGAAATGCCTGGCATCAGTAGTGGCACACTGCAGACTCCAGGGGATTCAAATATACCCCTACCTGGACGACTGCCTCATACAAGCAGACAACAAACAAACCTTGATAGCAAACTTGGACTATGTCATTCAATTACTACAGGCCTTGGGATACACAGTCAACATTCAGAAATCAAGACTTCTGCCATCCCAACAGATTATTTTCCTAGAAGCCAAACTGGACACAAAAACACAAATGGCTTATCTCACAGAGGAAAAACAACAGCAGTTACCAGAGTACTTCAAAGGCCTAGCAAAGCTCTCCCAGCTGACTGCAAGGAAAATCCTGCAGGCCCTGGGGTTCATGGCATCTTGCATTCTTCTGATACCTTTGGCAAGACTTCATATGAAAAAGCTGCAATGGTACTTAAAAAGCTTATGGTCCCAACACAGCCAAAGCCTAGAGGACGTAATCCCACTCATTCCATGTCTGCAAAGAGAATTTTTGTGGTGGGCTCAAACAAGTCAGTTAAACAAAGGCATGTCTTTCAACAAACCTCAAGCAGGTCAAATGATTACAACAGACGCCTCAGACCATGGATGGGGGGCGCACATGGAGGGCAGATGCATTCAAGGTCAGTGGACACCAAGGGAAAGGCATCTGCTCATAAACCAAAAAGAGATGTTGGCAGTGATGCATGCAATCGAGACTTTCGAAAAATCACTTCAACAAGGACATTTGCTAATAAGGACAAACAACACCACTGTTATGTGGTATATAAACAAGCAGGGAGGCACTCATTCTTATCCCCTCTGCAGACTAACAATGATTCTCTGGGAAAAATCCCTAAGTCTGAAGATACATCTGCAATCCCAGTTTGTGCCAGGCAAGGACAATGTACTGGCGGACAAGCTGAGCAGAAATTTCTTGGATCCACACGAATGGATGCTGCATCCTCACATTTTCTCACAAATAACAAGGACATGGGGAAGACCGGACATAGATCTCTTTGCTTCTCACATGAATCATCACCTGGAAAAGTTCTGTACAAGGACCCACCATCCTCTAGCCTGGAAAACGGATGCTCTCTCCTTCAGCTGGAATTCCCTAACAATTTATGCATTCCCTCCTCTACCACTGCTGACTAAGGTGATACTGAAGATCAAAGCAGAACAACCAACAGGCATTTTGATAGCTCCAGACTGGCCAAGGCAGCACTGGTACCCATTGCTGTTGAGCATAACACGGACCAAACCATGGCCTCTGCTTCTAACACAACACAATTACAGGACTGTTCATCAAAACCTGAAAACATTGCATCTGACAGCCTGGAGGTTACCATATCTCCTTCCGATATCTCTCTTTCCAAAAAAGTTCAAGAGATCTTACTGGAAGCGCGCAGACCTTCCACCAGAAAAACCTATTCAGCCAAGTGGAAGAGGTTCATCATCTGGAATGCTAACAGGGGTCAGGATACAACAGTATTGAGTATACCTCAGATATTGGAATACTTGGCAGAAATGTTTCATACTGGTCTCTCATATTCTTCCATAAAGATTCATGCCTCAGCAATCTCAGCAAAATACAATTGTGATCCACCTGTGTTTTCACATCCTTTGCTAAGACAGTTCCTAAGAGGGATAAAGAATATCAAACCTCCCATGAAACCGCCAGTACCTGCATGGGACCCCAATTTCGTCTTGGAAAAATTAACTCTTCCTCCCTTTGAACCAGCAGCAACTTCAGAAATGCAATTTCTCTCATGGAAAACGGCTTTCCTATTGGCAATCACATTAGCAAGAAGAGTCTCGGAGATACAGGCACTCATGGCAGTACCTCCTTTTCTCATTTTTCATCAGGACAGAGTCTCTCTAAGAACCAGTCCTTCATTCATGCCAAAAGTAATTTCCAGGGTGTCTCTAAATCAAGCCATTCACCTGCCTACTTTCTTCCCCAATCCTCAAAACAGGGGGAAAGCACTGCTGCATACTTTGGACATACACAGGCAACTACGCTACTTCTTGGACAGAACTAAGGCCATCAGAAAGTCTGACCAACTGCTTGTAGCCTATGCTGCTGGAGTACAAGGAAAAGCATTCTCCAAACAAACAATTTCCAAATGGATTGGACACTGCATCAGATTCTGCTATTCTTTTCATGGAAAAGGTGTGCCAGCCAATATTAGGCCACACTCCACCAGAGTTATAGCCACATCCACAGCTTTCCTAAGAGAAGTGGCTACAAAGGACATTCTAGAGGTTGCTACATGGAGCTCCGTGCATACATTTACCAAGCACTACAACCTGCCTTTATACTCCAGATCCCGAGCAGGCTTTGCTTCGGCAGTCCTGCAGGACATTTTAGGTACACCATCACTTTCTTAGTTCCAACCACCCCCAGCTTGGCTGTGGTATTCAACCCATATGTTATGACTGCAGTTGCATTCTTGAAGGACATAGTACAGTTTTGTACCTACCATAAATGTAGATGTCCGATAGATATGCAACTGCAGTCGGATTTTCCCACCCTCCTACCCCTCTGCAACCTTCTTTATGGGTCCACTACCCCTATCCTATTAGCTGGGGGTATCTCCTATGGTGTATCTGTTTATTACTGTTGTGCATGTCTGGAATTTTTATCCATTCACCAAATTTAGCCTTCCTAGGAGGGCACCTGGCATCTGGGGCAAGAAACACTGAAGAAGATGGCATTGGCCCATGCCTTTATACTCCAGCCGTTCTGACATCGGAGAGGAGGCGACACCAGCCGACGCCGGACCCAGACTTTGGAATCCGGCCGACCGAGAGCTGCCTGAGGCAGGACAACCCATATGTTATGACTGCAGTTGCATATCTATCGGACATCTACATTTATGGTAGGTACAAAACTGTACTTTCCGGACCTTGTAACACATCCGTTGGGGGACCTCCATCCTTCCTTGCAGTCACTGAAGCTAACAGCTTGGCTGCTCCAGTTCCCTTCATAGCCAGGCTTCATAACTTTTCCAATGAGACAAAGCAGATTCTTTTGTCTTCCCATAAGCCATCCACCAGAAGATTATATCATAGTAAGTGGAAGAGATTTTCCATATCAGCTGCTAAGCAGAACATTGATCCTTATCAAGCACCCTTGACGTCCATTTTGGAATTCTTGACTATGATCTTTAATAAAGGAGTGGCAGCCGCAACAGTTCAGGTCCAGTTGGCTGCTATATCTTACTTTCATGTAGGAGCTGACAGGCTAAACATAATGTCCCACAAGCTGTCCAAGGCCTTTCTCAAAGGAACCTTTCACATGAGGCCTCCAGTGAAAACTCCTTATTCTCATTGGAATCTAAATTTTATGCTGTCTCGTATAATTCTTCCCCTGTTTGAACCAGCATCATCTTGTGATCTCAAAATTTTATCGTGGAAAGCCATATTTCTGGTAGCTATTACTTCTGCCCGCAGAGTGTCAGAACTTCAAGCTTTATCTGTCAGCCCTCCTTATTTGATTTTTCATACTGATAGCGTATCTCTTAGGACAAACCCCTCCTTTTTGCCCAAAGTTTGTTCAGAATCTAATATCAACCAAGTCAATGAGTTACCAGTCTTCTTTCCTAACCATTCCAATAAATTGGAATATATGCTGCACAAGCTTGACGTTCACAGACAGCTCAGATTTTATTGGGACAGAACAAAAGATATCAGGAAATCAGACCAGCTCTTAGTGTCATTCTCTGAAGCCATAATAGGTAGACCAGTGGCTACAACAACGCTTTCTTTCTAAATGGCTATCTGATTGTATCACCTTTGTTTATTCAGCTGCTAATATGCCCATTCTGCACAAGATTAAAGCTCACTCAACCAGAGCATTTTCTACAACTGCTGCATTCCAAGACAAATTGCCTCTTGATAACATTTGTGCTACAGCCCCTTGGTCTAAACCTCATACCCTTATCACTGAAAGTTGATAAGGCCTCCAGGGACAGGGCTTTTTTTGGGTTTATGGTCCTGAAAAATGTACTCCCATGAGCCACCCGAGATTGAGGGTGCTAGGGACACTACCCATCAGTAAAGAATGAACGGCGAGATTGAACAACTTCACATTAAGAAATTATGTACTCAACATAATGTTCCATGTGAGTTGTTTCATCTCTCCTTCATTCTTATGTCCCTCCCTCCTTCCCCCACCTGGCTGATAGTTGACCTAGAGGTTGGTCTCATTCAGGTTGCTCAATTAGTCTTCCTCTCCATGGGAGGGTAGTCCAGTTATATGACTATAGTACATGCAGCAACAAGATCTGTGGTAATTCCAGCAGTGCATCATGGGATAAGGGGCTTGGTCTCGAGCTACTGGTAAACCTCGAGCTTTGCAAACAGCTGTATCGGAGCCAATGGATCGGCCCTGAACCCATCAGTAAAGAATGAAGGCAGGATGGAACAATATGAATACATAACTTCTTATTATTGTTTTTTTTCCTCCTCTTGCAATTAATATAAGTATTCTTCTTTCTTTGTCCCAGTTATTCCGCTGAATAAGCATCCTGAAAAGTTTTTTTTTATCAAATTCACATGTTCTGTTTTTTCTAAGTGTCTCTCTTGTAACATGGCTGTTTTGCACATTTTTTAATATAGTTCACCGCTCTTTCCTTTTTGTATTTATCTGTGAGACCATTAACATTTAAAAACATAGTCATATTCTTGTGGGATTATTGTACTCACCTTTTTATGTACAACAGCTTTTTTGTTAAATGTCTAGTTTCAGCCTTTGTGTTACATGCATGCACTGTTTGGCAAGTTAATCTTTTATACAATTGTTTGTCATCTTCATTTGAGCCTATGTCACATCTTGCAGAAATTTTTGTTTTATTGAAAATACTCAAGTAAGAATACATACACACACCTAATACACCCTCCATTATCTACTAACTTAATAACGCACAGCACTATGTACATCTTCAAATATTGAAGTTTTACCCCCTTAATAGGAACAAAACTTCCAAACTGACAGCTGTATGCACAGGCTCGAGCTGAACAGAAAGAATGATTATCCATGCTAAAAAGCATGACAGAGCTTGTGATTCTATGAAGTGCTGTGACGTCCCAACTCTGGGTTAGTAATTAAGGAGCCTGAATCCTCACCACTGATACTGGAAAGGGACGTTCCTTTAATACATATGGATAACACTCAGTATTTCCAGATGCAAACCTCTCTGTGTCGAGGACAATTTCCCTTAAGAGCACACAGGAAACGCACTCAGTCTGGGGCCTGTATTTATCTGTCTCGCTCCAGCTCCCCAGTAAGACTTACCACTAGTACAGCTGTAGTGTTAGATCCTCAGCCGAGTGTCCAAGCTAAGTGCTCTACAACACCCTGTCTGTGAAACCACTGCTTCATGTCCCTGCCCCAAGTAGCTGACGTGCACTCGTTGAGATTTCGTTTTCTCTCTCACACACATGCACACACACACACACCTGGGAAAGTATGACACAGATTACCCACTCTACCAACGTTGCCCAGACTATAAAGTAGATTCACTGCCACCAGTCAGTTACTTTAAGACTCTTAAAAGTGTATTCAGTTATACTGAGTAAAGTTAATATTTATACAGATGGTAATGTTTACCAAACAGACAGGCTTTCAGGAGTGGCCACAGTTATTACCAAATAAATATATGCAAATACTCTCAAAACTAAAATATGTTTCTAAAAGCACCAGCCACAATGATGAGTTCAAATATATTTAATAATAAATAGTAAAAGAACATGAAAATACTAAATATCTATTTACAGTAAACACCAGAGTTTCAGTCACAGGGAGTATTAAAAATAACACCAATGGAAAGTTTCACATGGTTGTAAAAAAACAGTATTTAGTTACGCACTTATCTGTTCTTGATTGACTAAAATAATTGTTTTTCCTACTTATTGTATAGAGCAAGGCAACATAATGTGGGTGAGTAGTCCTTGTTGTCAGATAGAAGATCAGTCTGACTGGGAGACTTCTGAATATAATATCTAAATATTCTTTCAGAGTTGATTACACAATGACATCGCATCTGGTCATCTGACTCTGTTTCCCACACTCTCCAACACTAGAAGCTGACAGGATTTTTGCACCTGTGTGTTAGGATACACACAGATGGAGCTTTGCTCAGATTCGGTGTAGCTGCTAGAAGTCATAAAACCATAAAACCATTCCACTCTTCCTACAGAAGCTATAACCTATTCTCTAGCACGCACATTGCATCTCTGACCATATTCAAAACTATGGGATAACATGTTTATGGCTTAACCCATAAAGCAGTTTAATTTCAAGAATATATTTTCCAAAGTCAGGTGGATTAACCTTTTTCTGTCCCAGTATATGCTGTTACAAAATATACATTTAAACAGTTACAATAATGCATGTACATTTCTTTCCTTCCAGTAGGGCACACTGTTGATATATTTTCATAGGGAAGCATCTGTATAAATTAGTTTGATATACACATGACATATTGTTTACAAAATTCCAGCTAGATGTGCTTGCATATGTTAAAAATCCACTGCCCTATTTCTTCTGGCATGACTGGCAGTACCTCCCACCATCACAAGTGCTGTCTGGTTTTGCCTCATCTTTATAGCTGTCCCAGCTGGAAAAACACTTGAATGCTTTCAGAAAACATTTTCTCTATTTCTCTTTATCAGATTGTCTGTAGTGACATGAATACCAGATACAGGACCGTTCACTAGAGAAAAGACCATATAATATTCAATATTCTTTTTCATTTACTTGCTTTCTGTTTAAACTTGTTATTGTATAAAGCTAATGGCTTTAACCCAGTCATTTCCCTATGCAAAAATGAGAAAAAGCACACTAATTTTTTCTGTTGTCATTCTCTTTTAACCAGATCTCATTTTTTTGAAACATTGCAGTGCCTGCATTTCTTAAAACTGAACAGGGAGAAAGAAACACAAAGAAAAAAATAAAAGCACCTATTTACATTAGTATCCCCGTTACACTACAAAATAAGTGAAAAACTTTATAACATGCAGAAAAAAATTATGCACTACTTAAGTAATGCTGTTGAGAAAAAAAACTTGTTTAACTTAGTTAACTCTGTCCCTCCTCTTCCTCTCTCCCGAGTATTTTCCCAAACATTAATGACATGAAGTAGGGCATATGCATTAGAGTACCCTTCAAGTTTAGCAAAGTCCAAGAAATTCCAGTATTTCCAGATTTTCTTGTTCTGTCCTGTTTCACAAATATAATTTGTAATACCACATTTGTCATTTTAGTCTGCAAACATTAATGAGATGAAGGGCATATGCTCTAGAGTCCCTCTACAAGTTTAATAAAGTCCAAGAAAGTCTAATATTTCCAGATTTTCTTGTTCTATTCCTGTTCATCTCCATCTCCCAAAACCCCTCTCTGCTTCATCTTGAGTGCGCTCTCAATTCTTCTAGTTAACTCCTGTACTCTCTTCTCTCTTGCTCCTCTCTCAAACATTTTCCATTGAAACACTAGGAAAGGCGTCCCTGGCACAGTCTGTCTGTGGTCTTTATTACCAAAAGTACAAGAAGCAGAATCTCCTGTTTCACGGGTTACTGTTTGCCGGACAAACTTTTGTATTTCTTCCTTAGCGTGTACTTCATGAAAAATGTTTTTGTTCCTCTAGGGAAAAATATTTTGAGGATAGCTGGGTATAGCAGTTTGAATCTCACACCTGCTTATCCACATTCCCTGTATAATGGAATAGATATATTCCTCTTTTGCCTGGTGTACAATGAGTAGTCATTCTCCACAAACACGGTCATCTCCCACTTGTAGTATTTTGTCAAAATCAACTCCTTCTGTTGGTAAGATTGCATTTTTACTATTAAAGGTCCGCGTTTTCTCATAGCCAGCTTTGGAGTGTACACACAATATGCCCTTTCAAATAAAAATTCTTGTTGTGGAATACCAGTCCAGTTGCTTATTTGTGCTTTCATGAAATTAATACAGTCTGTCCCTTCCAGCTTCTCAGGTACAGCAGAAAATCTCAGTTTTCCTCTGTGTGCACTGTCCTCTAATTCTGTTATTTTTGAAGTATCTCTTGTGCAGTCTCATATTCAGCCTGCATTTTCTTCATTTTGCCCTCTGAGTCTTGCAGTTTTATCATCTCATCTGAGTATCTTTTTAAAGCTTCTTCCATTTTTTCCAGCCTTTTATTGCTTAAGTTGGTATACTCCATCAGTGTTTCATTTATTTTAGGTCTGTATGCAATTGCTTTATACATGCTTCACGGTTACTGGAAGTCATGTCTGAAGCTTGCAGTTCTTTTTGCTGAACAGCTACAGTACTGCTCCCAGTCAGTATTTTTTCATCACCTTTTGTAGCGGATTTTCCTTCAGTTCCTCTGTATTTCTTTTTTCTTGGCATCCAGGCAGTGCACTCACTAGTTAGTTGCTGACATTTACTCAAATCCAGTTCCACTGGCTTTTTCTGCTAAGTTTCTGCTTTCACACTGGGAGAGCCAGAATTAATTTGTTACTAAATGTGTAGCCATCTTGGAAGTCTCTGATCTTCTGTTTCTGGCAGATATGTCCCCACTGAGGAACCCTTTCATACAGAAATTACATATTTTTTCTGTTATTTGACAAGAATTGGGACTGGGTCTCTCTAAGAATGCCAGCAATTTACTGTGTTGATATTTTAACAGCAATTTCTTATCAAAAGAGTTGTTTTAGTAGCTGGGGCTAATTAACTAGGTGTCTGACATTTTTTGAGCGAATAAATTTGCTTTTGTACTATTTATAAATTAAATGAAGACAAATGCTTAATGGGATTATATGTGTATTTTGATGCTTGTTTACACTTTGTGACAATTTACCTTCATTTTAACTTAATTCAGTGACACATTCTATAAAAACGGACTGAATTATGGGGACTAAAGTGTACTGTTTGGATTTACTTTTATCATATTTGTGGGATTGTATGTGGAAGTATAAGCATGTCTACTGCTTGTGAACACTAGATTGGCAACTTGCCTTCTGAATGACTCTACTGGGAACAGGCTTCTTCCTTGACAAGACATGGATATCCTTACTGATCTTGTTGCTCCTACTGTGCCTGCACCATTCTCAGTTTGTACCTCAGCTGTTTTTGGGTGACTCTGCAGAGGCCACAGCTTGCTCCTCAGAGCATTCATTGATTTCTGTGGGACCGTCTGCTGTAGTGACTTCAGCCACTATCTTTGTTTGTTTTATTGCCAATACTGTGTATTGGAAAACCATCTCCTTTGGCTGTGGGAGTTTCCCCTTGAGGCTCTTCCAGAGGTGGTTGAGGTAAGAGACCTATTTCCTGGGTTTGTGCCATCCTGAAGTCAGTCTCATTCTGGAGATGCCCCTAGAAGAAATAAACAAAAGATTAGACATATTTCATCAAATGATAGTGTGTCTGTTAATAAAGATGAATTACTTACTATAGCTAATGGATTATTGCATGATGTTCATCATTCATACAGCTGCAGTAATCACAGATGGGTTTTCTGCCGTCAGGCGGGTCCTCGGTTGGCCAAATTCCAAAGTCTAGGTCCGACGTCGGTTGTTGTCGCTTTCTTTCCTTACGTCAGTGCGACAGGGGTATATAAGACACAGCCGACCCATATTCTTCAGTTTTTTTTGCCGCGTGGTGCCCGAAACAGAAGCAGTTCGCAAGTGCCGGTCGGCCAGCTCCTGAAATTACGAATAATTGGAAACCGAAGTCGTCTTAAAAGCTAAGTGCCCCGTTGGGGAAACTTTTCTTGCCTCAGACCGATGTCAGACAAAGTTAACAATTGTATTTCTTGTGGGAAGTAAATACCACATAAGGATTTCCATTCCCTCTGCATACCTTGTTTAGGCCCAGACCACGACGTCTCGGCCTGTCGCTTTTGCGCTACTTTCAATAAACGCACTATTAAGCGTCGGGCGGAGTTCGGTCAGCACTTTTTTGGTAAAGCCTTTGATTATAAAATGTCGTTGGATACTCCGACTACCGTTTTGTCCAAAAAACGCAAGGACAAAGACCGACACGCGAGGCCCGCGTTCTCCACCGACTCCACACCAAAACCGGCTACACGTGGTCCGGTTCTCAGCGAGGCACCTACGCAGCCCCTGACTACCGACGACACTTCTTTGGCAGTGTTCTCTGTAACCGAGACCGCAGGTACCTCGGCCCATACCCAGACTACAACCACCGAAGCCACTGTGAGTGTTGAGCCTCCTAATGTGGATAGGTCCACTTCCACCCATGGTGTCTTTAGACCCTCATCTTCCTTCTCCATTAAGGCCTTTACTAAGTCCAAATCAGCCATGCATCCCAAGAGGCCTGTTGCACAGGGCCCATCTCCAGGACCCATGCCTAAAAAGCAGATGCTAAAAATGGCTGAGGATTTAATTACTCTTATCAGGGGTTCCCAGCCCCCTCCAGACAAGAGACCCAGACTGGAGGAAGCTTCTCCCTCTTCTGACCAGGATTCCATTTTTTCAGAAAATTCTGATGAAGAGGAACACTCGTACTCCCCTTTTGAAGATTCGGATGCTGAGCAGTCCATTCCTTCTGTATCTCCCCCAGAGGATTTTTCTTTTGGGGAAACCTTGCACACCTTGAGGGAACACTTCCATTGGGAAGGCCAAGACTTTTCTGATTCCAAGAAAAGACTTAGGGAATTTCTTTTGTTACCTCAGCACAGACCTCTGGCGATACCTCCTGTCTTGGACATACTTGATGATGTTTACTCGGAGGCTTGCCTAAATCCGGATTCCCTGCCTCCTGCCCCAGTCAAGCCTGATAGGTACTACAGAGTTCCTAACTCTCACCAATTTCTTTACAAAAGCCATAATGCTGACCCTGAAACCATTTCTCAAGGCCCCAAGGGAATGAAGGCCTCTACTGCTAAGAATCCACTACCTTCCGAAAGAGAGTCTAGATCCTTAGAAAGGTGGGGAAAAAAGGTATATACCTCAGCCACCCTAGCCATGAGGGCCTTAAATTGTCAGTTCCATATGCTTAAATATCAGCAGTTTCTGTTATCACAGTTAAGAAATAAAATGTCTCAACCTGAACAACCAGATTTGAAGGAGTTGCAGGATATGATGCATAGTGCAGAACAAGTGGGTAACCACACCTTACAATGTGGCTATGATGCCCTAGAGGCCTCAAGTAGAGCTGCTGTGACAGGATCAGTCATTCGTAGACATGCCTGGCTTAGGGAACAAACCTTGCCTGGCCATGTTAAAGCTAAGCTACTAGATGCTCCTTTACAAAAGGATGTACTATTTGGTACTAATGCTGAGGAGATACTACGGAAAATGGAAGAAAAAGCTAAATCTATGCAAACTGTCAAAGCTTTTCTACAGGTTCAACCACCACGTTTTAGCAGAAATTGGCCTTCAAAGAACTGGTCCTTTCCATCCACGGACAAGCCACAAAGAGGTAGATACAGGTGCACAAGGGGCAGAGGACAACCTCAAGGATCATATAGAGGCAGACAATGGCAAACTCCAGCACCAAGAGGTGGCGAGGACAGTGCACAGCAATACAGGAAACAAACCCAATGACTCCCCCCTTTTCATGCCAAGCAAGTCTCAGCTGACAGCACCATTGGGAGGAAAGCTGGCATTATTTACAAGAAATTGGCATATTATCACAACAGACAAATGGATCCTGGACATTATAAACAGAGGCTACAGATTTCATTTTCACACTCTTCCAAAAATGAGAGGCATGCCGAACCTGCCACACAATCAAAGGGCAGAGGCTCAAATACAAATTTCAAAGCTTATGGCCATGAAAGCTATTCAAGAGGTACCTACTCACGAACAAGGTCAAGGTTTTTATTCCAGACTTTTTCTGGTACCAAGGAAAGGAACCGACTGGAGACCCATTTTGGACTTATCCATCCTAAACACATTTCTACTGCACCAAAATTCAAGATGCTCACATTACAGCAGCTTCTTCCCATGCTGGGCAAGGAGTTTTGGCTGGTAACATTGGACCTCAAGGAGGCATACCTGCATGTCCCAATCAGACAAAGCTGCAGAAGATACCTCAGATTTCTTGCAGGTTCAATCCACTATCAATTCTCTGCATTGCCCTTTGGCTTATCTACTGCGCCCAGAGTATTCACGTAATGCCTGGCATCAGTAATTGCCTACTGCAGACTTCAAGGGATACAAATTTACCCTTATTTGGACGACTGCCTGATCCAAGCGGACAACAAGCACATACTTCTGGAACATCTGGCTTATGTAACACGGTTATTGAATTCTCTGGGATACACAGACAACAAGGAAAAATCCAGGCTAACACCATCTCAGAAAATAACTTTCCTGGGTGCCATCTTGGACACAAACACCCAGATGGCCTATCTTACGCCAGAAAAACAAGGGCAACTAACTCATTACTTCAAAATACTAGCAAATTGTACCAGGCTCACTGCAAGGAAAATCCTGCAGGCTCTGGGCTTCATGGTATCTTGCATTCTTCTAATCCCATGTGCAAAGTTGCATATGAGGAAACTTCAGTGGTACCTAAAAAGCCTATGGTCTCAACACAGCCACAGTTTGGAAACAATAATACCAATAATTCCATGTTTGCAAAAGGAATTTCTATGGTGGGCCCAAGCATGCCAAACAAACACAGGTCTTCCATTCTGCAAGCCTCAAGCAAATCAAGTCATCACAACAGACGCCTCAGACTACGCCTGGGGGGCACACATGACAGACAGGTGCAGTCAGGGCAAATGGTCCCAAAAGGAAAAGCACCTTCACATCAATCAAAAAGAAATGCTAGCAGTGATAAATGCAATTACAATTTTCAAGGACCTCCTGCATCCAGGGCAATTATTGATAAGAACAGACAACACCACAGTAATGTGGTACATAAACAAACAAGGTGGAACACATTCATACCCCCTGTGCAGGCTAGCCATGTCACTTTGGAACTTGGCTCTGGAATGGCAAATCGAACTTCAAGCACAGTACTTCTTGCCAGGATTGGAAAACACGCTGGCAGACAATCTAAGCAGAAATATGACAGATCCACATGAATGGAAGTTGCATCCTCAAGTGTTTACAAAGATAATCCAGGTGTGGGGAAGATCAGACATAGATCTCTTCGCCTCCCACAGGAATCATCAATTGAAAAAGTTCTGTTCAAGGACCTTTCATCCAAAGGCCTGGAGAGTGGACGCCCTTTCTTTCAGTTGGGCAGCATGGACAGTTTACGCTTTCCCACCTTTGCCTCTTCTGCCCAAGGTGCTCTTGAAAGCAAGAGCAGACAGACCGAAGATGATACTGATTGCTCCAGACTGGCCAAGACAACACTGGTACCCACTCCTGAGGAGCCTAACACATACTCCTCTCTGGACCCTACCGCTAATGCCTCTTCTACTGACTCAGCACAGCTACAAAACTCTTCACAGTCAGCTGAAAACTCTCGATCTGGCTGCATGGAAAATTCCTTAACACCACAACAGACACTACTCTCCAAAGAGGTGCAGGATGTCATTTTGGAGGCCAGAAGGCCATCTACTAGAAAGGCTTACTCCGCAAAATGGAAACGTTTTTGCGCTTGGAATGAGAAAAAAGGCCAGGATCCTAGAAAACTGAATTTGCCTCAGATATTACAGTATCTAGCTGAGCTGTTGAACAGTGGACTTTCATTCTCCTCCATCAAAATTCATGCTTCAGCCATTTCTGCAGAATACAACACTGATCCACCCTTATTCTCTCACCCACTTTTAAGACAGTTCCTCAGAGGAGCTAAGAATATAAGACCTCCAAGGAAACAACCAATACCAGCCTGGGATCTTAACTACATTCTAGAAAAATTAACATTACCTCCCTTTGAACCAGCTGCCTCAACAGATTTGCAATATTTGTCCTGGAAAACAGCTTTCCTTCTGGCCACTACCTCAGCTCGTAGGTTTTCGGAACTGCAAGCCCTCATGGCTGTGCAGCCCTTTCTCATTTTCCATCAGGACAGGGTTTCCCTACGAACCAACCCATCATTTATGCCTAAGGTAGTATCCAGGGTAGCTTTAAATCAGGCCATACACTTACCTACCTTTTACCCTAATCCTCAAAACAAAGGGGAAATGCTGCTACATTCCTTAGACATCCATAGACAGCTACGTTACTATTTGGACAGAACACAGCCCTTCAGGAAATCAGAACAACTTTTTGTGTCCTATGCTGTAGGAGCTCAAGGGAAGCCAATTTCAAAACAGACAATTTCAAAATGGATAGGCCATTGCATACGGTTTTGTTACTCCTTTCATGGCAAACCTGTTCCTACAGGCATCAGATCCTACTCCACAAGGGCCACAGCTACCTCTACAGCCTTTCTCAGAGGAGTCCCTACCAAGGATATTTTGGAGGCAGCCACTTGGAGTTCTGTGCATACCTTCACAAAACACTACCACCTGCCTTTATATTCCAAAACTAGAGCAGGCTTTGCCACTGCTGTTTTGCAGGGCATTCTGGCTGCTCCCAGTTCCACCTAGTGCCTACCACCCTGTGCATAGCTTTGGGATTCTACCCATCTGTGATTACTGCAGCTGTATGCACGATGAACATAGTACAGTTTTGTACCTACCATAAATGTAGATGTTCGAGTGCTAATACAGCTGCAGTACAGGTTTCCCTCCCTCCTTCCCCTCTTGGTAAAGGACTAGTGGCTAACACCTCCTCATACAACCTGATTGGGTTATCCTTCTATGGTGTATTTGCTTGCAACTACTGATTTTTGATTATATTGCATTGCTTGACTATATATGTATATATATATATATATATATATATATATATATATATATATATATATATATACACATATATAATTTATGTATTGCCTTCCTTCTGGGGGCACCTGACATTTGGGGCAATAAAGTCTGAAGAATATGGCATCAGCTGTATCTTATATACCCCTGTCGCACTGACGTCAGGAAAGAAAGCGACAACAACCGACGCCGGACCTAGACTTTGGAATTCGGCCGACCGAGGACCCGCCTTACGGCAGAAAACCCATCTGTGATGACTGCAGCTGTATTAGCACTCGAACATCTACATTTATGGTAGGTACAAAACTGTACTTTTTGAATCATTTGTAACAGCAGGAAAATTCAAACATGATTCTTAATTTCCATTTTCTTAATTTTGCTGATGTTTTACTTTCCTATCAGGAAAGTTATTTTAAAGCTAGGAGTGTTTTGTTTTAACGGACTCTCTCTCAAGATGGTAACTTGCTTTTAAATGGAGTATTTGTTTTTTCCTGTCAGTGTAAGAGTAGTGTAAAGTAACTGAAAACTTTTTTTCTGTAGAGGCAATGTTTAAGTTTCTTTTGTACTGCAGGAATATTGTTTTAATATGTGATGTTATGTGATCCTATCTCGCCTACATTCTGTACTGATGGGCTCGGTGCCGATCCCTCGGCTCCGACTCGGCACGCTATGCTATAGAGCGAGGCCTCTTATTGGCTGAGCTATTTCTTATCCCAGGATGCACCACCACTAATCCCCCAGATCTCGTTTGCCGCTTACAAGCTAAGACGTGGTCTCAACTTGGCTGGGCTAAGTACTAATTTATTTAGACTTTTCCTGTCAGGAATTTCCTAGTTTTCAACCCAAAAGCTGTTTTAACAGCTATTTTTGTGATACGTGTGTGTTTTTGCTGATTCTGTTGAGAAAGTTGTTATATTTAGTTAAGGGAAGGTTTCCGTTTTAGTTAGAGGGGCCTTCCCCTTTTGCTATTCTAGCGTTATTTGTAGCGTTTATTAGTGGGTCAAGTACCCGTTTTAGTTAGAGGGTCTTGACCCTCTCTTTCTGTGTTTTTTCTTGTGCACTTGTTTGTAAAAAAAAAACTTTGTATTGTGAACTTTTAACCTAATTTTTTTTGTGTGTGTGTTTAGATAACTGTGTGTTCTCGAAGTCATGTCCAAAGAACATAAACCCTCCGGGTTTAAAAAATGCACAAGGTGTGGTTTCAAGATGTCCATAACGGACGACCACTCCTCATGCGTTTACTGTTTAGGCGCCAAGCACCTACAAGAATCATGTAGCGTGTGTCACGCCTTCTCATCAAGAGTCCTCCAGGAGAGGAAAAACAAATTAATCCTTAAGGGATTAATCAAGCCATCCTTCGAGGAGGCTTTATCTTCGTCTCCCTCTCCTTCAAAAAAGAAGAAAGCGTCGGCTCCGACAAGTCTGTCGGAACCGACTGCAAAAAAACCTAGGCAGACTTCTCCATCGGCTCCACGGACTTCGGAGCCGAGGGCGGAACGGTCTGCCTCGATGCCTCCAGCCTCGACCCCTCTGGTTTCGGAGCCGAGGACTGGGGCATCGAGGCGGGTCACCTTCATCGGCTCCACTGATATTGGAGCCGATGAGGGTTACCGGCTCAGATTCTTCCCCTTCGGAGCCGAAGTCCTTATCGGCACCGAGGGAAATTGCCTTGAGATCTCCCTCGGAGCCGATAGTGGTAGAATCCATTCGGAGCCGGTCCCCTAGTCCTTTGGAGCCGATGGAGAAATTGGTTCGGGCCCGATCGGTATCCTCCAGATCATCCAAGATGTCTGATTCGGACATCGACAGGGTGCTCCTAAGACTCTTCCAGTCTCCGGTGTTCCAAAAGCTAGTTTCGGCTCCAGCCCATTCGGCTTCGGAGCCGATGGTCCACTTCCCTACTATGGTTCCTCCTCCAACAGCCTCGGCACCGTTGGAGCCGGTGCTGGTGGAACCGGTGGAGGTTTTAGGGTCGGGCCCGACCCTTACTCCAACTCCGGCTCTTGGGTCGGAGTTCAGTACACGGACTTCTTCCGTCGGCCCTGGGGGGGATGCTTTGGGATTGATGTTTTCGGTCCCAGGTCTCCTTCTTGGTGCGTCGGCGGCGGGAGTGCCGTCCACTGTCGTGGCCACGGAGGTGGGACCCTCCCAGGTTTCTGGTGGTCCCGCCTTCAGGGCTATGAGGAGTGCGTTAGCCAAATCTTCTTTGGCTACCTCCACGGTCTCCCCAGCTTCTTCCCTGCATACCGAGACTGGGTCTTTGGCAGTCTCCCTGTCCTTAGACAGCGGAGCCCCGGGGCCTGAGGTTACCCCCACTGGGGTTTCTCCCCCTCCTGGAGGTCCTTCTGAAGCCTCTTCGGAAGAACCCCCCCAGGAAGAGATCATGCAAGAGGAAGCACGTTGACTCCCCTGATGAGTCTCTTACATCAGACACTGATCTCGATGATGCAGAGGGGTCCCCTAAGTCGTCCTCGGATGATGTCTCCTTTGCAGACATCCTGGAAGCCCTTAAACAACGAGGCGGCTGGCAGTCCAAACCTCCTTCTGCTGATGAGTCGGTGTTCCTGAAGGCCTTCGGGGCTCAGCCCTCCGCCTCCTGGGTGTCTCCGCCCTTCGACGAGCTCTTGGATTTGATCTGTCGAAGGGCGTGGGAACACCCAGACTCTGTGGAACCGGTGCCTGCTCGTCCGAATAAGTTCCTCTCAGCACCCCCTGGAAAAGAGTTTCTAACTAAAGGTGTGGCTGTAGATGCTTTGGTGGTCGCATCTGCTACCCAGCAAGATGTAGCAGAGGCTTCGACGTCCATCCATCCTCCTAATAAGGAGTCTAGGAGCATGGATCAGTACGGAAAGCGCACCCTAAGTTTAGCGGCCTTTACATTAAGGTCCTTGAATTACCTTACGCACTTTACTAGATTTCAGAGGGATCTGATTAAAGAACTATCCGATACCCTCTTGGGTAACCTGCCTGAGGAGCTGGCCCAGACGGTTGGCTCTCAGCTGGCTACATTGTCGTCCATTTCTAACTCGTCCATGAGGCTCATTTCTTATGCGGCCGAAGGGGCGAGTAGAGCGGCGGGTACAGGCATTGCTCTACGGAGACAAGCCTGGCTCCGCCTGTGTCATTTCGCGGAGGCCTTTAAGTCTTCCTTTGCCGACGCCCCCTTTGATAGGTCCTCCCTGTTTGGACCCAAGGTAAAGGACACACTGACCCACTGCGAACAGGAGGGTAAGACTCTGACTGCCGTAGGGGCACGATTTTCCACTCCCTTTCGGCCTTATCCCAAGGCTAAAAGAGGAGGGAAAATGTGGTTCCGTAGATCTCAGAAGCCTTACCCCTCTCAGCAGGAGGATCCCCCTTCCAGAGGCAGGGGAGGGGGAAATTCTTCCGGAAGGCGCCGTCCCAGAGGTGGCAGAGGCCCTCGCAACACTGGAGACCGCGAGTCCTTTCGTGGCTCTTCAGCCTTTCACAGTCCCTGAGGGATTGCCTGACTGTGCAGCTCCGGAGCCAGTCGGGGGTCGCTTCTCGAAGCACCTAAAAGCCTGTGAAGGTATCACCCAGGACCGATGGGTGCTTCGAATTATCGCCGGAGGTTACACCATCCCTTTCTCTCATTCCCCACCTCAGTCCAAAAAAATCCCGGACCCGCCACCCAATCAACGGGATACTGCAGCCTCAGAAGTTTCAAAGCTGCTGCAAAAAGGAGTCATCCAACCGGTCCCCGCAGACCAGATCGGATTAGGGACTTACTCAAGATTCTTTTTGGTGCCAAAAAAGACCGGGGACTTGAGGCCCATTTTGGACCTCAGCATTCTAAACCGTTCAGTCAGAAAGTCCAAGTTCCGAATGGTCACCCTACAAACCATTCTCCCATTGCTGGAGAGAGGTGTTTGGATGTGCTCCATAGATCTCAAGGACGCTTATTACCACATCATGGTACATCAAGCGTCCAGGAGACATCTGCGCTTCAGCCTAGGAGGCAGTAATTTTCAGTTCCGCGCGCTGCCCTTTGGTCTCACCACAGCCCCCAGGGTGTTCACCAAATGCTTGGCAGTCGTGACTGCTCACCTGAGAAGTCTAGGATTCCAGGTGTTTCCGTATCTAGATGACTGGCTCCTAACTGCCACCTCCAAGCATCTACTACTGCGGAGCCAACAAGCCACTATATCACTGGGCAGTTCCCTTGGAATCACCTTCAATTGGCCAAAGTCTGTGTTGCTGCCATCTCAACGAATAAGATTCATAGGGGTAGAGATAGACTCAAACCGGATGCGGGTCTATCTACCTACAGACAGAATACAAACCATACAGACTCAAGTTCGAGCCTTACTTCCCAGGTCCAAAGCCCCAGCCAGAATGGTCCTGCGGCTATTGGGGTCCATGTCCGCCATGGTTCTTCTAGTCCCCTTGGCAAGGTTGCACATGAGAATTCTCCAGTGGCTTCTTTCAGCCCAGTGGTCCTTTCAGGAACTCCCTCTCAGTCACCTCATATGGATCACGGAAACATGCAAACGGGACCTTCGCTGGTGGCTAGTGCCCTCCAATTTGGATCAGGGACGACCCTTTGTTCCACCTCCTCCTGCGGCCACTTTGACCACGGACGCCTCCCAGATGGGGTGGGGGGGGCATTCCCTGGGCAGGTCAGTCCAAGGCAAATGGCACCCGGAAGAGACCCTACTTCATATCAACATCCTAGAAATGAGGGCAGTACTTCTGTCCCTTCAGGCCCTTCACGATTATCTCCCTCAGGGCGTAATTGCTGTTCAATCAGACAACATGTCAGTTGTCTGGTACCTGAACAAACAGGGAGGGACCAGATCCTATCCTCTTTGCAGAGAAGCCATGAGAGTTTGGGAATGGGCAGTCTCGACCAAACGCTTTCTAGTGGCTACTCATGTCCCGGGCAAGTCCAATGTGATAGCCGACAGACTGAGCAGAACCATCCTCTCTCCTCACGAATGGTCTCTGAACATGACAGTTGCAAGTCAGATTTTCAGCAAATGGGGAGTTCTGTGTTGCGACCTCTTCGCGACTCCACTAAATGCGAAGTGCAAAGAATTCTTCTCTCTAACCCCAGCTCCGGGGAAGAGCCCCATGGACGCACTAGTCCGTCCTTGGCCCACCGGCTTGCTTTATGCCTTCCCTCCAGTTCCTCTCCTTCCCAGGGTGATCCAAAAGGCATCTCTCTTGGGGAGCAAAATGATCTTAGTTGCGCCTTACTGGCCTTGTCAAGTATGGTTTCCCTACCTTCGGAAATATGCTCTGGAAGGTCCATGGTTACTGGATCAGATCCCAGACCTTTTAGTTCATCAGTCGGGACTATTCCACCAGTCCCTGCGCACCTTAAAATTGACGGCTTGGCTCCTCCTCTTCCGACTATAGTCAGGAGTCATACATTGGATCCAGAGGTTGTACACATATCTTCGGCCCATAAGTCTGCTACAAAGAAACTGTATTCTAGCAAATGGAAAAGATTTGCTATTTGGGCTCAACTCCGGGGCCTAGACCCCATCTCTATTCCCATGGCAGAAGTACTAAAATTTTTAACTTCTCTTTTCAATCAAGGCTCTTCAGTCTCTACCATCAAGGTCCAATTGGCAGCGATTTCCAATTTTCACGAATCCATAAACCCACCTTTAATGAGCAACAGATTGTGTAAGACCTTTTTGAAAGGTGCTGCTCTGTTAAGACCTCCGATTTCTCATCCTGCACCTCCATGGGACCTCGATGTGGTGTTACGCGCCTTAACTTCCTCCCCCTTTGAACCGGCGGCTACATGTGATCTAAAGTTTCTATCATGGAAGACTGCTTTTCTGGTGGCGATTACTTCTGCCAGAAGAGTATCAGAGCTTCAAGCTTTGTCAGTAAAACCCCCGTACTTGGTTTTTCACAAAGACAGAGTATCTCTCAGGCCAAATCCTTCCTTTGTCCCTAAAGTTTGTTCCAGTTTCTGCTTACAACAATCGTTAGAACTTCCAGTATTTTTTCCAAAATATTCTAACAAAGCGGAATTCATATTCCACACACTAGATGTCCACAGGCAGTTGCGTTTTTATTTAGACAGGACCAAACAAACAAGGAAAACAGATCAATTGTTTGTATCCTTTGCAGACAATAAATTGGGCAAAGCTGTCACAAAGGTCACTATTGCCAAATGGATCAGGGACTGTATTACTCAAGCTTATTCCTATTCTAACAAAGAGCTTACCACCTCTGTGAAAGCTCATTCTACAAGGGCTATGGCTACTTCGGTAGCATTTCATTCTAAGCTTGCCATTAGTGACATTTGTGCTGCAGCTACATGGTCTTCCCAGCACACTTTCATTTCCCACTACAAATTGGATGTGGCATCTAGAGGACAAGCTTCATTTGGTTCCACAGTGCTCAGGAGTGTTTTCCAATGAGCCACCCAGGATTTAGGTGCTAGGGACGCTGTCCCATCAGTACAGAATGTAGGCGAGATAGGATCACATAACATCTTTTAGTTATGTACTTACCATAACTTTAGATGTTTGGGATCCATCTCGCCTACATTCCTAATAAACCACCCTCCTTCCCCCTTCCTTGGAGATCAGAGGATATCAGAAGGTCCGAATCCTGTTGTTTCATCTTGAAACATCTAACAATGTTATATAAACAAGTTGTGCATGTGTGCATGAATGCGGACAAACAAGATCTGGGGGATTAGTGGTGGTGCATCCTGGGATAAGAAATAGCTCAGCCAATAAGAGGCCTCGCTCTATAGCATAGTGTGCCAAGTCGGAGCCGAGGGATCGGCTCCAAGCCCATCAGTACAGAATGTAGGCGAGATGGATCCCAAACATCTAAAGTTATGGTAAGTACATAACTAAAAGTTTTTCTGTGTTGCTTCTGTCAAATAAGCATATTTTGTGGACTGGTAGTGTTTACTGGCAATTGCTGCTTGTCTTCCTCAGGAAAGAGGCACTATTTTTGGCATGACCAAGGAACAGACCACAAGTCCCACGGTTGGTCCTTCTTTGGCCGCAAAAAGAAAAAAATTAAGCAAACTTACTACAGCAGGCTAGTAGTTTGCCTTAGCTACAAGTGGGTGACTCTGCTGTGGACATTTGATGTACGTCAGACCACTCATCTTTTACCACGGATCCCTCCAGTGTACCACCCACAGCCACTATGGCCAGGAGTTAGCCACATTGTCTCATCTATAGGGGTCCCCTTAGTAAACAAGTGAGAGCCCCTCTTGTCAATCCTGGGAGAGGGAACAGGGAAGGTTTTGTCTGAATGTTGTGCCTATCCCTGGGAAAGCAGCTGCTACCATTAGTAACACGATTGGCAACATTTTTCCTGTCAACAAGAAACAGAAAACTAAGCATGTATCTATTCCTCCCCAAATTTCTTTGGATAGGAGTAGTTTACTGGGTCTGGGTCAGGGTTTAATTCAGACTATTGATCTTTTTGTAAAGTAGTTTTTGGTAAAAGAAAGAGAGATTCCTCATTTCCTAAGGAGATTAAGGATTCTGAAGTTAAACAGGAAGATACAGGGATGGATAGAGTTTTTTTTCTCCTCAGTTTTCTGGTTCAGACACAGAAGAGAGTTCTTTTTCTGATTCTTCCTGTGGGGGTTTCTCTTTTTTGAGACTATTGCTAGACTGCTCCCATGTTTTCAGTGGGAGAACACTGAGGTTTCTCAGTCCCTTGGAAAATGTTGAGTTGTTACAAAAGGATTTTCCAGACTCTACACCTATTCCTTCTGTTCTTTCTGCTTTAGAGGATATGTGTAGTACTGTCTGCAGTTTGTCTGATAGTCACCCAGTTGCCCCTCAAAAGGCATAAATGATGAATAATGTTCCTCCGTCTTTCAAAATTTTGTATACTATTCCCAAACCTGACCCAGCAGCTGTAGCTTTAGTTGATCCCACTGCTGATAAGCACTTAGTAAATTCCAATCCTGCTCTTTCTGATAAGGATAGGCAATTATTGATAGGTATGAGGAAAAAAGGTGTACATTTCTGCAACTTTGATTTTCAGAATTTTGAATTATCAGGCTCATATGTTAATGTTTGTTCTGACAAATTGTGGAAGTGTGAGGAGGAATGATTTATTTGCAGTTTCTTCTTGTGAGGAAGAATCTGCTTTAAATAAGTTAAGGTAGTTTCTTCTGTTGCACAGGTCACTCCTCATTGTTTGCAGTGTGTTTGTATGACTGTGTTAATAGTTCTTCCAGGGCTATGACCACTGGTACTGTTTTGAGGAGGTTTGCACGGCTGCATTCTCAGAACCTCCCAGGTGATGTTAAAAACAGGATTTTAAATTCTCCCTTGGGTAGAGGTTTAGTGCTTGGCCCCTCTGCGGCAGAGGCGATCAATAAGTTTGATGAAAGAGGGAAGCCTGACCCAGGGAATCTGTACTATTTTTCAAAGCTCCTTTTTTAAATTGTCCAAGGGATTTTTTTACATCCTCATCCAGTTTTGCCAAAAATGGAATAAACAGTCTCAACAAAATTCAGGCAAGCAGACGTTTAAGAAGAAATAGCAAGGGGGTCCAAAAAAAATCTTGAACTTCCAAAAATGAAGGACAGCAGGTCTGAATTAACTGTATAGCAGTATCAGTTCTGTATGTTACTGTTTGGACTATCCACTGCACCTGGATTACTCACAAAGTGTCTAGCTTCAATTATAGTTCATTGCAGGCTACAGGATATCTACATTTTTCCATATTTAGACAACTTGCTTGTCTTTGTTTCAAAGTGTCAAGAATCTCTGTCTCTCTCTCGGGTGAGAGATCTCTTACACAAGCTGAAATTCCAAAAGAATATTCAAAAGTTTTTCTTGACTCCATCACATAGGATAGTTTTCCTGGGATGTCAGCTAGACACCTCAGTTTAAAGAGCTTTTCTTCCACAGGAAAAATAGATATTTTTTAGATCTATTTCTAAGGTTTTCCACTCAGATGGTTGTTGCTAGTGAATACTTCAGGATTTTTGGGTTTTATGACATTTATGGTTCTCATGATACCCCTGGCAAGACTCCACTTGAAAAGATATAGTGGCATCTGAAATCTTTTTTCCAGACATCAAAACACCTTATTTTTTTCAAATCCCAGTGCTGGGGTTAGTCAGAAGAGAAATCTCTTGGTGGTAACAACAGAAATCCTTAAATCCAGGTTTCCCCTTCTCCCTTCCTGCTCCAAGTTGTGTGTCACCAAAGGTACATATGACGTTGCTTGGGGAGGAGTTTCAGGAGGAATAAAAGTGAAGGATGTGTGGGACACCAAGGACAGACACTAGCACATAAATATCAAGGAGATGCTTGCCTTGATTAAGGCACTCAAAACTCTGAACTATCTTGGTCCCTGGGACCTCTTCAGGTGGTTGCAGACAATACCACAATCATGTTATACATCAGCAATCAATGTGGAACTAGGTCATACCCCCCTTTGCAGACCAGCCATATTAGCCTGGCATATAGCTTCACAGCACAGTCTCACTTTAAAGGCCTCCTACATTCTGTCAGAGCAAAATTATGTGGCAGATAGGCTGAGCAGGACCAGGGTAGACCCTCATGAATGGACATTAGATCAGGGGATCTTCCAAGATTTGATCCATTTTTAGGGAGTTCTTCAAGTAAACCTCTTTGCCTCATCTCTGAACAATCAACTGGCAAGAATTCTGTTCCAGGACTCAATGCAAGAAGATCTGGAAGACAGATGCCTTTTCTTTTCCTCGGATAGGAATGTTGCTGTATGCTTATCCACCCTTTCCACTAATATCCAGTGTACTTCCGAAAATTCAGAAGGAATGCCCCAGGATCATTGTGGTGACATCCTTCTTAACCAGGCATACATGGTTCTCCCAGAGGCAATTGCCACATGCTTCCTCACAAACTGGGTCTACTCACACAATAAGAGGGATGTTTGCTACACCCCAGTGTCAGTCATCTTCAGTTGACTGCCTGGATGATAGGGTCTTAATTCATTTTAGGCATCTGTTTACTGAGGAGACACAGCAGGTACTAATGAAGGCAAAAAAGCCTGTTATTAGAAAAATCATATGCTAACAAATGGAAAACATTTTCTGGTTGGGACCAACAAGATAACCAGCACCCATTCAGGGCTAGCTGTTCTCGGGTTTTACATTATTTGTGTGACTTACTATCTTATGGCCTTTCTTACTCCTCTCTCTAGGTTAATTTATCTGCCATTTCAATTTGTCTTCTCATGGATCCACTTCTTTCAATGCAGTTTCATGTCAAAATGTTCTTGAAAGGAGCGTTGCATAAGAGGCCTATAAGAAAATTGGTGGCCCCTCCTTGGGATCTTAGTTTTGTGTTAGAGAAGCTAACACTTGTTCCATTTGAACCAGCTATAATTTGCCTGACTTGAGGTTGTTAATACGGAAAACAATTTTACTGATTGCCCTGACCTCTGTAGGAAGGGTATCTGAGTTGCAAGCTGTTATAGTGAGTCAACCCTATCTAATTTTCTGTAGGGACAGGGTTTGTTTGATAACTATATTGATATCAGAGTTTACTTTAAGTCTAAGCACCAGTCAGCCCATTTTCTTTTGTGAATCTTAAAAGGATTAACGATACCTCATACCTTGGATATACGCAAACAACTCAGGCAGTATCTTGACAGAACTAAATCTTTCAGACCTTCGAATCAGTTGTTCACTTCTTATGAAGATATGAAGGGACAACTTGTGTCAAAATAGACTATTTTCAAATGGTTGTCTAAGGCTACTACCTTTTGGTGTACTCCCCATAACAGAACTGTTTCAGCCAGGATCAAGGCCCACTTAACTAGAGCCCTGAAGTGACCTATGGTTTTTTGGATTCTAGAAGTGTACTAGAAGCTGCTTTAGTCCTCTGTTTATACTTTTGCAAAGCACTATAAGCTTGATTCCTTCTCTAGGTCCAGATCAGGCTTTGTTGGACCCTTCCCCAAGAGGCTCCTTGATTCTTCTCCTTCCACCTCCCAAATGTAGTTAGCTAAGGTAATCTACCCATATATCTAAGGCTACTGCAGTGATCAATATGAAGAACATAGTAAAGTTATGTAAGTTGAACTTACCATAAAATTAGAGATTTGAATAGTCACTGCTGCAGTAGCCACTCATTCCCTCCAGCTGTTGTTTTTTGGCATGTTGTTTTTATGCCAGTCTATGAACATTTATTTATTTTTTGTTACTAGCATTGTCCTTTCAGGACTCAGCCTTCCTCTCACTTTTGGCAGGAAAGGTGTGAAAGGTTTTGTGCCAATACTTGTCTTTTAGTTAGCACAGCTTAAGCTGCTTGACAGTTTAGACATGTGGAAGCTTTCCTGAAGCTTTGAAAGTTGGCTGCCTGTTATATTCTTGGCTAGATATAACACATATATCTAAGGTTACTGCAGCAGCGATCATTTGAGCATCTAATGTTATGTTAAGTACACTGTACTTTTTCTGAATAAGTAAAATATGAGATTTTTAGATAAGGAATCTCCATTTGGTCCTTCTGCTACTAGGAAATAGGCAATTTGATCCATTGAGTTACTAAGATTTTTCAGCCCCCTTTTCGAAATCTTCCACAAGTCCAGGTTCTTTTTTTAAATGCAAAACAAGCAATCCCAGCAAGCTTCCAACAAACAGGGATCTAAAAGTTAATGGCTGGAGGGAATCTAACAAAAACAAAATAACACACTGGACTTGTAGAAACGCTATTTTAATAAAACAAAGCTTTCGGGAACACAAATCCCTTCATCAGTGTATAAAATACAATATGAAAACTTCCATTTAAATACTAAAGCAAAATCACATGGTATAAGCCCCCCAATGAAAATACAGACAGTTAAAAACAGTCAGCACATCACAAGGCAATTAGTACAAAGTTAAAGTGCACTTAGTAATAGCTTACTTAAGAGACACTTGCTTTAACCTCAGAATTGGTTTTAATGTAACCATTGTGTTTAAACCAGGAGAAGAATCAGCGTTCAAGCGCAAATTCCATTCGTACTCCATCAGTTCTAATTTGTTGTTTTGATCACCTCCTCTTACATTTTTTATCAAGATTTGCATCACTCTAAACCTATATGTATGCTCTGGGCCTCTATCTATAGTGTTTCTACAAGTCCAGCATATTATTTTCTATCTGACTGCTTGCTGTGCTTAAATTTATTGGTTGCAGATCTTTTGTGCAGGAGGGATCCAACAAAAAGTAGGAATCCTTTCAGAAAAAGGGACAGGCCTCTTCCTCAGAATGTCTATGCGAGCATATTCCCCATACCCATGTCTTGAGGTCTGTCCCAGAGACTGGTTCTCAAACTTCCTCTTTGCTAAGACATTGTTTCAGAAAAATAGGTTCTGATGGTAGTTCAGGGGCATTACAAATGGCACTGGGTAGACATATTGAGGAATTCTCCCTTATCCTCCAAACCAGACAGAATTTTCTCCTCTGATTCTTCATTGTATGCCCTTCTTGGGGATCAGAGAACCACTGCCTCAAAACTGAAGGAGAGAAGGATTCTATTCCTGAATTTTTCCAGTGCCAATGAAGAATCCAGACCAGTACTTGGTCTATATTTTTTCTTTATGAAATTATCAGACTTCAAGATGTTGATCTTAACAGTTTGTTACCTTTCATTCCTCTTATAAGTTTTTTGGTAACTCTTTACTTAAAAAGTCCTGATAATCACATCCGTTTTGCCACAGAGTTCAGAGTTTTCCTGAGATTTTCTGTGTCTGGGTCAAATTATCAGTTCTCTGCATTACCGTTTGGGTTATCTACAGGTCCAAGGGTGTTATTTACAGAATATGTGGCTTCAGTGTTAGATCATTGCAGATTGCAGGACATTAATGTGTGTGTTTATTTAGAAAACTTACTTATTTTTGCAAAGTCTTTTTTTAGGTGTTAGGAGTCTCTTTCATGAATGACAAATCTCCTTTTCGACTTGGGCTTCCAGATCCTTCTCACAGGGTTGTTACTGCTAGAATCTTCTCAGCAAAAGGCATTCCTAACCAAGGAGAAACTTTTATCTGGAAATCTTCCTGAGCTTCTCATATCGGCGTCATACTTCAGCCAGAGTATATGTCAGGATTCTACAGTTCATGGCCTTTGTGATAATCATGATTTCTCTTGCCAGGTTGCACATGAGAAAAATCCAGTGGTTCTTAAAAGCTGTCTCGACCCAACTGTCTCATCCTCTGTAATTTCAGATTCCAATTTTGGGTTTTACGAAGACAGAACTGCTATGGCAGAGACAGCAGATTGCTCTCAATCCATGTCTCCCATTCTTTCTTTCAGTCTCATCTCAATCTGTGACCATGGACGCTTCAGACTTTAAATGGGAAGGCAGTTTCTATGAGGGTAAAAGTTCAGCATCTTTGGAACAAAACTGACAGGTGAAAGTACACAGACAATATTGCTTAATCCTGCAAACTTCCTACATTCCATCAGAGCAAAATGTTGTGGTTGATAACCTAAGCAGAACCCAGACAGAACTTCATGAATGAAAATTGTACAAAAGGGGTCTTTCAGAAATTGATCCAGTTGTGGGGAGCACCTGAAATAGATCTGTTTGCCTCCTTTCATAATAGACAACTAACAAAATATGCCCCACACTCCTTGGAAGCAGGCCTGGAAAACACTTTATTTTTCCTACCTGTGGTTGGAAATGTTCCTTTTATGCATTTCCACTTTCTCCACTGATATTGAGAGTAATTCTGAAGATTCAGAAGGACTATCTAAATATTATTGCTGTGACTCCTTTCCATCCCAGACAAAAGTAGTTCTTCTTCTAATGGAATTAGCCAAGGTCACTTACCAAAAGCTTCCTCACAGATTCAGTGTTCTCACACAGGACTGGGAGTTTGGTAAACCCCAGTCTCAAGCAACTACAACTGACTGCCTGCATAATTCAGTTTTTGATTCCTTTTTGGCACTTTCTTCATGGGGACTTGCAACACGTTCTAAAGGAGACAGGAAAACTTGCTATTAGTAATTCTTATTTTGGCAAGAAGAAAAGATTTTCCATTTGGTGGCACACTAATAACCATGGCCCAGTCAGAGATAAGTACCACTGGAACTTTGTGTGAGTTACTCCTCTGGCTGATCTTGGCTCCTCTATCGGGGTTCATCTGTCAGTCATTTCAGCATATCTGCCCATGGATCTTCCCCTTTCTTCCTTGTCTTTGGTCAAGCAGTTCTTTAAGGGTGTTTTGCATGTAAGACCACCTAGGAAACATGGGAACCTGCTTGGAATCATAAGTTTGTATTGGAGCAGTTGACTTTGTCTCCCTTTGTACCAGTTTTTGTAGTGATTTATGGTTTATAACTTGGAAGACTGTGATACTTCTTGATCTGACTTCTGCAAAAAGAATATCCACGTTGCAAGCTCTCACGGTATGTGAGACTTATTTGGATTTCAGTAGAGACAGGATAACTTTAAGAACAAATCCTTAAGTCATGCCAAAAGTTGGTTCAGAATTTGCATTGAATCTAGCTGTCACCCTCCATGTTTTCTACCCAGAACCCAAAAATCTGGTAGAACAAATTCTTCTATACTCTGGAATTGCACAGGAAACATGGGTATTATCTTGATAGGACTTAGTCCTTAGAAAAGCTAAACAGCTGTTTTTCTCCTGTGATGAAACAAAGAAAGGGCAATCCCTGTAAAAACAGACTATTTCAAGACGGTTGTCCCTTGCTATTGCTTTTTGTTATTCCCTTCATGGCTAATCTGTTCCAGGCAGAATCAAGGCACATTCTACTGTAGCCTCATCTTTTTTGATGGCGTATTGGAAAGGGTGGGCTCTAGAAGCAATGTAGATGCAGGTGTTCGTACCTGTGTACATACATTTATTAAGAATTATAAACAAGATTCCATCTCCAGGTCCAGAGCATGCTTTGCTAGGACCATGCTCCAAGGGGTCCTGGATCCTAAACCTTCCACCTTCTAAGGTGGATAAGCCGTTGTACTCTACCCAAATGCCTAAATGCTACTGCAGCAGTCAGAATGATGAACATGTTAAAGTTGTGTAAGTTGCACTTACCATAATAGTAGATGTTATAATTCCTCTGTGCTGCAACAGCTGCACCCTACTGCCATTCCCTTTTTTTGTAGATAGTTACTTTTCTGAGAGAAAAGTTTTACGTTCCTTACTTGTTTAGGTTTCAGAATGAGTAGGCGTTCTCCTTTTTGTGGGTCAAGAAAATTCTGAAAAAATGGCACATAGACTACTATAATTTCCCTTTGAATGTTTAGACACAGCAACTTGGGCACATGTGTAGGAAAGCAAGAGACTTTTGAAGACTCTCCAGGATATAACACCCCCCCCCAAAAAAAGAAATGGTACAGACTACTGCAGCATTGAGTAATTTGAACTACTGTTGTTAGTGGCACAAATTCCATTTCTTTCTATGCAACATATGCCTTTGTTTTTCTAAATGTCCTACTTCAGTTCTTTTATTTTCTTTACAATATTCAGTACTTTTGTTACAGTTGGTTTAGATTTTGATTTCCATTTTCTAGTAATTGTTTTTTGCAGCCAAGAGCATTAAACGTAGAAAGGCCTTACTGTGTCTGGACAATTCAGATCCTATATCCCAGCTCAGAAGAATCATTTTCTTAATTACACCCATTTGCTCCCCAGTATTTCAGACAAAGTGTTCTGTAGGGAAATTTCAAAATCTGCCAACTCATTTCTTTCCCAAAACATGTTTCAAATTACATCTCTCTTTCCCAGCATACCTCTAGAATTTGCTATCTGTTAGAGGAAAAAGTTCTTTGAAGTCTACTTTTGGTATGAAATTACCTATCACAAACTTCCAAGCAAAAACTTTAAACATTCTGAAAATTTGGCATGCTTCTGAGATGTACAGATGTCCTCCCATTTTCCTCTGTATTGTGCTTTTCCATTCTCTCTTCCCAGTGTTTTCTAATCTCATCTAATTGATGATTTTAGTTTTTATGCAATACTTTGTATTCCATTTTAATTATCCCTTTAATCCCCATTATCAACTTCTGTTCTAAACTCTACTAAAACTGCTACCAGACCTGGTCTTTTATTTAACAGCTTCCTGTTCCTTTCTCTTTGGCTGTAGTAGGGAAGGATGTAGTCACCAAACTTGCAGTCAAAACTGCTGCATAGCTTCACCCCACTCTGTTAACTTTTGCTGTCTAGTTATTTCTTCTCAAAACATTGGTTACTTAGCTAATTTCCCCCCCGTCTTGTCTAGTTTTTATATTCCTACTTGCAGTCCGTGATCAGGGGAAGGTATGGTGAGTAGAAAGTTTTCTCAGTGTGTGAACCCTGTTTGGTTTTCTGTAGTGATAATGTAACTTTAAGAACAAACCCTTCATTCATGCCAAAAGTTTTGCATGCTTGGCTGTAATAGTTACCAAGTTTGAGATTTTATAAGACCTTTTTCCCTGTGGCATAACTTCATTCCCTTGAAATAGAGTGTGTGAGAAGAAATATTTTGATTTAAGTTGACGACTACATAGTTCTGATGTTTAGGTGTAAGTAGACGTGTTCCAGATGGGTCAGCGATTGTAAGTTACTGTGTGTTTTTCGGCTTTTGAGCAGTGCCAGATAGCATCATAGTGGATTGCATTCCTGGGTAGAGATCATTTTAAATTCCACTTTGCTTTTAGAAGTTATGCAACTACTTTTTAGACTTTTGAATCAGAAATAGGTAGAAATTCTGTGGATATCAATTATTTTTTTAATATTAGCTTAAGGATAGATCATTTGGGGACTAGTTCTCTCCCTGTGTAAAAACTGAGAAGTTAGTAAAAAAAGCAAGGAAAATTTTTCAATTTGGGTAAAATTCATTTACTGGCTAATAAATGCAGTGCTTGGATGCCAGCAAAAAAGGAAGAAATCTGGTAAGACAAAGAAATAATGAGAAAGTCAATCAGAAAAAGGAAAGAGAAACTCCTTAAGAAGAACCTTGCAGCTGTTCAGCAAATGGCAGTTCAGGTTCCAGTATTAGTACAGGAGATGGCTTCATGTAGTTTGGAGGTAAAAATAAATCACTTGCACTTGTATGTGATTAAAATGTACAAGACACTTTAAAAATATATAAAATTAAATGACAACTGTCTGGAAACAATAAAAAGCAGCTTCAAACATATATTTGTATGAGCTGATAAAACTGGAACAATCAGATGCTGAAGTGGGGGAAGAACTGGCTACATATGCTTCTCAAGATGAATTGTTTCAAAAAATAAGAGTTAGAAGACAGAGCATGCAGAGAAAAACATAGCAGGATTTTTCAGCTGAGTGTGTGCATTTTGTTATTGCACCAAATCTCGCCATGAGAAATCAACCAATATCTATATTAGCAAAGATGCAGTCACGCCCACCAGAAAGAGCTGCTGCTGAAAAAAAATTGTGGAAGTAGAAAATCGTTAAAACAGATAAGGACACCGGAGTGTTTGTAGAAAATGTTCACTTTACTCTGGACAGCAGAGAAGTAAGTTTTCCTGGCAATCATGCTGTCCAAAGGCAGGTATGAGTTTCAAGCTGCTATTTCCAGCTGTCTTTAGAATATTTTTTCCTGGAGGATCAAATAAATTTTTGGATGCAGAATAGGCTAAGGAATAAAAAAAAAGTTTAGCCAGCAAGTTAAAAGAGAGACTTCTTTTTTCACATTAACAAAACCCACACAGACTTTGCCAACAAAAACATGTTCCTTTCTTCCAGAACAAATGCTTGTGCAACAGAAAAAAAGCCCAGTGAATGACTGTACAATAAAGAAGTACCTTGATCTTGAACAAGAGACTAGTGTTAAGAAGTTGAAATGATCAAGTGGACGACCAGCAACAACATGAAATTAGTGAATAAATGGGAGAAATGTAAAACACTATTGCCATTAGATATAGTTTAGACACATTTATAGTAGTTTTGTAAGAATTTGCTGAAAAATTCTGAGCATTTGCTGACTGTGTCAAACTAGTGGGTAGACTCTAAAGCATAAACCTCACTTTATCATTAATATTTAGAAGGAGACTGTAGACTGAAGAAGTAACTGCAAGTAAAAAAAAAAAAGTTTTGATCTTATTTGTGTAAAAACTTCATGATATAAACTGCATGTTATATTATAAAGCAGTTCTGTGTTGCATGCAGTCAAAAGTAATTGAAATGCGAGTTGGATGAGTTTTATCGGTGACTATAAAATCAGAAAAGGAGGTAAACATGAGGAAGTGCAGCTTCAAATAAACCAATAACCAATGCAAACGAGCTCACATAGTGTGCAAACAATAACAACAATAAACAGACCACTTAATATGGACTTTAACCATAAAATTTAAAAAAAACTTAAATTGAAATTAATAAAAATACAAAAAGTTGAGCACAGTGTGTCAGGCAGAGAGGAAAATGGGAGTAATAATACTGTTTGAGAGTGACTCCAGTGGTGATAGGAGGAGGGAAAAATACAATCATGGTTGATTTGTGGTTGTAAGGGGTTATTGGCAGAGGAAGAGGATTATGCCAGCATGTATTCATATTTCTCCTAAAATTACTGTTGTGGACCTTGGGAGAATGTTGGGAGAAATTATAAGCTTTCATCATGGAGTAATTTTTATGAGTGGGGACTGGACCCTAATTTACAATGATGAGGATGAATTCAGACCTAGCAGGGAAAATATAAGTGGGTAGATATTTGAAGAAGTAATTGATTTGGCAGACTTGACTTTAGTAGCAGGAGCTCAGAAATCTGTGTGTTATTCCCCAAGATATAGTAACTGGACTAGATTGGACAGAAAATATATTTCACAGGAGCTGCATGTATGTAACTGAAAGTTTTGAGACCCATCCTCTAACTATATCAGATCATGCACCAACAAGAACTAGGGTAGTGCAAGGTAATGATGTGAAAAGTGAAACACCGTCACTTTTCTTATCTGTTAAAAAGATAAGAATTTAAGGAATGGGTAGAGGATATAGTCTGATTGTTATTGGGAAGATAGAAATTACTTCAGAAGGGATAGCTAGTGAGTGGGTTAAAATGGAAGTGGAAATAAAAGTTAAGGAGATATGGGAAATAAGTAATATCAGTTATTTAGAGAAGTTGCCAAATGTTAAAGTATTGCAGAAGATAGGAACTCTCACAGAACAAGAAGATGAACAACTGCAGAGTGCTAAAGGGGGGCGGGGATAAGGGAGTATTTGTAAATATGTATGAGTTTAGAAGGGTTACCATTGCTCGCCTATTTTTTTATAGCAACTCTAGGAAGCAAATACTTAAAAACTTAGGCAACATAAAGTAGAAAGAGTTGTAGCCAAACATAGGGATCCTGTGACAAGAAAAATAACCAAACATCCAGGCATAAATTTGCTGGGTTTTCTACTTATAAAAGGTATGCAACAATGAAGTTAATGATCTGTTAAATTACTAAAAGACGATTTTTATTGCCCATTGGAGTTAGAATGAAACTGAAATGTTAAAATGTCTTAATAATGAGAACATGGTCATAAAGACTGCAGATAAAGGGGTATAGTGGTGATAAAAGTTTATTACAGTGAGATCATGTCAAGACAGTTGAAAGATGCACCTACCTATAAGGTTTTACAGAAACATGAATGAATACCAGTATTAATTATATGTATAATTATATTTATAATATGAGTTTAAATGTTTATTATAATTAGATTTGTTGAATTCATTCATTTTCCACATTCTGTTTCTCCACTGTATTGTGGTTTACCAAAGAGACATAAGTATCCACAAAGTTCACCACTGGGACCAAATGTATCTGTACATGGATGGATAATAGAACGTATATCCATTCATTTAACATCCATATTGAAAAGAACCTTCACATTCTGTTTCTCCACTGTATTGTGGTTTACCAAAGAGACATAAGTATCCACAAAGTTCACCACTGGGACCAAATGTATCTGTACATGGATGGATAATAGAACTTATATCCATTCATTTAACATCCATATTGAAAAGAACCTTAAAGTTGGTACAAAGCTGCATAAAAGAATGTGTGGACTTCCTAAATAAGCTATATATTTGGGGTCTGTGTTCAGCCATCAAATTAAAATTTCAGCAAATGGCTAATCATCGAACATGGAAATTACTGAAGAAGCTTATCTTCGAAAATAATACCATTGAATGGCCGTAGCTGGCCAAAAAACAGGAAGTACTGCGATGCATAAGGTGAGCTAAACCCTTTTATAAATTTGCCCTATTCCCCAGTGTAGTGCGATCTCGGCGTTGGTATATATAGTTGGGAGGCTTAGTTGATAAGGTGTTTTTATGAAGGCTGTTTGCGATGTTGGCCAACTGTGGCCATGCAATGATATTATTTTCAAAGATGAGCTTGTTCGATAATTTCTGTGTTTGGTATTTAACGTTCGCTGATTAGCCATTTGTTGAAATTTTTATTCACTGGCCGAACATAAAAGCATATGTTTGGTACTTCATGAACAAGGATAAATCTTGTGTTTATGTAACAATTAGGTGCTGATTCTTTGTTTATTGTTACCCCAAATACTTATGGCATTGAATCTATCAGGAGGCATCTCTATGTCACCACTGTACTTCTTAATGCTGAGTTAACAAACTTTTGTGAACTTTTATGTGTGATACTAGAAAATAATGTATTTATTTACTTAATTTTAACCATGCAGTTAGGCTGATCTTTTGACGGTTTTCAGCTGTGAACAGAGCATAAAACAAAACAGAGTAATACTGATCAGTTGAGCAGAGATTATACATTGAACGTGAAATTATACAGTTGCTCACAACATTAAAGAGATTTTGAGCAAAGCATTAAACTATCATTGTAGCAAAATGAGAAGGTATAAAAAATTATATGTTGTATTTACATTTTGGTGTACGTATATTGGTAGTTTTACTATTGTCACTTAAGCACTTGTTCATGGCTTCATTGCAGAGATGTTTTTTTAGCGATTCTTTGAATTCTTTAAAAGCAGACAGTGTTTTAAGTTTTTTAGGTAGATGGTTCCAGGTGGTAGATCCTAGTTGTGAAAAAGCTTTTTCCCCAGGTTTAGCTTTGAAGGGAGGTGATAAATGTCATATCATCATCTTATTGATTTATTATTGAGTAGGTTTCTTCCCTGAAAGGCAGTTTAGAGCTTAATGGTGGACAGTATCCTAGTTTTAAAACTTCAAATAATAAGCAGTTGAGCAGAAAATAAGCCCTTTCAGTAACTGGTAGTCAGTGGAGTTCCTTAATGAGATTATAGTGGTCTGTGTGGGCATCTGCTAATAATGCAAATGTGAACATTTAATTTTCAGTAAAACAAATCCTTTAAGTATAGTAGGAAGAGTCAAGACAGATTAAGGGTAATCCAAATTTAGTTTTAGGTAGTTCATTTTTGGCAATGGCTTTCCTGGCTGCAGGAGATATGAAACCTTGTAATTCAGCTTGAGTTGAGAACAGTACCTTACTAGTAATATTATCAGTATGGGTTGTGAAAGTGAGAGAGATTAAGTGCAGTGCTTAAGTATTTTCATTCTTTGACATCAGAGATATTTCTCTTAGTGTCTTGAGTAAAATGTTAAACTCATTCAAGCCTATAGCGCCTTTTTTATATACTTCCAGTTAACATCTGTAGCTGTCTATGGCATCCAAACCCTTCTGTCTCTGACTTTTTAACAAAGTGACTTACCAGTTTATAATAGGCAGAATTAGGAAGGGCAGGGATTTTTAATGAAATTACACTAAGCTGTTGATCTAGGATGTCCTGCAGTAAAGCATTGATTATGATATGCTTTTTAAGTTGATTTTTCAGAAAATATTCTGGAATGCAAAGATGTGTGCAGGCTGTAAGAGGTGCAGCATTCCACACCACACGTGTTAATGAGTTAAACTAGATTTTTTTGTATTGCAAGCAACATTACATGTGCTTTTGTTGGATTGAGTGGAAGTTTACCAGACGTCTAATAACGTCATTTAGAGAAACATGTTTGCAGTTGCACTTGTAGGTCTTCAGAAACTCCTGCTGTAATTACTGCATTGTTCATATTACAATAAATACTATTGGTAACAGAAATTAGAGCAGGTGTGGTGCTTTTAAAGCATTGTGAAAAACATTTTGGCAATCTGATAGTAATCCATAGCTATTAAAGTGTTTAAGTAATTGAGTGTATAGTAGCTTTTCGAAGATTTTAGTACTGGGAAGGTAGTCTTTGAATGCTTTGGGTAAGGGGACTTTAGGAATGGGAATGGAATGCTTGAAGAATGGGGACCCAAAACGTGAGGTGAGTGAGACGTGAAAAAATGTAGTTGAGAGGTTTGATGATGCAATCTGTTGCTTTCTTGTGGAAAGTAGGGCGAAAGGTACTGGATGTGGCAAGACACTCAGCTAATGGGTAGAAATGAGTAGTGGAGTTGCAGTTAACTGTGCTGAACCTGGGTTAAGAGAGTTGAAAATGATATATTGTAGTCTGAATTGTTTTCCGAAAGGACTTGTATCCTTCTGTGAAAATTATGGTTTTGTTGTCATTGGAGACAGACGTAAGGATGGAGTCAGTGATGTGCCCTGTATGAAGTTTTCTTTCTTTCCAAAAGAACTTTTGTTTACTGGTAACGGTTACCTGTTTTAGACTTAAGTATTGTGCTTTAGCAGAGTTTGTAGCTGTTCTCTTTGCCTTTCTCAGGGTGATGTTTGTTTGGTGTAGTTGATAGTCTGATGAATATTGTTTCCGGGTTTGATGGGCTGGGAAGATAGCATATCTGAAAGAGCAGAGGTGAACAAACAAGGGAATTTATAAGGTCAGATATTTTGTACAGAGGCTTTCTGCCTGTTGATGCCAGTGTAGCCTTACAAACTTTCCATTGATGCTCAGGGAATGATCTGTCAACCACAATTTGAGTTGAAAGTTTTAAGGACCAAGTGAAAATAACAGGGCAGTGATCACTGAAATTGTCTGAGGATGACTTGAACAGTAGTATCTCTCTTGAATGTTAATTATTATGGGGTCAAGAGTGGTGTCTTTGTTTATCAGATCAGGACTGGTAGATGCTTTGACCAGTTGTAGTACAATATAATGAGGTAGCATTTTTTGCAGTTATTCAGAGTCAAGGCCAGTGGCATTAATATTGAATTTTCATAGAATGAAGATCTTTTTGGGAAAGACATTTGGAAATATTTCAAGGATACCTTTTTGGATGACTGTGTAGATGGCAGAGCAGTAGTTAGATGACAAGAAATCAAATTTGTTGCTTTGTCACTGGTTGAGTTGCATTTAGTAGTGGAGATGATTTCTAGTGTGGCATTTAGTTTGACTGGAAGGATCACTCTACCACCTCCATGTGAGCCAGGTCTGTGATCAGCAAGCATTACATAATTGTGTTGTGTGCACTGTGAGGGGCAAAAGTTGTCTGTCTTCCAGATTTCTGATATGGCAACAATGTGGGGTTGATCGTTGGTTAGCCATGCTTCAGTAGCTGTCCATTTGTTGTTGATGCTACATGAGTTGAAGCCGGCTGTTTTATGGCCTTTTGCTTTATGCTGCAGTAGGCCTGGAGTAGATGAACATTGTCAGATTTAATGAGTTTTTGTGCCAAGTGATAAAGTTTAGTCAGTATGTTCTTTAAGGGGTTGTTGGTTTGAGAGGTATTAAGTAATAAGCATGTATGTTTCTTTCGGCTTTTCCCGGTTAGGGGTCGCCACAGCAGAACTCCGGTCCACTAATGATTGGCAGTAGATTTTTACGTACTGGCTTGCCGGGCCTAACGCACAACCTTCAACGAAGGAACGCCCATTCATGCATGTCGCCACACAGACGACGCTCTAACTGAGAATCGAACGGGCAACGTCTAACTGTGAGGCGACAACGCTACCGCAGCACCACCACCAAATAAGCATGTTTGTATTAAATGTCATCTCCTTGAGGTATATGTGAGTAAGGTAATGTGGAAGTTTATTTATTTAAATTTGTTAACCGGGAAAGTCTGACTTGGAACAAGCAAATTTTCAGCGGAGGCCCGGGGAGAAAGGCTGCAGACACATGTCTTTGTAATGTGGGAGGAAACTGGATCACCTGGAGGAAACCCACATGAATGCATGGAGGACATGCAGACTCCACTAAGAAGGCACCCCAGCTGAGAATTGAACCGGAAAACCTCTTGCTGTGAAGCGACAGTGCTTCTGCTGCACCACTGTGCCGTCCAAGTTAAGATGGTCTGGCTTTCCTATTTGAGTGTTATAGCTTGCTTGTTGGTTTTAAGTATACCTCCCTGAGATACAGGGTGGTATACTGTCAGTGGACCAGACAAGGCTGCTTAGAAGAGTTGTTAAGCATCATGCATCATGTGAGCAGTACTCTGAAACAAGCCATGGTTATGATGAAGTATACAGAGGACTATATTTTAATTAAGTTAGGGCCGAATAAGATTAGTGTAATAGAGATGCTGGAATGGTTGTAGAAGAAAAAGGAAGAGCTGAATATGAATGGATGATATTAGGAAGTTTGTAGGAGTGGAAGTGATTAGTCATATACAAAATTAGTAGAATCAACTCATTGCTGTGGAGTGAACCTTGCTGAAAGAGAGAGAAGTAATTGTGTGATTGCCACCCAGGCTGTGAGGAGGGATAGATGTAAAAGTATGCTATTAGCTGATAATTTTGCTGAGTAGAGTAAATACTGACTAAAGTGCAGGCTGAGGGTTATGATAGATGCAGTATAATTTCCTGTACCTTTACTGAATAGAGTGAACACTGACTAGCTAACATGTAGGTTGAGAAATCTGATAGATGATACTTAAATGATAAAAAGAATAAGAGGGTAGATAACTACAACATACACCTAGGCTGAGTAGAACAGTAAGTGTAAAAGAGTATTGCCTAGCAGCCAGCTGGGCTGTGTAGAAAGTTAAGTTTGGGGGTATCTTTTTAGTTACATACTGGGTGAGTAGAGGTAGATGCAAAGTTTCTCTCTAGTTGCCACTTAGGTTGATAAGAAAGAGAGAGAGAGAGAGAGAGAGAGAGAGAGAGACATAAAAGCCTGTTGCCTAGCAAGACCATAGGCTGAGGAGTTAGAAGCAAGTCTTGTGCCTGTTTGTCTGCTAGGATGGGAAGATAGAAATGGTGTTACAGTAGTGCTTACCACAATATAGGCTGTGAATTGAGAAAAGTGCTAAACATTTCTGCCTGGCTGCCACCTAGGCTGATAAGAAGGATGGAAGTCAAGGTATTCTACCTACTTGTCTTCTAGGTTCATAAGAATCCTGCCTAGCAGTGAGGAGAGAAGAATGCTGAAAAGTATGTTAACTAGCTACCATCTAGGCTGAATAGGACTACAGATTTAAACGTTTCTACCTAGCTGCCACCTAGGTCTAGAAGAGAGATGGGAGTGTAGATATTCCTTCCAGTTATCCATTGGGTAGAAAAGATCAAAATATATTTATTAGAATACTGCCTAGCAGCCATCTTAGCTGAGAGGAACGATAGTTAATACACACTTGAGGAAAGGTAAGAGTAAAAAAGTATATTTTTTATTCAGGTCTAGAAAGTTATAAACGTGTGATTTTTGATTTAGCATGGGGACATGAAACAGTAGAGAGAGAAAGAAGAGAAAAGTGACTGGAAATAAAGCTGTGGGAAATCGAATAGTGATATAATAGATGGAGAGGGGGATAGGTGTGCAGACAAACATTTAAAGTACAGTAGTACAAAACAGAGCAACACTACTGTTTTGTGTGCTTCCCTTATTGCCCCTGTCTTAATTCTTTACATAGTGTTAAGATTTTCTTATTAGAATTACAGAGAGAGAGAGAGAGAGAGAGACGAGGAACAACCAGCTTCACTAAGCACCATGAGGCTTCCTGGACCTAAAGGGGTTTAGTTATGTCCATACACCAAGGAAGTACAAAAACATGGTAGAGCCAGCAAACAGTGGACCATAATCCATTTATTGAGGGAAGAAGGAAAGAAACATACCGGTTTCGGCCGTTAGGCCTTCCTCAGTGTTTGTCCACAAACACTGAGGAAGGCCTAACGGCCGAAACCGATATGTTTCTTTCCTTCTTCCCTCAATAAACGGATTATGGTCCACTGTTTTCTGGCTCTACCATGTTTTTGTAATTCTGTGATGCTTCTGAGCCATGCAGTAGCCATACGTGCCGAGGTCTGACTTTACATACACCAAGGAAGGCCATCCTTTCTCCATGGGTCCTCAACTTTGTCTTAGAAAAAAATTTACCTTGATCTGTATTTGAGTCCCTTGATACTTATGCTGGAAGAAAGTACTTCTGGTAGATGTTTGTTAGTAAGTTTTTTCAGAACTGCAAGTTTTAATTTGTAAGAAGCCCATGTTAAGTTGTCAATCTCGCCTTCATTCTTGCTTGATGGGTTCGGAGCCGATCCTCGGCTCCGACTCGGCACTTGCTTTAGCTCGAGAACTCCTTTTACCAGCTCGAGGCAGCCCCATATCCCATGATGCAAGGCAGTAAGTACCCAGATCTCGTTTGCCGCTTCGCTTGGGAGGTCTTCTTTTTACCAGCTCCTGGTAAGTTGTTTCACTTTGTGATTTTCAAGCCCCTTTTTAGTCAAAAACTAATTTTTGATAGTTTAAATTTAATTTCTATCCCTTGCTGACAGAAATTCCCTGTCTTTTTTAATTTGTTCTTAGTTATCCCTATCCCATCCCCCCCCTGTTAGGGTGTGTGTGTTGGTGTTTATTATAGAATACCTTTTGGTATTTTGTATAATTTAATTTATTTTTTGACTGGTGTGTGTGTGTTTTGTGTGTCGGCACCATGTCAAAGGAGAGGGTTTCAGGTTTTAAGAAGTGTGACTCGTGCTGTCAGAAAATGTCTCTGACAGACGGTCACACTTCTTGCCTGTATTGTCTGGGCCCTCTTCACCTGCAGGACTCCTGTGCTATTTGTCACTCCTTCAGCCAGAGAGTCCTGCAGGAGAGACATAACAAACTGGTTCTTAGGGGCCTTCTTAAGCCGGAGGGCTCTCCGGCTAAGTCGGCTCCACCGAAACCAGCAAGAGTTTCCAAGGCCCAGGCTTCTGTTTCTAAGCCTGCGGCCTCGGCTCCGACTCGTACTGAGTCGAGATCGGCTCCGGCTGGAGCCGATTCTGGCTTGACTAAGCCATCGGTGCCGAAACTGTAGTGTCCACTTCGATGTCGGCTCCGATCGGCTCCGACACCCATGTGGCACAGGCATCGGTGTCGGCTCCGATCGGCCCGACACCGTTACTTTGGTGGCTGTATCGGCTCCGGCTGGAGCCGATACATCGAGGCGTTCTGTCGGCTCCGAGAAGTCGGCTCCGACAGGATCCGTAGTATCGGCTCCGATGGCTCATTCCAGGAAGAGGTCGAGGTCTCCTTCCTTGGAGCCGATACTTTCGGCTCCGGCTTCACCTCTTCTGTCGGAACGGAGCCACCGGAGCCGATCTTCAAGGTCATCCAGGTTGTCTGACCATGACCTAGAGAGAGTGGTCAGCAGATTGCTCAAGTCACAGGTACTGGCCCAAATGCTTCACAGTCCGTCTCAGCAGACGACTGTTGGTCCACACCCCGTTACAGTTCCTCCTTCAACTCTACCCCAGAGCTTGGAGTTGGAGTCTTCGGGCATGGTTACTGCTACGGCTGGAGGACGGATACCCCCTTCTGTTCCTTCAGCCTCTACTCTTATCTCCTCTTCCTTAGAGGGATTCGTGGTCGGGCTTCCATGGTCTCCTCCGAGGGGTGAGTGGCATCGACCCTTGTCCGAGCCCGCTTTCCCTTGGAGCCTCGGCCTTGGTGAGCTCGGCTCCGACATCTGCCTCGGAGACTTCCCTTCGGTGGCCCCTGGAGTTCCTAGCTCTTGGTAGCGGGTTCTCTCGGACCTGCCTGGGAGGGGAGCATTCGAGGTGATGAAGAGTGTACTGGCCACTGGTATCAGTCAGCAGTCTCTTCCCGTAGCTCCTCCCTCTATTGTACCTGTTGACATCTCTGCCACTTCTCTTGCTACAGGACCCAGAGATCCTCCGCCTCAGGTTTCCCCATTGGGAATTTCCCCCTCTTCCGAGGATTCTCCTGATGTTTCGGGAGATCCTCCTAGGAAGAGGACTTGTAAGAGGAAGCATGTAGACTCCCCGAGTCTGTCACGTCGGATACTGACTTTGATGAGTCAGAGGGATCCTCTAGATCCCCCTCTGAGGATGTCTCCTTTTCAGACATCCTAGAACTTCTAAAACAGAGGGGAAACTGGCCCACCAACAATCCCTCTGAGGATGAGTCAGTATACCTAGAGGCGTTTGGATCTCGGCCCTCCACCTCCTGGGTGTCTCCGCCTTTCGACCCCCTTATGCAGGTTATTGCACGAAAGGCGTGGACAGCTCCTGACTCTGTAGAGCCAGTCCCTAGGAGACCTTCTAAATTTATCACTGCCCCTAGTGACAAACAATTCCTTACCAAGGGTGTCCCGCTGATGCCATGGTGGTGGCTGCGGCCACCAAAAGGAACTTGCAGATCCTTCCGTGCCCGTCCATCCTCCTAATAAGGACTCTAGGACCATGGATAGGTACGCAAGCGGATGTTTTCCTCAGCGACCTTTGCTATGCTCGCTGAATTATCTTTGTCACTTCACCAGACTCCAGAGAGATATCCTGAAGGAGCTGGGAGAAGTAGTTCAGGATCCTACAGCTGCAGGGGCTCAAGAAAAGATTGCTTCGCAGCTAGGAACCCTCAATTCCATTGCTAACTCCTCCATGCGGCTAATATCTTATGCTGCGGATGGAGCGAGTAGAGCCGCAGGCACAGGTGTGGCTCTTAGATGCCAAGCCTGGATGCGGCTATGTGATTTTATGTGATCCCTTTAAGGCCCTTCACAAATTCTCCCTTTGATGGGTCAGCTTTGTTTGGCCCTCAGGTGAAGGAGACCTTGACCAGGTGTGAGCAGGACGGCAAGACTCTTTCTGCTGTTGGAGTCCGTTTTCCACCCTTCTAGGCCTTATCCCAAAGGACAGAAGGGTGGGAAGATGTGGTTCCGTAAATCCTAAGGAGTCACGCCGGATTCACGTGGTCAGTTTACCCCTAGAGGCAGAGGGGGTAACAACAACAGACGCCGCTCTAGAGGCAGAGGGGGTCGGGAAACAGGGAGCCTCTCTCTGATAAGCCCTTTCAGCATCCCTGAGGTGTTGCCCGGCTGTCCCTCCTTGGAGGCAGTGGGGGGAAGATTATCACTGTACCCAGAAGCCTGGCATTCCCTCACTCAAGACAGATGGGTACAGTCGATCATATCCAAGGGTTACATAATTCCTTTCGAGGAAAGTCCCTTCCCTTCAACTTCCCTTCCAGATGTACCACCCGCTCTAAGGGACATTGCAGAGTTAGAAATCGCAAAACTACTGCAAAAGAGCCATTCAGCCAGTTACAATAGACCATTCAGAGCCCGGAATCTACTCAAGGTTCTTTTGGTCCCCAAAAGACGGGAGACTGGAGACCAATATTGATCTCAGCAGACTCAACAAGTCTGTCAGGAAGACAAGATTCGAATGGTCACTCTTCAGTCAATTCTGCCCTTCTTACAGAAGGACAACTGGATGTGCTCAATAGATCTTCAGGATGCGTACTATCACATCAAAATTCACAGACGCTCCAGGAGATTTCTCCGCTTCGGCTGGGGTCCAGTCATTTCCAGTTCAGAGCCCTGCCCTTTGGTCCCACTACAGCCCCCAGAGTGTTCACCAAATGCATGGCAGTGGTCACAGCTCACCTGAGACGCCAAGGATTCCAGGTGTTTCCGTATCTCGACGACTGGCTCCTGTCAGCCACCACCAGGCATCAGCTTATACAAGCCAGGGATTACACAATAGACCTTTGTTCTCATTTGGGCATCTCAGTCAACTTCGGAAAGTCATCCTTATCGCCCTGCCAGTCTATTACCTTCATAGGCAAACTTAAACACTGTTCGGATGTCAGCTACCCTTACAGAACAAAGAGTTTCAGACATTCAGACTCATGTCAGGATCATTCTGGCAAGCAAGAAAGTACAGGCCAGAATGGTTCTAAAGGTATTAGGTCTCATGGCTGCGGCCATTACTCTTCTCCCCCTGGCTCGATTCTACATGCGCCTCCTTCAGTGGATGCTGTTCACACAGTGGTCATACCAGCAACTCCCAATGCGTCACCAGATTCTGGTGACACAAACATGCAAAGAACATCTTGCTTGGTGGATCACATCGCCTCAGGTTCACCAAGGCAGGTGCTTTGTACCTCCGTCCCGATAGCCACTGTCACCACGGATGCCTCCCTGATCGGGTGGGGGTCATTATCAGGGCAGGATGGTTCATGGGACGTGGCAACCGCTCGAGTACCATCTGCACATAAATGTCCTGGAGATGAGAGCAGTGCTTTTAACGTTGCAAGCCCTCAACGACTTTCTTCCCGTAGGGACAATTGCAGTCCACACAGACAACATGTCTGTAGTTTGGTATATCAACAAACAGGGCGGAACCAAGTCCTACCCCTTGTGTCGAGAAGCTCAGACTATGGCAATGGGCGATCTCCTCTCATCGGTTTCTGGTAGCAACGCATATCCCTGGGAAAACCAACATTATAGCGGACAGATTGAGCAGAGCTATTCTCATGCCTCACGAGTGGTCTCTCAAGCAATCCATAGCGGAAGAGATTTTTCTGGAATGGGGTCGTCCATGTTGCGATCTTTTGCTACTCCCCAAAACAGCAAATGTCCAGACTTCTTCAGCCTCTTCCTCTATCAGGCCATCCCCCAGAGACGCTCTGACCCAGGATTGGCCCCAGGGACTTCTTTATGCCTTCCTCCATTTCCTCTGATCCCTCAGGTGATCCAGAAAGCTACCGCTTTGAGAGCCAAATTGATTCTCATTGCCCCTTACTGGCCTCGACAAGTTTGGTTCCCGTTCCTCCATCATCACCTTTTGGTGCAGCCGTGGCATCTGGACCCAGTGCCAGATCTACTGATTCACCAATCTGGTCAGCTGCACCGGTCAATCCCTTCTCTCAACCTCACAGCATGGTTGCTCCACTTCCTTCCTTAGCCAGGCTTCCTTTGATCTCTAACCCAGTTAGAGATATCATAGTAGCTTCACTAAAATCCTCTACCAGGAGGATTTACACAAGCAAATGGAACGTTTCTCTTATTGGGCTAAGGCCCAAAATATTGATCCTTTTACTGCCCCTGTTCAGGCAGTTCTGGACTTCTTAGCAGAGATTTTTCATGCAGGCTCCTCTTCTTCCACAGTCAGAGTTCAGTTGGCTGCTATTTCTAATTTTCATGTCGGGATAGCAGATCATAATATTATGTCCCATAGGCTCTGCAGGGCCTTCTTGAAAGGAATTTTCCTACTAAAGCCTCCAATCAGGAATCCTCCTCCTCAGTGGGATCTAAATTTAGTGCTGACATCCTTGATTCTTCCCCTTCGAGCCAGCTGTTTCTTGTTCCCTAAAATATCTTTCTTGGAAAACGTTATTCCTAGTGGCTATTACATCTGCCAGGACGGTGTCTGAACTTCATGCTCTTTCGGTTCGACCCCCCTATTAGATTTTTCACAAAGACAGAGTATCTTTGAGAACTAATCCATCCTTTTTACCTAAGGTCGCTTCAAAAACAATCTGAATCAATCCATTGATCTCCTGTATTTTTCCTAACTATTCGGATAGAGCTGAACAAAAGCTACATTATCTTGACGCCCACCGTCAGCTTAGATATTATTTGGACAGAACAAAAAAATTTAGAAAATCTGATCAACTTTTTGTTTCCTATGCGAATAATAAAAAAGGCCTTCCTGTTTCTAAAGTGACTTTGTCCAGATGGCTTTCTTCGGTCATCACTGAAATTTATACGATCAGGGGAAAACAGCTGTGCTCAAAACCTAAAGCACATTCAACTAGGAGTTTAGCTACTTCTACAGCCTTTCAAGCTAGACTGCCTTTGGACACTATTTGTGCAGCGGCCACTTGGGCCACTCCTCACACTTTTGTTTCCCATTACAAATTGGACTTGGCCTCCAGGGACAGAGCCAGTTTTGGCTCTACAGTCCTCAAGAGTTTGTTCCATTGAGCCACCCAGGATAGAGGTGCTAGAGACGCGGGACCATCAACCAAGAATGAAGGCGAGATTGACAACTTAACATTTAGAAGTTATGTACCTACCATAACGCTCCATGTTACTTGTCTTCTCTCGCCTTCTTTCTTGACCTCCCTCCTTCCCCCTGGCCTGGACAGACCTTGTATAAGAAACTATTATGCTAAAGACCATTCAGACCTGGTCCTTTTTCCATCTGTAAGTTTCTTCTTCCTTTGGGAAGTATTTTATGCTTGGTGTTATTGCCCTTTGTCAACAAACGAGATCTGGGTACTTACTGCCTTGCATCATGGGATATGGGGCTGCCTCGAGCTGGTAAAAGGAGTTCTCGAGCTAAAGCAAGTGCCGAGTCGGAGCCGAGGATCGGCTCCGAACCCATCAAGCAAGAAAGAAGGCGAGAGAAGACAACTAACATGGAACGTTATGGTAGGTACATAACTTCTTATTCACTGTATTCCACAAAGACAGAGTAAGTATGACACCAACACTTCTTTTCATATAAGAAGTAGTCTGAGACATTTCCCAACTGCCTGTCTTCTTTCCCAAAACAGGAAGTAAGGGGGAATAAAATATTATACAATGACTGTCCATTAGTATTCAAAAAGTAGCATGCTGATTGGTCAGCTCAACCAGCGTCCCATTGTAAATCCGAGCATATACCAATGGAAAAAGATTCATCCTGGACTTTCTTTGATTGGTATATGGTATATACTCTAACTTTTAAAATTAGAAATCCAGACATACGATAGAGACAGAACGGAGAAAATGCTAAGAAAATCAAGTGTGTTATTCAAAACTATAGAAGAGTACCTCATTTTCCATATATTTCCTCCTTTCTGTCTTTCTCCTACCCCAAAATTGTCCGAAACCTTTTTTTTTTATTAAAAAAGTGAACAATGGAGACCTTCCTTTCCCGTTGCTTCCTTTCCAAAGCACTGATGTACTGGGTAAGCGTGGGAACGCAAGTCCCATACATATGCACAGCACATCAAAAAAAGCAGCGGGATATGCAGCAGAAGCGGAAGAACACCATGGCACCTTTATACAAAGACATTATTTAAGAAAAGTAAGTAATTTTTTTCTTAAGTAATGTCATTGTATTATAGCAATAACTGACTCTGTGATGTGGTATGTGATGCCCACTGCTGCTGCCAGTATGTGATGGGCACCAATATGTGTCATCCCCACACTGGGCCAGTAGTCAAAGAGCCTGAATCCTCACGACTGACACTGGAGAGGGATGTGCACTTGGAATACAAATGGGTAGACACAGTATTTCCCGATGCAGACCTCTTTGCATCAAGTGCAATTTCCCTTAAGAGCACCCAGTGAAAACACACATCCCGGGATCTGGATGTGTCTGTATCTGTTTCCTCCAGATCCCCAGTAAGACTCCCCACTGGTACAGCTGTAGGGTTAGGTCCTCAGCTGAGTGTCCAAGCTAAGTCCTCCAACACCCTCTCTGTAAACCAAGTGCTTCATGTCCCTGCCCCAAGTAGTTGACACACACAGTCTATGATTTAATTTTCACACACACACACACACACACACACACACACACACACACACACACACACACACACACACACACACACACACACACCTGGGAAAGGCTGGCACAGATTACCTGCTCTACCAACTTTGCCCAGGCTGTAAGGTAGTTATCACTGCCACATGTCAGTTACTGTAAGGCTCATAATAAGGTATCCAATTATACTTTGTAATATTAATACAAATGATGGTAGTTCACCAAGATGGCTAGGTCTTCTGGAGTAGCCCACACAGTGTCACCAAATAAATATAAGTACTCTCAAAGGTTAGATACTCTTTACAAGTACCAGCCACAATAGAAGTTTAAAATATGTTTAATAATAAAAGAACATGAAAATACTGAATATATATTCATAGTAAACCACAGAGTTCAAATCATAGAAAATATTGAATACAACATTGATGGACAGACTCTTACAAATAAAAGAAAAACAATCTCTAAACTAAGCTTCACTGTATTCCTGATTGAATCTAAGAGAATGTTACTATTCCCTAGTAGCTTACTTAGGCAAGGCAAGATGAAATACAAGAGCAGTCTTTCTATTCAGGCTCCCAAACAGAATACTCTGTATTCTGAGATTACTCCCTGTGAAATATAATTTCCAAGTTGACTTGCAGAATGATCTCATCTGGTCACCTGACTCAAGGTTCTCACAGTATCCCCTTTTGAAGTTTGAGAGAAGACTTTACTAGATGGCTATAATACACATTTAGAGCTTTTATGGGAGTGCCTAGTAGCTGGAGAGATTTACAACACCCCCCCCCCTTTTTTTTTTTTTTTACAAAAGCTAGCAGATAATGGCTGCTCCCAGACCTAGCGTCTCCAGTCCTACTCAGCACTGTTGGGTGCCATTTAATGATTTAACTGGGCATTTACATTTCCCTTATTTTTCTTAAAATAAGCCAGCTGGTTAGCCATTGGTGTGCCAGTCCATTAATCCTCAACTCCTTTTCCCATTTTGCACATGGGGTCGGGGTGTCACGTCTGCAGTGACATTCATCTCGAGCCAAGGTTTACACCACTGGGTGGCTAGCTCTGCCACAGTAGTTCATTTGTACCACTCACTGGCACACACACATTCACCTACAACCAGTTTAGAGTGTCCAATCCACCGCATGTCTTTGGAATGTGAGAGAAAACCAGAGCACCCGGAGGAAACTCTCAGGACCGCAGGGAGGACATGCAGACTCCACACAGAAGGCACCCCAGCAGAGAATCGAACCAGAGAACCTCTTGCTGTGGAGCAATAATGCCAACCACTGCACCCACCATCCTCTATTAAAACATATACATTTAATTTGGTTAGCATAATACATGCACATTTCTCTTCATTTCAGCAGGGTGCACTGTTGATAAATTTTAGCACAATTAACACAAGTGCATTTTCAGCCAATGCATTTGTACAGATCATTTTGATGTACTAATGACATACAATTATTTACAAAATTCAGCTAGCTTCGCTGGCACAAGTCTTTCATCCACTGCTCTAATTCTCCCTGGCATGACTGTCAGTACCTGCTATCGTCACATCATATATTGAAGATTTACCCACAGTTGGCTTTATTTAATCACTCGGGCTTCACTCTCGTGGTTAAACCACACCAACTGTGGGTAGCTCTTCAATATACCACACCGACGTCATCAGTTTTTGCTATATTATACCTTTTTAACTGTCCACTTGCGACTCTCTATTAATGTGAACATACTGTGGAATTTTAGGCTGTCAGCAGCTATTCATGTTCTTTGTCATAGGGAAATGGGACAATGCAGTCTTCAAGCCGATAGTTTCTTAATAGTTAGCGGTTTGTTTTGTTCTGCTGTTGAAAGCATTGCGAAAGTTATGCAGGGGCAGCAGGTTAGAATGCATTCTCCCAGAGCATTTGCTGTGTCATTGTCTTTTTCAAGAAAGGCTGTACTCAAACGTTTGCAAGGCTGCTGCTGAGGACTTTATTTGCTTTCCCATGGGTGTGTGTGATCAGTGTAAGTCTTATGTTTGGGGGTGTTTGACCCCCATTTGGAAATTGATTTGAGTTGTGGCTGCATTTGTTGTTGTTTTATGAAGTTAACATTGTTTTATGTAGTGAGTGGAATAGTTTCTCTTTACCATATAAAAGGTAATGTGCTATATTTCTTCCTGGTCTGTAAGTCCATCAGGATCAGCAGCCTTTCTTTGAGGTTTCAAGGTGCACATTTATGAGGATTGAAGTGTTAAAATGAAATGAGATGTGGTATGTGGAGTGGAGTTTACGTGGTGATCCCTTGATGGTGTGATCCACTGTGCTCTGTCATTCTTACTTTGTCTCTCTTATGTATATCTGAATTTCTGATGTGTTGCATGGTAGGTTTCCTGTACTTCAGTACAATTCTTGGTTTGTCACTGAGTTGAGTTGTTTGGATTGTCAACAAGTTGGTGAAATCACAAAAGGAGTAGTATGTTGAGTCAGTAAACAGAAAGGGGCCAGTGTATTGAAGATAAGTATCGTGTCAGCGAGTTTACAAAGTCTGTTTGCTGTATAGAGGGAGCTATTCATAGTTTACTAGTTTGGTGTTTTTGTTGGTTCTGTATGGTGCCAATGAGCTAGCAACAGTATATTTGATAAATTCATGTGTTGAGTATGTTTTTGTTGTCTGGTTTTGCTGATATGTATGCATATATACAGAGTTAGATTTGATATATTTGTATATGTAGACAAGTAAAGAGTAGATTTCTTTGGCATTCATATTGGTACTTTGTGTGCATGTGTGATACATATACACACACACATGCACAATTGGGAAGCATTCTTGACAATACTGTTTTTGAGAGGAGGTTACAGACAGTAGTGTTTGTTTGGGGGCTTGTACTGCTTGGTTTGAGATCATTGTGCATGTATGTAGAGTTGGATACATCAAATGGGTTGTTGATTAGTAGCAGGTTACTGCTTAAAAATATTTGATTCTGTTGAAAAGGGTTGATTTTAGTGGAGTGTCACATAGCTTAAATATGGAAGAATTTTTGAAAGCACAATTTAAATTCTTTGTAGAAGTTAAAGAATAATGTTGCATTATGTAGTGAAGGGTTGACAGATTTATTAGCAGAAAAATATTTCAGAAAGAAAGTTATCCATGTTGGTTGATATTTGAGGTTGTTGTTGTTGTTTGTCTTTTCGGCTTTTCCCGGTTAGGGGTCACCACAGCGGAACTCTGGTCCGCTAATGATTGGCAGTAGATTTTCATGGTGCCGAGTTGCCAGCCCGACTCCCAACCTTCAGTGACGGCATGCCCATTCATGCATGTCTTTCGGAGGCCACTCGACCGCGGGGAGAGCATGCAGACTCCACACAGAAGGCACTCCAGCCAAGAATCGAACAGGAGGTTGGTATTTGAGGTGAATAAGGTAAATATATGAAAAAATGAAGGGGAATGAAGGGTTGTTAAAAATGATCGTACAAAACTAGAGGCAATAAGACAAAGGAAAAAAGGTAGTCACTATTATCATGGCGACAAGTTGATAGCCTAATAGGAGAGAGATGGTTAAGGATGGCTTAATATCATTTTTAAGTATATACACGAGAGAAACGGGAATTAACAGTGCTAATCAAAGTCAAAGTAAACTTTGTCATTTAGAACTACACGTGTAGCCTAAACAAAATTTCATGCATCAGCTCAATTCTTAAGATTACAAAGGAAAGTAAAACAACAAATAAGCAGAGAAATAAATACAGTACTACTCCCATTACATGTAAGAAAGAGCAGAGACATTTATCAACACTCAAATACGAAAAGAATACCCTCCCCTAAGTTAAATTAACTACCCTATTTAAATTAATACAAAACACACTACATATTGAACGATGCCGAAGTTATTTGTCTAATATTGCACTGAGTGGCTTAAATAATACTGACTGTGGATATAATAAATAAATATTGCACTTGGAATTTATGCAAGTATATATACACCTTTGGGTAACATTAAAACTATGATATAGTAAATTACTGAAATATATATTGAACGATTCATTGCTAGATAGTATTTGTAAGTCATGATCTTGTTAGACTAGTATATTGGACTTATTCAGATGGATATCAGATGAAATTGATACGGGGAAAAAGACTCCATAGAAGGGTAATCAAGAAGATAAAGGTAAAGAAGGGGCATGTGTATAACAAGAAACTTTAATACAGTCTTGCTGAGACCAAAAAGGGATAAGGAATAAAATGTTATGAACTCGTTTATGAGGAGAAAAGCGCAAGGAACTGAATTTGAAATCAGGGTCCATGGTTGTAGGAGAAGACATAGTTTGCAGGTAAGAAAAGAGGTAACTTCATTCTGTGGTACAGAGACATGAAGCCCTAGCTGCAACCTAAGTGATCCAGGTTCATTTATCAACTGAGGCACTGGAGGAGCAGATGATAGGAGGAAAAAGAGTGCAAGACAATGCCTGCTCATATTTTCCAGGGGGAGTGGGAGGAGGAAGAGTACGTATTGAGGTGTGTTGACAGAACACAAACTCTGCTGGCATTACTACAACTTTGATGTAAATCAGCTGTTGCACTGTAAAGTAGGTAAGCAAATGAGGGATGTGACACCTTGTGAGTGGAGGTAGTTCTTTGCATCACCATTGCACAGTCACCTCATGATATAACCCAGCACAAAGTTAGGGACTAAAACTCACTACCACACGAGAACATCTGCCAAGCACAGTATGACAGCCCTGTTCCACCCCCTTCACCCCTCTCTTGGTTGCAGGGTATCCAGGCCCAAATAGTTGAGAAGCTCTTCCATCTGGAGAGGCAGGACCCACCTAAAAAGGGTACTTATAGGGGTATATCATAATAGCTGTGGACACTTTGGTCATGATGGAAGCACAGGAGAAGTGGAGGAATTGGTGTCAGCTGTAGCTAATTTCAGTCAGAACAGCTATATTAAGAAGAGAGTAAAAGATTTATGAAGTAAGGAGGAACTGAAAAAAAAACGTTTTACTTCATAAAAAGGTGAGGTGAGTATGCGTGGCTGGTTGGTGTGGGGTACATTGCTTGAAGAAAAAGTAACTTCTGATATGGTTGTGGAGTTAAAAAAATATGGATTAATTGGAGTGGGAAATGAGGCAGAGACCGCTGCAAAGTGGTTAGCTGTATCCATAGACTGCTGAATAGGCAGTAGTCCCTTTCTTGTAGTAAATATCTGTGATCATACACAGGTATGAGCATGCTCCTTTTATATCACCAGGTGTAAATATGTGTTGTAGAACAAGAAAAAAAAAAAAGACTTGCCTTGCGTATTAGTGGAGCAATTAAAAGATGTGGAACCGTACTGCACACAGGCAACTTTGGAGATTTTTTGTACATAGAAAATTTATGGCTTGATCTCCAATAATAAAACATTCAGCAGCATTGGGGTCCCAGGCACAGAAATATGCAGGATAAATAGCAGTGCCTTAAGGATGACCCACCTTCTGCCCTAAAATAAATTAATATCAGTCCATATTTCTATAGTACAGGCAATGCAGTGGTAGAGGCATCTGCATCTGCCTGCAGTTTTTTTTTTTTTTTGGTCGGGGTGGGGGGGGGGGGTGGGGGGGTGCAAAAGCCAGTAAGTGCCTGGTCATGTTTTTGAAAAACAAAAATGATGCTAAGTATACATACAGCAAAATAATATTCCTTTTGCTTTACTAATTAATTTCTCAAATGAATGTCAGACTGAAAGTATGCTTACTGAGCTGCAGCATTTAAAAATTTGTTACAGCCAAGAAGCTGTTTGTTGCAGTAAAGAAACTGAGGTATCATATGCTTAAATTATTTAAGAATTAATATGTTGATGTATGGTCCTGCACTGGCAAATGTGTCTTTATTGTTTCAAATGGTGCAAGCAAGTTGAAGTGTGATTCTAAGAGTTTCTAAAGAGGTGAGTTATGGATAACACGATACAGGGATAGTGCTCATCTAGAATCACAGAAACTTGTTTATGTGAGCAGAGTTACCTATTCCTTGCTAACATGCATTTTTTTCCTGTCTTAAGAATCTGCAGTTATATGAGCAAATGGAGTAGTTAACTGTTACTTGGTAACAGACATTTGTTTATAACAAAGTGATTAGCAGTACAGTTTTAGCAAGTAGTTAGGGAGATAGGTAGACCCACAGATGGACAAGACAGATGGGTAAAATGATAGGTAGAGATTACAACCACCCAAAATAGAATGTATTCTGTGAGCTTTATTACTTGGAAACATCTGTCCCAGTCTCTGCCACCTCTCAAAATTGATGCAGCAGCTATCAGATTATGCCACTGCTGTATCCTTTTGACAGGTATGGAGAAACACTATGAGAGGTCCATTGTTCCCTATTATCAGCTTATTCCTTTAAATAATACAAGTGTTGTGTCTTCAGAAAATTGTGCACATGATTAAATACGGTACTCCACCACTACTACCTACATGTGTTTGCAGAAACTTTTCTCTGTAAATCGTAAAGCTGTGGTATAAGATTCTGTAGTGAATTCTACAGCACCTTGGGACAACTGACAGCTCAGAACACTTGGAAAAGCCATTACTTTATTTGGATACTGCTGAAATGCGAGATGTTAACTTTCCTTCATATTGCTGGAAATGTGTGTAAAAAACATAAATCTTTAGCTTCAGTGGCACTCCTTGGGAACTGCTGCTTCTTTAACACTGTAATTTATTCACAGCAGGTCAAAGCTGTTGCCATAAATCTTGTACTGAATTGCTCCATCAACAGGAATTGTAACTGCAGGTTGCCTTGTTATGTATGAAGAAAGACTAACACCATTCACTGATAACAGAAGTTCCCATTTGAATGCTGGCAGATGTTTTTCAGCTCTTTTTATAGGTCTTTCCATCCCTGAAACTGCTAGTCACACAATATCTTTTCTTTGCAGTCGACTCAAATGTACCAAGGTTGAATCTTGAAATGTACTGCCTGAGAACCAGTGAATGCAGAAGCAGTAGAAGCATTCAGACAGCAAGTATAACATACTGGGGGAGGGTAGGTCACAGAAGCAACAAGTGACCTTCTTACATGATGATGTAGAATAATGAGAAAGCCTTGTGCTATTGATCATTTATTAGTTCTGAATGTGACGTTTGTATCTGAATCTGTAAAGTCTCATTTTCCTGGGACTTGACATTAAAGAAAAACTGTGCTACTTGTGGTGTATGATATGAAGGGAGATGGTACTAAGTAGTTTATTTCGGTGAAACAAGGACTGTAACATTTATTTATTTTAATTTGTTTATTGGAGTAGAGTGTGAATCAGTATGTAGCATTCATAAGAGAGATCCAAGTTCTTAATGTGCTGCCTTTCATATCATGCCTAGAGTTCTAGTACTGTAGTTTGCAGCTACATCTATGAAGGATGTAGTTCATCCATGGTGGCTTTAAAATAGGCAGAATATAAATTAAAGTACAAGCCAGTTCACTTGAAGTCCGACTGGTATATTGTGCAGGGATGGTAATGTTATAGCAGATGTTTTGAGCAGGAATTGTACAGTTAGATAATGTATTGCTGGCAGTTTTCCAGAAAACAAACCAACAAGAAGTAACCATCTTTAAAATCCTTGAAAATCATTGATGATAATTTGATGAGCCATGGCCATGAGGCTATTACTTTTGTTATTAACGTTCTTACCTAGAACATAACGCTGATGTATAAATGTCATGAGAGTGGTGTGATGCTACAGAAATCTTGTGAATGTATAGCATTAGCAATAACCATACATGAAGCACAGTATGGTATTTGATTGTGATCAGGATCATTAAAGCAATAAATGCATGGTGTAAATTATTAGCCTACCCTTAGCAGTATGCATTTAGACCAGCCACTGTTCACATTTGACTGCTGATAAAGGATGAATGCTCTCATGGTGTCCCTGTCATGCAGATTTTATTCTGAATAAAACATGCTAATAGCTGTCTTTGCCAGATGCAGGCCATAACAGGTGTTTAGATTTGTGCAAATATCAGCTAATAGTCTGGTTCATTATAGCCAATGATCCTGTCCAACCCTTTTATAGTGCATTGTTGATTTATTGTTCCCTCCTAGCCTGCTCTTGACTTTAATATTCTGTTTTTCTTTTTTTGTTTTAAAATTGCACACATTTCATATTTACTTCTTCATCATCTTTACAATAGTATACATTTTAGATTTTCTTATGATAATCTCTTTGCATTTTGTATATGCCTGTCTACTGTCTCCCATTTACTTTGAAGGAGACATTTATATTTAGCTTTAGCTTATTCACATTTAGTCTTTTGGGTTCTTTTATTCCTGTCTTGTGAAGAAGCCACTTTATTTCTATAATTTGCTTTGTTTTCTAAAGGTACATCTGTGTAGTCCTGATTCATATCCCCTATTTCAAACTGGCATTTATCTATGGCTGAATCTGAAATACACACACAAATTTCATATGGAGCTCTCCAGTTCCTTGATGCCTTTTGTGCTGCTAGTAGTTCATTTAGGGCTTCTTGTTTCTAAGTAGATTAACCTGTGTGTCTTTGCTCAGAACTCCAAATGTTGTATACCTTTTTGGTCCATTTTTCTTATCAATTTTTGTGTGTGTATCACACTGACAATTGTCTACGTCCCAGGAGCACAATCCCTCCCTCCCACCAGGAGTGTCCATCTTGTTGTCTTGAAAAGGAATTGAGTCTGGTGGAGGAAAACTGAAATGGAAGTGTCTTCACACTAAATTTAACCAGGCGAGAATATGGGTTACACTTGGACCCTTGTTACAGTATTGTATATGCATAATATATACCTCCTTCCTTTTGATAGGCAGGCATATTACATGCCTTAGTATTGGGTCCATAGAAAAGAATGGGCCCTACTGATGATCCTTTTCCCCCAGATTAGATTATAGTTATCACTTGAAAGGGGCTGCACCTACCATGTTGTTCTAGAGGCTACCATGTTACTGTCAGCAAGGTGCTGCTATAGCGGTTGGAATTAAGTGGGACCATGTCCTCAGGATGGGTGAGTCAACAAGTGGACCCTCACTCCTATTCCTTCTTGTCAGGCTCCTCCAGATCCTGGCCAGTTAAATAAACCCTGGCCCTCTAGGACACAGTCAGGGCTTTAGCCTTCTACACCAGAAAGCTTGTACATGTGTCTGATTCTGATTGGTGATTAAACTTCAGTAGAGCCTTTTGAAGATGATACTCTGTTACTCTATTGGTTTCCTTTATGGAATGATTCTACTTGTGCTTCAAGTACTGGGCTCTCATCCATTTACTAGGGGAGTAGTAGGATGAATCTGTTTTGAAAGCTTAACACACAGGCGGCTGACGAGTGTATGCCTAATATTGAAATACCTTCGAACCTCGTATTATGAGAAAGCACCCCTGAACTAAAAATAATCTTCCCCCAGGTTATTCTTACAAAGAAAAGTTCATACTCAGTAGAGGGCATAATATCCATCATGAAATATGACTGTCTGCAGCTTATATTTGCAATAAATTGGGGCAGCACATTGGCTTATTCGGAGATTGCCTCACAGCTCCCTGAACCATAGATGTCCTTCCATATCACTGTTGCAGTATTCTCCACTAAAGGGATCTCCTGCCAAGGGTAACCCAATGCCTGGCCAGTATACCAAAGTTTGGGTAGTTATATGGATGTCATGCATCACACGTATGCTCCCCACTCACAGCGTAGGGTATAAAGGTGATCTATGAACGTACGTACCTCGGAACTACTTTGCCGCCAGTCTAAATGCCATCTTTGATCATCAGTATGAACTCTCCTTCATCTGCAGCTTACCAAACCGTTTTCAGATAAGTGCCCCATTTTGGGTATTCTTCTTATCTTGCCTTTTTCTTTTTGTTTCAGGCTATATGTCATCCAGAAAGAGGAAATGCCATTGTGGGAGACAGATTTGCCATAAGGACCATCACACGCAGTATTTATTTTGCTTAGGTGCTTCTCACGACCGTATGCCATGCCTTATTTGTCAGACATTTATCCCTAAAACTCTTCATAGTCGTTTGTTCTTGTTCATCTACCTGGAGAAACAGTGTCTGGAGTTGTTGGTGCAGGGTGCACTGACAAAATCATCCTGACCTGAGGGTTAGACATCTGCTAAGAAGACCAAAAAAGGTCAAATTCAACTGCTGTACTGCCTCTCCCGGACATCTCTCTCAAGGCTGATGAAAACCTGGAGGATCACTCCGTTATTCTGTTGGATTCCTCTGCCGCGACTGCTTCAGAGGCCGGCATGGATGTGACTTGTCGGATGTCCTCAGAGATTCTGCAGATGTCCATCTCAGATGTTCCGGGGGAACTGTGTCTGATAATATCCGAGGGGCCAAGGGGATGTTACACAGATTCTTGTTAGGGAGGAGATTTCTGCTATGTGTTCATTGAGTCATCAGGAGTTGAACCTTCTAAGATGTTTAGGGCTGATGTCCCTTTAAAGAAGAAACAGAAGACAAAGCATATTTCCCCTGCTGCTAAGGATCCTCAGCATGAATGGCAGGATTTTCCACAGGAGTTGTTTAATGTCATCATAGCTTTGAAGCTCCCTCAAAAGAGTCTTTGTTCCTGACCCCCCCCCCCACCCCCCCAGTCCTCTACTCCTTGTGACTCTTTTGATGAGGATTTAGACTCTAAGAAGAGTCTTTGGCTTATTCCTCCCAGATTCCCTCTCCATTGGATTATGGTTCTGAGGAAGAGGACTCTATTAGTCCAGACTCTCCCTTTGAGATTTCCTTTGGAGTCTGTAGTGTGATGGAATTTAAGTGGGACTGCACCCAGGTTTCTGATGTTCAGAAGAGGTATTATGAACTCCTTGAAATGGAGTCTCCTAAGCCCTCTGCTTTTCCTCCTGTTCTTGCTGCTTTGTTGGACACATTTTTAGCAGCTTCTCGGGTTCCTGATTCCCAGTTCCCTGCTCCTAAAAACTGCTAAGTTTCATAAGGTGCCTGATAATTGTAAATTTCTTTACAGCTGACCTTCTGATGATCCCTCTATTATTTCTCTTTCTTCTGATAAGCATTCCAAGCTTTTGCCTTTTACTAAATTGTTTCCCCTCTGACAAGGACTGTAGGGCCATGGAAAGATTTGGCAAAAAGGTGTACACTGCTGCTACCTTGGCCTCTCAGACTGTGAGTTACCAGACCTGTATGACCAGGTATGTTTTAGCCTTCTCTCTCAGGCTTTTGAAGTTGTTTCAGACCTTCCAGATTCTTAGGGGAAGCCTTCATCCCTCTGTTTGTTGGGGTCATCTTCTCAAGTGGCATGCTGTTCCACTAAATGTAGTTATGATGCTGCTGCTGGCTCCTCTAGAGCTGCTGCCTTTGGTCCTGTGTTAAGGCATTATCCCTGGCTTCGCCTTCAGTCTTTGCCTGGTAATATTAAGGCTAAATTAATAGATTCTCATCTTGACAATAAAAATCTCTTTGTTTCTGCAGCTGCTGTGCTTTTTAAATCTGTTCAGGAGAAGGGTAAGATCACACAGGAATTGAAACACGTTTGTTTCCCCTGTTCCCAAATTTCAGAGGAATTATCCTTTTAAGCCTGCCTTAAGGGGAAAAAAGGTACTAGAAGGGCTCCTGCTGCTAAGTCTACTCAGACTCCTACTACTTAGAAGCTTCCTTTTCCTGACAGTCCAGGTTCTGCCTAACTACTTTCTTCCCTCCCTCCTAAGTCGTCGTCTTCTTCTTTCGGCTTTTTTCTGGTTAGGGGTCGCCACAGTGGATCACCTATCCGCTCATGAATGGCAGTAGAGTTTTACGGTGTCAAGTTGCCAGCCCGGCACCCAACCTTCCACGGAAGACACACACACACACACACACACACACACACACACACACACACACACACACACACACACACACACACACACTCACACTCACACACTTTAGTGTCTCCAATCCGCCTACAGCATGTCTTTGGGATGTGGGAGGAAACCCAAGCGACCACAGGGAGGACATGCAGACTCTGCACAGAAGGCACCCCAGCCGAGGATTGAACCAGAGAACTTCTTGCTGTGAGGCGACAGTGCTAACCGCTGCACCACCGTGGCCACCCATTCCTTCCCTCCTAAGTCAAGTTTCCTTATTTCTTTGTCTTTCCATGTCCCTTCACAATTTAAGGATTCTTGGGGCTCTGTCCATCGTTCATCAGGGGTATTTCATGGTGTGGAAATCCCTTATTCCTTTTCTGGGAAATTCCTCAACCTCCCCAGAAACAGCTGCCCTTTTTTCCAGATGTGCTTTGGAGTCTTTTGTCTCAAAGCACTATCCAAGCAGTTTCTGCTCCTCAAAGGGGGAATGGGACCCATCCTGGATCTTTCACAGCCCAACACCTTTCCGACAGTTCCTTCCTTTTGAATGTTCTCACTAGACTCTATTTTCTTTTCTTCCTCGGGCTTTTCTAGTATGTAGATCTCGGGGATGCCTAACTTTGTATCTTTGTTCATCCCTGTTTCAGGAAGTTTTTGTGTTTCTCTGTTTCTTCCTTGCATTTTCAGTTCACTTCTTTGCCCATTGACCGTCTGTTACCTCAAGGGACTTCACCAGATGCCTCGCTTCTGTGATTATTTTCTGCAGGATGAGGAGGATTCAAATCTTTCCCTACCTGGATGACCCTTCTCATTCAAGCTTCCTCTCTGGGAATCCTACTTCAACACCTTCACTGTGGTATTTGCCGCTTGCAAAGCCTAAGCTTTACAGTCAGTTTAAAAAATCCTTCCTGATTCTGAGGATCATGTTTTTTTCTCGGATGCAAGCTCCAGACCATCCCTATGCTAGCATCCCTGCCACCTTCCAATTGTCTGACTCTATAATTGCTTATTTTCAATCCCTACTCCCTCTGGTCTTAGTTTCACCCAGCGAGTATCTAAGAGCCCTGGGTTACATGCCATCCACTATTCCTATAGCCAGACTCCATATGAGAAAGCTTCAGTGATTACTAAAGTTTGTCTAGCTTCAACATTCTCATCCTTTGGATTTTTTAGTTCCTTTTCCATGCCTCATACTGGAGCTTCAGTGGTGGATTCATCAGTTGTCTCTCAACCCAGGGCTTCCTTTTCAGGTAACCAATTCCCCCTCAGGAGCTGTTTTCAGATACTTTGGATGTGGTGTGGGGGGCTTTTTTGTCATTCTGAAGGTTTGGGGTCTTTGGTCAGTTCGTTAGAGGGTAGACCATATCAGCATCAAGGAGATGAGAGCACTCCTCCTTGCTCTTCAGCCCTTTCATTCTCTGTTTCTTCTAGGACCTCTCAGGATGTTCATGTTTCACTGTTGCAGTCATCACTTGTGGGGTTATCCCTGCTGGGTATCCCTCTGCCAGCCCGAATACCAAAGTAAAGGATTTCCCGCCTGCGTTGGGTGACATCAAGTTGTCAGGGCTATAAAATGAGGCAGCTGACGCCATTACATCAGTCTTTCTTGCCGTGGAGCCCGAAGCAAAAGCAGTTGGCGAGTGCATCGGTCGGCTGTTGCCAGAGTGAGGGAGTGACCGTCTAAAGCTAAGTTACCCCGTTGACGAACCTTTTCTTGCTTCTGTCTGATGTCAGAGAAAGTCAGTAATTGTCTCAGTTGTGGAAAACAGATCCCACACCAAGACTGTCATACTCTGTGCGTCACCTGCCTAGGTCCAGACCACGACATCCCCAGATGTCTGTTCTGTGCTCTGTTTAATGCTAGAACTATTAGGAGAAGAGCTGAAATTGTAACTAGACACTTCAATGAGACTATTTCTCACCACAAAATGCATCTGTCAGTCAGGCGGCTGTTGAATTGCTTAGAAAAAAGAAAGATAAGGAAAAGGATAGACCTTAGAAAGTTAGGCCCTCTGATGACTCTGGACTGAAGTCAGCTAGCCTTCCACCCATTACAGTTGCTGAACTCAGTGAGGCGCCTTCACAGCCCCTGACCCTAGCCAAGGAACCATCGCAGGCCTCTACCGAGACCAGTTTGGAGTCCGGTACACCGCCCGGTCAATCTTCTCCTGCTGGTATGTTGGCCTTTAGTCTTGCGGTTGGGTCCGGAGCTGCTTTGCAGGGTCCAGAGCTGCTTTGCAGGCACCGGCATCCATAGAGACAGTACCGATGACTATGCTGCCAATTTAAACTAACCTTGTGTAAGGCCATTGCATCCACCAGGCCCAAGACTACCTCTAAAAAGACCCCATCCCAGGGACACAGCCACCAACTTACATCCATCCAGCCTTCCACCCAATCGCAGCAGCTGCTCAGAATAGCAGAAGATTTAATCACTCTGATTAGAGGAAGCCAGCCTACCTAAGCCATCCCAGCTTAAAGGAAGAGGGACACTTCCCCTGAGGCTCTGTCTAACCAAGAGTCAAAAGGGTTGGAACTAGAGGAGTCTGATAATGAAGACCAGCCTTTTGCAGCATTTGAGGACTCTGATGCTGACAACCCCATTCCTGCTGCCTCCCCATCTGAGGGCCTCTCTTTCAGGGAAACTTAAAATTCCCTCAGGGAACATTTTCACTGGGAGGCACAAGATTACCCTCAGTCAAAGAAGAGACTGAGAGAGTTCCTTGATCTGCCACAGCATAAACCTCTGGCCATTTCCCCAATCCTGGATGTGGTGGAGGATGTCTTTTTGGAATCTGCACTCACCCTGGACTCGCTCCCCCTGCCCCAGGAAGCCAGACAGATATTATAGGGTGCGAGACACCCACAACTATCTTTTTAAAAACTCCACAGCTGACCCAGAGGTCATTACTCAGGGTCCTAAGGGGGCTAGGGCTAGCTCCTCTAAAAACCCCATTCCAACTTATAAGAGAGCAGAGCCTTAAACAGACTAGGAAAGAAGGTCTACACTTTGGCTACCTTAGCCATTAGAGCTCTGAATTGTCAGTTTCATATGCTGAAATACCAGGAAAATGTACTGGAATTATTAAAACAGAAAATGTTCACACTACCAGACAGCAGTGCAACCAGGGAACTAGCAGATCTTATACTTTCTAGCGCCCATGTAGCCAAGCATTCCCTGCATTGTGGCATTGATGCCTTGGAAGCTTCTAGCAGGGCTGCAGTTACTGGCTCTGATCAGAAGGTATGCCTGGTTAAGGGAATAACCTTTGAATGGACAGGTAAAGTCCAAGTTACTAGACACCTATCTGGATAAGGACCAGCTGTTTGGACCCAAAGCTGAGGAGGTCATTAAGAAAATGGAAGACAAGGCCAAGTCTATGCAGACTGTGAAGGATTTCTTACAGGTATAGCTTCCCAGGTTCAGTAGGAACTTCCCCATAAAGCATTGGTCCTTTCCTTCCCAAACAAAACCTGGGGAAGGGGTGCAGGGACAGGCCCTCTAGGCACCAGTCATAAAGCCAACAGAGATCCAGACAATGGACCACTGCAACTTCTAGGCAAGGGAGTTCTAAGCCCACTCCCTTCTCCAAGGACTCACAGTGATGCTCTCCCTTCTGCCCCACATCCCCCAGAGAGACTAGGAAGAAGCTTTTCCCTCTTCCTAAAGAATTGGCAGGCCATCACCTTGGATCTGTGGGTCCTAAAAACTATTCCCAGTGGGTACAGATTCTCTTTCAAAGAAAACCCAGGTATTCAGGCTTCCAGGGTGTACCAGCAAATCAGAGGGCAGAAGCAATCCGTCAGATCCAAAAGCTTTATGCCCAAGGCACCGTGGAATCTGTATCAAAGGAACATGCTGGAAAAGGATTTTATTCCAGACTGTTCATGGTACCCAGAAAGGAGGCACCTGGCACCCTATTCTAGACCTATCCACTCTGAATCTGTCCCTCCTGATACGAAAATTCAGAATGCTGAACCCTACACAAGATTTTGCCATTGCTGATACCACATGCTTGGTTAGTGACCCTAGATCTGAAGAATGCCTACCTCCATATCTCCATAAGGAAGTCCTGCAGGAGATCCGGCGCTTCAGAGCAGGGTCACAATACTTTCTGTTCTCTGCTGTGCCCTTTGGTTTATCTACTGCTCCAAGAGTCTTTATCAAGTGCCTGGCTCCTGTCATTGCCTTTTGCAGACAGAAGAGCATACAGATTTACACTACCTGGATGACTGCCTCATCCAGACAGACACCAAGGAAATACTCCTGCAGGACCTCACCTTTGTTCAGACTCTCCTAACCTCCCTGGGATTCACTGTCAACCGGGAGAAGTCTCAATTTCATCCCACAAGAAGGTTAATCTTCCTGGGAGCTGTACTGGACACATCAACAGAAAAAGTTTGCCTCTTTCCAGAGAAGCAGAGCTTCTTCTACTCTTACTTTACACAGCTAGCCCACAGGACCCACCTCACAGCAAGGAAATTCCTGCAAGCGCTGGGATACATGGTCTCCTGCATCGTCTTATTACCCCTAGCCAGACTGCACATGAGAAAACTACAGTGGTACCACAGGAACCTCTGGTGCCAACACTCACATAACTGGAACACCAGCTGCCCCTGAATCCTTGCTTAAAGAAGGAGCTGTTACGGTGGACAGAGCCATGTACCTTGAACAAGGGTCTACTCTTCATCACTCTCCCACAGGGCCAGACCATCACCACAGACAGTTTAGGCACAGCCTGGGGGGCACACCAAGGAAGTATGTGCACTCAGGGCATTTGGGAACAGGAGGTTCAGGGACTCCATGTCAACCTAAAAGAAATGCTGGTGGTGCACAGGGCAATCCTAGCTTTCAAAGAATACCTGAGACCAGGAGTGCTCTTAACCAGACAGGCAGCACAACAGTAATGTGGTACATCAACAAGCAGGGGGCACTCACTCCTACCCCCTGTGTTGCTTAGCTGTGCAAATCTGGCAGTCAGCCTCAAATCTGGGACTGCATCTGATAGCTCAGTATATTCCAGGGAAACAGAGCACCTTGGCAGACCAGTTAAGCAGAAGCCTCTTGGATCCCCATGAGTGGCAGCTGCACAGGGGGACCTTTCTCAACATCAGCCGAAACTGGGGGAACCCGGACAAAGACCTTTTCGCAACCTAATAAAACCACCAGCCAACCATGTTCTGCTCCAGAAAGTTCCATCCAAAGCATGGAGGGTGGATGCCCTCTCCTTCCACTGGGGCAACCTGTTTTTGTATGCATTCCCCTACCCCCTTGCCCCTGATTCCCAGGGTACTTCTCAAGATCAGGGAGGAAGGACCAAGGGCTATTCTTATTGTTGCAGACTGGCCCAGACAGCACTGGTACCCCTTGCTCTTCACTCTGGCATAAGAGCCTCCCATAAAACCTGCCTCTTACAGCAAACCTTCTAACTCAGGAGAAAGGGACGTTACTGCATCCAAACCTCCCCACACTCAAGCTGTCCCCAAAGGCAGATGACACTGCAGCCTTCAGCAGGCAGGTTTTAAAAATATTAAGGAGGCCAGAAGGCCCACCACCAGAAAATCCTACTCCTCCAAATGGAAAAGATTTACTATCTGGTGCCAGAGCAAGGGCATAAACAGCACCCATGCCACTCTGGCATTGGTTCTGTATTACCTGGCAAAGCTGCTAGAAAGGGGATTGTCATACTCCTCCTTCATGACACATGCCTCGGCTATCTCTGACTATATCCAGTCGGATCCGTCCATATTTTCTCAGTGCCTGTTAAAACAGTTCCTTAGGGGTGTGGCCCACATCAGACCACCTAGAAGGCCACCTGCTCCAGCGTGGGATCTAAACCTTGTCCTGGAAAAATTGACTTTGCCTCCTTTTGAGTCATCTGCTTCAACAGACTTGAAGTACCTTTCTTGGAAATCTGCCTTCTTGCTGGCCATCACCTCAGCTAGGAGAGTTTCTGAGCTTCAGGCCCTTATGGCCACTTAACCCTTCATCGTTTTCCATGCTGACAGGGCATCTCTTATGACCAGCCCTCCTTTATGCCTAAAGTGGTCTCGGATGTTACCCTCAACCAGGTCATCCATCTCCCTACCTTCTTTCGCAACCCCCATAATAAAGGGGAAAGAAATTTGCATACCCTAGATGTGCACAGACAATTGAGATATTACCTGGATAGGACCAAGTCAGTCAGGAAATCTGACCAGCTACTGGTCTCTTTCACTCATGGGGCAGAGGAGAAACCCATTTCCAAACGGACCATTTCTAAATGGATCTCTCATTGCATCTATTTCTGCTGTTCCTTTCATGGAAAGAGTCCTCCCAAATCCATCCGATCACATTCCCACTAGGGCAGACTCTACTTCCACTGCCTTCCTGAGAAGGGCTCCAACCAAGGATATTTTGGAAGCTGCTACATGGACATCCATTCACACATTCATCAAGCACTACCAGCTGGATACCTTCTCGAAAACCAGGGCAGGCTTTGCATCTGCAGATCTGCAGGGCATGCTGGCATCCCTTAATATGGTGCTTGCTTTAAGCCCCTCTCGTCCTTCCTCCACCCTATTTCTCAGCTTTGAGAATCTTCCCACAAGTGATGACTGCAACATTGAAACATGAACATAGTACAATTGTGTACACTTACCATAAATATAGATGCTCAAGTGTATTCACTGTTGCAGTCCTGTTTCCCTCCCACCTTCCCCCCTTTTTTGCTCTTTCTTGGGGGCTCATACCCATTAGGGGCAGGAACAACTGACGCCAGCCTCAGTCACCAGTCAGCTGACGCAGGAGGGAAATCCTTTACTCTGGTATTTGGGCCGGCCGAGGGCTACCCAGCAGGGATAACCCCATAAGTGATGACTGCAACACTGAATACACTCGAACATCTACATTTATGGTAAGTGTACACAACTGTACTATCTTTACAGACAATACAACAGTGATGTGATACATCAACAAGCAAGGAGGGTCATGGTCTTACCTCCTATGCAAACTTTTCAGGTTTGAGATCTTGCTGTCCAGTATCAGGTGACTTTTCAGGCTGTTTTTGTTCCTTCAGAACATAACTTTGTGGTAGACTCCTTGAGCAGGTCCATAACAGAGATGAGTGGATGCTTTACAGAGATCTTTCTGGACACTGCCCACCAATGGGGTACTCCTCAGGTTGATCTTTTTGCCTCCCCTCTGAACAGACAACTACCTTTCTTTTGCGCCAGAGTCCCAAGTCCTATGGCATGGAAGGTGACTGCCCTGTCTTTCTCTTGGAAGTGGATGTTTCTTTATGCTTTCCCTCCTCTTGTCTCATACTGAGGGCCCTGTTCAAGATGGAACATGACTCTCCCTAAATCTTGTTGGTGATTCCCTTTTGGACCAGACAGCATTGGTTCCCACTTCTTCTGCACCTAATCAAGGGCACTCGCCACAAATGACCTCACAAGGGTGTACTTACTCACAGAGGGCAAGGAGACTCTCATCCATCCTCGCTTATACACTCTTCAACTGACACTGTGTGGGTGATAGAGTTTTAATCCCTTTTAGGCACCCTTTTCTGATGACATGCTCTGGGTTCTTCAGGAGATCAGGAAACCCACTACCAGGAAATCATATTTGTGCAAATGAAAGAGAGTTTCTGTGTGGTGCCTTGCTTGTATCCAGGATCCATTTTCTGTGGAGGTTCCTGTTGTCCTTCCTTAGTTGTGTGAATTGCTCCATGCTGGGTTGGCTTACTCTTCAGTTAAAGCTCATCTTTTAGCTATTTCTGCTTGTCTGCCTTTGACCCCTCCTTTGGCCTCTGGGTTTGAGGCCAAACAATTTCTTAAAGGCATCCTTCATATTAGACGACCCAGGAAGTCTGTTCCTCCTTCCTGTGATCTTACGTTTGTTCTTGAGAAATTGACTCAGGCTATTTTTGAGCTTGCAGCTTCAGCTTCCTTGCACATTGTTCTTGAAAGACTGTCCTCCTTTTGGCACGTATTTCAGCTAGATGGGTGTCTGAGCTTCAGGCCATTGTGGGTCTTTCTCCTTTTTTTTTGTAGGTGGTAGGGTGTCTCTTCTTTTATGCCCAAGGTGGTTAATGAGTTGTCTGTTAATCTATTAATTTGTCTACTTTTTCCCTTTTCCACAGTCTTCCAGTGAGAAGGTTTTTCACACCTGGATTTACATAGAGAGCTCAGTTATTATTTGAATAAGACTAAGGCCATTCACAAGTGTGAGCAACTTTTTATTTATTTCCATTTTAGATCTCATGGTTTGGCTGTTTCTAAATGAACCATATCCTCTTGGATATCTAAGGCCATTTCCTTTTTATATTCATTTTATGGAAAAAGCATGTCTGCCTCTGTAAAGGCTCATTTTGCCAGGACTGTGGCTTCCTCTGTTGCTTCTTTCAAGGGCTTGGATATCAGTTCCATCCTTGAGGCTGCTACTTGGTCCTCTGTCCATACCTTTACTGAGCATTGCAAACTGGATTATGATTCCAGAGCAAGAGCTGGCTCTGCCAAGGCTATCCTGCACGGTTTTCAGGAGGGTTCTTCTGGGCCTTTTTCTGCCCAACTTTCCTCTTGAGCTTTTGGTACTCTCCCTTTAGTGAAGAATATTGCAACAATGATACGGAAGGACATAGTATGGCTGTGTAAAATCTTACCATAACACTAGATGTCCTCACCTTTTTCTTTCTGGATGCACATGTTCCTCCTTTATGTCCTTGGACTGTTGTTCCTCCTTTTTTCCTTAGACTGTTCTTCCTGGGGCTCCTCAGTTCTCAGGTATTTACATCCATGCGTCACCTTTATGCCATACGCTGTGAATGGAGAGCATGCATGTGTGACATACGAAATCCCTATAACAACCTAAGGCTTTGACATACTAGTTGTTTGTCAGGCTACCCTTAGCAGGGGATCCCTGTAGTGAAGAATATTGCAACAGTGAAGAGAAGAACTTCTATTGCTATAGTAAGATTTTACATGACTATACTTTCATTTATGACCTTCAGTCACACACTAGCGGCATTTTGCATTTTCATTCAGTATCTGCATGTTTTTTCACTGGGTACTTCACTTTCCTCACATCATTCAAAAATAGTGCTAGCTGATCGGCTACAGTAAATTGTCAGTACATTATTATATTTATCCTTGCCTTTGTAGTTCACATTGTGACACAGGGAGATGCTGCCAGCCCAGCTATCTGGGATTTTGTAAATAATTCTACGTCATTTGTGAGTATTGATATGATTTATACTGAAGTGTGTGTAAAGTACTGAGCTAAAAGGTAACCACAGCATGCTCTATTGGAATAGAATAAGAATGTACCTGCACTATTGTGAATGTTTAGATGTATATGTTTAATGGAAACTGGAACACAGGAGGTTATTTAAAAAAAAATTCTGAGAAAATAGTTGAAATTAAATTGTTTCATAACCACGTAATAAAAGAGATGTTATCTCTCAGTTTCAGTGTAGTAGCAGACACAATGTCTAGAGCTAGAAGTTTTTTCTATTGTCTTAAAAGAGAAGTAATTACTAGATTTAAGTGTTTTATTGTTTTATGTCTTCCAGGATCTGCAAACATCTGAGAGTTAAGTATTTTTCACAGGGAGATGCTAAAATTCTATTAATTTCTGACAAAACGGGTGTAGCTTGGGAACTGAAGTCAGGTGACAAAAAGGGATGTCATCCAAGCTAACCCAGCAGTAATATTTGATATTAATTTAAGAAATCTCAGAGAGAGACTGTGTATTTTGTCTTTGACCTAACAAGAACATCCACTCATCACCACATCTGCACTTGCCTTGCTTTAAGTAAGTTTTTAGGGCATAGTAACCCTTTTAGATTCAGATAGGAATATAGTAAAGTATACCTTAGATGTTTTCTTTATTTATTTGAGACTGTCCTGCAATGTTGTTTTAAATATTTCCTGTGATTTTGAACTCTGATGTAACTGATTATTTACTGACGATTGTCTTTTTTATTATTTATTAAATATATTTAAACCTTTTAATGGTGGCCGGTCTGTTTAGAGATATTTAAGCTCTGAGAGTACTTGCATATCTATATGGTGACACTGTACAGGCC